>NC_136061.1:717283750-717883750 GCF_964261635.1 Lissotriton helveticus
CACCTTTGAAAGGAAGACAACATACCACGCATGATGCTTGGAAAATCATGCAGGAAAAGTGGAGTCAGAGTACAAAATTCTTTTTGCCCTAAAAAGACCATTCAAAGACCCGGACTTCAGTGAACCCTAACAAAAACATTTGATAGGGCCAAAAAGGAAAAAAAAAAAAAATGTTCACCTTGGATAATGCTGTGGCTATGAACAGATATGCAAAACAACATGAAATGTTTTGGGAAAGTGTTATACAAAAACATCACCTCTCATTAAGCGAATGACCCCACATATTCTAAATGGTCTTCCTCGTGTACAAAATAAATACTACAGAAACTAGGAAATCTATTCAGGGCACAAGTTTTAGCAGACTGAGTAGTGACAAATCATTTTAAATATGGGAGCCCAATAGCCAAGGTATGTTACAAGTGTGCAATATAACACTGTGGAAAGAGGAGCATAAACATCAGTACTCTGCCGATTCATTTTAACTATGTGAACCTGGCAGTTATATCAGTGTCCATATGCGCATTTTCAAGTCTGCAAAAAAAAAAAAAATGTATATATATATATATATGTATTTTTGCTGGCTTTAGGATTCTGGACACTTTAGCACTGGATAACAGTGGTAAAGTGCATATGCTCTGTACTCTAAACATAATAACATTGGTTTATCCACAACTGGCAAATCTAAATGTACTTGTTAACTCCCTAGTAAAGTGCACTATGTGCCCGGGCCTGTAAATTAAACTCTACTAGTGGGCCTGCAGAAATTATTGTGCCACCCACTCACTAGCCCTTTAAACATGGCTCAGTCCTGCCACTGCAGAGCCTGTGTGTAGTTGTATACTGCAATTTCAACTACTTGCCAAGCCCAAGCCTCTCTTTTTTATTATATACAAGTCACTCCTAAGGTAGGCCAAGGACCGGGTGAAATGTATTTAAAAGGGAGGGTGTGTACTTTTGAGTTTTACATGCTCCTGGTAGTGCAAATCTGCTAAATTCATTTTTCACTCCTGCAAGGACTCTCTCTCATAGGGTAACAGGGATTGCCTTAACCCCTTCGATGCTTGTGACGGAACCATTCCGTCATCAGTCACGGTTGAGCTGTGCTGATGACGGAACGGTTCCGTCACGACCGCACCCTGTTCTGGAATGTCCAGCACAGGGGGGGAATCGGCGTCGCACGAACGCGCTTAAAACATTTTAGAAGGGTAACTTTCCATTGGGAGCAACTAGAAAACTGGAGTTTGGTGTCTCTGGACTCCCAATGTACAAACACATCTTTTAGTATAGTTGGTTTTTACATTGCATGTCTGAAAATGCTACTTTTAGAAGTTGGTATTTTTGGACTTTAACTACCCTATGCCTCTGCCAGTCTCCAAGTACACGGCCGCCGGGTCAGGGTGACAGATGGGTTGGGCTTTGTGCATTCACTCTAGACAGTCATACAAACTGAGCTGGGGTGTGACGCTTGAATCCTGATAGCCCATTACCAGGCTGATGGGCCTTTCTGAGGTAGATTAAGAGGGAGGGGCTGACACTGCACCTGAATAGGGCTGTGCCTGTCCCCACACAAAGAGTTGCATAGTTCCATGTAGTGGATCTGGAGTCAGGGAAGGAAGGGCAGGGATCTTGTGAGGATCAAAGGCCTCTTAGTTGTTGCACCCACTTGAAAAAGGGGCACAGAGCACAAGGAAACAACAAAGCCCAATAGGTTTGTTAGGAAAGCCCTCACTCACCGACCTGGTCGGTGACTTGCTTCATCATCGGGCCCCACCGGGTGTGACCGAATGTCACCCCGGTGTGCTTCGACGCCAGAGTTACTGCGGAGCTGGTTTTCGTGATGGGAGGGCTATGTGGAAAATTACGTGAATAGTGTCAAGTGGTGAGATTAAAATTGCCTTGTATGTGTCAAAAATTTAATTTTAATCAAAGACCATCAAGGGCAAGGTTAAAAAATGTGTAGGTGAGTAGAGCCAACTAATTGGATGGTCTTACTCCCTCTAGCATTAAGTGAATATGTGAATGGTCGACATGGACATGTTTCAGCCGGTGTGGTATCATTAACCTGGCATTCGTCAGGACCTATGGTGTTAAACCTCGGCGGTATGGGCACTCTAAGGCCCACCCTACCAGAGGGCTTGAAAGTTAAAAGATCTGTGAAGTGCACAAAAACACAGAGGCGGGCTTCACCACCCGAAGGTAGGACGCACACACCTCCAGCCTCTAAAATTTAGAGACTAAAAATAAAAAGGCACCTGTGAAGGTAAGAAAACACAGACAACACAAGACAAAAGAAACATAATTAGAATATTTTGTCAATTGATTTAGCCAGATTCAGTCAATTTCTAGTGCTCATAGTGCCAGGGTGCACCACTCATGCAGAATAGCAGAGGTGCGTGGCTCTGCCGTTGGCTGAGGCTACACGATAAGTCATATTGTTAATATGGTGGCACTGTCAAAGTAGATTGCCAATTTTGCAAAATCTAACTGTGTAAGTGCACAGGGGAGGGTATTGATACGTGAAATGAGGGCGAAATGGCAGTGAAAATAAACACGCAACATTCTGTCACTCATCGATCAATGGGCCAAATGGCCAGTGGCCAGTCAGCAATGAAGCAGTCAAGAAGTGGCGAGAAAGAGGGAGGGTCTCACTTCACCAGGGATGAAAATCCACCCCATAGACCGCGGGAGGGAGGGGACGGCGCATTTGGCACATCCTGCAAAGCAAAACAGAGGGAAGAAAAAGGGACACCAAAGCCTGGTCAAGCAGCAGTTAACACTACTTAGCTCTGAATGGTTTCTCAGCCGGACTCGTACTCACGCCCACGGCGTCCGTCTCCTGCAGATAAGCCTACACGCCCTCAGGACCGGGTCTCGTCGATCCGGTTGGGAAGGGTGAAGGCGGTTATATGCGTTGCCGGTGAGGAAAAAGGCGCGACACCACTTCCGGGAGTTTCAGCCTTCCTACCACGCATGCGTTGAGGATGTACTCCAGGGCTAGACTGCTAGCCTGGTCCGGGCAGGCTACTCACTTCCGGGAATTACGCGCGGATTGAGGCGCATGCGCAGACATGATTTCCTTCGGAATTCGGGATAGTGACACTACTCGTAATGCGCATGCGCAGACGAGGTGAGACTTGAAAACGGATGGAAACACAAGAGCGCAATTTGGTGTGCGCGTGAGGGGTATAATCAGAGTCAGTGAAAAGTATAACTGGCTCATGAGTTCAGGATGGGTGTTATCAAGACCAGTGGAGTGGTAAAAACTGATCTAGGAAAGTTAAGAAAGTTAAAGTAACACCGTAGCAGACAAAGGGAGTTGGTGGGAACAGATACAGATCTTGGGATAACAGATATTCATTTCAGTCATTTATTTGAGAACAGAACCCCAAGGAATGTCATCATTAAGGCCATTAGTATGGGTGCCAAGGCGATACACCCAACGCTGTTCCTTTTCAAACAGTCTCTCAGATATATTGGGGCCCCCAACGATTTGTTCAATCACAGTCCATTTCAGGTCGTTGGTGGTGTGATTGGTCTGGAGGAAATGGTCACTCATTCTTGTCGTGGCTTTTTTTGCACCTGATATTACTTCTGTGCTCACATATCCGTAGCCTTATTTTACGGGTTGTCATACCCACGTAACGGAGTGAGCATGGGCAGGTGACGAGGTACACGACATTGACAGAGTTACAGTTAGTGTGGGCTTTCTGCCACCAGGTTTTACCGGGTTCCAGAGTCAAGGATTTTGTCGGGGTAGTTAGGTGACAGACAGAGCAGTTTGAACAAGGGAAGTGGCCCGTCACTTTAGGAAGGTTCCAAGTGTCAGTTATACTCCTCATCGGGGTTGCAGGTAGTATTTTAGGTCTGGTGTGGACCAGAGCATCCTTGAGACTGTGCCCTTTCTTAAAGGAAAACAGTGGTTTTTGCCAGTCCTTCTTGATGCTGGTGACGATTTTCCAGTTCTTGTTTATTGATTTTTTCAACTGGTTGGATAGTGCACCGTACGTGGTGACACACGTGAGGGGGACTTCTGTTGTTGTTATTTTCGAAGTCGGTTCCAGAAGTGCTTCCCGTGGTTGATTCCGTGCACGTTTGAAGCCTTTGTTTAGTAGGTGGTTGGGGTAGCCTCTTTGTGCCAGTTTAGCTGTTAGATCAGTTGATTGGGTTTTGAAATCAACTAAGTTGCTGCAGTTCCGGCGAATCCGTAAATATTGACCATACGGGAGATTCTCCCTTAACGGGCGAGGATGAAAGCTAGAGAACTGCAACAGGTTATTCTTAGCTGTAGCTTTGTAATGAGTCTTAGTAGTTAAGGTTGTTCCACTCTTAGTGATAACCACATCAAGAAACACCACCTCCGTAGTGCTCACGGTGTGGGTGAATTTCAGGTATCTGTTAAGAGTATTAAGCCAGTTCAGGAACTCCGTTAGCCTTTCCATGCTGCCCTTCCAGATGAGCAGCACGTCATCAATATACCTTTTCCAGTATGTGATATTTCTGCTGAACGGGTTGTTAATAGACAGTATGTTTTTAGCCTCGAAGTCTGCGACATACAACCCCGCTATGCTGGGGGCAAATGTACTGCCCATCGAGGTCCCCGAGCATTGTAGGAAGAGACGCCCTTGGTATGCGAAGAAATTTTCTTTCAGTGCGATGGTGGCGCATTCAGTTATGAAGTCTCTGGGGGTGTTATATTCCCAAGTGGTAGAGTGCAGGGCGGCCTTTAGTACCGTTATAGTCTCATCTTGCGGGATACTGGTATATAGGCTCTCAATGTCTAAGGTGGCCAAGATGATGGTATCTGGCTCAAAAGAGATTGATTGCAGTTGGTGTAGCAGGCTTTTCGTGTCCTTGAGGTATGTCGGTGTGTTTTGCACAATTGGTTTCAAGAACTGGTCACAAAAGGTTGACAGGGGTTCTAAAATGGACCCGATTCCCGACACAATTGGGCGTCCAGGTGGGGGCAATTTATTTTTATGAGTCTTCGGGAGTGTGTAGAAGTATGGAATAATTTTATTACTCCTCGAAAGAAAGTCTGCTTCATTTTTAGATATATGACCCCTGGATTCGGCCTCCTGGACCAGATCGGTGATACGATTCTGGAGTTCAGGGGAGGGATCTGTGGTAAGTGGTAGGTAATTGTTGGTGTCACTCAGTAATTCTTCACATACCCTCTCATAATCCCTAATATTTTGGATTACGATGCCGCCACCTTTATCGGCTGGTTTGATGGTAATAGCGTTGTTGTTTTTTAGTTTATCAAGTGCCCGGTACTCCTCGGCGCTGAAGTTGCCAAAGTGGTGCGGTTCAGGGCATGCTTCCAAATCCAAGAACACTGCTTGTTCGAAAGCTGTAATAGCAGCTGGTACAGTGTGCGGAGGGGGTACAAACGTCGATTTTGGTCTCAGGCCAGTATCTCCCTTACGCATTTCTGCATCAGGATCCTCTTTACCTTCAAAAAAGGCCTTCAGTTTTAGTTTGCGGAAAAAATCCGTGAGTTCACAATGTAATTTAAATTTATCAGGACGAGCCGTAGGCACAAACCCCAGTCCTTTCTCTAATACTCGTTGTTCCGTGGGTGTGAGTTCCAAATCTGACAAGTTGGTGATTAGACTTGTTGGTTGCTGGCCCCTGGTTGTGGTGTCTGGCTCCTCGTGCGGTTCCCGACAGCTTCGTCTGTTTGCCAGGAGACTTGGTTGGGGGTTCTCTTGTTCCTCCCTCTGCCTCTGCGGCCCCGTTCTAAAAAAGGCTGCTGGTATTGGTTTTGGGGGGGAGGAGGAGGAGGGTGATGCCATCCTGGGTTCCAACCCATCATAGGGAATTGTGGGTGTGGAAAGGGGAATGGTGGCGGCCCGTATCCGGCATGTGGTGCCATTGCCCAACTTGGTGCTTGGTTGTGGTTCTGGAATCTTTGATTGCCTCTGTGGCCTCTATTGCCTCGTCTCCCTCCTCGTTTGTATGAGCCTGTGCTTGACCCACTACTATTGGAGGAATTATCATCTGTTGCATCTGATTCATTCAAGCCCTTTGTAGGTGCTGTATAATCAGGGTCAGCGTAAGGGTAAGTTTTGTTGAATTCAAATTTCTTAAGGTCTTTCTGAAATTTGGTTAGTTTAGACTGCAATAGGTTTTCTTTATATTCATTCATTTCACGATTGATCTCATCTAGTTTCTTTTTGTAGCCGGTCACAGTTGTTTTAAATTGTGATTCCGTCTCCTGTATTTCTATCAATAGGATGTCAGAGAGACGCAGGGCAGTCTTAATGATCAGGACGAGCCAATCACGCGTGCAATGCCACGCGATCATGGCCCAATCTTTCCTAAATTGTGCATCATCTAGAAAGATGCGGGGGGCATTGGTCACCAAAAGGCCTTTTGGTGCTGAGTTGGAAGTCAGGTATTGCTTCATTATCGTCCCATGTAAGATGGTGCGTATACGATCACGTTTCTGTTCCGTTAATTTCTCCCAGTCTGAGGTGTGTGCTATGGCTTGTGAAATTGCCGGGTCTGCAAAGAGATTGGCATCTGCCATTATCGCATCTATTTCTGCTTCCGAGAAGGTTAGACCCAGATTCGACATTATGGGATCTGCTTGGTGGGTGGTACTCAATCAGAGTTGGCGGTAAACCAATTGAGGGTCCCTTGGTTTCAGGAGAGGGAAAAAAAGGAAGAAAAGAGAAATAATCTCTCACAGCTGTGCGCTGCTTAAATATTTACAAACAATAAGAGAGAGAGGGAGAGTCGTGAACACTCTTAGTCCCCAAATTATAATATGTAACAACAACAAAAGAGTGTTCCTGTTCTGGTTCAGGTGGAAAAAGGGGCACAGAGCACAAGGAAACAACAAAGCCCAATAGGTTTGTTAGGAAAGCCCTCACTCACCGACCTGGTCGGTGACTTGCTTCATCATCGGGCCCCACCGGGTGTGACCGAATGTCACCCCGGTGTGCTTCGACGCCAGAGTTACTGCGGAGCTGGTTTTCGTGATGGGAGGGCTATGTGGAAAATTACGTGAATAGTGTCAAGTGGTGAGATTAAAATTGCCTTGTATGTGTCAAAAATTTAATTTTAATCAAAGACCATCAAGGGCAAGGTTAAAAAATGTGTAGGTGAGTAGAGCCAACTAATTGGATGGTCTTACTCCCTCTAGCATTAAGTGAATATGTGAATGGTCGACATGGACATGTTTCAGCCGGTGTGGTATCATTAACCTGGCATTCGTCAGGACCTATGGTGTTAAACCTCGGCGGTATGGGCACTCTAAGGCCCACCCTACCAGAGGGCTTGAAAGTTAAAAGATCTGTGAAGTGCACAAAAACACAGAGGCGGGCTTCACCACCCGAAGGTAGGACGCACACACCTCCAGCCTCTAAAATTTAGAGACTAAAAATAAAAAGGCACCTGTGAAGGTAAGAAAACACAGACAACACAAGACAAAAGAAACATAATTAGAATATTTTGTCAATTGATTTAGCCAGATTCAGTCAATTTCTAGTGCTCATAGTGCCAGGGTGCACCACTCATGCAGAATAGCAGAGGTGCGTGGCTCTGCCGTTGGCTGAGGCTACACGATAAGTCATATTGTTAATATGGTGGCACTGTCAAAGTAGATTGCCAATTTTGCAAAATCTAACTGTGTAAGTGCACAGGGGAGGGTATTGATACGTGAAATGAGGGCGAAATGGCAGTGAAAATAAACACGCAACATTCTGTCACTCATCGATCAATGGGCCAAATGGCCAGTGGCCAGTCAGCAATGAAGCAGTCAAGAAGTGGCGAGAAAGAGGGAGGGTCTCACTTCACCAGGGATGAAAATCCACCCCATAGACCGCGGGAGGGAGGGGACGGCGCATTTGGCACATCCTGCAAAGCAAAACAGAGGGAAGAAAAAGGGACACCAAAGCCTGGTCAAGCAGCAGTTAACACTACTTAGCTCTGAATGGTTTCTCAGCCGGACTCGTACTCACGCCCACGGCGTCCGTCTCCTGCAGATAAGCCTACACGCCCTCAGGACCGGGTCTCGTCGATCCGGTTGGGAAGGGTGAAGGCGGTTATATGCGTTGCCGGTGAGGAAAAAGGCGCGACACCACTTCCGGGAGTTTCAGCCTTCCTACCACGCATGCGTTGAGGATGTACTCCAGGGCTAGACTGCTAGCCTGGTCCGGGCAGGCTACTCACTTCCGGGAATTACGCGCGGATTGAGGCGCATGCGCAGACATGATTTCCTTCGGAATTCGGGATAGTGACACTACTCGTAATGCGCATGCGCAGACGAGGTGAGACTTGAAAACGGATGGAATATGAATGAATATAAAGAAAACCTATTGCAGTCTAAACTAACCAAATTTCAGAAAGACCTTAAGAAATTTGAATTCAACAAAACTTACCCTTACGCTGACCCTGATTATACAGCACCTACAAAGGGCTTGAATGAATCAGATGCAACAGATGATAATTCCTCCAATAGTAGTGGGTCAAGCACAGGCTCATACAAACGAGGAGGGAGACGAGGCAATAGAGGCCACAGAGGCAATCAAAGATTCCAGAACCACAACCAAGCACCAAGTTGGGCAATGGCACCACATGCCGGATACGGGCCGCCACCATTCCCCTTTCCACACCCACAATTCCCTATGATGGGTTGGAACCCAGGATGGCATCACCCTCCTCCTCCTCCCCCCCAAAACCAATACCAGCAGCCTTTTTTAGAACGGGGCCGCAGAGGCAGAGGGAGGAACAAGAGAACCCCCAACCAAGTCTCCTGGCAAACAGACGAAGCTGTCGGGAACCGCACGAGGAGCCAGACACCACAACCAGGGGCCAGCAACCAACAAGTCTAATCACCAACTTGTCAGATTTGGAACTCACACCCACGGAACAACGAGTATTAGAGAAAGGACTGGGGTTTGTGCCTACGGCTCGTCCTGATAAATTTAAATTACATTGTGAACTCACGGATTTTTTCCGCAAACTAAAACTGAAGGCCTTTTTTGAAGGTAAAGAGGATCCTGATGCAGAAATGCGTAAGGGAGATACTGGCCTGAGACCAAAATCGACGTTTGTACCCCCTCCGCACACTGTACCAGCTGCTATTACAGCTTTCGAACAAGCAGTGTTCTTGGATTTGGAAGCATGCCCTGAACCGCACCACTTTGGCAACTTCAGCGCCGAGGAGTACCGGGCACTTGATAAACTAAAAAACAACAACGCTATTACCATCAAACCAGCCGATAAAGGTGGCGGCATCGTAATCCAAAATATTAGGGATTATGAGAGGGTATGTGAAGAATTACTGAGTGACACCAACAATTACCTACCACTTACCACAGATCCCTCCCCTGAACTCCAGAATCGTATCACCGATCTGGTCCAGGAGGCCGAATCCAGGGGTCATATATCTAAAAATGAAGCAGACTTTCTTTCGAGGAGTAATAAAATTATTCCATACTTCTACACACTCCCGAAGACTCATAAAAATAAATTGCCCCCACCTGGACGCCCAATTGTGTCGGGAATCGGGTCCATTTTAGAACCCCTGTCAACCTTTTGTGACCAGTTCTTGAAACCAATTGTGCAAAACACACCGACATACCTCAAGGACACGAAAAGCCTGCTACACCAACTGCAATCAATCTCTTTTGAGCCAGATACCATCATCTTGGCCACCTTAGACATTGAGAGCCTATATACCAGTATCCCGCAAGATGAGACTATAACGGTACTAAAGGCCGCCCTGCACTCTACCACTTGGGAATATAACACCCCCAGAGACTTCATAACTGAATGCGCCACCATCGCACTGAAAGAAAATTTCTTCGCATACCAAGGGCGTCTCTTCCTACAATGCTCGGGGACCTCGATGGGCAGTACATTTGCCCCCAGCATAGCGGGGTTGTATGTCGCAGACTTCGAGGCTAAAAACATACTGTCTATTAACAACCCGTTCAGCAGAAATATCACATACTGGAAAAGGTATATTGATGACGTGCTGCTCATCTGGAAGGGCAGCATGGAAAGGCTAACGGAGTTCCTGAACTGGCTTAATACTCTTAACAGATACCTGAAATTCACCCACACCGTGAGCACTACGGAGGTGGTGTTTCTTGATGTGGTTATCACTAAGAGTGGAACAACCTTAACTACTAAGACTCATTACAAAGCTACAGCTAAGAATAACCTGTTGCAGTTCTCTAGCTTTCATCCTCGCCCGTTAAGGGAGAATCTCCCGTATGGTCAATATTTACGGATTCGCCGGAACTGCAGCAACTTAGTTGATTTCAAAACCCAATCAACTGATCTAACAGCTAAACTGGCACAAAGAGGCTACCCCAACCACCTACTAAACAAAGGCTTCAAACGTGCACGGAATCAACCACGGGAAGCACTTCTGGAACCGACTTCGAAAATAACAACAACAGAAGTCCCCCTCACGTGTGTCACCACGTACGGTGCACTATCCAACCAGTTGAAAAAATCAATAAACAAGAACTGGAAAATCGTCACCAGCATCAAGAAGGACTGGCAAAAACCACTGTTTTCCTTTAAGAAAGGGCACAGTCTCAAGGATGCTCTGGTCCACACCAGACCTAAAATACTACCTGCAACCCCGATGAGGAGTATAACTGACACTTGGAACCTTCCTAAAGTGACGGGCCACTTCCCTTGTTCAAACTGCTCTGTCTGTCACCTAACTACCCCGACAAAATCCTTGACTCTGGAACCCGGTAAAACCTGGTGGCAGAAAGCCCACACTAACTGTAACTCTGTCAATGTCGTGTACCTCGTCACCTGCCCATGCTCACTCCGTTACGTGGGTATGACAACCCGTAAAATAAGGCTACGGATATGTGAGCACAGAAGTAATATCAGGTGCAAAAAAGCCACGACAAGAATGAGTGACCATTTCCTCCAGACCAATCACACCACCAACGACCTGAAATGGACTGTGATTGAACAAATCGTTGGGGGCCCCAATATATCTGAGAGACTGTTTGAAAAGGAACAGCGTTGGGTGTATCGCCTTGGCACCCATACTAATGGCCTTAATGATGACATTCCTTGGGGTTCTGTTCTCAAATAAATGACTGAAATGAATATCTGTTATCCCAAGATCTGTATCTGTTCCCACCAACTCCCTTTGTCTGCTACGGTGTTACTTTAACTTTCTTAACTTTCCTAGATCAGTTTTTACCACTCCACTGGTCTTGATAACACCCATCCTGAACTCATGAGCCAGTTATACTTTTCACTGACTCTGATTATACCCCTCACGCGCACACCAAATTGCGCTCTTGTGTTTCCATCCGTTTTCAAGTCTCACCTCGTCTGCGCATGCGCATTACGAGTAGTGTCACTATCCCGAATTCCGAAGGAAATCATGTCTGCGCATGCGCCTCAATCCGCGCGTAATTCCCGGAAGTGAGTAGCCTGCCCGGACCAGGCTAGCAGTCTAGCCCTGGAGTACATCCTCAACGCATGCGTGGTAGGAAGGCTGAAACTCCCGGAAGTGGTGTCGCGCCTTTTTCCTCACCGGCAACGCATATAACCGCCTTCACCCTTCCCAACCGGATCGACGAGACCCGGTCCTGAGGGCGTGTAGGCTTATCTGCAGGAGACGGACGCCGTGGGCGTGAGTACGAGTCCGGCTGAGAAACCATTCAGAGCTAAGTAGTGTTAACTGCTGCTTGACCAGGCTTTGGTGTCCCTTTTTCTTCCCTCTGTTTTGCTTTGCAGGATGTGCCAAATGCGCCGTCCCCTCCCTCCCGCGGTCTATGGGGTGGATTTTCATCCCTGGTGAAGTGAGACCCTCCCTCTTTCTCGCCACTTCTTGACTGCTTCATTGCTGACTGGCCACTGGCCATTTGGCCCATTGATCGATGAGTGACAGAATGTTGCGTGTTTATTTTCACTGCCATTTCGCCCTCATTTCACGTATCAATACCCTCCCCTGTGCACTTACACAGTTAGATTTTGCAAAATTGGCAATCTACTTTGACAGTGCCACCATATTAACAATATGACTTATCGTGTAGCCTCAGCCAACGGCAGAGCCACGCACCTCTGCTATTCTGCATGAGTGGTGCACCCTGGCACTATGAGCACTAGAAATTGACTGAATCTGGCTAAATCAATTGACAAAATATTCTAATTATGTTTCTTTTGTCTTGTGTTGTCTGTGTTTTCTTACCTTCACAGGTGCCTTTTTATTTTTAGTCTCTAAATTTTAGAGGCTGGAGGTGTGTGCGTCCTACCTTCGGGTGGTGAAGCCCGCCTCTGTGTTTTTGTGCACTTCACAGATCTTTTAACTTTCAAGCCCTCTGGTAGGGTGGGCCTTAGAGTGCCCATACCGCCGAGGTTTAACACCATAGGTCCTGACGAATGCCAGGTTAATGATACCACACCGGCTGAAACATGTCCATGTCGACCATTCACATATTCACTTAATGCTAGAGGGAGTAAGACCATCCAATTAGTTGGCTCTACTCACCTACACATTTTTTAACCTTGCCCTTGATGGTCTTTGATTAAAATTAAATTTTTGACACATACAAGGCAATTTTAATCTCACCACTTGACACTATTCACGTAATTTTCCACATAGCCCTCCCATCACGAAAACCAGCTCCGCAGTAACTCTGGCGTCGAAGCACACCGGGGTGACATTCGGTCACACCCGGTGGGGCCCGATGATGAAGCAAGTCACCGACCAGGTCGGTGAGTGAGGGCTTTCCTAACAAACCTATTGGGCTTTGTTGTTTCCTTGTGCTCTGTGCCCCTTTTTCCACCTGAACCAGAACAGGAACACTCTTTTGTTGTTGTTACATATTATAATTTGGGGACTAAGAGTGTTCACGACTCTCCCTCTCTCTCTTATTGTTTGTAAATAGTAAGCACCCACTTGAAAGACATTTAGGTTTAAGAACTGAATCATTGACTCCCAAGTTAGTTCACTTCGAGATCCTGAAGAGACTGCAACTAAAAGGAGATGCACTGCCAGGAGGGAATGCCACTTGCTTCTGAGGTAGCAGGTCAACACAGCACAGCAAGGGCGGACTTCACCTGCCCTCTACTCCAACCTGAGTGACTCCAAGGGCTTGTGCTGTTCTCCCTGAGGTCTCAGGGACATCAAAGACATCACTGCCAGTTTCCAATTACGTTATTCCTGCAGAAGATTTCTGAAAAACCACACACTCCACTCTGGGAAAGCAAAGAACCTAGTTTGCTAAATGTTCGCACTGTACTTAGCCCGCTGTGAAGTCCCTAGCCAAGCCCCATGGGTTGTAATTGACTGAGGAGGCTGTTTTGCCCTCCGTGTTCACGCTGCACCCCAAAGCCACAATCTACACTTGAGTGGTAGCAGAGAAATAAGCAGTGCCTGCTCCCAAGTGGCAAAGCCCCTTCTCTACCATTGCTGGAGCAACGAGGCCAACGGAGATCTAAGCGATGTCATTGTGGCCTCAGCCCCACGCCACAGACACAAGTGACTCGGCAATACCTCCCAGAAGCTATCTGTTCAAATCAGGCCCGAGCGGTCTTGAGGATTTTACTGCACTCCTCACAGCAGAGTACAGTTTTGTTTTACTTTTGCTGATAACAGGACCAGAGTGATCACTATATTACTGTACTGCGCTATGCGCAACTGATTGCACCAGCTTTGTTTAAAATTCGACCGGAGTGGTTTTGAGGATTTCGCTGCGCTCCTCGCAGTTAGAAGATCTGTACTTTTCGGTCATCTACGACCAAATCCCTCATGGGACCCTAATTCTCTTAAAGAAAGCACACTGGCTTCCAAGATTACAGAATTGCATGCTCCTACATTTTTAAACTGCTTTGATGCATTTGAAAGTGAATAACAAATTACTTATTGGATTTTGTTGTTGTTTTGGTCTTACTTTTATCCTATAAAAGTCCCTATTTTTAGGTCGAGACTGGCGGCAGTGCACATACCCTAATACAGCATGCCTCGCAGAGCGAGCATTGTATGTTGTTGAAGCGTCTCTCACTCTCGCCTGTCATTGGCTTTGTGTCACTGTCCTTCTTAAATGGTGGCTTTTGATTCGTAAATGGGCTTGTTAGTCCCGTCTTGGTACCGCCTTGTCTCCATTTGTTACAGCCCATCATGACTGGACCTTCTACTTGGCTGGTTACACGGCCTGCTTTATCTAGGGGGTGAGCACTATTTTTGTTGTTGCCACCGATGGGGACAATGGCAGCTGCTTTTTGGGGAATTTGCATAATGATCGCGGCACCCGCTTTAGGGACATCACAATCAATTTTAACGTTATTCCTTTTTCATGTTGAGCGCGGCGCCCACTTCGGGGACACTGCGCGCTGTTTAGTGGAATTTTTTTACTTGGGTAATGAGCGCAGTGTGCGCTTCAGGGACACCGCGCTCAGTTTATTAATTCTTTTACTCTAGAACTGAGCGCGGCACCACTTTGAGGAACCCGCGCTCTTTTTATTTATTTTTTAACTTTAACACTCAGTGGGGCGCCCACTTCAAGGACACTGCGCTCAGTGTTAAAGTTAAAATAATAAACACGCGGTGTCCTTGAAGCAGCGCCACGCTTAAACATTTGCAACGTAACAGATCTCGCATGTATGCAAGTTTAAACTATTGGCATTGTCATTTACAATGCCAATAGCTTAAACTTGCGTAAATGCAAGACCTGTTGCATTGCAAATGCTTGTTTTTAACTTGTGTGGAGTCTTTTTGTGGTGTTTTCATTGGGGAAGGGGTGTTGCACAAATACTTTACAGATTGGCTTTTATGATAAGCCTGCCTGCTCCAAGCCAAGCTACCAGAGGGTAAGGTGCAGGTTATTTTAGGCGTGTAACTAGCTTACCCAGACTAGTGGCGGGTTCAGACTAGATTGGGTGCATACCCTAGCCAACCAGAAGCTCAATTTATAACGGAGCAATAGTAATATATATATATATATATATATATATATATATATATATATATATATATATATATATATATATATATATATCCAGCAGCTGCAGTCTCTCAACACGCCGATTGCCACGACAGAGAAAACCACACAAGTCCAACGTTCCTTTTGGCACGAAGTTTATTTGGGCAGGAGTTTCCAAAATCTGACGCGTTTCGGGCATCCGCCCTTGCTCACAGACAGTAAATGAAATATCTATCACTTAAATAGTACTTGTTCCACAGTTTTTTTCACAGAGACATTTTTTTCTTTATTCATTTCAACCACGTGTAAATGGAAAGTGAGGACACACTACTCAGAGAAAACCATATTGGGTACCTCTTGCAAACATTTTAAAGTGCATGGTGCAAACACAGAATAAAAAAATCATCATTAAAATTCTGATATGCACGAAATAGAGCAAATGAATATACATTGAAAATGTTAAAACAATGTATATAAAAAAAAGGGAGACCTTTTCATCTAGCAGCATAAATGCATTTGACCAAACAAATTTGTATTTAGAATATTGGTTGTAGTCCATATTAATTGATACCTGTGCAAAGTAAGCATATTAACCAGATGTGCAAATAACACATCGTATTCTAGTGTGCAAAAGATCGCTCAAAAAGTGCCATTAACCCCTTAATTGCTGCCGTCGGCCAACGGTCGTCACGGCCACTACCTCCCCAGTGCTGCGCACGACCGTTGGACGTCCATTCAGCACTAGTTCCAATGGACAGCGCAGCACTGGGGAGGTCTATTTACAACGCTTTAAAGGGGTTAAGGGACAATGTTGTGCAAAAACATGCTTATCAAATAAGTGCAAACATCGCAATATGTACACAATTCAATAATATGAGCGTCTATATTTGCATTTACTTAGACCTCAATGTGCAAAATACACAAGGTATATGGACCAAAGAATAAATATATAAATAGATATATTCCAATTTATAAAATAGTTAAAACAGCAGTATGGTTTTGAATATCTGCATAAATGCAATAGTGGTTAAATGCAATGCTAATTGCTAACAAACACCTATGTTGGCATAATACACAACAAGACAAATGATGGAAGAAGCCCAAATGTACACACTGTTTGTGTCTATGTCCTCATAAAACAATATAAGACAGAAGGAATTCCCAAAATAGAAAATAATTCAATTTGTGAAGAGAAAAAACATCCAATCACCATGAAACAAAATTAAAAATAACAACAAATTTGTTTATAGAGATTCAGGAAAAAATAATTTCATTCAATCTAACCGAACTAGAAAATAAATATTGTCAATTTAAAGAAACACAAAGATCATCAGTGGCATTAAGTCCATTAGGGAATTTACTATCCAGTTCCAAGATAAAATGTGACTCCAGCCTCCTCAAGATTTTATCCCTGTCCCCTCCTCTTCGTGGCTTGGGGACGGAGGCAATGACATAGTAGGTCAGGCACTGCAAGTTGTTATTATGCATGGCTTTAAAGTGCCTGGCCACTGGATACGCGCCATCATTGTTAACGATGGCACGTAGGTGCTGGAGAATCCTGACATGCACCTGCAGTGGAGTACTGCCAACGTATCTCAAACCACAGGTGCATGTCAGGACGTAGACTGCAAATTCCGTCTTACAGTTGAAAGATCCCACTATGTTAGTCATGGTAGGGCTAAAAGGTGTGGAATATTTAGTAATATTTATACCAAATTTACAAGCTCTACAAGTAGAGCAACGTTTGAATCCCGGCCGGGATTTCAACCATTCTTCCTTCTTGCCCAGTTCAGGGAAGTCATGACAAATCTGGGTCCTAAGAGAAGGGCCCCTACGAAATGTTATGGTGGGACCCTCAGGTAGCCTAGGTGCTAAAACCAAATCTGTTCTCAGGATCGGCCACCGTTGTTTAATAATGGACCTGATTTGTCTGGCCTGTTTACTGTAAGAGGTTATCATCCTGGGGGCCTGTTCAATGTCTGAAGGAATAGTATTGGGGGAGAGATGGCAGTAGGTGCCAGTAGTGACTCTCGACTCCTAATCTTCACTTTGTGTACAGCCAATTTTAAAACAGACTCCCTGTAACCTCTGCGTCTGAATCTATCTAGGGCGTCATTTGTGCAATTGGCGAGGTCCGTATCGGTACTGCAAATTCTCTTGAGTCCAAGTAACTCACCAACGGAATGTTATCAATCACATGTTTTGGATGGGCACTGCTGGTATGTAAGGTGTTCTTACCAGCAGTGTCCTTCCTGTGTAGTTTGGTTGCCAGATAAACTTCATGTACAAATACTTTGACGTCCAAAAATTCGACCTCATATCTGTTAATAATTGAGGTGAACTTAAGGTTGATCTCATTCTCATTTATGGACCTAATGAAGTTATTGGCACTATCCGAATCACCTCTCCACAGAATAAAAACATCTATATATCGCACCCATAGTGCAACATGTTTGTTAAAAAGAGTACCAAGCGTACCTCTGAGGACCCACTCCTCCCACCAGCCTACGTGTAAACACGCATAGCTAGGGGAGAAGCAGGCCCCCATCGCAACGACACGTTTCTGAACAAATATATCATAGCCAAATAAGAAAAAGTTGGTATGCAGACACCAAGAGGTAAGTTCAATTAACATCTTGTTATGATTATAACAATTGATGGGTCTTTTTCCCAGGAAATGTTCCAAAGCATTTAAACCAGCAGTATGTAAAATGCTCGTATAGAGCGATTCGATAGTTATTAAAAGCATATCGTCACTCCATTGAATGCCCTGTATTTTCCTAATAAAATCTCCAGTGTCTCTAATATATGTGGGCAAATTCTTGACCAAATCTTGCAGGAAGTAGTCCATATATTCTGTAATATGTTCCGCTACCCCTCCTATTGCCGAAATTATAGGTCGACCGGGAACTGGGACAACCTGTTTGTGAACCTTTGGTAGAAGGTATAACTTTGGCAAAACTGGACACTCTACATACAAAAACTGAATCTCTTGTTTAGAGATCATGCCCTCTTTTCTATTTGTGTAACAATTTTTTGAGCACTTCTCTCGCATCATTATATTGTTTTATGTTAGTACGAGAATAGCACGCAGAGTCACTTAGTTTTTTGTTGGCCTCCTCAATGTAGGCATCTTGTGGCCAAATTACCACATTGCCCCCCTTGTCCGCAGTAGTAACAACAATTTTGTAATCTTTGCTTAATGTCAATTTATCATCATTTAGTATTCATTCCAATAGTGATATAACATTATTACATACATATAAATTGTAATCAATTATTGCATTGCACATTATTAAAAACCATGTTGCCGTGGATCGGCGTTTGGCGGTTCCATGTTTTGGAGCCGCCATATGACCTCAACCATAAAGCGGAATGAATACTAAACGATGATAAATTGACATTGTTTCAGGACTTATAAAGTCAAAACTGCACATTCCAAGATGGCGCTCACCAAACAATAATGGTGATCAGTCCTACCTCAATTTTTGTTACTGCCTGACTGGCAGTATTTTGTAAATATATGCTTCCTGTGTTCACATTCTGTGAACACACTGAGGAAGGGAGTTTCCCGAAACGCATCTGTGCAAGCGTTGTAAATAAAAATCTACTGACAACCACCCCGCGAGTGCCGTGCTTCTTTCCCGGCTGGGAGAGGGGACCTTTGGAGCGGCAATATTCACACGGAGCACCACCGTGTTCTCAGCACCCACCTGGGAGTGCCCCGTTGTTGAGAAAGGTGCAGAAGGAGCGAATATATATATATATAAATAATTGTTTAATGGATATGGAGCAACGACGACGGATAATTATTGCGGATGATGGGGATGGTAAATTTATACACGCAGAAATCAGGTCCAAGGGCATCTACAGAAGTCAGTGCAAGTTGCAGAAACAGACAGTAACTAGAGCGAGTTGAGTACCTGGTTCTACTAACTACAATTTTAATCACTGGACCAAAAAGGAAAAAAACTGTTTTATTACCACAGACATTAACTGCACATACAATTTTAAACACCAGCAGTCATGAATTTCTGGAATTAGCACACAATGCGACCCCCAAAGTAAATTAAAAACGAGGTTGAACAGCAACTCCTATCTAAAACTATTCCAAAAACAAAAACTTAACACCCCAAAAATTTAAAGCAAACACCTTTATACCAAAACCTACAAGCAGACCTTCCAACAAACCGATTCTACAATGGTATAATGACTAACAGTGGGCATAACTCACAAACTTCTGTGTACCGTAATGAGGTGGAATCACCTAAGAATTCTGCAAGATTATGCTTGAATTGCGTGAGGATGCATTGACACTAATAAAGAGTGAAAGGCTCATCTCACCCAACAAGGTAAAATCTGACCTAGTTAATGAATGCCCTGCTGAATTCAGGCATCTACTCCCTTTTTCCAATGTGAATTTCCTGAATTGGGTTAGAGTTGCTAGCTGCATCCAGATTCTGCATTTCCTCAACTGGTATTGGGCTGCGGATTGCATCTACGTTCTTCTGCCATCCCAAATGTAAGATAGCCGTCAGAGAGATTAGAACATGCCTAACATCCGTGTGTAGCTCTCCATGTTACACACTATGGTGACAGAATCCTGGGATATACCCTAAATTCTCTGACCCGAAGCAACAGCCAGATATTCCACATTGTGGAGATGTTCCACTTTCATTTCCTAGACTCCATGCATTAAACAATCTGCACTTGTTCACAAGAAGTGCCAGTATGAATTTTGGAATAGAAACGTTGCTGGCCTCTTCTCACACACATTCTATCGTATTTGAAAGTCATAAAGACTTGATGCACAGAGTATGTTGGACCACTTAACTGTCCCAGATGAGTCATTTCAGAAGAAACATTCTATACAGTGCACTGCTCGACCACAGTGCAACCATATAAAAGTTTGGTAGCGTAATAGCATTTGTGCTGGCTTCTCAGAATCCCAACTTACACGGACTCCTTAAACAAGAGTGTGGTACCGAAGCGGCACACTCCAACCACTCCAACCCATGTTCTCCTCAAAAAGACAGCTCAACTATGCTATTATTCCGCCAGCACAACGACTGTAAGAACACTGATTTAGCATTATCTGCAGTGACAAACATAATTCTCCTACTGGTCCACTGCTTCCCTGTAAACTCTTCTATGTCCTAACTTTTCCACAACTTCAAGTTTGTGCTCTCCTTCACTGCTGCTCCATCTCCCGCTGCCGTATTTGCTAAGGAGATTGACAGAGTAGAGGAGAGTGCACAGGTCGTTGGAGGTGCAGCAGCTTCCACCTCACTCTGCTCTCAAATGTAACTGCCACTCAATTGTGGGATCAGTTTGCAGACGGGTCCCAACTCTACTTTGCCTTGACCATATCCTAGCAGCCCCTTTGCAGTATCAAATTGAACCACACCAGACCCTGCCCAAGGCAAAAAAGTGAGTCAAAGGGAAAACAAAAGGCAAGAGACAGTGGCGCTTGCAAGAGTGTGCAGGCTTTCTACTTCCAAAGCTTCCACTACAACCAAGTGTTAGTTACAGCAAGATCCAAAGCATTCATGCCCGGTTCTCTATCGAATTCAATTAACAATGTGCGTGCAAAAGGGAAAATGTGTTTTACACAACTTTGCCATGCCTATTTGAGCTCCACTGCAAGAAACACTGAAATATTGGTACTTTGCCCCTAAATAGCAGTATATTCTACCAACCTCCTTTCATGCCACTACAATGGGCTCGACATGGTAATCAGCCATTGACCTCTGCCTGAAGCATATATTTATTTATTGACTGGTATACCCAATTGTAGAGTGCTTTAAGACTACAGTAACCGCAAAACTATCAGAGGGGTAGCATACAAGCAAATTGCATAAATACAAAGCTAATGTAAATGCTATGCATCAAAGGAAAAAAACACTGCTTTGTACAAAAGAATGACCTGCAGACTTGGAAGAGAAAGCAACACATTCCTTTTGAAGATCAAAGCTAAACATGGCTTTACTTAGTGGTAAATAACCTGGAATCATTAGAATTTTAGCATTTTTAATGCATTAGAACGGGACAACCTAGATGATCAGACAGTTGCTTTAACAAGCTTAAAACAGACTAATGACTTTTTTTCTACTGTGCTGGACGTTTGTTAAGCCAATTAAATACAAAAAAAGCCAAATTTAACTGTTAAAAAGATTCTTGAATAAAAACCGTACAACTAAGAAACTTGAAAAATGACCCCCCTGCGATTCATCAGGGTGTAACTGTGTTTACATGCTAACCAATTTTCTATGAACTACAAAGTGATATCTGCACACTACAGTAAGATCTGAAATGTTGTTTTAAATGGGACAGCAAGAATAGCCTGAGACTACTGGATGTGGTGGGGGGCTGGCACAAAATGATTCCTACAAGAAAGCCACTATTCCAATTTCTTGTAAGAGTATATATATGTCAACCAAGTCTTATTTTGGAAGCAAACCTTCAGCGTGTGTCGGACCATTTTCAGAACATGTCCATTATGATGAAGCTTAAAGATTGAATTCTACTCAATATAATCCTTAACTAATAACCGAACTCAAAGAAACTGATACAAAAGCCATGCTAAAAAGTAGAGCTCGAACAGTTTCTACTTAAAATCAACAATACCCAAAGCACTGGTTATAACAAGCAGTTGCATAGCCAATAGGTCTTGCTTTTGGGACCTTATAAGTATTTAGTTAT
This sequence comes from Lissotriton helveticus, assembly GCF_964261635.1. Classification (NCBI taxonomy): domain Eukaryota; kingdom Metazoa; phylum Chordata; class Amphibia; order Caudata; family Salamandridae; genus Lissotriton; species Lissotriton helveticus. Next base: position 717,305,374 of record NC_136061.1, read on the forward strand.
GCAGAACAATGTCCTTGGTGCAACAACATCAACCGTTGCATGGCTAAACACTTATAAGGTCCCCAAGGAGAGACCTATTGGCCATGCGGGTTATAAAGAGGCAGGACTGACCGCATAAAACCTATCCTCTGGTCTCCCAATGTCAGTTTGCTGAGACAGTATAACACACCTGCCAACTTGAAGAACAATCTCACTGTGTGTCACACGGTGGCACCGTGTGAGTTGGCAGGTATAGTATCATAAGGGGCACCTGCAGCCATCCTGACTTTGAAGCCATTAGAACTTTGCATGACAGGGCTTGTAGTTCTGGGTTCTCTCGAAAAGGGGGTCTACAAGTTCCAGCATGCAAATTGCAGTTGACTGAAAAGTCATCAGATGACTAAGACGTTCACGGAGGAGAGAAATATCAAATAATGTTATTAACCAGACAATGTTACTACACGAGCCTCTTTGACGGTCAAAGTTAAATAAGCATTTCTGAAGTTTTTTTATTTACACAAAAATAGCTTATTTACTCCACTTTCTTGTTTGAATTATTGTCCCTATGTCACAGAATTTGAAACTGAATGAACAGAGCAAGAATCGAAATGGAAAGAATAAAATGGGACAAATTAGCCACTTGCTCCTGGAAACAATTAGACATGACTTGAAAGTGGTCTTCGGTGCTGGGCACTTTTCTCTACTTGAGGGGCTCCCAAGTTTCTCAGATCCAAGTGTAAGTATCTCCTCCAGTCAAGGTTTATAATGTTTCTGTGAATGGTTGTGCTGACTTTTTAATGGGTTAAGCATGGTTACAGATCCCAGAATGTAAAAAAAACAAGTACTAGCAAAGTCAATAGGTTTGTCCTTGCAAACTGTGACATGGTTTTTATTTTGTTTTCTTTTGCCAGCGTATGCAATACAAATCGAAAGCTTAAAAGTAAACAAGCATCTGCAATGCAATAGGTTTCGTATTTACGCGAGTTTGCGCTATTGACATTGCAAATAATGCCTTTCATTTTTGTTTTTGTTTTAAAACCTAAATAAAAGGCATTGCCATTTACAATGCCAATAGCTTAAACTCGCGTAAATGCGATACCTTTTGCATTACAAATGCTTGTTTGATTTGAGTTTCACACTCCATGAGAATGCGTGTATTTCCCAGCTGTGTCACTCATGTGCTTCTCTCTTCTTGCACTTGGTGTTGCTCTCTGTCACCCATGTGCTTAATGCCGCCCACTCCACGATGTACACGCATTCTGTACCTCCCCCCCTTTGCGGTCTTGCCCGTGTGCTTCTCTCATACCCGCTCAATGCTGTTCTTTCCCCGGTTTACTCTCAGATGCTCCACTTTGCTCTCAACGTATCTTGTGCTGTCCTCCCCGCCCGCGCCCTCCACTTTGCTTATTCACACTGCGCCCTCCGTTTTGCCTCCCTGCACCCCCACCGCCCCATGAGGCTTGCCCCTTGTGTTATTGCCTCTCCTCCTGTCCCCAGTGTTGCCGTCACCTTCACTGCTTCAGCCTCCCAAACTCAAATCTTGATTTTATGCGTTTTTGTTTTTTTTAGTGACCGACCCAACTTGGATCCGGAACTAAAGAAATAGAAAGTGATTGTGTCATTTTGTAGGCGAGTACATGCATGGTGTTTGCACCCAGAAACATGTTTTCTTTTCTTTAGTCACGCTGCTCAGCATCGTGGATAATATGCAGCAAACCAGTGCAGAGTCGACTCTAGTCTATTGTAGGCAGAAGGGGAGACTGGCCCTGCAGAGGGGGGGTGGGGGTACAGACAGGAGGATGCTCATGTACCGGCATGATGGGGGGCGGGGTAAGAAGAGGGGTGACAGGCACGAGAGATGCAGGATAATCAAAAGGAGCACCGCCAGCTGGACACAGGGGGAGAGGGTGACAACACCCGCAGACAGACAGCGAGACAGACAGCGGGACAGCCAGAGGTAGGTGGGGTGAGAAGGGCAGAGTAAAGCAGAGGGGTGAGAGGCGCGGGGCGCCCTCAGGGACCCAATCACTCACCACGTAGGAGGACCCGCCCTCCCCGCTGCGGGTCTCGGTCTCTGGGATGGAGAAGTGCATGTCCCCCGGTCTCGCGCACCACGCTCCTCTTTCCAGGCACGGCACGCGCCGTCTCGCGCCTGCCCCTCCCACACACCTTCCCCTCTCCTCACAGCATCACAGACAGTGGGCGGGAGGGAGGAGGCACGGACAGTGGGCGGGCGGGAGGGAGAAGGCAGGACAACGGGAGGGAGGGGTATTTTATTTATTTATTTTATTTATGCATATTTATATAGCGTGGACTTTACCCGAAGGCATCGAACACGGACAGTGGGCGGGCGGGAGGGAGGAGGCACGGACAGTGGGCGGGCGGGCGGGAGGGAGAAGGCAGGACAACGGGAGGGAGGGGGATTTTATTTATTTCTTTTATTTATGCATATTTATATAGCGCGGACTTTACCCGAAGGCTTGCAAGGCCCATATAGCTTGCATGCCCAAATTGAATTCATCTGCTATTTTTTGGCCGTCATTCCTGATGGCGAGGATCAGCTGGGTGTCGTCAGCATAGGAGGTAAAGCTCATCCCATGAGCTCGGATGACATTGGCAAGGTCCGACACATAAATATTAAAGAGTGTCGGACTAAGGGATGAGCCTTTGGGTACTCCACATGGCAGCGACAAGGTGGAGGAATGGAAAGATCCCATAGTAACCACCTGGGTCCTTTCTGCCAAGAAGGAGGCCAGGAGTTTCTTGGCCTTTTGTTGAACACCCATGTTTTCGACACGGTCGATCAAGATGGTGTGATCGACCGTGTCGAAAGCTGCTGACAAGTCAAGCAGTATAAGAACTGCTGTTCCTCCAGCGTCACGGATGGATCTTAAATCATCAGCGGCTTTGATCAAGGCCGTCTCCGTCCCATGGTATTGACGAAAGCTGAACTGGGAATCATCAAGCAGGTGATGTTCCTCTATAAAGGCTGAAAGTTGGAAATTCAGTGCCTTTTCGGCAATTTTCGCCAAGGCTGGGAGGCTAGCAATTGGCCGGTAGCTCTTAAGTTCTTCCACGTCGAGATGTGGTTTTTTGAGAAAGGGTTTTATGAGGGTCTTTTTAAGGGTTACTGGATAGATGTCTGTTCTTATCATGGTATTACAGATAGTGGTGATGGCAGGAAGAACCACTTCAATAACCGGGAGTAAAACTTTAAGAGGACATGGGTCTAGAGCAGAACCCGCTTTGATGGAGGACACTATGTCCATGATCTGAGATGTGGAGACATCTGCAAACTGGAGGAGCGTGGGGCCAGTACAGGGGGCAAGAGACAAGTTAGTGGAGGTTTTAGCATAGTTGGCAAAGGCCGAGTAGATGTCATTGACTTTGCTAAAAAAGAAGTTAGCCAGAGCATCGCAGAGCGATTGGGAGGGGGGTGGATGTAAGTTGGGCGAGTAGCCTGCTAGCTGCTTGGTAGTTTCGTACAGTGCCTTATTGGAGTTTTTAGATAATTCAATTCTTTCGCAGTAAAACTTGTTCTTGGCCTCATTAATCATAGTTTTGCATTTAGCCACCATTTCTTTATACTTGGTTTTGGCCTCTTCGGAATAGTCTCTTCGCCAATGCCTCTCTTTACTCCTGCACAGTTGTTTCTGTGTCCTTAAGGCCTCCGAGTACCAGGGGGCCGATGGAGCAGATCTGTTGCGAGATCGTTGTTTAGCCTGAACCAGAGCGGTGGTCGCAGAACCCACCCACTCATTAAATTGAGTAATGGCAATATTAGGGTCAGGTGAAAGGAGAGGATTGGAAATGGTCAGGAGTGATTCCAGACTGGAGCTATCAATGTCATTCCATGCCAGAAACGGCTGACGAGGGTTAACAATTGACACCGGGCCACCTGTCTCGTCTGTACTGCTCCTATTTACCGTGGCACGGAAACTCCCCACACACGTTTTTCTTCAATAGGTAATCATAAACATGCAGGTACCTATTAGTGGAAGTGTTAGAAAAAATACTGATGCTGTACCTGTACAGTATGTGAATAGAAACACTGCCTGTGCCTAATAGTCCTGCTTGTGCAGCATCTGTTCTGTGGGTCAGGAAGCAAATACTCCCTGTTCTGTACCCGTCTATTACCGATGGATACTTCTGCTGCTGCTTACCATTCTGTACCAGTGCTCTGCTATATGTTAGTGAAATTTGGTAAAAACCAACCACTACATAATTGCAAACGCTTTTTCATACTCTAACATTCATGCCACATTTTTAGTCTTGGTCAGGCCATTTTCTATACCTTCACCAGTATCCCACTGACATTGCCTTTCACATAAACTCAGCACAAATGTTCACGAGTATCCCACTGACATTGCCTTTCACATAAACTCAGCACAAATGGTTTCATTGAATATAAACTGTCACTTCCCAAATGAGTACTGTACCATTACTAAGTTATGGCTTATCGATTTCAATGTCTCTTGTGTACCAGCTTTACAACACACCTTGGTTTCATTTGCCTATAGGTATACATTAGCTTCTAGTTAATCAACAATGTCAATAAAGGGTATTAAACCAGAAATGGACTGGTCTTATTTCTCACTTTTTTCTTTAACAATCTCAGTTTTCCCAACATCATTCTTCCTATTTTTATTCTTCCTATTTTTATTGAGATATTATATATCCCAGTTTTCAAATTTAGCTTACATTCCAATACCTTTTAATCTGGGGTGTATGCAACTCTTTCTAGCACTTCACTAAAAGCTAAAGGGCAGATTTACAAGCCACTTGCGCCACTTTTGCGTCACTTTTCCCATGTTAAAAGCGACGCAAAAGTGGCGCAAGGGGGTTGTAAAACTGCCCCTAACTGTCCTGCTTGGTCTTGGTGCGTTTTCCTAATCAACTTGAAGAAAAAAAATGTTGCTTGGCAAGGGCTCTATGAAAACAAAACAGTGCTACAGCCAATCACTGGCTTATCTTAACAAACGAGGCCACGCTTTCCTTTGCTAACAGTTTCTCTCAATTTCCCACAAGGAAATTCCTGCTGCTGTCTGTTCACTTCCAGGGAGCAAACATACTTGGGAAGGTGAATGGGAAAGTCACCAGTGTGACTAAGAACATGAGGGCCTCAACACAACATGAGATAAAGACCCCCAAGATTGCCACTACTTTTACAGTAACCACCTTGAAAAACACCTTAGAGACTTTAGGTCAAGTGGTGATCATTTTACGCCACCAGGGTCTACTACCGATTCAAGCCGATGTGTGTGGCAAATGGTGGTTGGGAGAACTAAGGGAGTTCAGCATCGTTGAAGAGTTCAACAAGGCAAGCTAGACTGTGGCTCTTTTAACTGCTTAAGAGAGCAGCGCTAGACTTGGAAAGCCCTTTCAGGCGATGACAGAACCTGTGAGATGGGCTCTCTGAAGGTCCATTCGCGTTGATATTGCCAATGAAGGGTTGACAGTTGAAGAATCTAAGTGAAGGCATTCGGTTTGTGTCACTTTCTAGAAGACCTATGGGGTAGGTACACACAGAAGGCTTAGGCGAGGCCAGACATGCGAGCAGAGTTTTAGAAATGTGAAAAGCACTAGGAGGCTTGAGGACTAATACTTGGGAAAAATTCACAGAGCTAGAGGAAAGAATTTTCAGGACTTTGGTGAGTACAAGCGGAGAGGGTATAACGGAAAGAGTAACATTATTGTGCAGAAAAGCAAAACGGGTATGCGGAATGTCCAATCAATGTAAACTCTTGTGAAGATTTATGTTATAAAAGATCTGTGGGAGACGTCTGTAGTCGTTAAATGAGGAGGAAACTGGCGCACTAGAACGGCCATAGTGAGGACAACTCTGGGGACCATGTCAATCGGGAAGCGGGTGCCAGGAGAGCAATAGTAGTAGAATCTGGGTCACCTATATGGGAGTATAACACTTCACTGGAATTCAGTAAGTTTACGTGCTAAGTGTACAAACGAGCATTTTGAGGATATATACAGGGGGAGGAGGAGGAGGGAGTATCGTTGTGTGGATACTTTAAATGCATTTAGATAACGAAAGGGACTACAATGCGAGCAAGGTTATAAGTGATTGCTATAAAAAGTCATGTTATGGTCATGTCGAAGGTACGTAAGAAAGCTCACGTTGGTGGATAATGCAAGAGCTAAGAGTAGTTGCAATAATATGTACATATATGTAGGTCCCTTACTTTACAACGACGTCAGAAAAGTAAATTTAATTAAAAAAACTGTCAACATGTACTCAGCAACTCCCATGCTTACAGCCCTTTCTCTCTTTCTCACTCACTGTAAAGCCCGGAGCTGAGGGATGGGCTCAGCCCCCACCATCCCTCTTCACCTCCGCCACGCCCCCACCTCCCTTAAAATAAAGTTTGGGTCTAGTCTGCAGTTTCTTACCTCCCGGGAATGCTCTCCGCCGCTTTCTACAGCCCCGACCTGCAGCATGCCCATCCACTCACAGGATCACCTCCAGTCAGGTTGCCAAATCCCAAAGTCCCAGGATCCCACTCGCGCGCATACAATGCCAGGAAAAGGCGTCCTCCGGGTTGTCCTCTGACACACAGTTACCGGACGCAGAGCGCTGCCACAGCCGAGGAGGGGGTTGAAAAGGAGGAGGGGAACCAGGGAGGAGCAAAGCAAAGAGGTGGTGACAAAAAGAAAGGAAGTTAAGTACTTGAACTACTACGGAGAGGAAGTTTATGGCCGGTGGGAGGAGCTAGAGAAGGAAAGATGCACAGGGTTGGTAGGTGGAGCTAACCAAAAAGGCGAGGCCAAATATAAAGCTAGGGACAGAGAGTACGGGAGGCGGGCTCTATGAAATGTGACGAGCCTAAGCGGAGTACGGCGCAGTAACCAAAGGAGATAGACTTATAAGGTAGAAAAGGGCGTGGAAGAAAAAGAAAGAGGCGGTGGTATAAAGCAAAGGCGTGGTTAATGGAGAAAAAAACCGGGAAGGTGGGCGTCTCAAACTATTCGGGACATCTCTCGGGCTAAGGCGAGAAAGTGCTTGGAGGTAGAGCGTGGAGCGAAGCCGGGGCAAGTAGGAAGAGAGTAAGCGGAGGAAAAGATCCTCCCAATTCCTTTTTCTTCTTCGAAAGAAAATACGAAGAGCCGATTCCCAAACCGGACGAATAGCATGAAAATGAAACAAGTCAGGTCCCGGGCCGCGCTGTGATTGGCTGACGTCACGGGGGTTTCCCGGCCGGCAGCCAATCACAGCGCGGCCCGGGAATGACGTCACGGGGGTGTCCCGGGCCGGCAGCCAATCGCAGCGCGGCCCGGGACAAAGGGGCGGGGCTTAAAAAAAGCACCAGAAACGCCCCCGAATCGCGTTTTCGAGAGAAAACGCGATTGACAGCCTCTGCCTCCCAATGGCTAGCCTCCATTTATGGAGCTAGCCAATTGGAAACAGAGGCTGTCCTAACCTCACTATTAGAAACAACAGATTTCGATCTGGGAGTGGCTTCGCCCCTCGCCAGGTTACGAAACCTAAAAAGCTTAAATGCTGCTGTCAAAAGGTGGCCATTGCAAAAAACGCAGTTGATGGACAGAATGTAGAACAATGTCATACATTCACCCCAGTGTACAAGGACCTGGGCCTAAATCCATCGTTCTTTTGCACTCCACACCACCCTGGGTTAGACACTGGCTATATGCAAATCAGCTCTGACCCTGTGCCTCATGGGAACAGTCCAGTCCGAACTACCAAGCCATGTCTTTCCCAGACCGGAATCAAGCATCCAAGGACCGGTTTCTGGCTATCAGCCTTCATTCAGCCTGGATAGCTTGACTCCAGTGGTGTGGAGAGCCTGGGACTCACGTCTGAGCATACCCAGCCCACTCGGGGTGAAAAATTGCAAAAAACACAGTTGATGGACAGAATGTCGAACAATGTCATACATTCACCCCAGTACAAGGATCTGGGCCTAAATCCATCGTTTTTTTGCACTCCACACCACCCTGGGTTAGACACTGGCTATATGCAAATCAGCTCTGACCCTGTGCTCATAGGAACAGTCCAGTCCGAACTACCAAGCCATGTCTTTCCCAGACCGGAATCAAGCATCCAAGGACCGGTTTCTGGCTATCAGCCTTCATCAGCCTGGATAGCTTGACTCCAGTGGTGTGGAGAGCCTGGGACTCACGTCTGAGCATACCCAGCCCACCCCGCTTTTGCTGCAGAGATCCTTTTGCTACTTCCATGCCACAAGTTCAATCTCTGATAGGTTTGTTTAGATTGAACACTATTTTCCCTGTTCATGTAATGCACGAGGAGCAATTAGACAGTGTTATACTTGAATTTTGCGGCAAATAAATGTACTCCAATATGTCCTGTGCAAAATGATTCTGTAATACGCCCTGCCAGGAAATCCTATTAGGTCAGTGGACACAAGCAGTAACTATGCCGTGCCAGAATTTGATAATAGTAATTGACACGTTTTACAGATGCAAAGAATAGCCGTACAGACGACTTTGCCCAATAACTCAGATCATCTAGGCTTATGCCACACAGTTGTGGTTACTGTGGCAAAAAAAGCTTAAAAAGTGGAGAATCTATCTCGCCCTAGAAGCAGATGATTAAATGTTTATCGGGAAAGCAGCCAGCTACCCACTCAGTGAAAGTACCATATGCTCCAGTGACAGCAGCAAACAGAACTGTCTTCCCCTGCGGGCATTCCTGTAAACACAGGGCAAGAGGCCATTTACACACACATTCTCAAGTCTGGAAGACATTAGGGAGAGGTGAGACCTCCCTCGAGAGCAGAGCAGGTAGAATACAGGGACACAGGCTAGCCAGCTCCGGCACCAGCAGCAAGCGACCCCTCTGTGGTGCATCTCTCCTCCTGCCTGGGCATCCAGGGTCTCAGCAGATAATGGGGCTTCGGTGGCTGCCAGAAGTGCAGCAAGCAGCAGCACTCCGGTGTGTGCCAAGGATCAGACTCTTCAAGAAGTGGGGGCGGCTGCTAGGCTGCTCCCCTCCCAGTTTCTCTCTTCCGAACTCTACTTTGCAGCAGTGATTGACAGATGCCCCTTCTTTCTGTTGATTTCCTGTGTGAGGAGTTTTGATGCAGCTGGGCGTTGCCTCCTCCTTGCCACACTGCCCTGTGCCCGCGACCTGCCTCAGCAACAGCTAGCGCTGCTGGAGAAAGTTTCGTGAAAACGTTTGGAAGGGGCGGGGCTACTGTTGTGGCTGGTCGCATACGCTGGGAATAGGCGGGTGGCACCGGCAGAAAGGGGGAGGGGTGAGTCGTACACCACCTTCTACCTTCCAAAGCCCGTTAAACTCTACATGCATAGTTTAGTACATCGCGTAAAATGTACAATAAATAATAATGTAGTGAATTCTGCGCCAACTCTTGCATGGGCCGCCCAAAGTGAAAATATTTGAAGCAATCTACTGGTACAACCACGATAAGCATAAACAAATACAATAGTATTGCAATTGCGGTGGGTAGTAGTAAACTGCTGTTCATGATTGAACTGCGCCAGTGTAGTGTTACATAATTTTGTCTCGGCTGAAGCAGTGTTCGGAAAATGTTGGAACTTTCTCCACAGCTTAGGCTCGCGGCTAGAAGTAGATGTTTAGGAGGGAGGGGGTAAGGGGGCTTCAATAGGATGAGATTTTAAATAACAATGTGGTTTGGTGGCGTTGCCTTTAGTGCTCGGAATTAATTGGCTCCCTTTGAAGCTTGTTTAATATTTAATACGTTTGTGCAAAATATTATGGAATTTAAATCCAACTTTACAAGGGGGTTTGGTAAAAACTGAATAGAATCCAAATTAACTAATTTGGTAGGATGAGAGGCAATATACAGAAAACAGACACTAAGGTACATAGGAACATGTAAGAACAAGCAATTCCAGATGAATGAATTTATGATGTCTTTATTCTTAGTTGTGCTTCACAAGATATAATCAGCCAACGCGCTTCGCCCAAACATGGGCTTCTTCAGGGCAGTGTAGTATTTTAAGAAAGGCGTATCCGATAGAGTGTTTGTCCAAGAGGTACGTTTTTGAGACGGATCCTAGTGCATGTATGTAAAGCTCATGGTAGAGCGAGGTTCGTTGGGTATTGGGAATATGGAGTTCCTTCAAAAGAAGACTAGAACAAGCATTTACAATGCAATGGTTTCGCCTTTTGAAAAGTTTGAGCTATTGGCATTGTAAATGACAACATTTTTATTTATGTGTTAGTTTTATTTTCAAAGTTTTATAATGCGCGGACGAGATCTTTGCAGATATCGGAGCGCTTTACAGAAAACACGGGGTAAGGGAAACAAGCGGGAGATTAAGCAGACTTGTGGGTACAAGATAGTAATGGGTAGTCAGGGCTCGACAAATCCACTCGCCCGCTCGCATTTGCGAGGGAGAATGGATGAGGACGAGCTATTTTTAGGTCCTACTCGCCCTTTCTGGCGAGTAGGAAGTCAAACTAACTTTTGACCTCTGTCTTCGAAAACAGAGCAAAAGTGACAAGATAACATGATTTAAAGGCATTTTTATTGCTCATAAAGGGAATGAGCAATAAAGATACCTTTAAATCTTGTTATCTTGTCACTTTTGCTCCGTTTTCAGAGACGGAGGTCAAGTGGGTTGCAGTCAGGTCGAGGGGATTTTCCATGGTACTAGACCTGCAGGACTAGTACCATTTTTCGTATTTGTCGAGCCCTGGTAGTAGGTGGGTAGCAAACTAGGATAGTAACCAGATAAACAACTTGTGAACGAATAGACAATAAGATAGACCGGCAGAAGCAAACTTAAAATTACAAGATAGTAGTGGGTAGTAGGTGTGTAACAAACTAGAGTAATAATCTGATAAACAACTTAGTACAATAGGCAATCAGAATAAGCAATAATACAATAGCAATCTTCGGTATAACCAAAAAAGGGTTCAAGTGCGACTAGCCATAAGGATGGCTTTTGCTTCTTTCTTAAAAAGAGTGCAGTGGAGGATATAAGCCTGGTTTCGGGAGGGAGGGCATTCCAGATCCTAGGTGCCATTCCTGAGAAGGAGCGCTTGTAAGTTTTTTCCTTCCGGAATCTTCGAGGTTTCAGGAGGAGATTCTTTGTGCTTCTGTTGTTTCTCGAGCCTCCTGATAAAGTCAGCTTTTGAGTGAGGTAGCTGGGAGACTTGTGGTGTACAGCCATGTGTGTCATACAGGCAATTTTCAGCTGTATTCTGGCTTCAAAAGGGAGCCAGTTCAGGGATTTTAAGTCAGGCGAAATATGCGAGTGTTTTCTAGGACCAGTGATAAGTCTCGCTGCAGCGTTCAAGGAGGCTCTAAGGGGTGCTGTTGTTGATAGGGGGGGTCCGCTGAGAGCCACGATTCCGTAGTCTATGCGTGGAATGACTAGGGCTTGAACTGCAGTTTGGAGGTCCTTAGCTGGGAGGAAGGGTTTAAGTTTCCTCAGAGTGTTGATTTGGAAGTTAGCTCCCTTAGTTGCTTTGTTGATATGCTGCTGCATGTTGAGGTTGGCGTCAAGAGTGATGCCTAATGATTTCACGGAGTCCACGATGGTGGGTTGGACATTGAATGCAGTTAGGTGCTTAAGCCAGGTTTGAGTGGTGGAGATTTTCGCCGGAGGTGAGATTAGAAGGAACTCAGTTTTCAGAGCATTTAGTTTGAGATGATTATCATCGGCCAACCATGATTGGGTGTTTTTGAGTGTAGAGTTCAGAAGTATGATGTCTTCCGGGGATTGTAGTTTGAGGTAGAGCTGAGTGTCATCGGCGTACATATGAAAGTGTACATTAGATGCTTGGAGCAAGGTGGTGAGTGGTTCCATGACTAGGTTGAACAATGTGGGGGATAGTGACGATCCTTGAGGGACGCCTAATGAAACAGGCACAGCTGGGGATAGCACGTTGTTGATCTTGAACTTCTGAGACCGGTGATGTAGGAAGGAAGTGAACCATTTGAGGACAGTTCCCGATAGACCCATTCTGGTGTTTAGCAGCTCAAGTAGGTTCTCATGTTTGACGGTATCAAATGCTGAGGAGAGATCAAGTAGGATGAGGAGGCAGGAGTCATTGCTGTCTAGGATTTGGAGGGCGTCGTCAATTATGTGTGTCATGGCCGTTTCCTTACTGTGTCTCGCTCGGAAACCTGATTGATGTGGGTTGAGGAGGTCAAACTGATCGATGTGTTTAGTCAGTTGGAGTTGAACGCATTTTTCCAGCAGTTTGGCCAGGGTGGGGATATTGGTGATAGGGCGGTAATTGTTAGGGTCAGCTGTAGGTTTCTTGAGTATAGGCGTGACTTGCCCCACCTTGAGGGAGTCAGGGATGAGACCTTGTTGGAGGGAACAGTTAATGATTTTAGTCCAGAGTGGGAGGAGCAGGGGGTGAAGTCTTTTACAGCATTCGCAGGTAAGGGGTCAGTGAAGTGATTAGAGGGTTTCAAGGTGCCCAGCAGTTTGTTAATTGTTTCTTCTGAGTAGGTGTCGAAGGATGACCATGTCGCATTGTTTTTAGGTTGAGTGGAAGTTATGCCGATGGGGTTGGAGTAACGGCAAACATCATTGAGGAGATCGCTTCTTATAGTATCGGGTTTTGTCTTAAAGAAAGCAGAGAATTCTTCACAGGATGGTATATCGCTTGAGGTGATGTTTGAATGTAGAGGTTGTTCCTTGGTTTGAGTTTTGACTATTTTTTGCCTGATCGAGCTGGAGGCTGAAGAAAGCTGATTTTCAGCGCTTGATTTTCCTAAAATAGGCATTTCTCTTCTTCTTAAGAGTTTTAAGGTGCAGTGCTGATGGGTCAGATCTCCAGGTGCGCTCAGCCATTCACATGGCACGCCTGTCTTCATTGAGTCTGCCATCATACCATGGGTTTGAGTTCTTGGTGGAAACTCTTCAGCTGCAGGGGGGGCAACTTCGTTGATTATCGAAGTCAGAGTTGAGGTAGAGGTCGATCAGAGATTGGACGTCTGATGCACCGGTGGGGGGGGGAAGGAGGAGACTGCAGCTGTGGGAAGGCAAGGAGTTGGGGTTAAGTTTCTTGAAGTCCCTTTTCCAGATCTTGGATTTGAAAGGTTGAGCCGGGTTAAGTTTGACTTTTTCGTTGATGTAGAATGTGATAATGTGGTGGTCTGACCAATCGCAGGGTTGGATTGACCCCAGTTGGGTAGAGTCCTCTTTGGCGATGATAAGGTTAAGGATAGAGCCTTTGTCATGTGTCGGGCTGTTGCAGATTTGGGTGAGGTTAAGCGCATTAAGGAAAGTTTTAAGACTATTCACCACTGCATCTTTCTCGTCGTTCCAGTGGAGATTGAAGTCACCCAGGAAGATGTCTGTTCTGCCGTCCGGAATTGGCTGAGATCGTGTCCATGAGGTGTTGGGTGAAGGTGAGGTTGTCCCCGGGCGGGTGGTAAATGATATGTAGAGAGCATACAGGTTTGCCCTCACTGTTGACGTCGAGGCAGATGAGTTCACAGGAGGTGAGGGAAGGGGAGGTGCCTCGAGCAACGGAAAGGTTGCTCCTAAAAATGCATGCGATTCCCCTGCCCGTCTTGCCGGACCTGTTGAGTCTAATGATGTGGTAGTTGGGGGGGGGGACAAGAATGCCCATTATGGGTGTGGAAGATTCAGATAGCCAGGTTTCCGTTAGAATGGCTAGGTCAAGGTCCATTGTTATGATAAGATCTGCAATGTCGGAGGAGTGTCTAGTGGCTGATCTGCAGTTGAGTAGGATACATTTGAGTCTGGGTGTGAAAAGGGTGGTAGAGGGTTCTAGAGAGAGGGGGACTTTTCTGAGGTTATCTGGGACGGAGCTTCTGTTTTGAGTGGGGGGCCTAAGGGGATTTGAGGGAATCGTGGGTATAGAGAGGTGTGTGGTGGAGGTGTGGTTAAAGGGAACTGGGCCATAAGAGCGGAGGAGGGTGTGGATGTCGTGGACCGAAAGAACTGAGGGCGCGGCGAGGGCGGTTGGTGTGGTTGCGCGCCGGGATAACGGGCCAATGTGGGGAGTGTTGAGTGAGAGGGGCAGTGTGGACGCTGTGGGACTTGTTGGACGAGGAAGTGGTGTTTGTAGGGGGGTGTATGAGGAGTTCTTTGATGGTGCGAAGTTCTTCTTTGACTTGGAGGAGGGTGGACATAATCATGTCCAGTGTAGGATTGGAGGTGGTGTTGGGGATGAGAGCCGATGGTGGATGATTGTAACTGGAGTGTGGGGGGAGGGGTGCGCTAGTGAAAACAGATAAATAAATGGCATTGTCATTTACAGTGCCAATAGCTTAATCTCTCGCAAATGCACACACTTCGGTAGAGAGAATAACACACAGAGCAGCACAGGCTAATTCAATCAATATCCGCACAGTTTTCACCCATTCCAAGAGGTGTAAACTCATAATAGGAGTGTAAAAGGGCAGAGGCGCTTTAACAGTAATCGCGGCTGGCCGGGGTCTCTGCCCATGCACTCCTGACTCATGATCTGAGCCTTCAGTTTATACTATGGTGGAGAAGGGCACGCCTCAAACTCTCGCAGTCTAACCTCCTTCAAAACCCGAAAGCTCCAATGCGTAGAGCTTCAGTAACGTGCCATACACATACTGTTGCTTGTATTCGCACCCTTCTATGCCACCCTAAACAGTTACCCCACTAGCTGGTAACAGCGCTATATAAAGAAATAACTTGGCAGCAGTCCCTTGTCAGCCGCTCCGTTGGCCCCCACCAATGTCGGCGCCACCTGCGCCCCAGAAGCAACTCTGTACGGTGCTGACGCATCACCAGCCCAACAAACTAAACACTACACCACAACAGAGCCGAAGCCATCTCCACAACACGCACAACAGCAGGGGAATGTCGGGGTGCAGCCGCCCACTGTCCCGAGCCCTGCACTTCACTTCAGCATCCAAGTCACACATTTGCCCCCTCCTGATCCCGCAGTGAGATCACGGCCTGGGCCTCCCATCGCTGCTGTTGCCGGGGTAACGGAGAACACAACATTGGCATGACTGCTGCACTGCGAGTCCGCGCGGAGTGGGAGGGCGGGGGCCACAGTAATAGACGAGGCACATTTCTGAATGAGAGAGGTACTATTATGAAGCCGTGCATAATGGAAGGCGAAGCCGTGCATAATGGAAGGCAAAGCGCAGTTGTCTCCGAATGACATGAATAAACAGCCCCTCAGTATAGAACTTCCTATTTGAAACCGGTGTGCAGCAGTCCTTCACCCATGCGGATTGCAGATCAAGTTAAGTCTATTACAATGCGCACATGCCAGAAGGCTAAGAATACCACATACGTGGAGAAAAAAAGTAAAAAACAAAACCTTCAGAAACAACAATCCCTGGCCTTCAACCATATATTACAGATTGTGTAATGAAAGCAGTCATCCCTGCGGATAGACTCGATAACATAAGGCAATACAGGAAGCATGCCAGAATGGATTCAGCATAGTAGAAATATAGATGCCGCCGAAATTAACAATCGTGCCCTATAACCCCTATTAACTAAATAAATCTTCACTTACAGCAAGTCCGTGGCAAACAGTCACCATGCCAACGAGGTAGAAATCAACTGACCAGTTGGCGCCGAAGAACTATAAGGGCATGCGTGAGCCGAGTAAGACGTGCGCTGATAGGTTAGCGCTATTGTCAATGGTAAACAAACACGGAACATTGGAGTCCGCAGCGTCGTGAAGTAATGAAGTCATTGTGGAACAGTGAAAAATGAAAATAACGGTGAATAGACGTTCGCTGCATAGTGATAACAATGTCACCCTGAAGTGAAAACAAAATAGAAATGAACCAGAACGTTGGAGTCTGCCGCGTAGTGAAGTAATGAAGCCATTGTGCAATAGCGCTAGTGATGCGCACGCGTGCGTGAAAAAGTGAAAGTAATTGAATGTGTGGAATAAAGTGGAATAAAATGCTGTTCTGCAGCGCTAAACAATGGGGCCACTGACTTACCAAGATCGAGAAGCAGCCAAGGGCACCCTACAGTGACTGCACGAAGCTACTGCCCGAGCGCCATCTTCGGCGAAATGACCAAAAGAAACCCCCCAAAAAAAAACACCGCCCACAGCCGCATGACGTACGAAAAGGGGTGGGATGAGTAAAAATCGCGGGAACGCCTACGAATCTGCTCCGGCAATGACGGACAGATCTGTCTTCCAATGGCTAGCCTCCATTTATAGAGCTAGCCAATGGAAGACAGAGGCGGGAGAAAGCTACATACTTGTAAACAAAAGTTTTCGCCTGCGCGATACTGCTTGCGCAGTAAACGCCAGGCGAAACCTAAAAAATGTAGCTGATGCTCCAAGGTTCTATACAAACTGGGAAGATGTTTAAGAGGCAAGGGGGCTTCAATATGATGAGATTTTAAATAATGTGGTTTGGTGGCGCTGCCTTTGGTGCTCGGAAATTTACGATAATGGCTCCCTTTGAAGCTTGTTTAATATTTAATATGTTGGTGCAAAATATTATGGAATTTAAATCCAACTTTATAAGGGGGTTTGGTAAAAACTGAATAGAATCTAAGTTAGCTGGATTTCAAAGGAGACAAGCATTGGCCGCGCGGCCGTGAAAGTGAAACTGATTGCACTACCTGGCTGAGAGGAGGCTGATAGGCAGTGAGTGGCCGGGAGGAGGGGCGGGTTGTGTGGGTGCGGGAGGGGGCCCGGGTTGTGTGTTTATGCATTGGTCGTGAGGAAAGGCTAGGCAGGGAGGAGCATGCTGTAAGGCTTAATGATCCATGAAAGAAAGGCAGATGGCTGCTGCGCACGTAACCGCAAGCTTGAGGCCAGCAAAAGCCTCTGGTATCACTTTGAAAACCCACTAAATAAATGTCTTGCAGCGCATGCGCAGGCTCAGGCAAAACCTAAAAAGGTAATAAAACTCTACATTTCAGACCTGTTAAAAGAAAGGGTTATTTTTAACTCACAAGCATTGAGTACTGGAAGGGAAAGAAAGGCAAATTCAAGATGCTAATATGGTGCTGGTTAACCTACTGAGCTGGAAAGAAGAATGATCTTTTGGGGGTTATAAACAGAGCAACACGCAAAGAAATGTTCACTGTGAAAATAGGAGAGATAGATTTAGGGGACTTCGAATGGTAAGAACATGGGGACTAGAAAAGAAGGTAAGGAGCGGGTTCCAAGGTAAACAGTTTGAAAATACTAGAAACGGTGGTGATAGCCTGAAAAGTGTTTGCCCTCTTGGCTGCCAGTGACCCTAACATTTTACTACTAGATATCTAAACTGATTTTTAAGCTCAACGAGGAGTCTCCACAACATAGAAAGGACACTGGGTAACAGTAAATGTCTCTGTGAAGGAGAAAAGTGTCTATATAACCTGCGCAAGTTAAAGAGTTATGGGTACAGCTACCGGAATTAGGCGTCAGGGGTGCAACAAATTATGCAGTTGAGTGAATTATTCAGCCAGAAAAGCTCAATCATCCCTTATATGACTGTCATTGTGAAATGTCAAGAAGTTGTCAAAGCATGTCGTTAGTTGGGAACTGCAAGAGTGGATTAAATTAGAGTCCACTTGTGGGCCAGCAGGGTATGGCAGATCTCTTCAGTTATCCCATGCCTGTTTAAATGATGATGGGTGGTTTTGTTGCCATAGACTGGTACAGTATTTTGTGTTAGCCATACCCTGTAGTGGTTCTGTCTTGTGTGAATGTAAGATGGCCATTATGAAGCATGCTTGAACTGCTAGTGGCTGATGCTCCTCGTCCAGGCAGGTGCTTCTTGAACATAATATATCCACCACAAGTAGGAGGCAAAAATAACAATCAATATTGGTGAGAAGTGTTATAGGACCAGTGCAGTATGTGATCCCTTATCAAAGAGCAACATGCAACACTGTACTGATTTATTTTAAAAGTTTTATATAGTGTGAACATGACCACTGAGGGTATCAGAGCGCTTTACAGATTATGCAACAAACGGGTAAAGAAACAAGCATTGGCATAGCCAATAGGTCTCGCTTTTGGGACCTTATAGATATTTAGTTTTGCAGCACAATATCCTTGGCGCAACAACATTAGCTGCTGCATGGCTAAACCTTGTACCTTATAAGTGTTTAGCCATGCAACAGTTGATGTTGCACCAAGAATATTGCGCTGAATAACTAAACACTTATAAGGCCCCAAAGGCGAGACCTATTGGCTATGCCAATGCTTGTTTAGCGATGTTGTGCAGCATGGATAAAGAGGAATCCCCCCATTAAACAAAAAAAGATGCTATTATGCAGTCGCAGCACAACACATGAACACACATACAGTGCACAGCGCGCACGTGTGAAGTTTTTATTTACTGAAAGTAAAGCAGTGCCAAAGCTTTTTTTAACCGCTTCAGCGCGGCCGAATTTTCGCGCTGTGCTGAGCGTTCTAATGAGCCAACGGGCTCATGACGGAACGGTTCCGTCATGAGCAAAGACCAACCGACGCTCATGACGGAACCGTTCCGTCATGAGCATCGAAGGGGATAAGGGAGGTGGAGGGAAATAACGAAAGAAGGGCTCAGAAGCAACAGAGTACTGGTGCGGGAAAGGATGGGGTCAGAAGCAACACTGATGGCAGCTGGACAAGAAGGGCGAGAGAGAGCAACGTGGAGCACATGAGAACAGAAGCACACGGAAGGAAGAGCAATGTGGAACGGGTAGCAGCACACAGGAAAAAAAGCAATGCGAGGGAGGTGAAGCACACGAGGACAAGCACAACACTGAGGGAGTGGAGGAGCAACATTGAGTGGAGTGGCGATGGATAAAGAGTAACCCTCCCATAAAAAAAAAGATGCTATTATGCTGTCGCAGCAGCGGTGTCATTTTGTAGGTAAAAGCACAACACAAAGTTTTTTTTTCTTTACTGATCCAAGTTGTACTGGTAAATAAAGAAAAACAAGCATTTACAATGCAATAGGTCTCGCAGCATTAAAGTTTGAGTTACTGGCATTGTAAATGACATTGCTTTGCCAGAGTCCAAGGCAAGTAAATAGCCCAAACATTATCGTGGAATAAAAATAAGAAAAGGCCGGTTTAAAAACAATCGCGAATCATTCTACTGGCATGGTCCGTCAGACCTAAGGGCAAATCGCTTTTTGGGGAAGCGCTGCCAGGATTTGTCTTGTGATGCAAATTGAGCCACAATAAACTCAAATGCAACAATGCTGTTGAGCAAAATAAAATTATATCAGCTGCAAAGAACCAATTACAGAACACGTCAATGAAAGCCTGTCAGTCTGACCTCAGCAAGTAAATAGTACACACATTTGATGATTAAAGCAACAAACAAAACTAGCATCCGCTCTCCTGGTTGGTACCTTCACGAGGTCAGCAAGTTCTTAGATATGGTAGAATAGAGAAGAAATATTTTCCCTTCAATTTGTATTTTTTTTTTAGCATGATCCTAGGATCAAGAGACCATAGAACAGATTCAGAATACGTGGACTACACTTGATGTTGGAATGCTCGGTGATATAGCACCTTGGTATGGGGTTAGAAGAGCCAAATTAAGGGGGGGGGGGAGTGAGTGAGCGAGCGTGCGTGTGTGTTAGGAGGGGTGGGGCTGGAGATATTTCAAAACCATCATAAAGGCGCTAGGCCACAAGTCAGGGAAGATGGCCAAGAAATCACTGTTTGTGTCTGGCCATGTGACAGAGTCCACAACTCAACATTTAAAGCTAGCTAGGCGAACAACAGCTTGCACGAAGCAAGGGACTGTGTACATTTATTTTGTACTAACCAAGATTATTATCACGATTTGGGAAAGTGCTATCGCAGAACGGAAACTTTTACATATACAACTGAATCGGCTGTTGGATTTTGGAGGTACAGTTTGACGTTCAAGAAAACGGCATAACTTCTTCATGCGGGTTCATAAAGCTCCTTTTATTCAAGTAAATGCAAAGAAAAAAAATCAAAACATA
The DNA here is from genome assembly GCF_964261635.1 of Lissotriton helveticus. Taxonomy (NCBI): domain Eukaryota; kingdom Metazoa; phylum Chordata; class Amphibia; order Caudata; family Salamandridae; genus Lissotriton; species Lissotriton helveticus. Next base: position 717,325,236 of record NC_136061.1, read on the forward strand.
CCAGAACATTAACCTTGTTAAACGCCTTTCACTATTTAACTTTGGCAATAGTGTCAAAGCATTTATGTGACCTACTTCGATTCCGTTTCCAGTCCAGAAATCGTGCACCATGTAATAAGCTCAAATGGTGGCCCGAACAATGAAGAAAACACGGACAGGATGTTGCGCAGGAAGGGGTTCCTCAGACCTCTCAAGGAATCGGACAGAGAGGCTGGCAAAGGAACCGGGAAACAGATAAAAACAATGCTTCCGGGGCGCCGCAGGCAGCGCGGCGGCCCGCCCTGCACGGGGAAGGGAGGCAGCTTTCGAGGAGGACAGCACCTGGCCACGAGCGCGTTCTCGTGCGCGTGACCTTAACAAATCGCCGCGCGCGGCCAGTGCTGTCCTCCTGGAAAGCTGGCGAAAGCTGACACGCTAACTATAGGTCTTTGGCGAGAGCGAGCTTCGCTCGCTTCTAGCCGAGACCTAATAAAGCTGTGCCAAAGCTTTTTTTTTTTTTTAAAGGCGGGTGGAGGGAAACCACGAAAGCAGGGTTTAGAACCAACACGAAGAGTACTGGTGCGGGAAAGATCAGAGGATGGGGATCAGAAGCAACCCGGATGGCGGCTGGACAAGAAGGGCAAGAGAGCAACGTGAAGCACGTGAGAATAGAAGCCCACGGGAGAAAGAGCAATTTGGAAAGGGTAGAAGCACACAGGAAAAAACTACAGTACTACTACAGTAGTGCTAGGCCCTAAACTGGAATGCCAAGCAGAGCGAACATGCAGGACTTACTCACGAATATATTGTGACTATTCACAGCAGTGTTTCGGTACTCCACGAGACAGCAGTGAAGGTGTTCAGATTAGGCAAGACCACAGTGAGGCTTAGCCTACAGCATTCGTCCCAACATGACCCGCAGCTGCGAGACGTGCTCTGTGGTGTGGGACGGGGCGTTGAAGCATGAGCAAAACAGAGGCGGAGCGAGGCGTGCACGCTTGGACGAGCGAGAGGAAAGCCAGGTGGCGCCTCTGCTCATAACTGCGCATAACCGCACGCTCTACGCCATGCAAAAAGTGGTGGTCGACTTTTTAAAGCCCAATCACTAAATGCCTCACCAGAGCAGCACATGCGAGAACTAAAAACGATTACGCATCATAGTGTATGAACATGACAGCAGAGCATATGAGAGCGCTTTACAGATTATGCATCAAACGGGTAAAAAACAGATTACGCATCAGTGTATGAACATATAAAACAGAATAACTAAAGTGTCAAAATAACAGCCTAAGATTGTCCAACCCTCTCGTGAGTGCAAGGAGAGCCCATCAACAGGCAAATCACAGACTAGAATTGTCCGACCTAATTGTGAACCAGGCGTATGAGCCAGAGTCAAGGGGTGTGGGCCTAGAAACCGATGCAGGTGCCAGGCTAAGGCAGAAATTTCTTCATCAGGAGCCCTTTGACCTCTTTCTTGAAGACCATAGAAGGATTCACCCCGACTTCAGGGGGAAGGGAGTTCCAGATCCTCTGAGCCATCCCCTAGATTGCTCGGTTATAGGTCTTTTTCTTGAATTTTTGAGGTTTAAGCATAAGGGTACTGGCGCTTCTGGAAGCTCTAGACCCACAAGAGAGTTCCAGTTTCTGTGCTAGATACAACAGGGGTCTTTAAGTGGATGGCTTTGTGAGCCATGCATGCAATTTATAACTGAATCTGAGCTTCATATTGAAGCCAATTCAGTTCCCGCAAGTTCGGAGATGTGGTGGTATCTTTTTGTACCAGTTAAAAGCGTAGCAGCGGAATTAAGGGTAGCCCTAAGAGGAGCAGTCCTCACTCTAGGCAGACCACAAAGTGTTGCACTACCATAGACCAGCTTTGCAATCACCAATGCTTGTACTCCAACCTTGAGGTCATGAGCAGGGAGAAAGGGTTTGAGTTTCCCAAGTAAGCAGAGTCGGAAGTTTGCTCCTTTAGTGAGGGAGCGGATGTGCTTCTGCATGTTCAGGCTTTTGTCTAGAATGATACCCAGAGATGATGCCGAATCCACGAGAAGCGGCCTGCAGTTAAGAGCCGTCAACTGATTCAGCCATTGTTCCATGATGGGAGATTGGTTGTAGGGTGAGATCAGTCAGTAGGAATTCCGTTTTTAGAGCATTAAGCTTAAAGGTGATTGGGTGTCAGCCAACTTTGTGTTTCTAGCAGGACTGAGTTAAGGGACTGGATATCTTCAGGAGAGGTGATCTTCAGGTATAGTTGGGTATCGTCTGCATACATATGATAGCGAATGCTGGAAGATTTTAAAACTTCTGTCAGAAGCTCCATGAACCAGTTAAAGCGCGTGGGGTACTATGCTGAACCTTGAACACCCAAGGTTACTGGTGAAGGGTCCTTATTGATAAGGAGGATGCACCAAATATTTTTTGCACATTAAATCAGTCACTGTAACTTCCGACATTCTCTTTTACGTGTTACATAGTTTTTCTTAAGAATTCAGATGCATTCAACTGCAGTATGAAAATTTGTTTTTATTTCCACTTACATCATTATACCATTCTACAGGTCAAAGTTCAATGAGTTAGATAAATTATGCCAAGGCGTGTTTTGGCACGAAGAGGTTACCATGCTGTGTTCCTTCTACATGCCATACTAGCCCTTTTAATGTATCTGGAAAACTGGTGTCCCTTTTACATGCAGCAAAATGTTATTTCTTTTAGTACTACAACTGGGTACATCTCACTCATTGAGAAGAACTAAGCCTTGCTAGGAGGATAATTTTTGAAATTACAATGACTCAGCAGCCATTGTGCGGCAAATAATTGGGAACGCTCCTCTTTTCGTTTATACAAGGGTAAAAATGGTCTGGTAGGCTGCTGTGTAGCAATCTCTTCATCGCCAATCGTCACTGTGACCCTGTTCAACCTACTGAACTACGATGGAAATCTGTTCTCTAGAATCAACACTTACTCCAGGAATATGATAGTGATTGGTGTTAATAAGCAAGATGGATACCATCAATACAAAACAAGCAACAAAGACATATACAACTTGGCAGCCCTCAGGGATGTCCCTACTATTGTGGACGTAGGGTGTCCAATACTAGCTGATGGTAAGCAGGACCCAATAAAAAGCATGAAAGATGTGCAATCACAGTCCAAAACGAGTATGTGTTTTAGACTGCAATTCAGGTGAGCAGAGGCAGAATATTTCACATTTCAAGACAGACATTAAACCTCACCACTGTCCATTCAACTCAGGTTACCAAAATGTTATGAACTATTTTAACAGCGAAATCCTGTTGAAAGTGAAGCTTCAGGTTTTTAAAACTTTTCATACTAGGAATATGTCATGTAACATAGCTGCAAGGAAAAACACGAGGTCAAAAAATATACTGAACCCTCCCGCACAGGATATCTGCTTAACAGTGCAGCAGCCTACATAGACAGCTGACGTACCATAGTAAAACTTGTCTTACTGTAGTTAGCAATCTGGAAATAAGGAGGCTATTATTTTTAGGTTGAGCCTAGCGTCAGCGCGCATGCACTGCTCACTCTGCGAGGCATGCAGTAGTCGAGTAGGCTGTGGAAGCCTCGCCTTCTCTCCGCCCATATTTTTGCTGGCATCATTGTCTTTGGTAAATGCTGGTTCTTGATTGATAATGAGGCTTGTTAGCCCCTCCTTGTTCCTGCCCTGTCACCATTTGTTACCTCCCATGAGGACTGGATCTTTTCAGGGGTGGGGGGATCCTATCGCCCGAACCGTGTTGATTTTCATGACGGGCAAGAAGATGTAATGTCTATTTTGTCCAACAGACAATTAGGCATTAAATTACATAAATAATACAGGCTGTGTGCACTCTGGGGCTCACAGCCAATCAGAAATGCTGCCAGAGAACCTTTGGAGGCCTCCGATAGGCTAAAAGCCCATGACTGGGCTCTAACCGGTGATTGTGTGTGTGTGTGTGTGTGTGGGAGGGGGGGTAAAACTCAGTCTCAGCAAGTGGTAGTCCGTGGCCAACTTGAGGCTTACATTTAGGTATAAAGTTAAGCGCATCTGAATAATACACCACTCTGTGTGATCAGGCCTGCAATAGTCGCTTAGTTCCATCAGAGGGCAATTATCCTCACTTTCAAGACGTCTAGAAGTAGAACAGGAGGGAGATGAAGGTGTTTCAATGAAGTTTCTTCAGCATAGTCTGGCGAGGTAAGGTCAACTGTCTGAAGAGACGAGAAAAGACAGCACCGAGCAGTTTGGGGGTCTCTTTGCACTCAGTTCCATGCCTTTATGTTGTCGGTTGTCTTCTTTGAGTTGTGGTCTGCAGGTGACAGGCTAAAACATTTCATGCTCCCTTCACCAATAGGATAGTGGGAAAACAGGAACTACTTGCCCACATTCAAAGAGTTTCACGGAGTCAGACTGCCCACAGCTTCGGTCCTGCAGTTGTTTCCTGCTTACTTTGCAGCTGGCAGCAAAGGCGGCTGACTATGTCTCCCTTTACCATGATAACCACCTATAAACTGCGCTCACTGGGACTGTGTCTGTACCTCTGTGGTGCTGTCACTCTCCTTTTGCTATTCTCATATAAAGGGTTTTTGCCCAGAGTTGCAGCCCAGCTCAACCCAGACTCTCAGGAGGTCTGGCAAAATTAAAAAGCTGCTGCTATAGCCAGAGATAGCCATTAACCGCATGCGCGCTAATGGTTTTCCCGCGGTGCGCTGCGTTTTTAAAAAAAGCGCGTTACATGACAAGCTCAGCTCGTCATGAGCGTCGTGACTCATGACGAGCTGAGCTCGTCATGAGCGCGGATGGGGTTAAGAGAAAGTAGCACTTTGCAAAGAAGGACATAAATTATGCAGTTAATCGGAAGAAGGTTGGGGGAGAGTAGCAGGGGATATGAATCAGTGAGACTTGCAGGTTACAGGCTCAGATTTCCGATAACTCGGAGGGTTGAGTGTGTACTGCAATGATCAGCGTGCAACAGACCAGCAAGTCACAAGTGCCAATGCCAGCAGTAAACTTTTGGGTTAATGGGGCAGTAGTCAACAGCACAATATACTATGTGTTTTACACTGCCGTTTTTATTACACAAATTTACAATTTAAGGCACATAGAAAAATTGAAGTTTGTCGACAATTGCATGATTTTCAACCTGATCGAAACCAGCGCGAACATACGAATCTCTAAATTCCAGGCTGCTTTAAGATTAATTGTTTTTGTGTAAAGAAATTCAGCTTATTCACTTGAGAAAAGAAGTTTTTGTTAGGAGTCTTTACTGTCTCACAAACTATTGTAAGTAAACAATTATTTATTTACCACTCTGTACCTTATAGCTCCCTATCATGCCCTCCTTGTTCTCTTTCCCGAATCAAGACAGGAAAGCCCACCAAATGGAAGCAACTGTGACTATCAAGTGATAACATTGGAAAACCACGTGCACTGCCAGTGCCCAATCTAATGTTTTTGTTTGCTTTTTCTGTTTATCAAAAAAAGGAGCCCAGAGGGAAAGAAACAAACAGGGTTGCCCTCCACTCAAAAACCATCAACAATCAATAAACCCTGTCCTTTGAGCATAAATAATGTCAGTATGTTTTGTAACAGACCAGTCACATGTTCATGATCTCTGTTACACTCCCCTATCCACCGTCTTTTCTTCGGGGGTATTTACTGCAATACGTCCAGTATTCTTTAGAAAGTTAAAAAGAAAACATATTGGCCAACAACTCTTGACAGTCACATAGAACAACAACAAGCTGTCTGAGACCTTAATCAATACAGAGAATCCACCACATAGGATTGAAAGCAGACTGATTCTGCAAAAAAAATGTGTGAAGAACCGAATGACACCTCACTGGAACACCACCCTAGGGGCAACTGGCACGTAATCACCAGACTGGGCCCCTTTCTCATCACTGGTCATCATTCAGTTCAAAAGAAAAGAAAAAGTGTGTCCAAAGAAAAACTAAGAAGTGAAAGAAAACGTGGTAGCAGATCCAATCTGCTTGTGACAAATAGATGTGCTTAAAATCAACTGGCACACCTCTCCGCAATTTTATTCCTAGATACTAGGTGTGAACAGTTGAATTAAAAAGGCTGGTTGCTACCATCGCATACCATTACCTATCGCCAACATGTTTCTCTGCCTCAATGTTTTTGGCAGATTCGTCAGGGCTACACACCTTGTTGCCACACCACTGTTGGACACTGTTCTATGTCAACCTCAGGCAACCCACTTCGCTTATACCAGCTGCCGAGGAACCGGAGCATAGAATGATACTCCGGGGGTGAGTGTCTCTTGCTATAGTCACAGCAATTGTAATCCTCAATCGTGTGCTTTGGGCCAGAGCGCGTCGTCTCCTTCTGTGAACATGTGACTGGTCTGTTACAAAACATACTGACATTATTTACGCCCAAAGGACAGGGTTTATTGATTGTTGATGCTTTTTCTGTTTGCCAGAAATTACTGCAGACGTACTACGAAGCTTGCATCTGACAAGATCACGTTCGTTTTTAATCCTTTTTCCACAGTCCTTGTTTTACACGTTTTATGTAAAACAGATGGGGATAAACAACCAGAGAACAGTTGTCACTATCAATAGTATTATCCAGTCACTGTGCACAATCTAGGTATTACTAAAAAATCTATATTTGGAAAGCACTTTTCCCCCCTAAAACTCAACGAGCATTTTGTAGCAGTCTATCTTATATTGCTAATAATGCAAGTTTAAAATAATGACTTGCATGTTCCCAGTGCTTTGTCACAGACCAGACTGGGACGTTGTAGCCCTAAACAATCGCATGTCACAATTCTCCACTTCACGAACCGAGATTCAATTCTGTGGCTCTCCGGTGAGGTTTCATAATGTCTGATAGTGCATTTCCCACTGATTAACTGATTAACATAACTTGCATTTATTTTATTAAAGCTGTCCATTATACATGTAGTCACCTGAAGGTGAAAGACAAAAAAAAGTTTTACAATATTTTGTTTTTTTAGCCACTGCTATGAATGTCCCCAGACTCACCGACCCTGCCCCCTTTTAGTGCAACATCACTGTTTGCATACTTTGTTGTATTTCTATACAATTTCTATATGTTTGGATAAAAGGGATAATATTGCTTTTCAAGTTTTTGATTAGCAATGCACATTTCATTGTTTGATTTTAATAAAACAAAAATGTATTAAATGTCTCTCTGCCAGCCCCTATAATTGATGTAGGGATGGGAGTCGGTGGGACAAGTGGGCTTTACAGGACATGTAGATATCAGTGGCATTTTGTCCTTTGGCCAAGTAGATTTTAAAAATTCCACGCCCCGTCTTACTTGTGCCGTTACACGATCTGCTTCATAAGTCAGTAAGCACTAACTTTTTCTTTTTTTTATTTGCAGCGCGGTCCGCTTTCACTTTAGCGGCAGCGCTTGTTTGTTTAATTAATTTGCCGCGCGGGCCGAAAGGGAGTGTTTCTACTCACTAATCTAACAAACATTTGCAATGCAATAGGTCTCATTTACTTGAGTTTCAGCTATTGACATTGCAAATAACAATGCTTTTTATTTTTGTTTTTAAACATAAATAAAAAGCATTGTCATTTACAATGCCAATAGCTTAAACGTGCATAAATGCAAGACCAATTGCATTGCAAATACTTGTTTTCGAGTAAGACAGAGGCATATTTTTTGGACGGTAGTGAGGAAATCAATGCACAATGATGACGTTTCACACACTCCATTTCAAATGATTTCAACCTTGCAATCCAATCTTCGAGAAAGCAGCAGTCCTCGCTGTTGTGCTTGTGATGGGCAACCTAGTTTAGTTAGCAGATGCCAGTGATGTCAATCTTCATTCTCTAAAGACTATTTGGAGCATTTAACACTAGTGACCCCGCTAGCCTTAGTAATAGAAATGTCTTCAGTGTAAAAATATGTTTTTTTTCAGGTAGTGCCAACAGGTGGTATTGACCACCCATCCCCCCAAACTTAGGCATTTGCCAAGGAACAGCACCCTCTCGCATGGTCTGTTGAAAGCATACATTGAGCCATTCGGCAAAATAAGGTCTTCTGTTTTACAATTGAGTGACAACATGGAATTTTCAGGCTTAACTTTGGGTACTCAAATACCGAACTGGAGACAGATTCACGGGGGAAAAGTCTGAACTGAGATTAGTTGGGAATGCTTGTGGTTGCATTGCCAAGTTTACAGCTTCAATGTTTGGCCTGCAACTATGAGCCTTGACCTTAACCAATGGACTTGCTTTGTAATGTGGGCCTTACACTTGACAAACTGCGATTAACCCAGCCGCTATTTAATCATCTATACATCTTGTAAATTATTCATCTACCTAATGAAGGGTTACATTTGACATTGGGTGCTACAGTGGGCTTCTGTCTCCATGATTGTAATTCACTATTTTAGGTATTAATAAAACACTGTGGCAAAGTATGATATGCAAAACACAGCTACCCTGTGTGATCTTATGTACATATCAGTTGTAAGGGATATCAACTCTGAGGTTTTACCCCCCATTAGCTTTCCATAGTAGGCTAACATGCAGCTCTTCACTTCCCCAAGATTAGGCTAGTTATGTGGGCGCCACTAAATTGACCCTCTCAAATGCCCAACAATGAATAAAATATATATTATAACACAAATTGCCCGAACCACAGAATTTCCACAAGCTTATTAAGAGGGAAAAGATCAATTTATTGTGATCACCCTCGACATCCTACTTAGTGTCAATGTTTTTTATCTTTTTCAAGTTATCACAAGCTGTATGCCAGAAAACAACAAAACATTAAATATTTACACACCTATATATACTTTGTACATACATGAGAAACAAATTCTTTACACAGTACAAAAAGAAAATTCCTTGCATCAAACATTACAAAAAACTAAGAATACATCACAAACAACATCAAAAAATGAGAAAAATAGGAAAAACAAATCTTAGGGGGAATCATAAGCAAATGAATGGCTCTTAAACAAATCAATACTGGACCGGCCGGTCCTAGTATCGTAGAGATGACATTTTATTCCAACCTATGAAAGTGCCGACGTGTTTCGAGATCAGGCACTATGTCGCTGATCTCTCATCAGGGCTGTTTTATTCTTTGTATCAAACTTGGTTGAAGTGGAGCAGGGCATTGAGGCGTAAAGGATTTCAAACTATTGTGTTTCTATCTAGGAAACTAAATCGATATTTCTATTTTATGCCCTTGTCCGGTTATAATCAATAATATCCCTACAACGGCATAGTAATCATATCCATATTCAGTCGTAGCACATGCTGTCACATTAAGCAAGGGTACTTCCCCTGCCTCCTAGAAAGCACAACGGGTTCTCTAAACAAACCAAACCTCCAGCAACCTGGGAAATCCCCCTTGCTTTTGTTTTGATTTCATCCTAGAACTCCTGTAAAACACTGTAAGAACGGCCAGTTCTTAGTGACATCTTTATTGACGTCTTATGTCCAGCCTTACGTCAAACCCTGCACCTTTCAGGTATAAATATACCAACGTTGCCTTAAGCAAACACACGGTGGTGGTTTTGGAGCAGCGATCTACTTGCCCGAGAGCCCAGCTGATGCGAGAGCCCACGGACGCTGCCCCTCCCTTTTGACGCACTGAGAGAGACGCTGTCTTTTCTCCTGCCGAGAAATCCAGCTCCGGTGTTTCCAGATACCTTCGCGGGTTACTGGGATATCGAGTCCTGAGAGAGAGATACAAGACCTCCTGATTTCTAAATACCCAGGTACGGAGTTGACTAAACCCTTAAAGAGAATTGAGTCAGATTCTTGGCAAAACCAACTTAACTTAAACTGCTACTTATTTACTCCTTCCCACGTATTAGGCTTAGGTCTTTAGAAGCACCAGTTGAGTACGTTAGTCAATGTATATATATTTTATCTATTTTAAAGTATCATATGGCTAAGAAACCATATCAATGCTTTTACAGTATTTTATAATCCTCCTTTTACTGTACGCACTTTACTTTACTATGAGTATTGCAACTGTGGCAATTCATTTCTCTTGTATGAGGAAGACTGCTCTATAAATAACACCTTTTATTGAAAACGCCCGTCTCTCTTTTCTCTGCATTCTGGTGAAACTAAGTACGCACATTTGACTGAGTGAAATAGCTGTCTATTGTTTTCACACGACTCTAGAGATACACTCTTATTCTGAGGGAGCAAAGTTGTTATGTTATATGGTTGTCGGAAGCTAATCCCTTCTTGTCTATCCAGGGAGGTTAAACTCCTTGTTTATTCGAGAAAGTTTCTAGTGACCTCTGAGCTAGCTGGCAAACCTTAAGTCTAATATAGTCAGTAGAGACCTAGATAACCTCAGTCCTACGTCTACACTGCTGAATATAGTATTCCAATGCGCAGAGCCCATTGGGAATATAGGAACTACACTACAAAACCAAATAATTCTAAACGTGGCCAGGCAGGGCAACCTTGCTATTGTCGACTGCCGCCAACTGGCGTTCTTATATATGATACACCACCATGAAGGTAGGCTCCTTAATGAAGTGTTTCTATTCCCTTTTTAATTTTTGGAAATGTGCTCTCAATATGCTGTCCTGCTCAAAAGTAACAGCACGCCGCTGGTGTGATCAAAGTTTTGGTGAGAAAACTTTGATCACACCAGCGGCGTGCTGTTACTTTTGAGCAGGACGGCATATTGAGAGCACATTTCCAAAAATTAAAAAGGCAATAGAAACACTTCATTAAGGGGCCTACCTTCATGGTGGTGTATCATATATAAGAACGCCAGTTGGCGGCAGTCGACAATAGCAAGGTTGCCCTGCCTGGCCACGTTTAGAATTATTTGGCTTGAAATCCTTTACGCCCCAATGCCATGCTCCACTTTCAACCAAGTTTGATACAAAGAATAAAACAGCCCTGATGAGAGATCAGCGACATAGTGCCTGATCTCGAAACGCGTCGGCACTTTCATAGGGTGGAATAAAATGTCATCTCTACGATAATAGGACCGGCTGGTCCAGTATTGATTTGTTTAAGAGCCCTTCATTTGCTTATGATTCCCACTAAGATTGGTTTTTCCTATTTTTCTCATTTTTTGATGTTTGTCATGTATTCTTAGTTTTTTGTAATGTTTGATGCAAGGAATTTTCTTTTTGTACTGTGTAAAGAATTTGTTTCTCATGTATGTACAAAGTATATATAGGTGTGTAAATATTTAATGTATTGTTGTTTTCTGTCATACAGCTTGTGATAACTTGAAAAAGATAAAAAAACATTGACACTAAGTAGGATGTCGAGGGTGATCACAATAAATTGATCTTTTCCCTCTTAATAAGCTTGTGGAAATGTTGTGGTTCGGGCAATTTGTGTTACATATTTTATAAAAAAGGGTCTAGCCCCCACCACGTATTTATGGACCTATCCCCTTTTGTTCTTACAACAATGAATAAAGGCCTGATGATTAGAAGACGTTTTCTCTCTATCCTTGCTTCATTATTGATCAAGCGTGTTTTATTCGAGAGCTACCTCTCACGTAGAAATGTTCGCTTGTTACCCTGTCTGCTTTTATGCGATCTTTTTTTAGGTCTCGCCAGCGCATGCGCTTGTCTGGCAAGACATTTAGTAGCTGGCTTTTTGAAGTGCTATCAAAAGTCTTTCTCCGGCCACCAGCGAGCGGTTACATGCGCGGGCTTACGAGCACAGGCGCCATCTCGCGAGCACCCTTACAGCCACGATTACTTGCATTTACTGGACTAACTAAAGGACAACGAAGGTAATTTCTTTCCCGTGTAAAACTGCAATGCTGACATCTAGTGGCCAGTTTTAGGTAGTGTAATGTGAACAGTTTGTCCGATTCTTGAGGATGTTTTACATTTCTTGGCTTCGCCGCTTTTCTAGATGTTCCCAAACGTTGGTTAGCATTACCATAGTGTAACCCGAAAGATCTCAACCTTTTGACCCGTTCGGCTGCTAAATTAGTTTAATACCTTTATTGGGGTGTAGTGATGCCCCGAAACAATTGTGTGCTAAACCGCAATTTAAACAAGTAAATGGGCAGATCGTGTTATGCTCGGTACTAAGTTTATAAGTGTTATTTTTTGAACGATTAAATGGTTTACAAGGTGCTTTTGTTATAAATTAAGAACCGCTCACAACCTTACCTCTCGAAAGACTGTTCTTTTGGTGACAAATGTAGATGCTGTGACCTGGGCCAAAACCCAAACTCCACAGTAGGTAATATTACCAGACAACCCCATGTCACCAGAGACATTACTATACCTCACTGCAAACTCACAGAGTCAAGAGGAGCGACTTCGCTTCTAGTTAACCCTACACAAAAAGCAAATTTACATGGCTGGTTACCAGAGGGCTGGGCTGCTCTTCATTTTCAAGATCAGGACTCCTGGCTCGAGTCTAAGGTGGCGTTGAATTACCCACCTCTGAAGCAGCAGAAACCGCCCACCCATTCAACTAAAACCCTACCGCATACCAACGAGGACAGGTGCGGGAGGGTCCGTTGTAGGAGCTGTGAGTCTCCGCTAATCTCCCCTCACTTGCAGGGGGCACACAGCCCTGTAGGACTGATGCTTACAATTAATGCAGCACTACATTTCGGGTCACCAGGCAGGCGTCTATGATTTGCTACGGGACTCACGCGTTTCCTCCAAATTGTCCCCTCTGATTTCGGCAAGTACATGTCCACATTTTCAGAGATGGTCAACAGAAAATAAAGAAAAGTATGCTTAATATGTTCCAAGCAGGACGACTTATAGGCTCTTATCAGTGAGCAATTTAGTAAAAAATTAATTTTAAAAACCCACACACTAGGCTGAGCTTCAAGTTCCATTGAATATATTCCTTTAGGGCCTCGTTCTGATTTCCAGGCTGAGAAGCACTGTCAGACTGCGGGACTCAGACCTGGCTCTTCAACTGGACGCCCGCAGCACAGCGCCTCGATACCCTCTGAGGTGACAAACTGCGCTTTACAAAAACTGATTGATTTAAGTTATTCCATACCCGTCGGCGGTTGCGATATTGTAGCCCTTCATGGTTTGATAAATGCCCCCGGGTTTCAAAACCTGGTAACCTATATTAAATACAGCACTTCAATGAAGGAGCAATCACATGCATCTCAGAAGGACCTCCGTTCAGGGCAAAGTGACCACAAAAAAAACAAGCATTGGTATAGCCAATAGTGCTCGCCTTTGGCTCCTTATAAGTGTTTAGCCATGCAACAGTTGATCATGTTGCACCAAGGCTATTATGCTGCATAACTAAATACTTATAAGGTCCCAAAAGCGAGAGCTATTGGCTATGCCAATGCTTGTTCCTTAAAGTGAGTGTTCTCTAAAAATGCCCAAAAATCACATCAAACCAATCAAAAACAGAGCATGAATGTGAAGTGGGAAGCGGAAAGCTACCAGAGTCTTTGTGGAATTAAAATGTCACAATTTACGAAATTGTGTGGGGTATGGCCTAGGTGGTGGAAGCAGCAGGAATGTTTTTTTCTATTTATTAACCGCATGCGTGCGGCGCGAATTCCCCGCCCATGCTGACTCCGCCTTGCGCGGGCGGAGTCATGACGGAACGGTTCCGTCATCAGCACAGCTCAACCGACGCTCATGACGGAACCGTTCCGTCATCAGCATCGAAGGGGTTAATAACTATATCACGAAATGTTGAAAATAATTTCACGAAATTAACTGAAAAACATTTCAAATAAGCCTGAACACTAAATACCTAAGCTCCCCGCACCATCGAATACTGGAGGATCCTCACCTGCCTGGAGTAAACGCATTAGTCACACAAAGTAATGATAGTTTGCTGCCACTGCATCGCAAAACTATACACGCAACATTACAGGATTCGAAAATATCACCAGGCTACGGATTTTTTTGTATTTGCGCTAATAACTAACTTCATTTTGGGACTCAAAGCAGCTATGATTTAAGGTTCATTCGTACAGGTCTAAAAAAAAAACATTTAGTGTGTGCTTTCCAGATTACTAGGTGTTTAATACACGCCTGTACTTCTTTTCTCATTATCAATCTGTGTCGTTGCACTCAGCCATGCTTGCCTTGGATTGAGGCACTCAGCCACGCTTGCCTTGGGTTTGGGACTTAATGTACTTTTTATTTTTGAAAGGCACAACGTTATTTTCCAACTACAGACTAGTCATCACTCCATGGGGTGTGTTTGAATGCCGTGAATCGATGAAGATTAAAACTAGAAGGGGTGGGAAATATAGAAGTTAGAAAATGGGAACGACCGGGAAGATTTGAAACAGCTCTTGAAGGAATTCGAAAAGGGGTTGAACAAGCTTTAATAGGGGGAAATCAAGGTTCTTAAGGGGAGCTGGTGCACGAAATGAAAATGATTTACGCGAACCGGAATTTTAAAAAAATGAAGTATAAAATGAACAAGTCAAACAGGCTGTGGGTTTGAAACGGGAAAGTTCAGAGTTAGACTGCAAGATCTGAAGCGGAACATTAAGCAAGAAAAGCGCCTCGAGACCCCCATGGTGATTTGCCGCGCTCTATAAATATCCGATTCACTGACTGATTTAAAAAGGTGTGCAGGAGATAAGAGCACTGGACGGAAAGCTAGATTGGAAGGCAATATTTAATAAAGTGCCAAAGTAGAAGGTCGAAAAAGTATAATCTCAGTCAAAGCAAATGCATAAAATAGCATCTATAGATCAAGGTATGAAGCGTGGCCCTAGATACATTCAGTTTATGTGTGCATTTTGTACGGACAATGTGCACCGCGGAAATGCGCCATGTACATTCCTAGCAGGCTGAAATCAGAATGGGTTAACTTGCTCTGAGGTCAGGTAACCCATATCTGATCACAAGGCCAGGTCTACTATGTACACACGCGCTCCGACTCACCGGTTCAGCTGATCCCTCTGCGGACATTGCCACTGTCGTTACAACTTAGAAGATATGTGTACCACCGCGGCTCGCCGGTCACTTCTCGTGATATTACCAGCTGCCCCGGAAAAGCGCCGCTTCAGCTGCTTGACGACTCCCTCCAGCCTCCCCACCTCCTACACAGCGCAAAATGGCGACCAACCGCAGTAGGTTCTGTGCCGTTGCGCAGTGACGCGTCACAAGAGCGCCCTCGCGACGCGTTTCCATATCACGCAAGCACGGCCAGAGGCCTTAACTTTAAGGATGATTTAGAGTCTGAAATATATATAGTTTAACTTTAAAACTTGTTAAGTTTAAATCTATGGAACGATTGTGTGACATGAACAGCACGGACTTAAATATGTAAACTATACAGCGCTCGTACGAGATACTTAAGCAGCACCTCCTCGGAACAGTGTAGAGTTTAATTTTACCCAGCAAGCAGACTGCTGAAAAATCTGTAATCAGTAGATCGGCCATCTTGAAACATGCCGACTTCCTTTTGCATACAAATAACTGTCTGATAACATGCCTTTAATACGTTAACCACTTGACTGCTAGGGCTGAAGAAGTTTAAAATTGACCCCACTATAAAGAACATGTTAGAAGTACATTATAGCCACATGTAGTCTGCACTCGGGTATATTCTGTGAGACTAATGTTAACAATAGAAGTGGGGGTACATATGTATAAAGGTATCCCGGCAATGGAATGGAATTTATATGTGTGGTTAGAAACGTACCTGATAAGATTGTGATTTTCCATAAAAATGTTTTGTGCCCAGAGACAAGAGAAATAGTGCTGTGTTACTAAATGAAAGTTATTGTGCTTAGAAATTCAAATTAATCATGTTATTTCTGAACTGTAAGGGCATATGTGGAGAATTTTGATTTATCTGTGTAAATGTAAAGTGCTTACGTATCGTTCTTAACTACATGTGTATGTTCTACTCCTTATTCCATTCTAGATGATGACATACGCGCACTGCAAACTGTGTAAACAAGCATTTGCAATGCAATAGGTCTCGCATTAGGAAAGTTTGAGTTATTTGTCCTGTACATTAACTCCTTCGACGCTGATGACGGAACCGCTTCGCGCTATGCTGATGACGGAGCGGTTCCATCATGGCCCGCCCGACGCGCCTGCGCGGCGCGTTCTATTGAGTGGGCGGGGCCATGACGGAACCGCTCCGTCAACAGCACAGCTCACCCGAGGCTGGTGACGGAGCGGTTCCGTCACCAGCGTGTAAGCGCCGCGCGGCCCCCCCCCCTTAGCGCTGCGGCGGAATAGCCGCCACAGCGAAGGAGTTAAAAATGTGTTATTTATGTTTTATTTTTGAAAATTGTGAACTTAATAGCTTTGTCATTTACAATGGTAATTCATTTAATTTTTGACAATGTGACACCTATAGCATTTTGAATGCAACATGTTTTGTATTTACGTGACTTAGAAGTATTGATTTTACAAATAATATGCTTTTTTAAAAATAATTAATACTTAAATTAAAGTTATTGTAATTTATAATGGCAATAGCTTAAACATTTTTTATTAACTTTTGTGAAGATTATGTTCAGAGTATTTTATCGTGACTAAAATATAAGAACAGAAGTGAAATATTAACTTTTTTTACATTTGTAATAAAGTTTGAAACATTGAGAGAACATATTTGAACCAGTTGTTGTTGAATGTTTGCACTTATTGATACTGTGTTGGCGCTGAGTGATGTTGTGGTGGCGACAAGTGATGCTGTGGCGTTTAGTGATGCTGTTTTAGCACATAGTGATGTTGTGGTGCCCTTAAGTGATGCTGTGGTGCCCCTGAGTGATGCTGTGGTGGTGCGATAGATAGACAGAGTGAGGGCGATAGATAGAGTGAGGGCGATAGATAGAGTGAGGCAGATAGATAGAGTGATAGATAGATAAAGAGTGAGGGCGATAGATATAGTGAGGGCAATAGATAGATAGATAGAGTGAGTGCGCTAGATAGCCAGAGTGAAGGCGATAGATATAGTTAGGGTGATAGAGTGAGGGCGATATAGTGTGGGCGATAGATGGAGTGATGGCGATAGAGTGAGGTCGATAGATAGAGTGAGGGCGATAGATAGAGAGAGTGAGGGCGATCAATAGAGTGAGGGCGATAGATAGAGTGTGTGCGATAGATAGAGTGAGGGCGATAGATAGATAGAGTGTGGCAGATAGATTGATTGATAGATAGAGAGTGAGGACGATAGATAGATAGTGAGGGCGATAGAGAGATAGAGTGAGGGCAATAGATAGATAGAGTGAGTGCGATAGATAGAGTGAGGCCGTTAGATAGAGTGAGGGCGATAGATAGATGTGTGTGGTTGTGTGTGTGTGGTTGTGTGTGTGGTTTTGTGTGTGTGTGTATGTGTGAGTGGTTGTATGTGTGAGTGGTTGTATGTGTGAGTTGTTATATGTGTGAGTTGTATGTGTGTATGGTTGTGGTTGTGTGTGTGCTTGGGGTGTGTGGGGTTGTGTTTGGGGATGTGTGTGGGGTTGTGTGTGGTTGTATGTGTTGTTTGTTGTTGGTTGTGTGTGAGATTGTGTGTGTGGTGTGGTTGTGTGTGTTTTGTGTTGTGTGTATGTGGTTGGGTGTGTTTGTGTGTGTGGTTGTGTGTGTGTATGGTTGTGTGTGTGTGGTTGTATGTGTGGCGTGAGCGTGTGTGAGGTGGTGTGAGGGTGAGGGTGTGTGTTTTTTGATGGTGTGTGGGTGTGTGATTGTGAAGGTGTGTGCGGGTGAGGTGGTATGAGGCTGAGGGTGTTATGGTGATGTGTGCGTGTGAGGTGGTATGAGGCTGAGGGTATGTGGGGGTGAGGGTGTGTGAGTGTGAGTGTAGATGCGGCTGTGTGAAAGTATGTGTGAGATGGTGTGTAAGGTTTAAAGTGTGTGTGATGGTGACATTGTTTGTGAGTGTGAGATGACTCATAGTCCTAGTCTGGACTTTCAACTCCATCTTTCAGTCTATTGTGATTTTTTTTTTAGTGATTACTTGCAATTGTTGCAGGTTTGCTGTGTATTTGGCCGATATACACACAGTTCTGTTTCTAATTAGTTGTGAAAGGCTGTGAAGAGACAGGGCATTTCGATTCAGCACTGTTCAAGACTGTTTTTTCCTGTATGTTTATGATTGTAAAATTGACAAATCGCATTAGTGTCATTTCGCAGTGTATTTTTTTCAAAAACTATGTTTTTTTTAATTTTTTGTTTTAATTTCATCCTGCTGCACATCTTTAAACCATTGTGAAAGGCAACGGTTCTTAAAAGTGAGCCCCATTGACGTTGTTATTATTTATTTTCTAAAGTTAGCGTAGTGTTTAGCTAATATTGGTGTTATTGTGTGTGCGTGGAGTTTGATGTTGTATTTTGAGAGTGTAGTTGTATGTTGGAGTTGTATGGTGTATTTGGATGTTGTATTTTACGTGTGAGCTTGTGTGTGTGTGTGTGTGTGTGTATATTTGGTATAGTGGAGTTTTAGTTCTATTTTTTTTGTTGTGTGTTTTGTGTATGTTTTCGTTTTGCAAGGTGATAATTATTTTTTTGTGTGTGAGTGTTGTATGTGTGTATATTGTTGGAAAGTACGCTATTCACGTTTTTTAATGTAGCGGTCTAGTCTTTTTTTGTCTATTATTTATTTTGTTGTGATTGACGTCTTTCCCCACCAATGCGATTGCTACGTTGTGTTATGTAGCGTCTTAATTGGTGCGCGTCAATCCGGAAACTTCTAGATTGTCGAGCGCGTTGTTTTCGGAAGGCGTACAGGGTTTGCTGTCTGTTTCCTGCGTCGCCTGACAGGTACATTTTTTTTTCTTAATTATTGGTTGTTTACTTACGTATTTGTTTACTTGTTGTATATTTTTTTCTAGTTTCGTGTTTCTTCATGTCAAAAATCGTATCCTTCGTTATAGTCTTTTTTAACTGGCTCTATATGTACGCAATGTATATTTTGAGAAACTTATTAATATTTGTATGTTTTATGTTTTGTGAATTAGCATTTAGAATGTATTGCAGAAGAATTTTTTTATCCGTAATATTGATACATGTTGCATAAGTTGTTGACTTATTTTTATATGTCGAAACTTTTGTGTGTTTTTTTTGTGTAATAAACAATGTGTCATTGTATTAGCCTTATTAATTTTGCTAGTATTCTGTTGTTGTCAAAATTTGCTATTTTCATGTTTATAATCCCTGCTGCCTATACTTTTAGTGTGTATAACTGTATCGAGAAGAGATTTTTTGTTTATTATTAAAACTGACATGTTTCTAAGCGGATGACTGACATTCCTATGCTGGACCCCAAACTCCATCTTTCTGGTTATTTTAAATCTTGTTATTTCTTCGACTTTTAAATGTTGCTGGTTTGCAGTGTACTTGGCCGATATACACACAGTTCTGTGTTGAATTATTTGACGTTCTTTTGTGTATTTTAAATTTCATGTGAATCTACACTTGTTTGTGGCGAGGGAGGGGGAGGGATGCCTGGTCAGTTGTGGTGTCCCTGAGTGATGTAGTAGTATCACGGATTGATGTGGTGGTGTGCCTCAGTGGTGTGGTGGTGTCCCTGAATAGCGTGGTTGTGTCCCTGAGTGATGTGGTGGTGTACCTGAGTGATGTGGTGGTGCCCCTGAGTGATGTGATGGCGCCCCTGAGTGATGTGGTTGTGTCCTTGAGTGATGTGTTGGTATCCCTGAGTGATGTGGTGGTGTCCCTGAGTGATGTAGTGTCCCTGAGTGATGTTGTCTTGTCCCTGAGTGTTGTGATGGTGTGCCTCAGTGGCGTTGTTGTGTCCCCGAGTGGCGTGGTGGTATCCCTGAGTGATGTGTTGGTGTCCCTGAGTGATGTGTTGGTGTCCCTGAGTGATGTGGTGTCCCTGAGTGATGTGGTGGTGTGCCTCAGTGGCGTGGTGGTGTCCCTGAGTGGCGTGTTTGTGTCCCTGACTGAAGTGGTGGTGTCCCTGATTAGCGTGGTGGTGACCCTGAAGTCTAAACGAATTGTGGATGCATAAACAAACGGAAATATTTATTTATGAGTAAATAGGTCTGCATAAAAGTACGTAGAGACTGCACAATGCGTGGGCAGAGAAGAGTCATTGAGAACGCGTTGAAAAGCTGAAATTCGACTCGAGCGACCATATGGAGAGGGAGTGGGTGGGCTGGCTGCAACTCGAGCGAGTCTAGGGAGGAGGGTTTGGGTGGCAACAGAGAAAGAATGGCGCGCGCTGGAGAGGGGGGGGTGGACTGCCTGTGAACTTTAATGTGTTTGTCAACAAACGTAGAGCACGGCGCGCACTGGCGAGGGAGGGGGTGGGATGCCTGGGCAGTTGTGGTGTCCATGAGTGATGTTGTGGTGTCCCTGAGTGATGTGATGGTGTGCCTCAGTGGCGTGGTAGTGTCCCTGATCCCTGAGTGATGTGTTGTTCCTGAGTGATGTTGTGGTGTTCCTGAGTGATGTGATGGTGTGCCTCAGTGGCGTGGTGGTGTCCCTGAGTGGCGTGGTTGTGACCCTGAGTGATGTGGTGGTATCCCTGAGTGATGTGGTGGTGTCCCGGAGTGGTGTGGTGTCCCTGACTGATGTTGTGTTTTCCAAGAGTGATGTTGTGGTGTCCCTAAGTGATGTGGTGGTGTGCCTCAGTGGCGTGGTGGTGTGCCTCAGTGGCGTGGTGGTGTCCCTGAGTGCCATGGTTGTGTCCCTGAGTGATGTGGTGGTATCCCTGAGTGATGTGGTGGTGTCCCTGAGTGATGTGGCGTCCATGACTGAATTTGTGTTTTCCAAGAGTGATGTGGTGGTGTGCCTCAGTGGCGTGGCGGTGTCCCTGAGTGGCGTGTTTATGTCCCTGACTGATGTGGTGGTGTCCCTGATTTGCGTGGTGGTGACCCTGAAGTAGAAACGAATTGTGGCGCATAAACGAAAGAAAAAATTATTTGTGAAGAAATAGGCCTGCATAGAAGTACGTAGAAACTGCACAATGCGTGGGCAGAGAAGATCCAGTGAGAACACACAGAGAAGCTTAAAATCGACTCGAGCGACTATTTGGAGAGGGAGGGGGTGGGCTGCCTGCAACTTCAGAGAGTATAGGGAGGAGGGGTTGGGTGGCAACAGTGACCGAATGGCGTGCGCTGGAGAGAGGGGGGGTGGACTGCCTGTGAACTTTAATTCGTTTGTCAACAAACGGAGAGCACAGCGCGCGCTGGCGAGGGAGGGGGTGGGATGCCTGGGCAGTTGTGGTGTCCCTAAGTAATGTTGTAGTGTCCCGGATTGATGTGGTGGTGTGCCTCAGTGGCGTAGTGGTGTCCCTGAATAGCGTGGTTGTGTCCCTGAGTGATGTGGTGGTGTACCTGAGTGATGTGGTGGTGTCCCTGAGTGATGTGGTGGTGTACCTGAGTGATGTGGTGGTGTACCTGAGTGATGTGGTGTTGCCCCTGAGTGATGTGATGGTGCCCCTGAGTGATGTGGTTGTGTCCCTGAGTGATGTGTTGGTATCCCTGAGTGATGTGTTGGTGTCCCTGAATGATGTGTTGTCCCTGAGTGATGTAGTGTCCCTGAGTGATGTTGTGGTGTCCCTGAGTGATGTGATGGTGTGCCTCAGTGGTGTAGTGGTGTCCCTGAGTGGCGTGGTTGTGTCCCTGAGTGATGTGGTGGTGTCCCTGTTTGGCGTGGTGGTGTCCCTAAGTAATGTTGTAGTGTCCCGGATTAATGTGGTGGTGTGCCTCAGTGGCGTAGTGGTGTCCCTGAATAGCGTGGTTGTGTCCCTGAGTGATATGGTGGTGTACCTGAGTGATGTGATGGTGCCCCTGAGTGATGTGGTTGTGTCCCTGAGTGATGTGTTGGTATCCCTGAGTGATGTGTTGGTGTCCCTGAGTGATGTGTTGGTGTCCCTGAATGATGTGTTGTCCCTGAGTGATGTAGTGTCCCTGAGTGATGTTGTGGTGTCCCTGAGTGATGTGATGGTGTGCCTCAGTGGTGTAGTGGTGTCCCTGAGTGGCGTGGTTGTGTCCCTGAGTGATGTGGTGGTGTCCCTGTTTGGCGTGGTAGTGCCCCTGAAGTAGAAACAATTTTGGGCGCATAACTTTCACATTATTTTCAAAAGTATTAGAAGGAAGTAATTAACTCTAAAACGCATGCTAAATGCCTCCGAAGTCGAAAAGATTTTGATCACATAACTTACAAATAAATACAATAAAACGCATGCTAAATGCTTGCATAGCGTTAAACTACAGAAAAAAAAGTATATTTGTCAGTAAGTTAAGCCTGCATGGAAGTACGTAGAAAATTCTCAATGCTTGGGCAGCGAAGAGCCAGTGAGAACGCGCTGAAAAGCTGAAAGACGACTCCAGCGAACATATGGAGAGGGAGGGGGTGGGCTGCCTGCAACTTGAGTGAGCATAGGGAGGAGGGGTTAGGTGGCAACAGAGAGAGAATGGTGTGCGCTGGAGAGAGAGGGGTTGGGCTGCCTGTTTGCGTTTGTCAACAAACGGAGAGCGCGCTGGAGAGGGAGGGAGTGGGATGCCTGGGCAGCTTAATGGCGCTCGCACGAAGTGTGTAGAAGCCAATGAAAGCTTTTAAAAATACAATAAAACGCATGCTAAATGCTTGCATAGCGTTAAACTAAAGAAAAGAAAAGTATATTTGTCAGTAAGTAAGCCTGCATCGAAGTACGTAGAAAATTCTCAATGCGTGGACAGCGAAGAGCCAGTGAGAACGCACAGAAAAGCTAAAACATAGGGAGGAGGGGTTGGGTGGCAACAGAGAGAGAATGGCACACACTGGAGAGAGAGGGGGTGGGCTGCCTGTTTGCGTTTGTCAACAAACGGAGAGCGCGGTGCGCGCTGGAGAGGTAGGGGGTGGGATGCCTGGGCAGCTGAATGCGTGTGGCAAGAGAGAGATAGCGCGGCATGCGCGCACGAAGTGTGTAGAAGCCAATGAAAGCTCTTAAAAAATGCGCGTGGTTGTGGCAGCTGGTGACAATGCGCGTGAATGTGTCCACATGAACTGTACTGAATCCGCACTTGGTCAAGAGTTTGTTTTGCCTACTATATACTCGCCTATCTATCCCTGCGGGATAGAATAGTCGAGAACTAAAAACATGTTTACTCTTGAATGTTGCCCCAAACTGGTGTGCCCGTTCGCTATGATCAGAATACTCAAGCTACGGCAGTTGTGCTCTGATAGCAGCGAAGGCAGACTCACTACTGTGGGCTCAACAGAACGGAAATAAATTCAGTACAACTTTCTTTGCTTGCCTCTTCTTCATTATTGGATGTACTCTTCACATTTGGCGATAAGTATGGAAAACCTTTACTGCTCACCAATTTTGTGCTGTCTCCCTTAGATTGGAATGTCTTCATCACAGGCCTTTGTTGGCCTCCTCTCTCAGCTTTGCTTATAAGCTGCAACTGTTGTGTGCTCCCTTCCGGTTCATGTATTGGAGAGCTCTGCGGAGCATTTTAGAGACTTTACAGCGTCCTTGTGGGACTCGTCTCAGGTGTGCAGCAGCTCGTGTGTGTTCCCTCGTCAGAGGCGCAACTAGATCCAAATTGCTGGGTGGGGGGGCTACTAAAAATTTCAGGGGGGGGGCTAATTCTTCCAGAAATAGGCAAAGTGGAGATGAAGGGGTGAAAAAACAACAAAGCCTTGTTAACACGTAAGTGGTCTTTTAAAGTACTCAGGTGCGGCTGCGATGAGCTCAAAAACTGGCTGTGTGTGCGCCCGTGCAGCTATCTCAGGCCGGGCTGACACACACGATGGGGGGGGCCTGAAGCACTGTGAGCCCAATGGGCGTTGCGCGCCGGTCCCTCGCACTGCCTTGCTGCACATGCGCCTGAATTGCACCGTTACTACAGAGTGACCTCATCACGTGCTCCCACGCACGGCAGCCATCTTGGATTGGTCACCGAATACCAGGTTTTGATTTACTTCACAATGTTTTAGAGTCAATCATTTTTATTGAGCGGGAACATGGCATGGTACACAGCCCAGCTGCCTACATCAACTTGCCGGCAGGGCGAAACCTCAGTGCAATGACACAGCGTTTGGGTCTACATCCCGGAGGGCGACCCCGCGTTATCGTACCGGGGGAGCTGCCCCACCTGTACTGCAGTGTCTGCTTTTATCAAAGAACAAACATACAAAAGGGAAAAACAAAACAAGCCAAAAACACCCCCCTTCGTAAAATGACCCCCCTCCCACTCCCACCCCTCTCCGCATCAGTTTCCTTCGCCTCAGTGCACTTCTATAATCCACTAGATTAGTCAAAGAACAGTCAGCCCCCTGACTTGGTCACTGTTGACTCCAGGGAAATGAGTTGCAGAATCAGCAAGTATTTCGGGCAGGTTACTTCTCGGAGGTCCTTCGATAAGAGCTGCAAGAATGGGCCCCACAATTGAGCATATTCCGACCCTTTCCCATCCATTCCCATCGACAGCCGCTCTATCGCTAAAATGTGCCAAAGCCTTTGAAACCAGTCCCGAATGTCGGGCACAGCCGGAGAGTTCCAGTGCGCCAGGAGCACTTGCCTCGCAGCCAACAGCGCCAGCGCAATCTGTCTACCTTTTCAATGAGCGCAGGGGAAAGACTATAGGGTAGGGAAGCCCTAGCAGAGTGTACTCAGGAGACCGGGGGAATGTAATCTGAAACGCAGCGTCTAGATCATCTAAGATCGTGGTCCAGTACCTCTTCAATTTTGGGCAATGCCACAACAAATGCGCCAGTGTCCCTGTAAGGCCGCACCCCCGCCAGCAGAGACCCGACTTGGAAGGATCCCAAACCCTAATGCGTGCTGGGGTATAATACCAATACGTCGCTACTTTGTAGGCTGACTCGGTACCCGCGGTACTATAGGCCGTGTGCTGTACGCGGTAGAAGACATGCTCCCACTCTTTTTTCGTCAGGGGGCGACCCAGTTCCGTTTCCCATCTAACTTGCGCCGCTATACGCTGCCTCCTGGGCTGATGCACTATCATCGCGTATAACTCCGAGATAAGTTTCTGATCATCTTTCTTGCAGGCCACACACTTTTCGAGCGCTGTCAAAGGTCGGGACATGGAGACCACATTAGCTGGCTGGGTGACCCAGTGCGCCACTTGCGAATAATGGAAAGCATCAGTGACCGACAGCTGAAAGAACTCTGTTTGCAGCCGGGCGAACGGAATCAAACCATCTAAGTCAAAAATGGAACCAACCCTCTTGCAGCCTTCCTCTCGCCGGCGATGGAAGACCGCGGGCACGCGGCCCGTAGGAAA
Source organism: Lissotriton helveticus (assembly GCF_964261635.1). Lineage (NCBI taxonomy): Eukaryota > Metazoa > Chordata > Amphibia > Caudata > Salamandridae > Lissotriton > Lissotriton helveticus. The sequence goes on from NC_136061.1 coordinate 717,350,365, forward strand.
GTCTGGGTTGTCCACGATAGGGGTCATTGGGGAGGGGAACGAAGTCCACCCTTTGCGTTGAGCCAATTGATCTCATGCTTTAAGGGTCGGAGACGTCACCGGGGAGGAGTAAAGGCCCCAGGCTCCATGTTTGCGCGGCAGCCAAAGCTCTCTCCAGATATTACAACCAGCCACAGTCTGGTCCATAAAGTTCCAATGCTTGCTGGACATTGGTCTGTTCCATTCGACTATATATCGAAGAACGGTCGCCTGAAAGTATGCAGTCAGCAGAGGAAAGCCCAGCCCTCCGGCCGACCTCAGTGTGATTGCCTCGGACAGGGCCTGCCGCGGCCGCTTATTGTTCCATAAGAACCTATTAAGAAGCCCCTGCAGCTTCCGAAGGACGCCGTGCGGGGGACTTAACGGTAACATTTGAAAGAGGTACAATATTCGGGGAAGTACAGTCATTTTTAGAGCCGCCAGTCTTCCATACCAGGCCAGATTAAGACGGGACCAATCCGCAAGTGCTTTAGTAACCTGCTCAACCAGCAACGCATAGTTCAGGGATAACGTTTTGGCTATAGAAGGGGCCAACCGTATACCAAAGTACGGGATGTCAGATGGAGCCCACTGGAACTCGAAGTCCTGCTTCAAATCCCCGACACCCATCTCTGGAATGGATAGGTTAAGGATTTGTGACTTGGAGTAATTAACTTTGAAGCCGGCCACTTTCTGGAACTCGGACAGCTCCTTCGAAAGGCTGCGCAGAGAAGAGTAGGGATTGGTGAGCGCCAAGATGACATCGTCAGCATAGAGGCTGATCTTATTCAGCTCAGCCCCAAACTTGATCCCAGCAATGCACACATTCGACCGAACGCGCTGAGCAAACGTCTCCATATAGAGCACAAAAAGCACCGGGGAGAGGCCCTGTGGTGTCCCCCTCTCGATAGGAAACAGTGCTGACCGACAGCCATTCACCCGAACCGCTGCCCGGGGGGCCGCATAGATACACTGAATCCATCTCAGGAACTTGTCCCCCACCCGAAGGTCTTCAGCACCGCAAACAGGTATTCCCAATCTACACGGTCGATGGCCTTCTCCGCATCTATGGAGAGCAGGAAGGCCTGTGTCCGCGAGCGGTGCACCACATCCATAAGATGCAGCAGCCGTTTTGTGTTGTCTCCCCCTTGCCTCGTAGGAACAAAGCCAGCCTGGTCAGGTTCAATAATCCCATCCATCAAGGGGCTAAGCCTCGCCGCCAGCACGCCTGCAAAGAGCTTGGCGTCGATGTTGAGTAACGAGATCGGCCGGTAAGATCCGCACTCTTTAGGGTCCTTCCCCGATTTGAGAATGACCGTGATGGCCGTCTCCGACATGGACGGAGTCACCGCCCCGTGTCCAGAAAATAATTAAAAAGACGGGTCAGGAGAGGAGCCAGCTCCCTACAGAAGGTTTTGTAAAAAACAGCAGAGAAGCCATCGGGCTCCGGTGACTTCGCCACTTTAGTTTTGCAATCGCCGAGATGACCTCTTCAATACGTATCTCCGAGTCTAAACTCTCCGCCGAGTCCCTATGTAAGGGGGTAATGCCAGAGGTAGCGAGGTAGTCCGCGATTCCCTTAGCAGGCACTCCCTCCACCTGATACAGAGTCTGGTTGAGGCGGCGAAAGGTCTCTACGATAGCAGAGTCCGTGGTATGCTCCACCCTCTGCGAGTCCCGAGCAGCGTGTACCGTGTTCAGCTGAGTGCGCGCCTGGAGCCTATGTGCAAGCATCCGTCCCGCCTTATCGCCACAAAGATAAAACTTGTGGCTCAGATGCAATAGGGCATGCATGGCTCTATCCATGTCGAGATGTTTCAGCATGCGCCTCTTCGTCTCCATTTCTCTCCAGACTCTTGGCGCCGCAGTCCTCTTATGGATCGCCTCCCCCTCTAATTCCGCTCGTTTTTCCTTGCGCAAACGGGAGTAGGTCGCTGCCAGCGCAATAAATTCTCCCCTCGCCACCAGCTTCAGGGCCTCCCAAACGGATGTGAGAGGCGTATCCCCGATCTCGTTTTCCGCGATGTAATGTACGATGACATCCCGCACCTTTGCCACCACTGACTCGGACTGAAGTAAGGAATCTCGAAGGCGCCAACCTTTTTTTTTTTTTTGCAGAGTTTTATATAGCGCGAACTAGAACTGAACCGAATCAGTTATCAGAGCGCTTCACATAGCACCAGTTACGTTACATGAGGACACACTTTCATTTTAGGCACGGGAGATTAAGTGATTTGCCCAGAATCACAGGGGTTTATTGGCGTCGTTACCGAGACTCGAACCCAGATCCCCAGGTCCCAGGTCGAGCGCCTTAGCTGTTAGGCCAACCCCTCTCCCCTGTCAACCTGCGGCCGGGGGCCTAATCCCACTAGAGGTAAGAAATACAGAAATAAGCGCATGGTCCGACAAGGAGCGCGGTGCAATGTCTGCTGCAGATAAGTGGGGCATAAGGGAGGACGTAGCTAAAGAATGATCTAAGCACGCATAAGTCTTATGAGCCGCTGAGTAGTAGGTGTAGTCACGTTCCTGGGGATGCTGAGCGTGCCATTCATCATGCAACCCTCCATCCAACAGCCACTGTTTCCCACCCGGGGACAGCGCCCCAGCCTGGTTGGACCGCTGCCCTGATCTATCTACGTCAGCCTCCAAAACCATGTTTAAGTCCCCACCCACCAGCACTAGGACATCCGGGGATGCCAGGACCTGCGAAACCGCAGTCTGCAAGAAGGGCTCTTGATTCGTGTTTGAAGCGTAAATGGACCCAATGGTGAACATTGTCTCCCCCCACTGTATCCGCACAGCTAAGAACCTGCCTTTAATGTCCACTACCTGTGAGACGACTTTACAGCGTGCTCGCGCGCTGCAAAGAATGGCCACCCCGTTTTTCTTACTTGGCCCTGAAGACTACAGCTGCAAAGGGAAACGCCGGTCCACCAGGCGTCGGGTATCTTTAGAAAGGAGATGAGTCTCCTGCAGCAGAAGGACGTCCCACTCGGCACCTTCCAGTAGGGATGGGACAGCAGCACGTTTCACCGGGCTATTAAGGCCTCTGACATTAAGGCTCACCACCCTCAGTTCCCTACCCAGCATGGCAACAAGTAGGGCAAAACTTCAACACGGATTGCAACCCTGGAGCACACATGGTCCCAAATCACCCCCGTTTCCCCCTCTGGATCCTTCCCCCTGCCCCCACAGCTGATGCGGAGCATCCAAAACAACCTCCCCTCCCCAATCCCCCCCCCAGCCAAAGAAAACCCCAGAAACACAAGGCACAACAGTTCAAGTAAAGGGGACATGGCGCCAACCTTCCGTTCACCCAATTCCTGATACAGGACTCCAAACCAGACAAGGACACAGAAATACTTTTCAACTACCTCCTGTGAGCAGTCTCCTCCGGCGCCAGCTACCGGCCCCATTAGGGCCTAGCGAAGGGTCCGTACCTCAGGTGCCCCCTGAGACGTCCGTTGCCAGAGCCACAGAGGCACCCGCAGCCCCCCATTCCCCTGGAGGAGCCTGCAAACAAGCTGCTAGGGTGATGAAGGGAGCGACAACCAGAGTCCAGAACCCCCATTCACGCCCCTCACCGCAGAGGGCCCGCGCGCTCGGCAGCCAGAAGGGGTCAGGGAATCCCTCACTCGAGTGGGCAAGCAGTGCATCTCACACGACAGCCAGCCCGCAACTTCGCACCTCCCAAAACCAGCAAGGGACCCCCGTACTCCTGCAACCGTCGCTCCAGCAATGCCAGGCGGGGCAAGCGGCTCCCTCCGTCACCAGCCCCGCAGTCCTCCAGGCAGCTACAGACCCCCAGACCTCCAATGAACTAGTCCCAGCTCAGTCGCTTCCCTATCGTTCACTCTCCAGGCGGGAGAAGGCACTCCTCAGGGTAGGAAGCAGCAGAGTTCTTCAGGGCCCGATTTACTTCTATGGTCGGGCACAGAGCGCCGTCGGTTTTGGTGCCAGGGGCGGGGGGGAAGGGCGCCAATACCCAACCTAGGCCTCTCCCAGTCTCCTCGTAACCACCGGATCCCCAGGCGGGGAGCCAGCAACAGTCTCGGTAACACAACCCGGGCTCCGCCTTCCAACGTAGGCCAGCCCCCGCCCACAGGTCTGCGGACCGAGTCCCAGGTGCCCGCGGAGCCCCCGTCCCACTCCTTACCTCCAGCAGACTCACTGGGCCAAAGCAGGGGTATCAATGCCTCTGGCAAGAGCCAGGCAGCATAGGGCCCGCACCCGATCCTTAGGAATTTCTGCCTCCGGTGTCACCCCCGCCGCGGGGTCTCAGCAGGCCTCCTTGGTCCCTCCGACCACTCTGGCGGCACTCCTCACTCCGGGCCAGGGAAGGCCGACCACTGCTTACGGAGCTTCAGCCCCCTCCTAACCGTCCTCCCTGCAGTCGCGGTGCCAGCAGCTCACCTCGGGGGTCACAGGCCGCCACACACCTCCAGCCACACGGCTCACCGGACTCTTCACGTGTCTGGGCCGCCTCCTACCGCGCCACCTCTCCCTGCTCAGCTCCAGACCACAGAGCCCCCAGCAACCTCCGGGCCGCTCAAAAGCACAGGGCGCAGCCGCTTCTGGCCCAGATGGGCGCAGACAATGTCGCAGCCCCCTCCTCTCAGGGCTCAGCTCCGACGTGGGTCGTCCTCTCCGCCCCGGGGAACTCAGGCCGCTCTCCGGGCTCTACACGTGTCTGGGCCACACCTCTTAGCGCCGCCGCTTTACAGGACGGGCCCACAGGTTAGAGCCGCCAACCACCGCTGGGCATTTCCGGGGCACAGGGCACTGCAGATCCTGCCACCGACGGGCGCTCACAGCGCTTCAGCCCATTTCCCGCTGGGCTCAGCTCCGGCGCAGGCCGACCACTTCGTCCCGGGGAACATAGGCCGCGCTCTGGTCTCCGCGCGTGCCTGGGCCGCACCTTATGTCACCGCTGCTCCGCGGGTCGGACCCGCAAAGTAGAGCCCCGGACCACCGCTGGGCAGCTCAGGGGCACAGGGCACCGCAATTCCGTGCTCAGATGGGCACCTGAGAGAGCGCTAAACAATGCGATAAAACAGGCGGCGCCGGATGGACTAGAGAGCACGTCCTACTCCGCCGCCATCTTGGCCACGCCCCATAACAATGTTTTAAATTAAAACTGTTACATCGCTCTCGGGAATCTGGAATTTCTGAGTCAAGTTGGATAGTCTGCAGCTGGGTTTATGCCTCAATTCCACAACTGGTATTGTAGTAAGATTTGCTGACATTTCATTTTAATGGCTAACTCTCAACAATTAGTTAACTTATCTTATTTCGTACCTATGACTGGCAAACCTAAAAGTCCTTTGAGAATCTGGTTCAGGCCTTTTAAAATTTTTGTTGTGGCCATCGACGCAGTGAATTATTTGCCAAGAAGAAAATTGTCCCTTTTGTTAAGCTATCTGGGTTCAGAAGGTCAACAGCTTTTTGATAATCTTCCAGTTCTCATTCCACCTGCTGGACATGGAGATGGTTGGAATGTGTAGAGGGAGGCTGTACTTAACAAAAAATTCTTAGAACAACCTCGAAAAATGTTAGAAAGATTTAATTTTATGAAAAGAAAACAAGATCCAGAGGAATGTTAGAAAGATTTAATTTTATGAAAAGAAAACAAGATCCAGAGGAATCTATGGAAGAATATACTTCTGCCCTGAGAAGTTTAGCGGCAAACTAACTTGGGAGCTTCTCTTAACGTTTATATCACAGATTCAATTTGTCTATAGCTGCAACTCATAGAACATACAGGAACATATTATGAGTTGCAGAAATCCCTCCCCTTCGGAAGTAATTGACATGCAAAAGAGTATAGAAAGGGCAATAATTACTTCTGAATTTATTTCACGTGACAAATCTACTGCTTTTATTAATTCAGTTCATGATGAAGATTCTGTTAATGCTGTTTCCCTCAGAAACAAAGGTTTTACACCCTTTCACAAAAAACCTTCCACTATATGTTTTAGATGTGGTTCTCGCACACATTTAGGGAACAGTCCCATTTGTCTTGCTTTAGATAAAAGGTGTGTCAAATGTCACAAAAATGGGCATTTTCAATCTGTATGTAAGGGTAAAAGCATTATCCAAGTTAGTAATGAACAGGCTTATGAAAGTAATAGTCTACTTGACTCTAGTCAGGATAGTACTTTGCATGACGATTATCAAAACTTGATTCTAACTATTGATTCAATTGCTGGGGAATCTCATCTTCCTTAACCCAAAGGTAATTTTTGGCGAGTCACTTAAGGCAATTTTGATTTGGATATGGTGACCATTATTTCAGACCAATTGTATTCAAAATATTGGTCTGAGAATGTGGTGCTTCATAAATCTGATATTATACCCAAGGATTATGGAGATGAGGACATCGACATGTTAGGATATTTTTGGGAACAATAGTTTGTTTGGAAAGATGTGTTCACACTAAAATATATGTAGCCATAAAAGGAAAGAACATTGTTTGTTGGCAAGATTTAGCCAAAATGGGTCTCAGGCGTGTGCCTGGTTCCGATAACCAAGTTCAGATCAATGATCTGCCTGTAGTTCTGATTTGCAACTCTGAAGAAGAAAACAATTTGCAAACTATTTTAGCAGCATTTCCTCAAGTTCTCTATGACAAAATTGGTAAAATCATAAAATATCAACATTTAATCAAACAAAAAAAAATGCTATAACTTTGGCTCAGAAGGTCAGATCAATCAATCAATCAATACATTTGTAGAGCGCGCTACTCACCTGTGAGGGTATCAAGGCGCTGAAGGGCGGGGGCTGCTGCTACTGCTCGAATAACCAGGTCTTGAGGTGTCTCTTGAAGGTGAGATGGTCCTGGGTCAGTCGTAGGTGTGCGGGGAGGGAGTTCCATGTCTTGGCTGCCAGGTAGGAGAACGATCTTCCTCCGGTGGTAGCTCTGCGAATCCGTGGGACGGTGGCGAGGGCGAGGCCGGTGGAGCGGAGCTGGCGGGTGGGGGTGTAGAACTCAAGGCGGTTGTTGAGGTATTCGGGGCCCATGTTGTAGAGCGCTTTGTGTGCATGGGTGAGCAGCCTGAACGTGATCCTCTTCCTGAAGGGGAGCCAGTGCAGGTTTCTCAGGTGGGCGGATATGTGGGTGTGGCGAGGGATGTCGAGGATGAGTCGTGCGGAGGCGTTCTGTATGCGCTGAAGCTGTTTTTGAAGTTTGGCTGTGGTTCCTGCGTTTAGGGCGTTCCCGTAGTCCAGTCGGCTGGTGACAAGGGCCTGGGTGACCGTCTTTCTGGTTTCGGTGGGGATCCACCGGAAGATCTTTCGGAGCATGCGCAGGGTGTTGAAGCATGAGGACGAGACTGCGTTGAATTGCTTGGTCATCGTGAGGGAGGAGTCCAGGATGAATCCCAGGTTGCGCGCGTGGTCCGTGGGTGTCGGTGCGGTGCCCAGCGTCATGGGCCACCAGGAGTCGTCCCAGGCGGATGGGGATTGACCGAGGATGAGGACCTCCATCTTGTCAGAGTTGAGCTTCAGACGGCTGTGCTTCATCCATTCTGCGACATCTTTCATTCCGTCCTGGAAGTTGGCTTTAGCGGTGAGAGGGTCTTTGGTGAGGGAGAGTATCAGTTGGGTGTCGTCGGCGTAGGAGATGATGTTGATGTTGTGTTTGCGTGCGATGGTGGCGAGGGGGCTCATGTAGATATTGAAGAGGGTTGGGCTGAGTGAGGAGCGCTCGGGTACGCCGCAGATGATCTTGGTGGCCTCGGAGCGGAAGGGAGGGAGGCGGACTCTCTGGGTTCTGTCGGAGAGGAACAATGTGATCCAGTCCAGGGCCTTTCCTTGGATCCCCGTGTTGTAGAGGCGAGTTATTAGGGTGCGGTGGCAGACGGTATCAAAGGCTGCCGAGAGGTCCAGGAGGATGAGAGCGGCTGTCTCTCCGTTGTCCATCAGGGTCCTGATGTTATCAGTGGCTGCGATGAGGGCGGTCTCGGTGCTGTGGTTGTCTCGGAATCCGGACTGGGATGGGTCGAGCGAGTTGTTTGCTTCGAGGAATGCAGTCAGCTGTTTATTGACTGTCTTCTTGATGACTTTAGCCGGGAAGGGGAGAAGAGAGATGGGGCGAAAGTTCTTGAGGTCTTTGGGGTCCGCTGTTGGTTTCTTCAGAAGGGCGTTGATTTCTGTGTGTTTCCAGCTTCCAGGGAAGGTGGCTGACGTGAGGGAGCTGTTAATGATGTTCCGGAGGTGGGGTGCGATGATGGTGTCGGCTTTGTTGAAGATATGATGAGGGCATGGGTCGGAGGGGGAGCAGGAGTGGATGGTGTTCATGACGCGGGTGGTGTCTTCAGTGCTGATGGGCGTCCATTCGCTGAGGCTGGTGGTGGGGGTCATTGGTTTGGTGGCTGGGGGCGGAGTCTGGGGTCCGAAGCTGTCATGTATATCTGCGATCTTGCGGTGGAAGAATGCGGCGAGGGAGTTGCAGAGGTCTTGCGACGGTGTGATGTCGTTGTTGCTGGCGCTGGGGTTGGAGAGCTCTTTGACGATGCTGAAGAGTTCCTTGCTGTTGTGGGAGTTGTTGGTCAGCCGCACTTTGAACGATGTCCTTTTGGTGGTGCGGATCATCTGGTGGTATTCGCGGGTGGCGCTCTTGAGGGCTGTCATGTTTTCTGATGTCCGTTTGTTGCGCCAAGCTTTTGAGGGTTCAGCATGATTTCTTTGCGATTTTGAGGGCATCTGGGAACCATGAGGTTTTTCTGTTGCTAGTCTTGCCTGGGGGTTTCTTCAGTGGAGCGAGGTCGTCGGCGCAGTTGGTGATCCATTGTGCGAGATTGTCTGCTGCGTCGTTGGTGTCAGGGGTGTCGAAAGGTGGGTTCTGGCTCAGCGATGTGGTCAGCTGGTCTGTGGTGACTTTGCTCCAGCATCTGCGGGGGATCTGTAGCGTGTGGTGGTGGGATGTGGTCTTCTTGAAGGTGAAGTGAATGTAGCTGTGGTCGGTCCAGTGTAGTCTGGTGGAGTGGCTGAAGGAGATGTGGTTGCTGGCGGAGAAGATGGGGTCGAGCGTGTGGCCAGCGAGGTGGGTGGGCATGTCCACTAGTTGCTTGAGTCCGAGGTTGGCGAGGTTGTCGAGCAGGGTGGTGGTGTTGTTGTTTTTCTCCAGGTGGAAGTTCAGGTCCCCTAGGAGGATGTACTCTGGTGAGGCTGGTGAGATGGTTTTGCTGAATTGTGTCCGTGGGTCTGTAGATGAGCGTTCCTCTGAAGATGGTCTGGGGGTCGGTGTGGATCTGGAAGTGTAGGTGTTCGGCGGCAGTGAGTGTGTATTCGGCGTTGGTCGTGACGCTGATGGTGTTCCTGTAGATGATGGAGATTCCTCCTCCAGTTTTGTTGACGCCGCCCTTCCGGGTGATTTTGTAGCCGTCCGGGATGGCTATGGCGATGTCGGGGGCCGAGGAGGCGTTCATCCAGGTTTCCGTGAGGAAGGCGACGTCTGGTGCTGTTGTATAAAGGAGTTTCCAGAGTTCGATGGCGTGTTTGTGGACGGAGCGGGTGTTGAGGAGGATGCACTTGAGGTGGTTGTTGTTGTCGTTGCTGTGTTCGGTGGGCGGGGTGCAGATTTGGAGGCAGGTGAATTTGCATGCTTGGCAAGTGAAGGGTCCATGGGTGCGCCTCTGGGTGGCTTGTTGGCAGGCAGCAGGTCGTCCTACGTTGAGTGCGATGAGGGTGGCGGTGTCGTACCTCAGTCGGGTGCTCTGGCAACAACTGGGGCCAGGGGTTCTGGCGCTGGGCGCGGTCCAGGCGCGGACGGGCGCAGACGGGCTTGCCTTTGGCGTGCCTTCGGTGCTCCAGCGGTGCGCACGCTGCGCGGCCGCTGCGCGGCCGCTGCGTGGCCTTTATATGGGGAGAAGAGGGAGGGAAGAGCAGCTGGAAGGCGGGAGCGGGGCGGCGAATGGGGAACCAGGAGAGCGGGGCCGCAGGGGATGCAGCGGCAGGAGAGAGCGAGGGGGGCGGGTGGTACAGAAAGGAAGAGGGCACAGAAAGCATGGGTACACAGGGCAGGCAATACAATGGGCACAAGTAACAGCACAATCAATTAACAAAAAATAAACAGTAGGAGAGAAACAAACTAACGAAAAAGCAAAATCAATGCGGGGACACCCGGTACGAACCGGGGGACAGCGGGGCACAGCGACTGGCGGCAGCAGGGGTAGCGCCACACAGTAGGACCGTGTGGTGGCTGGGGGGGCGACCTACCTGGTTACAGGGTCAAGGGTCGCTCAGACTCATTCCATTGGGTCGCTCAGACTCATTCCATTGAGTGTACGAGCTGATCTAAAGAAACTTTTAGATAAATTGGAGTATGAAGATATCATACAAGCTACTGATTCATCTAAGTGGGTCAGTCCAATTGTCGTGGGGCGCAAAAAGACTGGGGACTTTCATTTGTGTGCATACTTGTGCACATTGAATACAAATATTGTAGTAGACTGCCACCCTCTTCCAAAAAAAAAAAAAGACTTGTTATCTGGCATTTCTGGTTCAATTTATTTTTCTTGACTAGACCTATGATCAGCATACCGTCAAATTCCCCTCACACCCAGCTCCACAGATATCACAACATTTGTGACTCCATTTGGGGCATATACATTTTTGAGACTGCCTTTTGGACTGGGATCAGCTGCCAGCGTATTCCAGAAATTCGTGGATCAATTGCTTGAAGAAATTTCTGGAGTACAAGCATATCAGGATGATGTGTTAATCTTTTCTAAGGCTAGATCAGAACACCTATCTATACAGTGGTAAAGTTCTTTAGGAATGTTAGCATTACCCTGGGTCAGGATAAGTATTCTTCAAGGAGGAGTTAGATTACCTAGGCCATTTGATTTCTGCTTCTGGAATAAAACCTAAGTTATCTTTAACAAAGGCAATTGTAAAAGTACCTATTCCGAAAGATAAAGATTCATTGAAATCCTTTTTGGGCATGACTGACTAGTACTCTGGATTTATTCAATGTTACGCTCATGTTGTTCAGCCTTAGCGATCATTAATCAAAAAAGGTACAGTGTTTAGGTGGTCTGAGGAGGCAAATTTTGCCTTTCAGGAAGTCAAGGACTTAATCATAGATGCCCCAGTTTTATCCTCTTTTACTCCTGGTCAGAAGTGTTTCCTAAATGTTGATGCCAGTCAACATGGTCTTGGGGCTGTATTATCCCAATAGGTATCCGGCAAAGGAAATACCATCGGTTTCGCACCAAGATCACTCAACAGTGCTGAATATCATTGCAGTCCTATTGAAAGAGAAGCCCTGGCTTGCACATGGGTGGTAGAAACATATAAAACATTCCTCTGGGGAACTAAATTTGATATTTTTACAGACCACAAGCCTTTACTTCATCTCTTGAATGGCAATGGTTCAGGGAAAGCTTCTGCCAGGTTGGTTCACATTCTGTCCCATCTTCACGAGTGAAACTTTGTAATCAAATATATTGCTGGTGGTTGCAATGTTAGGGCAGATTGCTTTTCTAGACTTCCTTTACAGCACATGGTGGCTGATGATATACAAGATGAAGTTGAATGTGTGGTAGCCAATGTTGATGATTTTGGTGAGTTTCAAGTTTTTTTCTCCCAATTGAACTGGAAGGATGCCTGTGACAAGGATGGAACTCTCCAGGCTGCAAAAACATGGTTACAAATGGGGAGCTTTAAGGAAGATCTCTTCCGGCTTCACTTAAATAATTTGCCCAAGTTTCTGATGAGTTGTCCATTGTTGAAGGCATACGCCTACGTTCTGACCTTGTGGTTCCACCTGTTACTTTGCAAAGTAATCTTATTAAGGTAGCTCATGAAGGACACTTGGACATTGGAGCAGCTTGCAGCTCAAGGAACACTTTTGGTGGCCTGCCATGGACATGGAAGTCACAAATCTCATCAATAACTGTGAGGTTTGCCTACTTTCTGATAAACATTGGAAAACTGTAAAAACACCCTTACATGTAGTTCCTTTTCTAGAAGAACACTAGTCCAAATTAGCCTGGGATTTTTCTGGTCCTTTTCAACTGTTACCTAGTAACATGAAATATATTATGGTTCTGATTGAATATCACTCAAAGTAGGTGGAATTTGATTTTCACCAATTGCCCCAGCACGTTGGCTGTGATAACACTCTTGACTAGAATTTTCAATTCTGAAGGGAGTCCCAAGGAATTGGTCAAAGATAATGGTATTTATTTTACTTGCCTCACCCCAAATCAAGCATCGTAGGCTTGCATTGTATTCTCCTTCCTCCAATGGCCTTGTGGAAAGGATTTATAGATTTGTGAAGGAGGGGATACAATTGGTGCAGGCATGCATTAAAGGAGTGGAAGATTTTTTGCGCAAGAACATTTGAGCGTATTTAACTACTCCACATTCCACCACTGGAATCTCTCCGTTTTGCCTACTAAGAAAAAGAGATCCCAGAGTTAAAGTATTTCCAGATTAGTTAAAAGGTTTAAACAATAAAAACAGTACATATATGTCCTGTGATGATAAGGAGAAAATGCAAAGCACAATTTTAACACAACAACGTTTACAAAAGAAAACTTTGATTCTAAATATAATGTAAGGCAGCAAGATTTTTCAATAGGTGATTAGGTTTTAGTCAAAAATCTCATGAAGGTTAAGAAGGGTATTTCAAGGTTCTCACTTTCAGTCCAAGTTTCTAAAGGGTCTGTTTTCTTGGATAATAAAGTGTTTTGGAATAGAAGAGCAGTTGTTAAGCTCACCAATGAACAAGCAAACAAAATGTTGTCTGCCTCTTGAAGTTCTGTTGTTGACTCATATAATGTGTTTCATCTATTTAACGATATAAGTTCCAGTGAGGTGAGTTGTGCTCGTGATTCTACTGTGGCTTTACCAGCTAGGAATGTTGATAATTGTGATCTGCAAGATCTACAGGTTGATGATAACAGTCAAGAACATGACATTGTAATAACTGACCTGAGGATCTCAGAAGTTGCGATTACTTCTGGGAATGTGGCTAGGAGATCACAAAGCTGTCCATTAACCCCAATTTTAGAGATTTTTATGTTTACTAATTTTTCTTCCTGTAAATAGGGAGAAGATGTAATGTGCTTACATATAATTCTTAACTACATGCATATGTTTGACTCATTATTCCATTCTAGATGATGAAATACACGCGCTGCAAACCGTGTAATAAACATGTGTTCTGTTGAATGTTACCCAAAGGTGGTGTTGCCCGTTCGCTATGATCAGAATACTCAAGCTACGCCAGTTGTGCTCTGATCAGCAGCAAAGGTGGACTCACTCCTGTGGGCTCAGCACAACGGAAATACATTCAATACAACTTTCTTCATTTGCCTCTTCTTCATTATTGGATGTACTCTTCACAGCAATGTAATTGCATTTATATGTGTGTTTAGAAACGTACCTGATTGGATTGTGATTTTTCATAAAAATGTTTTGTGTCCAGAGACAAGAGAAAAAGTGCTGTGTTACTAAATTAATCATGTTATTACTGTATTAACTGTAAGGGTATTTGTTGAGAATTTTGATTTATCTGTGTGGAAAGAGTGCACTTAAATGTAACCTGAGCACTTAGTAAGTAAGTAAGTAAAATAAGCTTTATTCGATTTTCGTAAAATCATAAAAGCACAGCAAATACATGTAAAAGCATCACACTTAATAGGAGTTTACATATAAGATTTAACAGTTAAAAAAACACCTATTGTCATAGTCAAATCTTTAAAATTTCATTCAATGCCATACAGTTTGAAATACAATTAGTACTAGCCAACACAAAAAGACATGGAAAGACCCAGACAAAAATATTTTACAGCATGGTTTTCCGCAGCAGCATAACGGATCCTAAGAAACGAGATACTGCAAAGATCACATGCTCATCCTCCAATTTCAACAGTCTTGTGAAGGCAGGCCTACAATTTCTTACTCCCCAGCGTTTTAACAAAGGTTTTATATAAAATTTCCTGGGGGTGGAATAAAAGGAGCAAAAGAACATTAAGTGCAGATTTGATTGAGGTGCGATGTTATCACACGAACATGTCAAAGTCAATGAGGACCAGTTGTTCATCTCCGGTACAGAAACCATACGAAAGAAAATACCAAAACGTAAACGAGTCAAAAGCATTCTATAATAGGGGCTGGGGTCCACTTTTAAATACTTTTGCATGCCTTCGTTGGGAGTGATTTCTTGGAAATTTAGGATGGTTAGTTTGTTTTTTTCATTGTTCCATCTCAGAATTTCCAGATGGGCGGTCAGTGTTTTCTTAAGAACTGATCTAGATACACCCTCCATGCTCCTAGGATTTACGTAATAATCTGGGAGGCCTATGTCACTAAGTACAGATCTTACGTACGTCAACCACCGGAAGTTTGCGACCCCATCTAGGGCCAAGCAATCCTCCAGGAGGTCCCTATTGAAACTGGCCTCTCTAGTTGTCCATACCTTGTGCCACAAGAGAATTGGGGCCATCCTAATTGTGTCACCCAAGTGCGTGACTCCCGCCTCTATGTGTGTCATAAATGAGGATGTAGTCTTTGGGACACCTAGAAGGTAGCTGATGAACTGGTTCTCACAGCTTTGCAAGGTTTGGTCCTTCTCGATGCCCCAAAGTCCCGCCCCGTAGATGGCTGTGGACACGCACTTCGCCGGATATATTTGCACCAGTTCTTTTGCTGGTTTACCACCCACTCTATTTGAAAATGCGCATAGAGCGCCTATAGTGTGGATGAAAGCCAGCTTCCTTGCCTCAATTGCCTGTTTCCAGCGACATTTCCTGTCAAACATTATGCCAAGGTAGCAAAACTTCTCTACGATGGCTATGTTCTGTTTGTTCAGGAACACTTTACAAGGCACCTTACTGCGCTTGTTAGTGCATGGCATCGTGAAGGTCTTCGAAATATTTACTTTCAGCCCTCTATCCTGCATAAAACCTGCAAATTTAGACACTGCCCTCTGTAGTCCCACTTGGGTCTGAGACATTATGGCCGCATCGTCGGCATACAGAAGGATTGGCACCGGTAGACCTTTCACGGTGGGGTAGTCATTTTGAAAAAGAGAAAGATAATGGCCCACTGAGTTGATATAGTAAGTAAATAGCCTGGGGGCTAGGATACACCCTTGCCTGACCCCTCTTGACAGGGCGAATTTGTCAGTCCATTCGCCCTGCTTGCCAAATCTTACTCTTGCCCCGCAGTTATGATACAGTTCTCTAATAAAAATAATTAAGCGTTCCTCGATACCCATTTCGGTCAATGTTGACCATAACAACAGATGGTCCACACAATCAAACGCACAACTCAAATCAACAAAAGTAATAAAAAGTGACCCACCTCTAGCCTGCGTGTATTTAGCACTGAGAAGGGCTAGGTTTAAACACTGCTCAGCAGTCCCTATACCCTTCCTAAATCCGTATTGGAGGTGCGAAACTACATTGTGTTCCTCCTCCCACTCTTGAAGTCTCTTTAAGATAATCCTCCCTGCTAATTTCATAAGGCCGTCTAGTAAAGATATCGGCCTATAGCAGGTTGGATCATCACGCCTGCCTTTTTTAAAAATAGGGACCACTATTGCGTCCGACCAGCTTTCTATAAACCCCTGCTGATTGCCTTTGTTCAACACATTAGTGAGCAATGGGGCCCAAAAATCTGGTTCGGCCTTGTACACATCCACCGGGGTACAATCTGGCCCTGGGGCTTTGCCTGATGCACTATCCCTAATTGCTTCATGCATCTCCCCCACAGTAAATATTATGTCAATGGGAAATGCAGAGACATGGGAATCGGTTTCTCTCCTCCTGTCTATAGTTTGTGGGCCATTTAAGACCTGCCCTATTGGAGTGATGATGTCAGCTGGCCTTGTGTCCATGTACAACTACCTAAAGTGTGTCAACCATCTGTCACCTGTTATTGCCAGATCTATTTTATTGCCATTATTATTTGGTTGGTACAAGGACTTAACAAGCCTCCAGAACTTGGTGGTGTTTTTCTGGGCAGAAGCATCTCTTAGTGAAGCCCACGCTTGCTTTTTTAAGGCCTGGGTTCTTTCATTTAATGCACATTTATATGCTTTCCTTGCACTACGAATTGTGTCGGAGTCCCTAGGTTTGAGGGCCAGAGCTTTCTTAAGAGATTTTAATGCTTTTGTGCACTTCCCATCAAACCACCCTTCTCTAAGTGAATGGTTGTTATTCGCTGCCCGGGTCAACAGATTTTTTATCCCCTGTTGGATGTTAGCAAAGGCGATCATAACAGAAGAAGAGTCCGCCTGTTCCTCTAAACAGAGGTTAACATCCTTTGCAGAGTCGGAGAGTAGCTTTTTCAGAAATGCACCGGGAACAATCCTCTCCCATTTCACAACGTAGCCATTAGTTTTGGATAGATCTACGCTATAGGGATACCTAGAAAGGGTAGAGTTCTTGGCGTAACGTTCCCTTGTTTTTACATAGATAGAAAGGGGGTAATGGTCACTAAATACATCCTTGCCAACGACACACGAGGTCAGAATTCCAGAATTGGCAGTGGAAATTAATATAAAGTCAATAATTGAATTGCAGTCTCTACCAAAAAACGTTGGCTCAAACTGCACAGGTGAGGGACATAGCAGGTTGGCAAAACAAAGATTAAATTTAAGGAGGAAAGTATTTAACAACATCCCCCTCTTTGTGTGCACAAAGTGAGTTAGGTTTTCCTCGCCAAGATCCACAATACCACACAAAGGAGATTCTGACTGTGGACAGATGGTGCAGTTGAAATCCCCTACCCACATTATTATTGCCCCCTTGAGGTGATCAACAATGTGTGACAACAAACAGGATATATTTGACATAGTGGGCTCCAGTTCAATGTCGGCCATATTATTATAAAAGTTCAACAGTACTATGTTCTCTAATGTGCCCCACCTAAAAAGTAGAATTTGAAAGTGGGTATTAGAGAAGAATTTATGGATCTTAACCTTTGCAGTTGTAGAAACATAGACACAAAGCCCCCCCTTATTGTGACCCTGGGCTGATGGTATGGCAGGAGAGTGAAAAGTTTGGTACCCCAGTAGATGTACTTCCTCGCGGCACCAGGTCTCTTGCAAACATAAGATGTCATACGCATGAATAACATTCAGCCAAGCTTTGTTGGAAGCCTTGCTGGCTAGGCCCGCCACATTCCATGAGATGAGTGAATTAAAGGCATTGACATTACTGGTGTCTCGACAGAAGCTGCCTAGGTTCTCACAGGGTAAATCAAGTTGTTGTGTTCTGATAGTAGGGGAATGTGAAGGGCTCAAGAGATCGGAGATGGAACCGTTATTCTCGGACTGTTGGGACTGTGGATGAGGTGCCCGTAGGTCATTCAGTGTATCCGTACCCACCTCTATTCTGCCAGTGTTGCTCTTAGGATGGTTTTTAGATGGGCTAAATGACGAGAAGTGGGTGGGAGTGCACTGACTGATCCACGGATCCTCAGAAGATTTCTCTGCGGTAAGTAATTTATGGAGTCATTCATTGTCATCTAATCCTGATATCGGATGGTAAAAATTGGACAAAGGTATGTTCCAAAAGTTTTTTGGGTTGTGAGGACGAGGATCGCCCCAATGGAAGTTGGAGTTATGAGGTTTTCTTGGTGGTAATGGTGCCTGGCTGGATTGCGGCCAGAATTCATTAGTGTTTTCAAATAGAATCTGATCCCTTGGTGTCTTTACATAGGCTAGGCTATCTGGAACGAAAGGTCTATATGGAAATGGGACGAAAGTATTCAAATGATAGGGAAAAGAAGTGTTATGGCCCTTATGATGATTATTAAATGTAGGAGTGTTACAGCCGCCGGGGGTTTTTGAACGACCATAGCTATGAGGATGGTACGGTCTAGGCTGGGGTGGCGGTTTCCTCAGCATAGCCTCAGGGTAGAAATAGCTTAGGTTATGAGTTGAAATTCCCCCCTCCCCCATTCCAGGATACCAATCACTAATATAAGGTATCAATCTGTGATCCTTGAAGTTTACTAGGATCACGTCACCTTCAATATCCTTGGGTCTGGTACCTACCCAATGGCATCGCCTGGCCGAGACGATATCACCATTAAGGTGAGACGGGAGTGGTCTATTTCTCCTCAGCCAGTAGATGACCTTATTTTTTAGGTTGGCCTGATGCTCGCGCTTACCTTCTGGCGTGGGCAGCACTCCTGTGAGGGCTATAACATAATTTAAGCATTCTGGGGGCAGATCTACGATGTTCTGTGTTTTCCTAATTGAGTGATGTGGCTTGGTGGGTGAGGGTTTTGAGTTAGTGCTATTGATGTGACACGTACTATGAGACATTATAGAAGTATGGGGTTTATCCACAGTCATAGGTTTTTCCAGTGCATTTGTTTTATTGATGCTTTTATTACTATTTTTAGCATTCGATATAGAATTCTGAGCCGGTTTCCGTGTCCCGGGTGTTGGAAGTGCGATAGTCTTGGGCGTGCCAGACACTGTCTTAGGTGTATTAGATTCTTTAGAAGGCTGTATTGGAACTCTAGGGGCATTCAAAGCCGAGGAGGATGACTCCGAATGGCCTTGTAGAATTTTTTCCACATTCTCCCCTAATCTTTTGATCCTTTCGGTAAGGGGAAGGATCAATGCCTTAATAAGACAATCGATGTCATCCAGTAGGCCCGCATAACTAGGTACCCAGATGGAGCTGGAAGTCATCTCTTTCACGGGGTCTATAGGCCCAGCCTTATTTGAAATAGTAAATATGGAAGGTGACGCTTGATTTGGGGGCACGGCTCTCTTTTTGATTGTCAGCTTCTTTCTTCGCTTCCTAGGTGGGGAGCCAAAGGAGAATATGCTAGAGGGGGTTTTAGAGCTTTTAGTAGTGCCCCTAAGTGATGGCAATGGAGGCTGGCCCACAGTAGTGCACTTAGTATAGTCGTCAGATGTGCTTGGTGTGAACACCGGAGATGGAATGTCTGGATCATACAGAGGGGCTGGTTCTGCAACGGGCGTACTTAAATCTATTAACTGGGTATCAGGTACCTGAGAATTAGTGGAATCAGAAATAATGATGATATCATTCTGTGCAATGGGTTTGGTCTGAAAAATAAGGGGAATGTCATCTATAGGAGGTGAAATATTAACATGATCTAGTGATGAGGTTAAATCCATTGAAGTTAAAGTTGAACTGGCTGTTGATGTTAGGTCCAAAAATGTTGGAGATCTTAATTTCAGCCTGTCAATGGAAAGACGTCGATCCGCCCTTTTTTCAGCCAGGAAGAGCTCCCGGTCTACGTCAGTCTTGATTTTGGCAAAGAATTTGTCCAAAGGGCCTAGCAGAGATGACCCTTGAACGGCCGATGCCTGCGTTGCCTCAAAAGAAGACATCACCATGGGCAGTAGAAGACAAATAAAAGTACGAATAAACAAAATGACATTAAGAACACTTGATGAATGAAGTGGAAATCCAAGGAGGGACTAAGAGAATGGGCCCAGCCCGGCCTCCTTTGGCCCCGGACGGCCACAGACGGTCCCGCCCTTGTCCCGGGCTTCTCCCTGCGCCGTCCCGCACGCTCCCGCGCAGCGGGGATGGTACTTCCTCTTTGTAGCTGTACAAAGGTCGCCGAGGGGGCGGTGCCGGCAGGGAGAGCAGCCCAGCTGGAAACGGGCGCGCGGGGACTCCTGGTCCGTGGAGTCCACCGCTCTTCGCTCGCAGCCCTGCCGGTCCAGTCAGGTAAGGTGAGGCCCCTTGGTTTTATCCTAACAGCAGCTGTAAGCCACGAAGCGGGACCCGCGGAGCGGGTCCGGCGAGGCGTGGCGGCTGCAGCAAGCTGTTTCAGAAGTGCTCAGGAAAGGCTCGGCGTCCGTGACAGCAATCCGCCTTAGGTCTGCGGATGCGCCGCTTAAAGCGCCGTGGAGGTGGGGGCGGTGCCGGCAGGGAGAGCAGCCCAGCTGGAAACGGGCGCGCGGGGACTCCTGGTCCGTGGAGTCCACCGCTCTTCGCTCGCAGCCCTGCCGGTCCAGTCAGGTAAGGTGAGGCCCCTTGGTTTTATCCTAACAGCAGCGGTAAGCCGCGAAGCGGGACCCGCGGAGCGGGTCCGGCGAGGCGTGGCGGCTGCAGCAAGCTGTTTCAGAAGTGCTCAGGAAAGGCTCGGCGTCCGTGACAGCAATCCTGAGCACTTGTTAACTTAGCCTAGCTTGTGGGCCTGAGATGCATTTGGACCAAAGCTCACTTTTTAATTTAACGCTTGACTTCACATGTTTTTCCCTTTACAGTAGAATGTTGCATGTATTTTGTGTTCCCACTGCAGGTGAACAAGGCTTACTTAGCTGAGAGAAAAGGGTCTTTGTTCTCAGCAGATAGTGAGGCAGGTGAAGCAGCAAGTGGTACAAGGAGAGTGATAACAAGATGGGAGGCAAGTTCTCATGGAAGAAGGAGACGGGACCAGGGAAGGCTGGAAACGATTGTGGGAATAGCAAGATGGTGTGAAGAAACCAACATGTGTTGGAGGAATGTAAAAGTACCAATGGATTTGTGGGACGTTCCTTAGATGTAACTGGTGAGGGATAGTTGTCATTCTGGCTTAGGGCGCCTTTGAGGTACAGGCCTCTTTTGACATCTGTGGCTTTAGCTACTTGACAAATGTTGGAGCTCCTTTCACATTGGACACCTATTCTCCTATTTCTTTTTTACCTTATTTTGCCTTAGCTTAGGGTTGTGACGTTAGAACAGAGTAGAGTAGGGACAGACAGGAGTCTATGATTACTCTTTAATGACAAATTGATGAAATCTGATGCAAAGTTCTACTTCCTTATTACTAACGTCGACTTCATTGAACTAGTGGTTTTCTTTTTATTATAGAGGGTGAATTTATTCCAAAAATGTGTCTTCATCATATTTTTATTGTACTTCTATACTCTTATGCTTAGACTGGTTTATATTAAAATGTTTTTTAATTTGAATATGGAATAAAACTTACTAACTTGAAACTTAGTTATTGTGTAACCAGATTGGCTACACTGTATTTGGATACTGGATTGAAATGCTTTTCTTCTCACCTCTTAAGTCGCACAAAAAGACCTTCAAGTAAATGTTACTGAGTACGTTGGCCCAGGCTCTATCAGTTGGTAGCTATAGAGGATGGTTGTGGTCTTGAAGTGAGGAATTTCGAATCAAATCTAGAACAGCATAGACACCAACCCTAGTCCCCCTAGTCTACAACCCAAAATTGAGGATTGGACAATAAACGGAGTTCCGGCTCAGTACGGCGAAAACAGTGGCGAAGAAGTGAGTATAAATAGGGTTGCACATGTTAAGAATGGTGTTTAGATTGCAGTGAAAATTGGTTGTGTGATGTCTGGCGGAGGTGTTGTGAGTGTCGTGTGAATGTGGTGATAAGTTGTTGTCGAAGTTGTTTTCAGGTCCGACGTTGCCTATGATGCTGGGATATATAGTAAGGTGCAGAAGACACTGTGTTGTATTTGTCTGCTGAATTTGGTGGGATTTGTCATGGGACATCACAGACCACCCAATTGAGACATGGAACTTTGTGTGAATGGAACAATTGTGAATAGTGTGGCGGACCTTTTTGCGGAGGAGAAAAACTATACTGATTCACGTGATTCCCCGCTAATCGAAGTTTCATTGCGAATCTGTGTTCTTTAAGTGATTGAATTCTATTGAATGTTTTAGAGAAGCAGACCATTGTTGTTTAAGAGAACATGTGTGTGTGTGTGCGCAAAGAAATTGTACTGCTGGGAGAGTGATGTTAGAGTGTGCTTGCTGCGATGGGATAGGTCGGTTGGTATAAAGCCGTGCTGTGATTGGTTGGATTTGTTGCATTGTTGTTGGTGGCTGTTCCGCTGTGAAACTCAGGAAAATCTTGAATTTGAAGATACATTTTACTTACCTGAAGAAAAGGAAAACAATATGTTTTAGAGAGATTAGAGAGATGATCCGAGAAGACGTGGGTGTTCCTACCAGGATGGGTGAAGAGGTGCCTCCTGAGGACACACCAGCTCATTATATGGCGACAAAAGTAAGGCTTCACATCGTCATTTGCCTTAAAAATTTGCACAAGATGACTGAGAAAGAGGGTGCATTGACATTTCCTCGTTATGGCACATTTAATTTGAGAATTCTTGATCATTTGAGGGGGATGTTGTTTGCAATGAAATCGTGGCCTAGACTCACAGAGTTTGAAGTGCTCAGTGCATGGGAACGAGAAGCACATGTAAAGATGAGATATCAGTACAAATGGAAAATAAGAGCAATGCGTACCTATGCAGGAATGAGTTGAGATGAACAGCAGTAGGTAGAGGTGGAGAGTAGATATGATTGAGAGAGTGAGGTTGTATCCTACCTTGGTGACTTGAGGAGATGATATGGAGAAAGGGGGTAAGAAAAATGGAGAGGACGGGAAGGAAGACAGCGATAGTGATGCCAGTGACAGCTTGTTAGATGTATGGCTGGCCATACGTCCACCCCATATAGTCAGTCAAAACCTGGGAATGGGGGAAGTCCAGATACTACCAGTAACAATGGAACTACTTCAGCCCCGATGGCTTCTAACCCAGGTGTCGTGGGGGTTATATTGACAGGGGATATGCACACTGTTGTGAGAGAGGAGTGGAGAATATGTGCTCCTGAAGTTTCAGGATATTGGAATTCTGGTTTGGTTGAAAAGGTTCCAGATACCCTTATGGTACTGGTCACTATTGGCCCCTATTGTGAAGCGCTCTGACACCTTCGGGTAAAGTCAGCGCTATATAAAAATGCATCAATAAAATAAATTAATAAATATGATCCAAATTCGTGGGGAGTGAGACCCATAGAATGTCTGTAGCTACACAGGAAGGGACATTACAGGACAGGACAGAGATTCCTAAACCATAAATTGTTCCATTGACTACGATGAATGAAAGTATCCCTTGTGTGGTGACTGCAGGGAATTATAAAGTCCGCTGTAAAGGTAGATTCGATTGACGTGGTTAAATTGGAAACAGAATTGGATGAAATGATAAGGGGGAGCTAAATCAAATTGATACTTATCAACCAAGAGAATTGGAGGTTGTAGCCAAATATGTTACCAGGAGGGCGAGACAAGCCCAAGAGTAAATATATGAATTGGCTCAGAAATATGATGTTGATCTTGGACGAACAAAGTCTTTGCAAAAGAGCCATAGGCTTGCTTTCAGTGACAGGATATTGAAGATTTGAGAACCCCCGGGACTGAAAACCCAAATTTGAGAATTAATTGCCGCCATTCGAATTTGGATTACATTAGATAAGTGGGACAACAAATGGGTTAGGAGAAAGAGATCTAAGAGAACACCTGGAGAACCCCCTCCTTTGGGGAAGAGTGTTACAGGAGTTGGAGCCTATCCGCTACGAGAAGTGCCAAGTGGGGGTTAGGTATATGTACCTTGGAGTAGAGGTGATCTTGCTGTATTCACAAATGACTTCCCCAAATTGAGAAAGAAACCTGTAGAGTGGTACAAACCGGTTGACCACTTTGTGAAGTGATTTGTGGTCTGCATGTAAAATAGCCACAAAATGGGCTGAGGGTCAGCCAGAGAGGGACCCAGTGACTCGTGGACTGTCACTGATAGTAATGAAGAAGTATGATCAGGTGATTAAATGTTTAAAGGCTTAGGTGGCTCAACAGGTCATTGATTGGGTTAAGATTGATATGACGAATCAAGTACCTAAAGAGACAATTCATGCTTATTATGAGAGGCTTTTACAGGCTTTCAAACAGCACAGTGGAATGGATATTCTTGAACCCAAGGATATGGGAAAGTTTGTGTCAACATTTGTAAATGGACTGAGATTAGCATGATGATTTAGCAGCATTTAATTTGTTTGCAGAATAAATCTTTAGATGAAATTCTGCATTATGCAAAGTATTGCAGTGACGAGGTTGAAATTAACAAGAATAAAGGAAAAGTTGATGGTGCAGATGAAGGCTGCTCAGAGCGGAGGCCGGGTTCAACTCTATGTAGAGAATTTCACTCCAGTGACAGGGTCATATCAAACAGGAGTTCAAGCGCAACACAACCGAGGAATACAAGGTCAAGGAAGAGGAAGGGGTTTCCAATAGATACAAAAGCTGGAGTTGATGTTACTATTTTAAAGAAAACAGTTCATGTCACTATTGTAATAGAGTGGGGCATTGAAAGCGCAAATCTCGTCTTATTCCTGCTGATCAAGATCTGAATGTGGGATTTATTCAGACAAAGGGTAACATAGTACAAACTCAGAATGTACTGAGACCAAGATTGCAAAATATGGGAGTATATCATGGTCCTGTGATGCAAGTGCCACAGCCTTGGATGCCACTGCAAGCTGTGCAGAATGCACCCCATAATAATGTTCCGTTCCAGCAATTTCTTATGATCAAGGCTTTCAATGATGACAGCACAGATGCAATTGAACTCTGCATCTTGGCACCCGGTCCCCTGGCCCAAAACGGCACTGCACTTTAACCTGAGTCCCTGGAGGGACGGGAAAACCAGCGCAGTGGTTCTGCAGCCCGGAACGCGCGCGGGGCGAAGACCCGGCCAAGACGGGCCCGTCTTAGCCCGTCATAGGCCGACGTAGGTTGGGCTGGGCCACGGCTCTTGGCCGCACAGTGGAGGGACACTTGACTCACAAAGCTATTGCAAAAAAAAACAACAAAAAAAACGAGCGGGTGAGTCTGTGCTGTCTGGCCTTTTTACTTTTGAACTGTACTGTAATTAACTGACGGACATCAATCCTTTTGGCAGCATACATCAAGCTATGAGGAAAAGGAACACTATGTGTCAAAAAAAATCCCCATAAGGAGGGCGGGGGGAGGAGCCATCAAACTCTTCTGAAATATCTGACTGGAGCCATGGGGGGCCATAGAGCAGCAGATTTCATCTGTAGAGGAGGCTATAAATACCGAAATACCCGGCCCAGCAGAAGTGGGTGATACTGGGCAGGAGACTTACACTTTTCTATCAGATTTTCCTGAAATCTTTGAACCCAGTGTTAGCATCAATGGGTGCGTTTGGAACCTCTCGGATCATATCTCTATTTGCGAGCCAGACATAGATGGTGACGCCCAACCACCGACGAAACGCCTGCGGGAACACTATAAATACTAAAACTATCTGAATTAATATTCCCCATATAGCCATGTCTGAACTGGGGTGGCAGAGTGGGCTAAAGAACGGTGATGGATTAAACCCAGATCTTTTGACTGGGTGTGAGTGTTTGATTGATTCAGATGCTCCGTCCATCACCACCCCCTTTTGTACCGCTTTTGGCTGCCATAAGTGTGGCAGGGTATGCTCAGACGTGAGTCCCTTGCTCACTTTGCCACTGGATTCAAGCAAGCCGGGCTGAAGACGGCTGGAATGCCAGAAACCGGTCCTCGGAAGCTTGTTTCCGGTCCAGGGAAGGCATGGCTTGGCAGTTCGGGGTGCACTGTTCCCATGAGGCACAGGGTCAGACTGATTTGCATATAGCCATGTCTGAACTGGGGTGGCAGAGTGGGCTAAAGAACGGTGATGGATTAAACCCAGATCTTTTGACTGGGTGTGAGTGTTTGATTGATTCAGATGCTCCGTCCATCACCACCCCCTTTTGTACCACTGTTCTAGCATGCGGCGTGTGAGAACACCCTCACCTCCCGGAGAGCCCTCCAACGGCACCGCGGGCGCGTATGAAAGCACTTTCCTCGTGAGCTATAGTGCCCTACGGAAGCACTTGTATGCCACCCCTAGCAGGAGCGGGGCAGGTCTGGCCCTGGCTGCCAACGGATGAAACAGCGCAGTGATCCTTTCCATGGTATAAGGCTGCTCACTTGTGGCGGTGTCCTCCCTCCCCCTGTCCAGCGGGAAATCCATTGGAGCTGCGCTGCCAGATAGTAGTGCTCAAAGCAGGGGGCGGCCAGGCCACTTTTGTCTGTGGGGAGAAATAGCTTCCCTAGGGCAAGTCGGTGTCGAGACGCGCCCCATACGAAATCGCGCAGGGTCCCGTTGAGCTTGGAGAAGAAAGTTGCAGGCACGAACAGAGGCAGATTCGCAAAATAGTATAGAAGGCGAGGAAGCATCACCATTTTGGTCAAAGCGACCCTGCCCGTGGGCGTCAGGGGGAGCGTGGACCAAAAGCCTATCTGCGCCTTGAGCACTGTAACCGCTCTACCTAAGTTCCCGTCCATCAGGTCCGCTGGCTGCCGGTAGATCTGAATCCCCAAGTATTTAAAGGTTTCCGCGCGCCACTGCACTCTCGTGACCTGTAGACTATACTCCGGATCATTAACCTCACTGTTAAAGGCGTATAGGCAGGACTTACCCGCATTAACTCGGAGCCCCGAGAGACCGGCAAATCGACTTAGCAGTGGGGCAAGCTGTTCCGGCATACTATTCACGTCCCTCACAAAGACCAATCGATCATCTGCATATAGGGACACCTGATGTATACCATCTCCTAGTGAAATCCCGTCAGCCAGCAGTTGCCTTATGGCTGCCGCCAGAGGTTCAATGGCTAGCGCAAAGAGCAGCAGTGACAGAGGGCATCCCTGTCGAGTGCCTCTGCCCACCTCCACCTCCTCCGAGACATAGGGCCCCAGCCGGACGCGGACCACGGGGTTCCGATACAGAAGCCCCACCATCTCCAGAAATTCCCTTTCCAGCTCATACGCCTCCAACACCGCCCGAAGATATCCCAACTCGAGGCTATCAAAGGCCCTTTCCAGGTACAGTATCAGGCACCCTGCTCTAGGCCACACCGCCGCCGCCTCCGCCGCCACTCGAAAATACCTCCTGAGATTCAGGGATGTGGACCTCGCCGGCACAAAACCATTCTGGTCTGGGGGGACCAGATGCGGGACTAATGGCGCCAGGCACTCAGCGAGTATCTTGGCTAATATTTTATAGTCCGTATTGAGCATTGCCAACGGGCGATACGAGCTCAGGGACATTGGATCTCTGTCAGGTTTGGGCAGGGACACCAAAAACGCTTCTCTCAGTGAGGGCGGAAGCCGGCCCTCAGCTATCGACGCCCGATACATCTGGAGCAGCCATGGTGCCAGGATGTCTCTGTTCGCTTTGTAATATTCAGCTGGCAGGCCGTCTGGCCCCGGTGTTTTCCCGGTTGCCAACGCATGGATCGCGTCACCCACCTCCTCCAGCGCAAGCGGGGCACCTAGGTCCGCCCTCTGGGCATCAGAGGCTTTGGGCAGCGTAACCAGCTCTAGGAAGTCAGCCACCGCATGTTCCCGGCCGGTGCCTCGAGCTTTGTAGAGGTCCCGATAGTGCTCAGTAAACGCCTGGTGTATTTCACGCTGTGTATACACCACCGTACCATCACCCAAGCGAATGGCACCAATCGGCACCTTGCGCTCCGCGGCCTGTATCAGCCAGGCTATCAAGCGACCTGCTCTGTCCGCTTTCGCATGTGTCCTGGCCGTGTGCGCTGCATATTTGTGACACCTTAGTCTTTCAATGAGGACCGCATGCTCACCTCGTAGCTCCCCCAGCTTAAGCGCATGCCTACCCGCTCCCTCCCCCTCATGCTCGTACTGTTGTAGCTCGGATTCTATGCGGGTCAGGGACGCAGATACCTGCGCTCGGATGTTCCACGTGGTCCCTATGCAATGCCCCCGGATAGTTGCCTTATGGGCGTCCCACTCCACCATAGTGTGGTAAATAAATAATTAATTACCGGTTCTATTTTTGACTGGATACAATATAACAGATAGCTCAATAAATAAGAGTCAAGATACGAGGTAGCTAGAGTTGACAGGCTTTAATTAAGCATAAAGGACTGGAACAGGACAGCCTGTACGGGAATAGGATGGCAAGGGCCCGACAGCTGCCGGGCAGGGTCTAGGAATGATGCGCATGACTTTTAATAACAGTACATTGGTTTATATAGTTAAACAAAATACATTGAATTCAATACAGTAGGCGTAGCAGTAGGCGGAGTTTGTAGCAGTCGCGAAAGATAAGGCAGTAAGTAGGTGTAACAAGAGGTGTGTACAGGGCGTATACATAGACATGTGATGCAAACGTAACAGAATATGTCATAAATGGGGCGGAAACATGGAGGGGGCTACCTGAGCAGCTGGGACCTCTAACCTAGTGGTGCGCGCAAACTGACAATGACGTGTTACTAGGGAGAACTGGGGGGGCTATGACTTCTGTGCTAGAAGAGGAGACAAAAGTCTGGAGTGTCAGAGCGACATGTACCTAAAGCCTATCTAGTATCTCGTGTTTAGAGAACATGTTGATAGAATCCAGAAGTTATCAGGGCAAAGGCTAACAGACACTAAGACTGGTGCATGCATTATTCTACATGTAGTGTGTGTGTGAGGAATATTCTATGAATATGAATACAGTATTTCTCTTACATGGAGACATAAAGGCTAGACCATGACGGAAATTATTGATGCGATTCAGTAGCTTAGGAATGCAGAGAAGGAGGGCTGGACTGATAACTAGAATCATAACATACTCTTGGCAGACTGGCAGGCAGAGCCAGGCCGAGCCGGGCACTGTGAGGCAGGAAGTAAGTGAAGGGTCAGGGATACAGGTGGGGGCTGTATCGCTCCTCAGCGAGGGTTCAGGCAACAGGAGCTGAATCTGAGTCCGGGCCCTTTTGAGGCCTAGAAACGGGTATAATTCAATGAATTAACGTGCACACTGTAAAACGTGGCAACATAGCTTTACATAGGCCTAATACTCGTTGTATTCACGAGAACTGGAAACTGACGTACTAGAGATGGACACAACTGTAATTGAGTCTTTAATTGATCAGAGGGGAATACATGCATATCGATCATGCACATATGACATAACATGGGGAACACGTAGGCACATATAACATGGCAAAATTTACTTTTCCACATTCCCTCCTTGTGCCCTACGTTTCCATCAGGAAACATCTATATTCATGATACCATCTATCATTTCATACAGCATCATTTGCTCGTCTCGAATTGTCTTGGAACGGGTTTTAGGACTAGGAATACAAGAGGTAGCGCACATGCCGCAAATCGCAGGGCCACATTGTATACAGAGGCAGCAACTGAATATGATCGTTACTGCAATACCTAGGAATGACAATACTTTCCATCCCCAAGCAGATATGATACTCCAGAGCCAACCGGACCATGTCCAGGTGCCTGGATTCTGGTGTAACTGATGGGCAATTTTATGAAGTCTGGTTATAGCTGAATAAACAGACGGCGCGTTATTAGGAATGAAAATGCAGCAACTAGATCCGATGACTCTACATGCTCCTCCTCTATCGGCCAGTATGACGTCAAGAACGAGACGATTCTGGAGCACGACAAATCTCATAGCAGATTGCTCTTCGGTTAAGTTACCTAGAGCAGAAGTAGTCTCATTCACTACTGCTTCAAGGGTTCTGGTTAACCTACGGATTAACTTACTATTCTGGATAGGTCCTATAAAGAAGAAGAAACCTTTATTGAAATCTTGATATTGTTCTAGAGTAGTTTCAGTTTGATCGACAATCGGGGACTCAATCTCCCTTCTATGTCTGACGTGTACTAGATGTGTGTTTCTATGATAATCAGATGGGGCTAGAAAAACTGGTGGCAGTAGGAAGGCAATATAACATGTTCCATCCCAATCGAGGGGCAGACGAACATATGCGGTCTGACCACACACAAAATAAGAATGACGTGAGGCTTTGAAAATAGATTTCCCACTGTCACTATACTCGACAGTAGTAGTACAATCACTATGTCCTACATGTGCGGAAACATTCTTTCTGACACATAATTCGCCTTTGACTGGTAGTACTGAAATAGCAGGTAAGTCTGGAGTAGTATCAGACTGAACATTCAGGACCATAAAATTCGAAGAATAATTACCTAAATTATAAACTTCATTTTCTAGATCTAACCCTGTTCTATGGGGGAGACCTTGCTTGTCTGGGAAACATGTTCTATTCAGAAGGGACATATCATTTGAAGATGACGTTAACATGGACCATGCTCCACACGAACCATTATGTGAAAACGGATAAGGAAAGAGTGGCAGAACTCCCTTCGGTGTCTGGAAAGGGGGGAGTCGACCACACACCCAACAATTAGTGGCATTGCTGGTCTGGTGTGAATAGTGTAACATTCTGATGAACGTGTTATTTCTCATAGCAAGACGATAGGATAACTCGTGAGGAGGCAGATCACTAAACGTGTGCTCTACTGTAGCATTAGGAAACTTATTTACATGAGAAATTGGAAAACATAAATGAAATGCATAACTTGTGCAGGTAACCATCAAACTTAGAAACAATAGAAAACTTAGAAAAACGATACATCTGATAGAGTTTCGACTAACTCTCTCACTATGGGGGTCTATCTCATACATGTCAGATACCTGTCTAACCGTTTCACCTGAGGGGGACTTAGACAATTAAACTGGCTGACTTATTTTACTAGACCGGAGCTTCTTTTTATACTCCTGCTGCGGAGTTTCCTCTAACAGGGGAGGCTTGGACTCAAAGTTTGTAGCGGGACAGTCCTTGAAAATAGGGCAGTCTTTAGAATTCTGGCAGTCCAATGTTTTTATGTGACATCCATGGAATTTCTTGACGTGGGACAGGTGCACCCAGCCTTTGCGGCCTTCCAACTTCACGGCCGTGCGGGTGGTCAGAAGGACTAGTTGAGGTTGCTTCCAACGGGGCTCCAGCGGACTTGAACGATCAAAGTTCCTCACAAGTACAAAACATCCTGGAACGATTTCATGCGGTTTCACCTCGGTATTGTCTGGAAATGCGGCGGCAACCTGTGAACGACAAGAGTGTAGGGCAGACATCAAGGAAGCTAGGTAATCTGTCAGCATATTACTGGAAACATCGGTAATACTTCGGGGTCTAGGTGTACCCCACATATTTGGGGGACGGCCGAATACGACCTCATAAGGAGACAGACCTGATCTGGAGTGTGCAACCATTCGCATGAAGAATAGAGCAACTGGCAGGGCAACTAGCCAGTCTACACCTTTCTCTTGACATATCTTAGCAATTCGAATTTTCAGGGTCTGATTATGTCTCTCTACGAGACCGGCTGCTTCTGGATGGCGTACACAATGGAACTTCCACTGGTACCCTAACAAAAGGGAAACATGTTTCATGAGCTCAGAGGAGAATGGCTGGCCGTTATCAGAATACACGACCCTAGGGAGTCCTTAGCGGGGAAAGAATTCACGAACCAACTGCTTGGCAGTGGTCGCTGCTGTGTAGACTGGAACTGGATATGCTTCTGTCCACCTGGACAAAGCGCATACAACTACAAGAACATACTTGAAACCTCGACATCGCTCCATCTGAATATAATCCATCTGGAGGACTTCAAAAGGGTGGTCAGGAGGTTGGAATCCACCTTGTTCCACCGGGACACTTTTACCTGGATTGAACTGGCAACATATCATACAAGTACGGACTTTCTGCTTGGCTGCAGCTCGTAAGTGCTTGTTGAACCAAAGGTTCTGTATACTGTTTAACATGGCTTTTTCTCCTAAATGTGCTGGACTATGTGCGGTATTGATAATGACTTGAACCATGGAGTCGGGGAGAAACCATGTGGCTTTTCCCTTTGTCACCCATCCCTGATCTGTCTGGACCCCTCCTTGTTCGGACCATTTCTTGATTTCTTCAGGAGTAGCATGTAACTGTATGTCTATGACATTTTGTGTAGGGTCCTTAACTGTCATACAAGTAGTCGGATCTGGAGTGGATGTCTGTGTCTTGCTAACTGGAATGTCTGGTGTCTGAGCTGTAAGCTTGGCTGTTCGATCTGCTAGATCATTACCTTGGGAAATGATGTCAGTAACTTTCGTATGTGCCTTGCACTTCATGATAGCGATAGCTGTCGGTAAATGTATTGCATCTAACAGAGCTTGAATGAGGAGACCATGCTGAATCTTGGTTCCATGAGAAGTCATGAAACCTCTCTCCTGCCAGAGCACTCCAAAGTCGTGTACAACTCCGAATGCGTAACGTGAGTCTGTATATATGTTTACTTTCAGGTTCTTGGCACGTATGCAGGCTTGGGTCAGAGCGACTAGCTCTGCTGCTTGAGCAGACAGGGTGTCAATACGATGTGTTTCAATAACTTCAGTTTCAGTAGTCACTGCATACGCGGCTACTAGTTCTCCTGTACTAGTTCTCATACATGAACCATCCACTTAAAGTGTCAGGTCGGGATTAGGTAAAGCAATGTCTGTCAGGTCTTGTCTTGGCTTGGTCATAGTGTTAACAACTTCCACACAGTCATGTGTGCAGGATTTGAAGTAACTGACGGTAACAGTGTAGCAGGATTTAAAACGTTGCAGCGTCTGATTTCTATGTGTGGCTGGAACAGTGTCAGTTCATAACCTGTTAAACGTGCAATGGTCAAATGCTGTGTCTGTGTTCGGTTTAAAAGAACTTCCACGGAGTGTGGAACTTGTACTGTCAGGGAGTGTCCTAATACTATGGAATCACTTTGTCTGATAGCTAGAGCTGTGGCTGCAACTGACTTGAGGCACGCAGGCAAAGCCTGGGCTACTGGATCTAATGTGCTCGAATAATAAGCACAGGGCTTGTACTGTCCTGCTTGATCTTGTGTGAGAACAGATAATGCAGTACCATCACGTTCTGTGACAAAAAGTGTAAAAGGCTTACTGTAGTTCGGTGTAGCTAGAACAGGTGCTTGGCATAAGGCTTTCTTTAATTCATTAAAACTAAGTGTATGTTCAGATGTCCAAGGGAGGACAGTCGATACGGCTGCCTCCTGTGTCGTTAACTGTATCAGTGGCTTGGCTAGAAATGCATACTGAGGAATCCATTGTCTGCAGTAAGAAGTGAGGCCAATAAAAGCTCGTACCTCCTTCTGTGGCTTAGGCTGTGGAAGACTCGCTATTAACTGGATACGGTCTGGTGTCAACTGCCTACCCCACTTGGACAGTAAGTGGCCTAAGTAGATCACTTGCTGGACACAGAACTGAAGCTTCGAAGGGGACACCTTGTGCCCCATCTCCGCTAGGAAATACAGAACGGTAAGTGATGCTCGCTCGCAGTCACGCTCAGAACGGGCTGTGATCAGTAGATCATCGACATACTGGAGCAAGGCAGTGTCAGCTGGCATGTGAATGTTGTCTAGTTGTCGTTTAAGTGCTTGACTGTAAATGCTAGGACTTTCTGTGAAACCTTGAGGAGCTCGTGTGAATTTATAGCTCCTTCCATTTAAACAAAAACCGAAAAGGTACTGGCTGTCTGGATGAATTGGAACACTGAAAAATGCATTCTTGAGGTCTATTACTGTAAAAAATATAGCTTCAGAATCAATAGCTGTCAATAGAGATGAAATATCTGGGACTACTGGATACTGGGGTATGATACATTTATTGAGTTCTCGAAGGTCAATCACTAATCGATATACTGGAGGTGCATTTGGATCAGTGCGTTTCATGACTGGAATGATAGGAGAATTACATACATTGGAGTCAGTTTCTACAACCACTCCTTGAGTAATGAGCTCGTCAATAATTTTGGATAAGGCTGCTACAGCCTCAGGTGGCAATCTGTACTGTCTGATTCGTGGCAGGACTATACCTTGCTTGAGAGTCACACGATGGGGTGTGATTTGCATAAACCCTACATCAGTTGGACCTTGCGCCCATAAATGCTGCGGTACATTGGACAATCTTGGATCAAAATCTCGTAATACATAGTGACCTTTAAAGTCCCTTAAAAACAAGCGTATTCCTTCTGGGGAGCAGCAAATAACTGCACCTAATTCTTTCAATGTTTTGATGCCTAACAAATTTTCTGGACATGACTTCGTAAGTAACAAATCAGTAGTTCGGGACAATGGACCAACTTCTAGAGTAACTGGCTTTGATATCTCGTTTACAATAGGCTTTCCTGAAAATCCAAGGGAAACATTTCTAGAGCCTGAGAGCGGAGCCCCTGGAACTTCGTCATGACTGATAGTAGTCCTACTTGCCCCTGTATCAATCAAAAACGTTCTGTCTTTCCCTAATACTTGACTATGAACATAGGGACCCTCTTGATCTACAGGTATCTCGATGAGAGGCAAGCCTACCTCCCTCTCTAGGCTGTTTCATGAATACGGTTGATAATCTGGATACTCTGACTGGGCATACTGGTACATTTGCTGTGTAACATGCTGTGTTGCAGCGATAGGCTGCGGTGCTGGAATTGTCTGTTGTGCATTCTGTGGTGACTGAGAAGTCTGTGAAACTTGCTCTTGTCTAGGCGGACGTGGTCTTTCTTTAGTTTTACCAGTGGCTATGTTGTGTTTCAGAACTGCACATTCGTTTATGAAATGACCTGGCTGTTTACAATAGTTGCATGTCCCTTTAACGGGAGCTGCAGGATGACTGGCTTGATTCGGACCCCTCTTCTGACTGTCTTGTGGAACAGATTGTGCAACTAGTACTTTCATTTTCGTGTCTTTCATACGTCTCCTTTCGTGTTCTTGCTCTTCCCTGATTCTATTCTGGTGATACTGGAGCATTTGGAGCATTTGGGACGGGGTATTAGCTTGCCAAGTACTTTCGACTTTCAAAACTCGATTTTTAACTGGTGGGCTTGAATTCTCGACTAGTTTAGTAACAAAAAGATGAGGGTATGACTCGCTACCTGTCCTCAAACCACTGTTAATGATAAAACATTTCTCGAATCTAGAATAAAAATCACTAGTATCTTCGTCTGGTTTCTGTTTACAAGCTGAGATGGCATCCCAGTCTTCCTTTTTCGTGGCTAATAACCTAGGCAAAACCTGAATCAATAACTCTGGTAATTCTTTACATTTATCTCCAAGACCGGTACCTGGTACACGTGCATTATCTTCAGCTTCTAGAACTGCCCAATCGATCTTTTTCTCTCCCACCTCCCATTCTTTTTCCTTGAGTTTCTCATATACCCCTGCGGGCAACAGGACCTTTAACATTTTAATGATATCTGGATACGTGTATTCTCCCATACGGAGCATGTCTTTTAATTCTCGATGGAACCCTGCTGGATCTTTGTCATGACAGGGAATTAATTTCTTCATCTCTAAGAGTTCCATCTTTGTAATAGGAGTGTAAACAAATACTCGTTCTAGATCGCCACCCGCTGTCCTAACTGGGTGTACTTCTCGTAACGGATGCTGTCTATCTATGTAAAACGGTTTACTTTCCGGAGGTGAGACGTGAACGAAATGCGGATTCAGAAACGTTCTATATTTGTGGCGCTGTTCTAGAATGACACTAATTAAATCGGTACCTAGACCTTTCCATTTATACTGGAGTAACTCGTTCAGGACATCATGTAACGGACCTGGATCAGAATGTTGACCCTCATACAGTGTAATGAGGTGCTGGATCATATACATACCCACCAGTCGCTGCTCGGCTGGGGGCAGTTTCAGAAACATTTGTGCCACTATTTCGTCTGGAAAAGTGGTAGAATCAGTAATCCATCGAACTGCCGATCGGGCTAGTTCTTGTTCATGCATAGTACTAAGTTCACTATAACCGATACGTGATTTCAGAATGTGATCGGTAGCTTGAAATACTTGTTCCAGAGAACCTTGTTCTGGTGCTGGAGGATGAAAAACTTTCTTGTGTTCTAGGCGTGAATGTCGGTCTGGAAATCTAGATTTACCTACATACGCTATTCTTGCGGTATTCTCGTCTTCTACTTCTTCGGTATCTGAGTTACTTTCTTTCTCGTTTACTTGTGCTTTACGATTGTCGTGTAACCTTATTATTTCCTTACGAATTTTCTTGTACATACTTTCTATACTACTGAGTGTCTTGTGTCTACCCTCAGCTATATTATCACTCCACCTTGTCAGAACTTTCATTTCGGTCGGATCTTTAATCGGACAATCTTGTTCCCTTATTAAGCAATTGATTAGAAACTTTAACAGCATGAGCTGGGTCTCAGCTTTCCTTAGAGACATGATTTCGCCAATACTTTCTGGATCGTCTCCTGTACGGATGAAACGATATATTCTGTCTAGATCTTCTTTCATATTCGGGAGGGTGTCCAAATACTCGGTCACCCGTCTTACACGCAATGAATATATAACCATATTATCATCGCCTGGGACCGGATCATAACGGCATTCGGTAAGAGCTCGCTTGATATCTGCAACGGACTGATATTTGGGCGTACGCTGTAACGCACGTTCATGTAACTCGACTAATGTTACACGTTTGTGTGGCGGCGGGGTACCAGGAGGACCTCCCCCCGCGGCCCCTAAACTGGAATCGTCGACTGATACTCTTCGTGCTGGCAGAGTGACCGATGTAGCGGGTACTTGTACTACGGGCTGGACCGGGGGTACCGTAACAGGTGCTGTAACAGGTGCCCCGGTGGCTGGAGGAACAGGAATTACGTTATTTACAGGAGCTGGCGGAGCGGGATTAGCATATTCTGGAACTGTGTCGTCCAAATAGGACGAGAGAAAAATATCAGCTGCGGTCGGTTTGTGACGTAGCTTAATCGGAACTAATGGCGGCGGAAAATTACATGGTGCTTCCGGGGTTGCTTTCGGCAAGCCCTCGGCAAGAAGAGGATACATACCCTTAATGAGGGCATTTCTCTGTCTGTCTGACTGTTCGGCTTTAACTCGTTCACCTATTTCGATTACTTCCCTTTCTTGGGCTCTTTCAGAGGATTCTTTACTTAATTCTGACTTTCTGATTTCTTTCTCTGTTCTCCTGTGAGATTCTTTGCGCCATAACTCGATGGCGTCTTTCTGGGACTGTCTGGCTTTCTTTTTCCATAATGCTTCTTCTACTCGCATGATGCACTCGGCATCCCATGTACCCGATACGGGCCATCTATACTTTTCCTCTAATTCCTTGGTGTACTCCACCCATAAGTCTAGATATAATATGGCACTTATGCCATGCTTATGATACATAAAATGACCTGGACTGTCCCTAGGCGGGACAGGAACTGCTTCCTCGAGCAGACCTTTTCTAGTTTTTAACTGACGTAACTTAGAGAACAGAGGCATAACTAGGCTGGAGTCTAGACACAATACTATATACAATGAACACAATAATTACTTGAAAGAACAATTCATTCATACCACGACATTGAAAACACATGGAATAACATTTAAAATAACAGTTCGGACAAGATACTACCTGAAATACTGAGAACAGAACACATGAATTTTCTCGAGAACAGAACTTACTAGAACAGACTAGATGCACTGCTGAAACAGTACGAAACTTACCGGTCCCATAAAAGAGACACGTCAGGACCCGCATCCACCTAAGTGGACACTTCGTGTTGGATCTGTGTACCCAAACCCACGGACCAGAGACAAATTACTTGACCCTGTCTAGATACTACCCCAGCAACGGTACTCACCGGGCAGCAAGAACGGAAGGCCTCGGACTGGACTGGACTGCTACGACGACGGACGGACGAACTTCGGACTTCAGTTACAGGTGGGCCTCCGGATACCTCGGACCTTGGACTCTCGGCTTGGGCTCTGGTCGGGACTCGCCGCGTTCCTCCACCGCCTCGTCTGGACGCTGGACCGCAACCTCCGTCTCCTCCGTGGGCCTGAGGGATACTTGAAGCAGAAATATCTGCACGTGCACGGTATGGTTCCGTCACGGCTGCAGAGGATCAGGGGGCCTGCGTGGCTTCTCCGGCGCGTGGGGAAAGGGCAAGTGCCTGTTCGGGCGCCATTATGTGGTAAATAAATAATTAATTACCGGTTCTATTTTTGACTGGATACAATATAACAGATAGCTCAATAAATAAGAGTCAAGATACGAGGTAGCTAGAGTTGACAGGCTTTAATTAAGCATAAAGGACTGGAACAGGACAGCCTGTACGGGAATAGGATGGCAAGGGCCCGACAGCTGCCGGGCAGGGTCTAGGAATGATGCGCATGACTTTTAATAACAGTACATTGGTTTATATAGTTAAACAAAATACATTGAATTCAATACAGTAGGCGTAGCAGTAGGCGGAGTTTGTAGCAGTCGCGAAAGATAAGGCAGTAAGTAGGTGTAACAAGAGGTGTGTACAGGGCGTATACATAGACATGTGATGCAAACGTAACAGAATATGTCATAAATGGGGCGGAAACATGGAGGGGGCTACCTGAGCAGCTGGGACCTCTAACCTAGTGGTGCGCGCAAACTGACAATGACGTGTTACTAGGGAGAACTGGGGGGGCTATGACTTCTGTGCTAGAAGAGGAGACGAAAGTCTGGAGTGTCAGAGCGACATGTACCTAAAGCCTATCTAGTATCTCGTGTTTAGAGAACATGTTGATAGAATCCAGAAGTTATCAGGGCAAAGGCTAACAGACACTAAGACTGGTGCATGCATTATTCTACATGTAGTGTGTGTGTGAGGAATATTCTATGAATATGAATACAGTATTTCTCTTACATGGAGACATAAAGGCTAGACCATGACGGAAATTATTGATGCGATTCAGTAGCTTAGGAATGCAGAGAAGGAGGGCTGGACTGATAACTAGAATCATAACATACTCTTGGCAGACTGGCAGGCAGAGCCAGGCCGAGCCGGGCACTGTGAGGCAGGAAGTAAGTGAAGGGTCAGGGATACAGGTGGGGGCTGTATCGCTCCTCAGCGAGGGTTCAGGCAACAGGAGCTGAATCTGAGTCCGGGCCCTTTTGAGGCCTAGAAACGGGTATAATTCAATGAATTAACGTGCACACTGTAAAACGTGGCAACATAGCTTTACATAGGCCTAATACTCGTTGTATTCACGAGAACTGGAAACTGACGTACTAGAGATGGACACAACTGTAATTGAGTCTTTAATTGATCAGAGGGGAATACATGCATATCGATCATGCACATATGACATAACATGGGGAACACGTAGGCACATATAACATGGCAAAATTTACTTTTCCACAATAGGGTCGCTCACTGTGTCCCCATTTTCCTCAAAGTAGGAGAGAATGGCGCTACCCAGGGATGATCTGAACTCCGCATCCTCCAGCGCGGCCGCCTGCAGTCGCCATGTGGGCACCGGAGGTCTATCTGCCACCCAGCTAATCTGGAACCACAAGTGGTTATGATCCGAGTGCGTCCTACCCAAATATTCCGACTTGGTTAAGAGCGGGAGCAGGGACTGGGAGCCTACTATTCTGTCCAGTCTAACATGGAGGCCGTGCACCGGCGAGTAATAGAAGTATATTTTGTCTGTGGGGTGTTGTGTACGCCAAAGGTCTTGAATGTCCCAATGTGTTAGCCAATCTCTAAGGGCTTGTGCCGTTGAGGTCGCTGCCACTGCGCACAGGGGCGGGTATGAGCGGTCTAACTGTTTGTCCAGCACCATATTGTAGTCGCCTCCTATCAACCAGGGCAGGCCCGCATACTGCTGAAGGACGTGGTTTAAAGACGCAAGGAAGGCAGGCTGCTCCGTATTGGGGGCGTAAATAGAGCCCAGCAATATTTCTTGCCCATTAAGCCCCCCCTCACAAAAGTGTATTGCCCTTCCGTGTCTACCTGTGTGTCAGTGTGTGCGAAGGGGACACCTGCCATCACCCATATCAGAGTGCCTTGCGCGTTGCGCTGAGTAGGTCGTGCCATAAATTTGTCCCCTCCAGCGCCTGCAGAGTCTCTCCAACTCCACTCTAGACATGTGTGTTTCTTGGAGGAGTGCAATTCCCGTGTGGTGGCGCTGCATATACGCGAAAACAGAGTACCGACGCGACGGGGTGTGCATGTCTCGGATATTCCAGGTCATGATGTTGGTGCATGCCATGAGTGGTGCTGTGGCGTGTTCGCCCGGGGGGGCAGGGGGCGCAGCTTGTGAAGTCTGGGGGTGGGCCCTCGGTCGGGAATCACTAATTGCCGCATCTGAAACATGTGAACTGAAACTAACTGTGTAACTTTATGGGCGTACTCCCAACGGAGAATGAGTCCAGACTAAGCAACCAAACTATTGCTTAGTGTATTGCGATCGCAATGTGTGTGCGTTTGGGGAACGCGCAGTCAGTGGTGTTATCAGGGGTCTCCCTCGACAAGGCCCCAGCGCTGTTGAGGTGTGGTTGGGTTGCTACCAACAGTAGAGCGTGCCGGCTTGTGCGAGCCACCTGTGAGTGCCACCCCGCATGCAAGTGCATGAACTCGTGTCCTAATGGAAAGCGCGGCAGTGCATCAACAGCACGTTAGCAGGTTCTATTACTGTGTCTGCGCGTGCGTGTGACTCCAGGTCAGCAGTGTTGCCTATCAATGTGTGACATCAGACATTCAAAGGATACAATGGATCTTTGCACAATACACCAGTTATGGAGTAGTCCATCGTATGTTCGCCAGCTGTCACACGATATAGTACGCTGTCTGGGGCGTCACCACCGGCTGCAGAATGTCGTCCGACATTACCGTAGATGGCGAGGAAGATCCGCTAGCCCCGGCTCCGTTTTGTTGTCCATGTTCCGGTCTGCCATGTCCTGTCCCCGCTCCCAGCGTTGCAACCGCCTCCAGTGCCTTCTGCCGCTCCTGCGTATCTTCTCCGGGCTGGGTGCCGCCTGTCCCAGGCCTGTTCCCCGTCTGGCCCCCCTCTTCCTCCTCCTCTTCCTGGAGCGCTGCTCTTGCCATTTGCCGCCCTCTGGGCGGCAAATGGCAAGAGCAGCGCTCTTACCACTGCCCGGTCTCCTCCAGCCAATCCCAGACTTCCGTTGGAGTGTCGAAGAAGCGTGTGCCCTCCTTCGTGACCACGCGCAGCCGCGAGGGGAAGAGCAGTGAATAGGGTAGTTCCAGGTCCCTGAGCTGTTTCTTCACTGCCATGTAGGAGCCCCGCCTCTTCTGTGTCGCCGCTGTGTAGTCCGGGAAAAGCATTACACGACAGTTGCCCACCTGCAGGTCGCTCATCTTCCGTGTTTCCCGGAGTACCGTATCCCGGTCTCTGTAGTTGAGGAGCTTGAAGAGGAACGGGCGGGGTCTAGCTCCCGCCCTCCGGGCTTGCGCGGGCACCCTGTGCGCCCTTTCCACTACGAACTGCGGAGATAGCACTCCAGGCGGCAGGATTGTCCTCAGCCACGTCTCAGTGTATCACTCAGGTGCTGTCCCTTCTTCTCCTTCAGGCAAGCCCACTACTCGGACGTTGTTGCGCCGAGAGCACCCTTCCGCATCCTCGGCGAGGTCTTCTAGTTCATGGACTCTATCAATCAGGTCTTGCAGGGCCGCGGCGTGACTGCGCACCACAGGTTGTAGCTCCTGAACCACTTGGCGCTGTTCTGTAACGGTCTCCGCCAGTTTACGGTGGTCTGCGTGCAGCAATGTGAAGTCAGATGTCACCTTATCAATCCGTCCCTCTAGTGACGACTTGGTTTGCTCTAGGGTCGATCCAATTCGCTCCACCGCCGCCAAAACTGTGTCCATCTTGGCCGCCAGAGTAGCAGCTGGGTCCATGGCCATCCGCCTCTGGTCCTGCGTCGTGTCTGGTCCGCTCGCCTCCTGCTGCCGCAGCTATGCTTTGTCCCTGAGCCTGCCCATTGCGATTTGCCGCGCTGTGGGCATCTACACTTCCGGCCACTCACTTCCGGTCACCTCCAGGTGTGTGCTATTCCCCAGAGAGTGGGGTCCTCACTCCTACCAGACAACCTTTCAGCCAGGAATCCAAGAGAAGTCCACCCTGTAGCCTTGCTGTCGGGCGTCTGTATGCGCACCCTCCTGCTGGTGTCCGTGCGCGCCGGCAGCAAGCCGTCTCACAGTCGCTTCCCAAAGAGCTCTGACTGCAATTACAGGTGGGGTTTCAGGCTTGTTCAACTAGGCAGGGCAAACAGACGCTGCCAGTGATCCACTAGCAGGTATGCCACGGTCAGGCTAGTGGCAAGGGCGTTGTCTACATCCCAGTAGGTAAGACCATGCGCGGGCAACTATGCGCAAACTGCAGAAGGCCTCCACCTTCGGGCAGCAGCGGTGGGCAGTCCGGGGCTGTTCCTAGACCTGCTCCCAACTCTCAGCTCTTGTCTTGTGCTTACCGGGCAAGTCCTGGGTCAGCAGGTCGGGCAGGCCCCTCCGTTTTTGCAGTCCGAGGCTGGCAGCGCTCACAATCAGAGGGCCCAGCGCTGTAGGTTAGGGGGGGCTGGAGGGTGGGGTGTCTCTTGGGGTCCACGCAGCACAAGTACTCCAAAATGGCACCTGAATAGTAACGTCTCCTCAGCTGCGCAGGGTATTGCCAGTCTCACCCCCTCGCCTGCTGCCTCCAATTCCCTCCGCCCAGCCGTACCCCTCTGCCGGGCCTGCAGCGTTTAGGCGCCCCGTAACTTCTCTCCCCAGGGCCGGACCTGCTCTTGTCTGCCCGCCTCCGGAGCTCCGCAGCTCACTCAAGGAGCACCTGTGACCTTCGGCCGCCGCCCGCTGCCAAGTATCTCCGCTCCCCTCAGTTAGCAGAGGA
Organism: Lissotriton helveticus; assembly: GCF_964261635.1. Taxonomy (NCBI): domain Eukaryota; kingdom Metazoa; phylum Chordata; class Amphibia; order Caudata; family Salamandridae; genus Lissotriton; species Lissotriton helveticus. Next base: position 717,392,752 of record NC_136061.1, read on the forward strand.
GCGGGTCCCTCCCTTCTCGGCGTCTGCCTCCAGGTCCCACCAGCGGACGAGTTCGTGCTCCCGCCGCACAGTTCAGCCGGCCGCAAGATGGCGGCTCACCGTCCAGTCCTTCGCTGGGGCGCCGCAGGGCTCCTTCTCCTGACCTGTCGGCAGCGTTACGGACTATCCGGCCTGGCCTCTCACTCCGGGGCCTCCACAGCGCCTCCCCAGCTCTTTCCGTTGCCCCCAGTCGCAGCCAGCAGGGCCGGCGCTAGGCATGGGCAGTGTGGGCAGCCGCCCAGGGCCTCGCGCTCAGCAAAACACAGGGGGCCTCGCGCCCCTGTGAAAGGTCACACTTTCACAGCTCACTACAGGGCCCCCGGCAGCGCCTCGGTTAAGTACCGGCCATTCTCGGCTCTGTTTGGGCATTTTGTATCCAAGCAACAGAGGCCCCTTTGTTTCTTTCGAGCACCAGCCGGACACAGGTAAGAGAAGGTGGGTGAGGGGAGGAGGGAGCAGCCAGATCAACTGGCTTTTGTTATACTTCGAATCTTGGTAGGGCAGTGTCTCCTATCTTAATTGAACAGCTCGATAAATTAAACGCATTTCATTTATGCAGAAGCAATATTTGACTTGTACTGATCTGACAGGGGGGGGTCAGTATTACATACAAATCGAAAATATATTTACTGTTGCCATCTAAGCTATGTACAGCTACAATTGAAGCACACCCCTTCAGCTGACGTTTTTTTTTTTTTTTTTTTGCTCTCTGATGAGCTCTCTGCAGTGTCTTGGGAAGTGCCTTGTTACGGTTTGAAGGCCATGGGGAGGGGGGCCCCTTCCCAGGGCCTCATAGCACTGTGTCGAGCTGGAAGGTCATAGTGTGGGGGCCCCCTTCCCTGGGCCTTGTAGCCTTCGGTGTCTGTTTCAGAAAGCGCAGAAAGAGTGTAGGTTTTAAGCAGGACTCATTTATATATTGGTGACACATTCGGCAAGTCAGTGAAGGTGGCAATGTATGCCTCCAATGAGCCTGTCCTGGACTACAAAATTGTTATCATCTTTGTAATGTGGGCATTGTAGCCATCGGTGGCTATTGGGCAGGAAGCAGAGACGTGAAAAAGTAAGTGAAGCAAAATCAGTTGCAGTGGAAACCACGTTCATAAATTACTAGTAGAACAACACCTTGCCGTTTAAGTATAGTGGACCTTTTAAACAAGCATTTGCAATGCAATAGGTCTCGCATTAGGAAAGTTTGAGCTATTGGTCTTGTAAATGACAATTTTATTATTTATGTGTTGGTTTTGAAAATAGCTAAATTAATAGCTTTGTCATTTACAATGCCAATAGTTATAACTTTCGCAAATGTGACACCTATAGCATTTGTAAAGCAACATGTTTTGTATTTACGTGACTTAGATGTATTGATATTACAAATAACAATGGCTTTTAATTTTTTAATTAATTAATACTTAAATAAAAATGATTGTAATTTATAATGGCAACAGCTTAAACTTTTGTAAATAACTTTTGTGAAGATTATGTTCAGTGTATTTTATTGTGAAGAAAATCCAAGAACAGAAGTGAAATATTAACATCGTTTTGTGACATTTGTAATAAAGCTTGAAACATTGAGAGAATATATTTGAACCAGTTGTTGTTGAATGGTTGCACAGATTGATGCTGTGATGGCGCGGAGTGATGTTGTGGTGGCGACGAGTGATGCTGTGGCTTTCAGTGATGCTATGGTAGCGCATAGTGATGTTGTGGTGCCCCTGAGTGATGCTGTGGTGGCCCTGAGTGATGCTGTGGAGGCCGTGAGTGATGCTGTGGTGGTGCTGAGTGGTGCTGTAGTGGTGCTGAGTGGTGCTGTGGTGGTGCTGAGTGATAATGTGGTGGCGCTGAGTGATGCTGGGGTGGCGCTGAGTGATGCTGTGGTGGTGCTGAGTGATGCTGGGGTGGCACTGAGTGATGCTGTGGTGGTGCTGAGTGATGCTGTGGTGGTGCTGAGTGGTGCTTTGGTGGTGCTGAGTGGTGCTGTGGTGTTGCTGAGTGGTGCTGTGGTGGTGCTGAGTGGTGCTGTGGTGGTGCTGAGTGATAATGTGGTGGTGCTGAGTGATAATGTGGTGGTGCGGAGTGATGCTGGGGTGGCGCTGAGTGATGCTATGGTGGCGCTGAGTGATGCTGTGGTGGTGCTGAGTGGTGCTGTGGTAGTCCTGAGTTGGGCTGTGGTGGTGCTGAGTGATAATGTGGTGGCGCTGAGTGATGCTGGGGTGGAGCTGAGTGATGCTGTGGTGGTGCTGAGTGATGCTGGGGTGGCACTGAGTGATGCTATGGTGGTGCTGAGTGGTGCTGTGGTGGTGCTGAGTGGTGCTGTGGTGGTGCTGAGTGATGCTGTGGTGGTTCTGAGTGATGCTGTGGTGGTGCTGAGTGGTGCTGTGGTGGTGCTGAGTGGTGCTGTGGTGGTGCTGAGTGATGCTGTGGTGGTGCTGAGTGATGCTGTGGTGGTGCTGAATGGTGCTGAGTGATGCTGTGGTGGTGCTGAGTGATGCTGTGGTGGTGCTGAGTGGTGCTGTGGTGGTGCTGGGTGGTGCTGAGTGGTGCTGTGGTGGCCGTGAGTGATGCTGTGGAGGTCGTGAGTGATGCTGTGGAGGTCGTGAGTGATGCTGTGGAGGCGCTGAGTGATGCTGTGGAGGCCCTGAGTGATGCTGTGGAGGCCCTGAGTGATGCTGTGGTGGCGCATAATGATGCTGTGGTGTTCCAGAGTGATGCTGTAGTGTTCCATAGTGATGCTGTGGTGGTGCTGAGTGATGCTGTGGTGGTGCTTAGTGGTGCTGTGGTGGTGCTGAGTGGTGCTGTGGTGGTGCTGAGTGGTGATGTGGTGATGCTGAGTGGTGATGTGGTGGTGCTGAGTGGTGCTTTGGTGGTGCTGAGTGGTGCTGTGGTGGTGCTGAGTGATAATGTGGTGGTGCTGAGTGATAATGTGGTGGTGCTGAGTGATGCTGGGGTGGCGCTGAGTGATGCTGGGGTGGCGCTGAGTGTTGCTGTGGTGGTGCTGAGTGGTGCTGTGGTGGTGCTGAGTGGTGCTGTGGTGGTGCTGAGTGGTGCTGTCATGGTGCTGAGTGTTGCCGTGGTGGTGCTGAGTGATGCTGTGGTGGTGCTGAGTGGTGCTGTGGTGGTGCTGAGTGATAATGTGGCGGTGCTGAGTGATAATGTGGTGGTGCTGAGTGATGCTGGGGTGGCGCTGAGTGATGCTGGGGTGTCGCTGAGTGATGCTGGGGTGGCGCTGAGTGATGCTGTGGTGGTGCTGAGTGGTGCTGTGGTGGTGCTGAGTGACTTCTTGCAGTGATCATTTCGATGGCCATGCTATCACATCTCAACCATATTGCTTCAAAACGCATTTTATCCTCTAGTCCTGAAGTACGGCATAGACCAGAAGATGCTCTTTATGCGTTACTGGCAAGATGTGTCAGTAAATCAGATGCTCACTCCTGACCTGCGGTTCCTACACGTAAATCGTGCCTAGGCAAGCTAACACTTTTAACCTTCCAAGGTCGGTATATTACACACCCTTAAAGATTACGTAATAGTAACGCTCGCCACTGCACAAAAAGTCTGCTCTACATTGCTGTTCACTACCGGTAGGTGAGGTGGCCTCCTCTAGAATTCTCTGCGCTTCAACACTCGCCAGTCCTCTTATAGCTCCTTACTCATCTCAAGCACCTATGGCTTAGGATACTAAGATTAAATGTTACTATGTTATGTTACGTCATGATGGTACCTTGACTCTACAACTTGATAGCAAAGCATGCTGTTCCGTCTCACAGTCCTCATACCCCACTATGCGATTGCTCCTCTTTCTTCTATACTGTGCCTGTACTTTTTGTTTGAAAAATCGCAATTAAAAAGATGCTGAAGCCCTTTGAGCCCAATGGGCAACGTGCCTGATCCGGAGTAATCACTGTTGTAGGTGCAGAGCTTCCTGGTGCAAGGTCGGCGATCTTTGGACCAATCTATGTAATTTTCACTTTCAAACTAAAACCAGCAGAATCAAAAAGTTTTAACTTGTCAGCTAGAAGAGCCATGGGCCAGATGTTCAAACATTTTTGTGGTTACAAGCGATCTGGTTTGGAGTTTGTGACCTCACTGCATTTTGCAACAAGCATTGTGTTCATTCTCTCAACCTTGTTTGATTGCAATATTTAATTGTATCTACTTTTTATAATAAATTGATATTTGCTCACCTGTTTTCAATCCCCTCTACTTTTTGTCCATGTTACTGATATCCACATTAGTTAGCTACAGTGATGCCAAATAAGATCAATAGTACTGCGATGTCGCTTTCTGTGATGTCACTTCTTGTGACACAATATGCAACTAGGGGGGCCTCGCATCTTCCCTTTCGCCCGGGGCCTCAGAAGGCCTAGGACCGGCCCTGGCAGCCAGGCTTCTCCCGCGCCGCCAGAGTCGGGCCCTCTCCTCTCCGGGACCCGGTCGACACTTCGCGCCTTCACCCCGGCCGCCAGTAGCTCCCTCACATCGGAGAAGTCTCGGCTCCTCGGTCTCGCCGCACGGCTCTGGAGACACCGGCGAGGTCCCCAGGCTATCCCGCAACCTCTCCGCCCGTCGTTGGCAAGCTCTCTCAACACTATCCGGGGAAATGCAGGATAAGTTAGGGCCTCGCTAGTGGAGCTCTAGCAAGTTGCGCCCGCCATGTTGCCTGGCTGGCCACGCCCCTTGACACCCTGGACTCTTATTTGCGAGAAACTCTATCCTATCTCGTTAAAAGAGTGGGCACCCTGGAAGTCACACTTTCAAGTCACCTGGAAACTCGCCAGTCAATTTCTGCAAGGTATGAACCATCTTATCATAGTGACCCGTGCTGGAAGGGCAAGTAAACAACTCAATTGCAAAGGTCGTCACCATACCCAGTACTAGCACGACCTCAATAAGACACAATCAGACATCCGCTAATATAGATTTAGGCACTAAATTATTGGGCCCACCTGCAGAAATTTTGCAGGGGTTTTTAAATCCATCAAATAATGGAATTCCCGAATGTAGGGGGCGTGGCTAGCAGCCAACGAGGATGGCCGCTGCCTAACGGAGCTCCCGTTCCCCACATTACTATTCTGACCTATCCGACGCCATCCACAGCTGAAAATCGCATGAAGATACATTGACTCCCTCCCTACCTCCCCCTCCACCCCCCCCCCGGGAGATTGACTGGTCCGGCAGTGTGTAAGGGGATTCTGACCCCCCCCTTTCCAAAGACTCCGATCGGAGATGTAATGACGGTTCCCTGACGGTGAGCGAGGGGGGTGCGGAATCTCTGGTGTGGAGGAGCCTGCAGCGAGTAGAACCCAGTGGTGAGCCCGGCGGAGACCTGTACGGAGAGACGGCACTGGAGGCATTCAGAAGAGAATGAGCGGCGCTGCTCTCATGGCAGTTGCCCGAGTCCGTCAGCGCTGGTGAGTGCCGGGGAAACATAGCGGCAGCCAGAGGCCCTTGTACAGTGATCCGGCACGGCCGCGCACAGGGTAGAAGAGAAAGTTAAAGAGCCCGATTAAGGGGTCTTCCCTGGCGCCGCTGGAGACTTAAGAGCGGTCCGGGGGCTCGACCAGCATTGCCGACCTCTGTGTGAGACGGCAAGAGGAGACGCAGCGGCCAAAGACTGCAGTGGGCGGAGCTACGCCCAAAATAGAGATCCCCGCTTTATGGCCTACCGCAGCCCCTGGAACCTGGTGAGGTGCGGGACGGGAGAGGACAGCCAATGCGAGGGCGCTGTGGGTACTGAGACAGGGGCACCCTGGAGAGGGAACACAAGTTGCAGGTTGCTTGGCAGCACTGAATGGCATTATATATCGGTGCAAATTACTATATTTGCTGCCCAGGGTGCATGAACTCATAGAACTGCCAGGCCTGCATGGTTCCTTGAGAGATCTGAGACGAGCAGTGGCATATACAGGCTAAAAAGGGGGGCTTGAGGCTGATGGTAGATGGCCCCGGCGACTTCTCACACCTGGATTGCTCTGGCGCGATGGGTCGCTCCCACCTCCTAAGGGCCAAAGTACTGGTGACGCTTGAGTGACATTGTTGAGGCGGCGGTGGGGCACAGTGATTCCTGGAACTTCCCCAACTGAACATAGATAAGCTGATGCTACGAGAGCTGAAACAGGGGCTCTAAGGTTGTTCTGAATCCAGGCTGTCCGTAGGAAAGAGGTGCCAAAAGCTCCATCCCGGAGGGAGATATTGCACAAGAGTGCCACGATCGGAGTGCTGAGACGATTGATAGTGATAGCTGGTGCAGGCATTTGCATTTGACGGTCAAACACTGCGGCCATTACATATGCCCAGCCTGGGCCATCGGAGCTATGGGGCTGCGGTAGCCAGGCGGCGACTCCATGAGTGAGTCCCACGATTTTGGCTACTCTCACCAGGGATTGGCGGCTCATCCACCGGCATTACCTTGTGCCCTCCCCTAGAGGGTCATCTACTGTTGTATATCCATGGCGACAGGGGGGAAGGGACCTAAGGCAAATGCCCAAAAGCTGCTGACCAAATTCGCATGGTCTAAAGGGGGTGAAAAAGGTGACTCGCCGCACTCGGAAAAGGCTGGAGGGGCGGCGACCTCTAAACAAGGACCGGAGCCCACCCTACATGATGTAATGGCGGCTATTAACAGAGTGCATGCCTCGGTGGACTCAGTCACAGTGGAAGTCTCCCTAATAAGGGAGGACTTCCGAAAGATGGACGAGAAAGTCAAGGAGCTCAAGATAGTCACCTGCGCCCTACAGACAGACACGTCGGAACTTCAGACGCAGATGCTCGAAATGCAGAAGAAACAGGAGAGGATGGCACAGCAGCTCGATGATTACGAAGGCTGGGCCCGCCGCAATAACTTTCGTATCTTAGGGGTTCCCGAAAGGACGGAGCGGCTGGCTGCAGACCTATATGTAGAAGACCTCATCACGAAGCACCTAAAGCCTAAGACTCTGTCCAGCTATTTTTCCATTGAAAGAGCCCACAGAGTACCAGGAGGTAGACCAAAGCCGGGAGCTCCCCCAAGACCTCTGATCGCCCGGGTGTTCAACTACCGCGATAGAGACATCATCCTGCAAACGTGGAGATCTAATCCCCCGCTGAAAATAGATAACTACGAGGTGGCTTTCTTCCCCGACTTCACGGCCAAAGTTCAGGCCCAGCGTCGCAGTTTTCAGGCAGTGAAAAGGGAATTCCGAGGCGGGGAGGTAAATACGCGATGCTCTTTCCTGCCAGGCTCAGGGTGGAGTCGGATGGCAAATCGTGTTTTTTTCACTCGCCGGAGACAGTTTGGGACTGGATGGAGGGGTGGAGCATGGTGGGAAGCCAAAGACGAGGATGCTCTGAAAAAACTAACTAGCGCAGAGGTAGCCGAACGGATGCGGTAGCGAATGGACTAGAGGAGGAGGAAGCCCGGTCAAAGGAGCAGGAGTGAGGACTCTCGCCTTCATTGATGGAGAACTGGCGCCTAACTGAAAGCGCAAGTAGGGGAGGAATGGGGGAGGGTCAGATTTACCCATCAGGTGTGTGAATAATTAAAAGGGACAAGATGTACGGGTTCAGACTGATGGGTTTAAATGATGTGATCTGAACAGGACTAATTGATGTGAACAGTGGATGGCAACAGTACATGTTATTTGTGATGTGAACGAGCTGGGATGGGAGTTCAGTACCCTGAGCATTTTCAGTATTTCAGGAGGGGAGAGAGGCACTCTGCCATGTTTGGGAGTTGGTAGTTGTAAATCCACGGGCAAGGGGGCAGGGAGGGGGGTGGGGGGTGGTGGGAGGGGGGGTGTTTGAAGGTTCACTGTTTACTTGTGCAGCTGAGACGATCTATACTGGGCAAGATGTTTACAATTCTCTCGCCGACTGCACTGATCAGTTTAATGTATATGCAGCTGGGACGTTCGCTATTTGATAGGATGTTTCAATACACCCACCCTAACCCGCTTAACCTTACCCCAGCCCCCCTGTCACACATTTTTGACTGAGCCCATGCTTCCTTTCCCCAGCGAGCTGTGATCTGGACGGTCTAATTGACTCAAAAGCGGGATAATCTGAAATACACGCTATCATTGGTAACTATTCCCTGCTCATTTTTCTAACGCTCAATTTACCATGACTGCACAATACTTATCCAGGCCACCTTCTTCATAGGTCCAAATCGATCCACTTCTCTCGACCTGTACTACCTCCCCGCCTAAGGATCTGTCTTGGTAATACCCTTCTCCTCTATTATCACCGCGCCGTTTACACAAACTTGCTCACTGTAGAGATAATTGTCCACGCCTTAAGGACTAGCCTTGATATTAACTTTCTCCCCGAATGCCACCGTGCCGTTCACATAATACTGCTCACTGTATAGACAATTGTATACCTGGTTAGGATCTGCTGTCTTAATACCTTCATATGTCACCATGCTGGTTACATAAAACTGCTCCCTGTATAGACAACCCTGTATCCAACACTGTTTAGTCATCGTTAATGCACCAGTCACTCTGGACCCTCTCACTTTTATTCTGGATACTGTCTCGCACTGCGCCATATGCAACGTTTTGTTTTTTTAATCGCCCCTTCTCTGAACTAGTTCCCATTTGGAACTCAGGCTTTTTAATTCTAACACCATTTTGCACTGCGCCATCACTTCTCCTTCCTTTTTCGCCGTCTGCGCCGAACTCACTGCACCGATGTTTAAATGCACAGTTTGACATCGTTGCTCCAGCACTAAGCATGCCAGCAAAGAACGGTCCTTGATGTGCAAATAGTAAAATGCACCACCGTGTGTTTTTTGTTTTAAACATGAATGAATGAATGAATACAAACTTGGTATAGAGCATGGCTACCCGGAGGCATCCCAGCGCTTTAAGACCCAGAGCAGGACAGCACAGCTCAGCGAAACAGGAAAGTCTTCAATCGTTTCATAAAAGCAAATTAGTTGGATTCAAGCCGAATGTTCTCGGGAAGTAGGTTCCAACATTTGGCTGCGTGAAACCGTCGGCCACCCATTCGTGACCTCTTAACCCTCGGGACAGTCAGAAGGTTGAGATGGTTAGATCTAAGGACTCTGGAAGATTGGTGATGGCAAAAAAGAGGGTGCAGGATAACCGGGCCGTTGTTAGTTGTTGACTTATGAGCCATACACATAGCTTTGAACCGGATCCTTTCCTGCACCGGCAGCCAATGCAGAGAGCGCACAGCAGCTTTCGCAGAGCAGTGTCTCGGTACCTCGAGTAGCAGACGAGCTGTGCAATTCTGAACCGACTGAAGTATTTTAATAGTGTCAACGGGTGCCCCGAGATAAACCGCATTAGCGTAGTCCAGTCGGTAAAGAATAAGGGACTGGACAAGGAGCCGTCTGGCCTCAAATGGAAGAAGGGTCAAAACCTTCCTTAACAGCCTGAGCAGGCAACAGCAAGTCGAGGCAACCTTTCGGGCCTGAACTTGAAAGCCCAGAGTGGGATCGTGCCAGACCCCCAAACTCTTGATTTGGTTCTTAGGAGTGGGGGGGACACCAGACACCTTGGCCACCAAGGGTCAAGATTGATGAGGGCTTTGTATCCCAACAGCATAATCTCGGTTTTTGAACCGTTAAGTTTTAGAAAGGAGGAGTCCATCCATTCAAGGATCCTGGTAAGACAGGGGGACAGATTGTTTGTCCCGGAATCCACACCATCCACCCTAGCAAGGAAGACAACCAACTGTGTGTCATCGGCGTAGGTGACCAACTTAATTCCCCAGGGAAGAACCACATCCGCCAGAGGCCTCATGTAGATGTTAAACATGGTTGGGCTCAGTGAGAATCCCTGGGGAACGCCGTAATGCAGTGGAAGTTGTTTAGATGCTGATTCCTCTTCAAAGATTGAAAAGGTTCTCTCTGAAAGAAAGGACTGGAGCCATTTTAGGGCCACCCCTGAGATACCAGCCTCCCGCAAGCGACGGATCAAGAGTGTATGATTAACCGTATCGAAGGCTGCGCTGAGGTCCAACAGGACCACCGCAGCGCAGCCTCCTGCATCCACAATTTTTCTTGTTTCCTCCACCACCGCAACCAAAGCGGTCTCTGTGCCTTGCTTGGTTCTAAACCCCGTTTGGGTGGGGTGAAGGGCTCCCTCGTTCTCAATAAAGGAAGATAGTGCCAGGTTGACATGCTTCTCTACAATTTTGCTAAGCCCCGGCAGCAGAGAAAACATGCCGGGCCACATAATTACATTGTGGGTTTTTTCCCTTCTCTCCCTCATTTTTTTCCCACTAATGTCATTTGTATGTAGCATGAAAGGCAATTGTTTATAATTCCAAGACAAACATGATTTATATATTTGTCCTGAAGATGATGCCATTTATCTTGTTTTTCGGCATCGAAACGTCGTCGACACAATAGGATCATATGTACTGAATATGCTTGTGAATACTATGTACAATGGTCACTCAAACTATAATCAAGTCTGTTCACTGATTATAAGTATACAGACCGATTCGCTCGCTCTTGCCTATACTTGTTGTTTTGTCTTGTTCACTGTGGGTCACGGGCTGTGCCCCCTTGACATTAGTTTCTGATTGTGTGCATTACCAATTAAATTCCTGTCCAGCTGGACAAAGGACATACATACTATTCCAGTTTGTGTCTATTCTTACCCTGATCACCCAAACTACTAGGGTCCACTGCTTTTTGTAATAAGCTAAACGCCCAAGGTCCCTAGTGTACTACCTTCGGGTTCCCTTGTTTCCTATAACTGAGGGTGGTTATCACTGCACTGGTCCACCCAGATCAGGCTGGGTTTATGCCCTGTAGGAATACAACCCTCAATCTAAGGCGCTTGCATAATGTGATAGCCCGGAGACAGTACATTGAGGAAGACACCACGTTGTTGTCTCTCGATGCCTCTATGGCCTTTGATTCCATAGAATGGCCATATATGTTTGAAGTCTTGGAAAGGGTGGGTCTAGGTCCCAAATTTATAGCATGGGTTCGGCTGTTGTACACGGATATTATGGGTCAAGTGCGAGTAAATGGATATACGTCCAGGACATTTAAATTGCGGAGGGGTACCAGACAGGGTTGCCCTCTGTCCCCGTTGATATTTGCACTTCTGTTGGAACCGCTTGTGGCGTGGATACACCGAGATGTTATGGTGCGTGGTATGAGATGGGCTGATGACGGAGAGGACCGCATATCTCTATATGTGGATGATATATTGCTCTATTTGGCTTCCCCATATAAATCAATAGGGGTGGTGCTAGATATCTTTACAAACTTCAGCAAATACTCCGGATATGCGATTCATTGGCATAAGTCTGTGTTGTATATGTTGCGTGGACAGATCCCCAGGCTTCTGGAGGGCTGCCTGATAGTGATGGCAAAAGACGGGTTTCGAAATTTGGGGGTTTAAGTTACACCGGTTTCCAATCTGTTCTACAGCCCTAATTTGGCCCCTCCACTGGCCAGGCTCCAGGCAGACGTGAAACATTGGCGATCCCTTCCGCTCTCATTGATTGGCCGGGCAGCGCTCTTTAAGATGCTGGCCCTGCCTCGCTTTTTGTATATTCTTCAAAATTGCCCTTATAAAGTCCCGGATTCCTACTTCAAAAAGGTGGACGGGTAGGACCGTACGCTAATGTGGGATGGGAGGGTCCCAAGGGTGGCCCTAAAGAAACTAACGAAGAGTTGGTATGATGGAGGCATTGCGCTCCCCGACTTACAACTCTACTATTGGGCAGCACAGCTAGTGACTGTGAATCGTTGAATATATTGTTCTCCGGAGGACCCCGCGTATGCACTTGACCGTTACCAAATGGACCAGTCCGGATATTTGGGGGCCCTGTATACTAAGGACAAGAAAAACAAGGGGCGATTCTTTGGGCCTACCCTACACACATTGGAGGTATGGCGGGCAGTGAATTCTCGCCCGGGATGGGCAGGCATTCTGACTAAGGTGACTCCACTTTGGTATACGCAGAAATTGGGTATGCTGTGTCACCAGTCCGGTTTTGACAAGTGGGACCTAATAGGTATCTCTGTAGTAAAAGACCTGGTTAAAAAGGGGGATGTACTTTCATTTGAGGAACTTCAGAAACAATACCAACTAGCTCCAGGAGAAACGTATAGATACCTACAAATTCGCCATGCCCTTAAGGCGGCCTTCCCGTCCCTTACAGACATACTGGAATCTTCCCCGCTCGAAGACAGGTTGCTGGACGGGCCATTGATCTCAAAAGCCATCTCCCTCACATATAGGAAATTATGTAATAACCTGCCAGATGCTTTCCCAAAGCTCAGAGGGAGGTGGCAGGATGATTTAGGAATGATTACCGATGAATGAATGAATGAATGAATGAAAGGGGTTTTTATATAGCGCAACGTTCACTCCAGGGAGCATCTTGGCGCTTATCGGAAAGAAAAGAGACAACTGGTGATACATTATAGAGGACGGGTCGATGAAGGAGATACTTTAGATCAAATATAGCGCCAAGTGATCTGGAAAACCAAAGATCCATGTTTTGAGAAGGCTCCTAAAAGTTAATTCTGTTTGTGTGTGCCTTAACTGAGAGGGTAGGGCGTTCCACGCTTTTGTCCCTGGTACCGCCATAGTCTTCCCCGCCAGTGTGGTCAATTGTAAGTTGGGGATAGTTAGTAGATTTTCTGATGTTGACCGCAGGGTGCATTTGGCTCTTTTAGGCTTGATGTTGGATCTAAGATATTCTGGCCCAGTTTCGTTTATGGCTTTGTATGTGGTGGTTAGGATCTAAAAGAGAATTATTTTGTGAACTGGTAGCCAGTAGAGCTTTTTGAGTGCTGCAGCTGAGGATGGGTCCCTAGGGAGCTTCAGTAACAGTGTCGCCGCAGACTTTTGGACAACTTGTAGTCTTTTCACAACTAACTTTTTAGTTCCTGCATATAGACTGTTGCAGTAGTCCATGCGAGATAGGATTAGGGCCAGTGCAACAGTCTTCCTAGCAGTTAGTGGAAGTAGGTCAAAGAATTTCCCGAGGGTTTTGATGATTTGGAAACACATGCCTGCAGTAGCGAGCGCATGCTTGTGAAAGGAAAGTGTGGGGTCGAATTTTATTCCTAGGTTTGTGGCTGTAAATGCCGTTGTGGGTGGGGCATCGGAGTCTGCGGGCCACCATTGATTTTGTTTTTTAACACAATTTTTTATCGGTATGAACTCACAATAATACATCATTCCATCAAATGAATATCAGCCACACTCTTCGACAGCCACAATAGAGTCACGTAGGTTATTATAGTGTCCATACATAGATTATTGTCTCTGTGGCAAATCGTTACGGGCATCCGAGACAGTGGAGACCGAGTGTGGCTACTGGATCAACGCCCCTGAACCCGCACCCCCTCTCTCCTCTCTATCCAACCGTTCCCGTCCCCAACTATTCCTCCCTCTTCCCACCCTCAATACATTCCTCTCCCCCTCCCCCAGGCGTGCCGTAGTGTATCCCCATCGGGGTGGAAATGGACCGAAAACCGTGGTCGTATCCCTCAACTGGGTCAATGAATAGTATGTGATATAAAATGTCTCACTTTATAGGAAGTGGTAGCAGATTGTTACCTGACCAAAAGTAGGGGCATGCGATCGCCACGCCACTATCTAGTGGGTATGACCCAGGACAGATCAAGTGGAATACACTTCAATACATCATATTAGGACATGCATATCTGATACCATTGGCAGCCTTGTACTAGACAGAAGCTTCTCCAACTATGTCCCCACCCCCCTCCCTTAACGTGCCCAACCCCCCCTTCTCAGGCGCACCGAACATGCCCTCGCTGTAATGCAATCAGGACCACAACCCTGACCACCTCCCGCCACTAGACCAATGGATCCCCAGGGATATGAACAACTCTATGTACAGGGAGGGGCAGCGGCCTGCCAGTCAGCTCAAGTTAGGAGCCTGCCAACACTCTGACAGATTATAGTGGGCGCTCCCCAGAGCCTTCAGCTGGGTCTTCTTCATCCTCAGCCGCCGGGAGTGTGAGTTCCATAACCAGTCTTTCCCAGGATCTCGCCCTCTCCAGCGCTTGTAAGCTACCTGTTCTGTGAGCTATTTGGAGTCGGACCGACCCCTCACACCCAGCCCACCTACTAAATTCAGCTTTCCATTTTTCGAAGCTGGGGCCTTTACTCGCTTTCCACTGGGAGCTTATGGATCTCTTAGCTAGGAGGAAACCCTGGTCTATAAATTTACTGGTGATTTTATTCTTTGAAGTGTGGGGAAACCAATGGAGAATGCAATGTGTCATGGAGGGTTGCAGTTCTCTTTCTGTGACCTCCCTCAGCAATGTCGTCTCCTCCTGCCAAAAGGGTTCCAGCACAGGACAAGCCCACAACATATGCTTGAAATCAGCATCATCCATTGCACACCGGGGGCAGGACGCTGACTGGGTTGGGAAATATTTATGTAAGCGGGCTGGTGTGAGGTATGCCCTATGTAGGATGTGAAAATGCACCAACTGGAACCGCGCATTGTGCGTACTTTTCCAAGACCTCTCCACTATTCCATTCCACGCCTCATCTGGTATGTCTTGACCTATATCCGTTTCCCATTTTGTTTTTAAAGCCGTCAAGGGGACCAGGGCTTCTAGGCTCATGCGCCTGTAGAGGCAGGTTACTTCCTTGATTGTGCCCACCGCAACCACGACATATTGACATCCCATTGACGTGAGTGGCGCCACCATACATGTTTTCCAGTGTTTCCGCACCGCTGTCATGAGCGCCGCATGCAATAAAAAGTCACCCCCAGGTAACTCAAAGCGGTCCCGGAGGACATCAAATGGCATAAGGGTGCCGTCTTCATATAGGTTGCACAGTGTCGCCAATCCCTGCTGGTCCCAGACCTCCAGCATCTGCCAGGATCCTCCGTGCGGTAGCGCCCTGCACATCCTTAGTGGTATATCAGGCGCGTAAAGGGGTCGATATCGATATAGCCCCCCTTCGCAGAAACCTATTCCAGCATTTTCGGGCTGTGTTAAACTACTGAGTAAGGTGCATGTCCCCAATCGGAAGACGCAAGACAATGCGGGACAGCACCAGCAACGGACCCGTTAGCTCACCCGAGTCTTCTTCCCCCCTAGTAGCCCTCGCTACCCACTGCGTGAGCCATTGCAGCTGCGCTGCAATGTAATACGTCTCATAGTCGGGGACCGCCAGCCCCCCTCCGCCTGGGGTCTCGTGAGTGTATCGAGCGCCACTCTGCGCCTGCCCGCTCCCCGCAGGAAAGAGCTGACCATCGACTCAAGCCTCCGAAAATAACCAGCCGGAATCCATATCGGGAGGTTCCTAAAGAAGTATAACAACCGCGGAAGGGTCACCATCTTAAGTAATGCCACGCGGCCCGCCACCGATAATGGGAGGGTGCTCCAGAACTCGAAGTTAGCCTTGGTTCCCCTGATCGCCTTCCCCACGTTGCCTTCTAGAATGTAAGCCTGCTCATGGTAAATCACCGTGCCCAAGTACGGTAGCCGCCTCTCCTCCCAGGTCACCTCCTCAGTGGTCTGAGGGCAAGCTCTGCCTCCACGCGCCGGGAATAGACACGACTTTGCCCAGTTTACTTTCAACCCCGCCACCATGCTTAGGGCCCGCAGTAAAGACTTCGCTCCCCTCAGGGCCGCACCCGTATCTGCCAAAAACATTAAAAGGTCATCTGCATAAAGTGCAATATGGTGGCCCTGGCCATAAACGTCTAAGCCCTGGTATGCCTGTCCCGATCGTGCATGCGCTGCAAGGGGCTCAACCACCAAGGCGAACAGCAATGGGGAGAGAGGGCACCCCTGACGCGTACCCCGTCCCACCTTACAGGACTCTGATATCACTCCTCCCGTCCGAACTCTGGCCGTGGAATCCGTTTACAACAAAGCCGTCCATCTCACGAAGTCAGGGCCCAGGCCCATTTGTCGCATTACGTGAAACAGGTAGTCCCCAAACTATTGAAAGCTTTTTCGATATCTACAGCAAATATCGCTGCTGTATCCACCTCATAGGAATCTGCCACCAAAATATGCAGAAGCCTCCGGATATTAAGTGCTGTGTTGCGAGCAGGTATGAACCCAGATTGATCGGCATCTATCAGCGTGGTCATGTGGGGAAGCAGTCGAGTCGCAAGAATTTTGCTCAGGATTTTGTAGTCCAAGTTGAGCATAGATAACGGTCAGTAGGCCATTCTATCCCAGGGCTGTTTGCCTGGGTTCAATAGCGTAATAATGATCGCCTCCCTGGTGGTTTCCGGCAACCTACCCAACTTCTTGGCTTCATTATATAGCCCCGCAAGACGAGGAGCAAGGAGATCAAGTCAAGTCAAGTCAATAGAATTATATAGCGCGCTACATACCCATAGGGTCTCAAGGCGCTTGAGGAAGGGTGGGGAATTACTTGTCGAATATCCAAGTTTTGAGTTGCTTTCTGAATGCTAGGTGGTTCTGAGTAAGGCGAAGGTGAGTGGGAAGTGAGTTCCAGGTTTTAGCTGCCAGGTAGGAGAAGGATCTACCTCCAATGGTGGTTTTGTTGATGCGAGGAACAGTGGCCAGGGCTTGGTTGGAGGATCGTAGCTGACGGGTGGGGGTGTAGAAGGACAGTCGTGTGTTGAGGCATTCGGGTCCAAGTTCGTAGAGTGCTTTGTGTGCGTGGGTGAGGAGGCGGAACGTTATCCTCTTATGTACGGGGAGCCAGTGGAGGTTTTTCAGGTGACCAGAGATGTGTTCTTTACGGGGGATGTCTAGTATGAGCCTGGCTGAGGCGTTCTGGATGCGTTGGAGTTTTTTCTGGAGTTTAGCGGTGGTACCGGCGTATAGGGTGTTTCCATAGTCCAGGCGGCTCGTGACCAGTGCGTGGGTGACCGTTTTTCTAGTTTCGGTGGGGATCCAGCGAAATGGTTTTTTGAGCATGCGAAGAATGTTGAAGCAAGAAGATGAAACGGCGTTGACTTGTTTGGTCATCGAGAGTGAGGAGTCCAGGATGACGCCCAGGTTCCGTGCGTGGTCCGTCGGGATGGGTGCTTTTCCGAGGGCCTCTGGCCACCAAGAGTCGTCCCAGGCGGAGGGGGAGGTGCCTAAGATGAGGACTTCTGTTTTGTCTGAATTCAGTTTCAGACGGCTGTGCTTCATCCATTCGGCTACTTCTTTCATTCCTTCGTGTAAGTTGGTTTTGGCGGTGTTAGGGTCTTTGGTGAGTGAGAGGATCAGTTGAGTGTCGTCAGCGCAGGAGATGATGTTGAGATTGTGTTGGCGAGCGATGGCCGCAAGGGGGCTCATGTATACGTTGAAGAGGGTGGGGCTGAGTGACGATCCTTGTGGCACGCCGCAGATGACTTCAGAGGCCTCTGACTTGAATGGTGGGAGGCGGACTCTCTGGGTTCTTCCGGTGAGGAACGAGGTGATCCATTCCAGTGCTTTTCCTTGGATTCCGATGTTTCTGAGGCGCTGTAGAAGGGTGCTATGACAGACTGTGTCGAAGGCAGTGGAGAGGTCGAGGAGGATGAGGGCGACTGTGTCTCCATTGTCCAGTAGAGTTCGAATGTCGTCTGTGGCTGCGATGAGGGCGGTCTCAGTGCTGTGTTTGGCTCGGAAGCCAGACTGTGAGGAGTCGAGTGATTTGTTGGTTTCGAGGAAGGCGGCGAGCTGGTTGTTGACAGCTTTCTCGATGACTTTGGCCGGGAATGGAAGGAGCGAGATGGGGGCGGTAGTTTTTGAGTTCGGTGGGGTCAGCTGTGGGTTTTTTCAGAAGGTGTTAAAAGTTAGATTGAGAATGTCAACATTATCGGCACCATCTTGCTCTCCTTGGGCCCATTTGTGCGCGTAAGCGGCAGCCATTTTGTACACCATGGCCTCCCTGCCCCTCGCCGATAGCCAGCGTCTCTGTTCTCTCTCTCTCTCTCTCTCGACCTCGCAGGCAACCCCCCGCGCGCTGACAACCCCCCCCTCCACTCTCACATGTCTTGGGTCATAAACCCCTCTTCAGCGCGGCTCTGCCTCGGAACCCCATCCTGTTCCCAGCGCGACACTTCCCTTCATTCCTTTCATGGTCCCAGGCCCTTTGATGCAAACCCCCTTTTCCTGTGTGCCCGTTTGTCTTCCTCGTTCCCAGGCCACCGCCTAAGCTCTGCGGGTACTGTTTATTGCCCCCCCCCCGTACAGTAGGAAGCTTCCCTCATTAAAGGACCCTCGAGTTGATCAAAGCCCCCACCCTATGAGATCCGATCAAACCCCCCACATTCCATGAATCGGCGGAATGTCCCGCTGCGCGATAATCATCACCTGTTGTGACCGGGGTGGGGACTTCAACTGTAACTGTGTGTGGGAACGGGCCTGAAGGGGAGATTCGGAGGATATCCTTTCCGTACATCAAAGCATTACCAAGAATGTGTTGTATGTAATAAAGCAATAAACCTGTGTATAAGAGGCCAGGCCTCAGAGATGCGGGTAGAGCACCTCGTGACGATACTTGCTGTCCGAACTGATGTGTTCTCCTCCGGAGAGATTCTGAATAAAAACCCTTGTTTCCTGCCTTCCAGTCTCCAGCGCCTGCCTCTTCGTTGATTAATATCTTGTGGGTTTAGGAGGCGACACCGCCGGGCAATACTTAAGGTTCTTTTAATCTGGTTGGTAGCCTGACCTTTAACAATTGGCGTCCCAAACGTGGGGCCCATCAGTGACTCATGGATCCAGTGGGAGAGGTCCTGACGACAGAGTGAACGACTGCAACGATCGGGAGCGCGCCTGTCCGATAGACCCTCGTCTGACAGCCGATCATCCGAACTTCACTGGTTCCGAACAGACCTCTCTCGAGTGATCTACGGTCCTGACTGGGAACCATCAGGAGTGCCGCGAGGAATACAAGGAAAAGAGGACGATCGGGCGCTGGATTCGGAAGACAAGAAACTGTCCATGCGGTCCGGGTAAGGTCGTGTGAACACGACGAATTGCGAAATGGTTATTTGAATTGTCCAGAAAATACTAGTATTACTCTTTGTTAATTTATTTGGAGATCCTCTGTCTGCAAACGGAGAAACAACAGGCTCTCCCTTTGCAAACAGTGGAGGATAGGTAATGCAACTGTCGTGTCTATCTTTCTCCCCCACTGATTAATTACTTGAAACTGAACTATTGTTCACAGACTGTTTTCTGGAGATTCTCTGTCTGCAAACAGGAAAGAGCCCCTCTCCCCCCCCTTTTTACAGATAGTGAAAGGGTAGGTAACGCAGACCTTTGCGAGCCTACTTATTCTCCCCACTGAATTGTTTTTTTATTTTTTTGATATTGGTTCATGAGGTATTCACTGCCTGCAAACAACGTAGAATAGAAATATTCTGTCCAGTCTTTGCACGCAGTGATAAGATAGGCAGTGCTGACTTTTTGTCCCTCGTTGCGAGCCGTCATGTCTGTCTTCTCCCCACTGATCGGTAGCCTGTTTAGCCCGGACCGCTTATTAGAGATGAACCATCCGGCTCCACCGGAAGGCACCCCTAATAAGGACATGTTCATGAAGCATGGATTGATCGCTATAGCCTATAACAAACTGTGGCATAAATATACGAAAAAGAATGGAGAAAGTCAGTGGCCACTGATAGGATCCTTCGATGATGACAAAATAAACGCGCTAGAAACAGCCCTAGGTAAAAATAAGACAACGCCCACTATGCTTGATAGTTTCGGCATGTGGCGCAAAGAAACTGAACAACATAAAAGGAAAATTGAGAGTAGGTTGGAAAAAGAGCTGCGAAAAGCAGCCCACCTAGCTGCTCAGAAGCTAGAAGGAGAGATAAAGGAAAGAGAGAAAGCCAAACAGAAACTAGAAATGGAAACATCAAGCCAGTGCCCGGTTAGAACGCCCTCCATGCTCTACCCTGATTTATCCTCGAGACAAAA
This sequence comes from Lissotriton helveticus, assembly GCF_964261635.1. Classification (NCBI taxonomy): domain Eukaryota; kingdom Metazoa; phylum Chordata; class Amphibia; order Caudata; family Salamandridae; genus Lissotriton; species Lissotriton helveticus. The sequence continues at coordinate 717,412,640 of NC_136061.1, forward strand.
ACGAGCGAGCGATGATCTGCTGTTAGGCCCTCCGGCCATCTACATGCCCCCTCCATATGCCCCTTCCCAACCCTTAGCACAACACCCACCACCCCCAGGTGCAAATGAGGGTAGTGCCACAGCTTCGGCCCCCATGGTCTCTGTGCCGGCCGAACCCCTTGTACCAAATACTCCGCAAACAACAACGTTGGGCGACCCTGAGACCCGAGGGGCCGGTTCCGCAAGAATAAACAGACTAAGGAAAGATGAGCGAACAGGGATCGATAAGATAGCAAGGACACTGGTAGAAAGGAAGGAAGGCGAAGAGTACATCACGGATATGTTTAAATCATATACGGGGAGTCACAGACGGCACTTTACTGTACGACTGTGTTACCATGTCTTGAACGCATACGAGGACCGATATCGAGACCAAGGTCCCGAGAGCCTAACGACTCTGTACCGGAAGGTCGATATCGGGGATGAGGGCGAGTGTGATGTGATGGACCTCCTTACGCGCACGCTTGAGGTTTTCCGCCACCTCACTGAACGAGAATCGGGAACTAAACCCACGACATCCGTGGCGACCGAACCACAAACTGAGCAACCTAGCACCATGATGCCAATACGAGAGGCTGCCCCTTACTGGGTTCCTCCACGAGGTGCAGGGACTCACGATGATGCAAACCACCAAGATGCAAAAGGAAGAGTAGTGTACAACTGGGTCTACCAGCCATGGGACCGACAAGAGATTCTGACATTCCGAAAATCTCTTCCTGACCTACGAAAAAACCCCACTGCCTTCTATACTGAATTGGGTACAGCCCTAGGTTCAACGATTATGACCCTGGCTGACATCGACTTGTTTTTTGGGTTATGTCTACCAGCTGATGTGTGGAAGCAAATCCGGAAAGTCGACCACCTTGAGCTGCTCGGACATACCTGGACACAACTCGAGGAAATTGACAAACAACGGGGACCGGGACAAAAGCCTTTGAAATCCATTTTAGACCTCCCGGATAAAATCGTACAGAAATTAAAAACCCTGATTCCAGAAAAGAAAGTGGACTGGTCGATAGTAACGGCCTGTCGCCAGAAACCCCAGGAGGATGCATCGGAATACTTCTCCTGGTTCGAAACGGTGTTCTCCGATTACAGCGGCCAGGACATGACCACCGCAACCGGACACCATCTGTTTGTCCAGAATTATGTTAAGGGTCTGTCATCCGAGGTCTCCCAGAAACTGCAGGCTAGCGAGAGTAGTTGGGCAGCCTCCAAACCTACGGCTATCCTCCAGATGGCCCAATATTATGAACATCAGAAAAATGAAAACGATAGGGCAACCGAGAGAAAGAAGAAGGATCTGAAAGAGAGGGTGATGATAGCCCAGCTGCAAGGGGTGACTATAGGACGAGACCAATACCGGGGAAACTATCAGACGAACGCCCCTAAGTCCCAAGACTGTACTTCGACTCCCCACAGTGGACGTACGGACATTAGAGAGGACCAGTGTGCTTTCTGTAAAGGGACTGGCCATTGGAAATCCCAGTGCCCAGTTCTTCTGGACATGGTCAGAAACAAAGACCCCAAGGACATAGCAAATGGGCCGAGAAATAAGGGACAACAGCGAGGGCCCCCAAATGACACGACTAACGACAGATCAGGTAGACCAAATACATTTGATCGACCCAGGCAGAACCAATACCAGCAATCTGACTATGATGACACCCACAACTTTGCATAGGACTGCCAAGGGCAAGGGAGGGATCCAGTCGAGCTCTATGTTGACCAGCAAGGCCCTTACGTCACTGCTAAGGTCCTGGGTACCAAGTCTCCATTTCTGGTAGACACTGGCGCAACACGTAGTGCGTTATCTAAACGACTGATTCCGGGGGCACCCTTGTCTGGCTCACTTATAACATCGACAGGTTTCGATGGAACGCCCTCCACTAACCCTTTGTCCGCCCCGATCCTCTTTGACGTAGAAAACAACACCACTGACACCACGTTTTTGCTTTCCTCCAATAGCCCTGACGCCATTATGGGACTTGACCTATTGAAACACTTCCGAGCGACGATTAGATGTTCTCAAGACGGAGTTCGAGTTTTTCTTTACGACAACCCTGTCCTGCTTAGACATTGCCCTCCCCGACTCATGTTTTCCATCACCGACACTGACACATCCCTACTTGACACTCTGCCTCCATATCTATGGGCCAAGACGGATTCGGACGTAGGGCGCATGTTGATCAACCCAGTGCACATTACTGTCCGACCAGACGCAACTCTCCCAAAACTTCCACAATATCGGATATCGCCCGAGGGCGAGAAGGCATTGGTAAAAATTATTCAGTCGCTAGTCGACGCCGCAGTGGTGGAGGAAGTAGTTAGCAACGTTTGCAACAGCCCTATCTTGCCCATCATCAAGAAACAGGGAGAGGGAGATGAGAAAGCATACCGTTTTATCATTGACCTTCGAGAGATCAACAAAGTGGTGGTACCCCAGTACCCTGTGGTCTCGGACATCACCACCATCCTGACTTTGATTCCTTCTACTGCCACCACCTTCACTGTCATTGACCTCAAAAATGCATTCTTTTCCATCCCCATCCACCCAGACAGCCGATACCTCTTCGGCTTCACCCTAAAAAACCGCTCATATAGGTTCTGCCGAGCACCCCAGGGCTACACAGAAAGCCCTAGCATCTACAGCCAGGCCCTCAAGAGACAACTAGATCAAGTCCAGTTACCCGACGGAGTGGTGTTAGTGCAATATGTCGATGACATCCTCTTAGCGGCCGACACCACTCCATTAGCAGTCACAGCCACCATTCAACTCCTGCACTTCCTTGCGGAAAATGGCCACAAGGTCTCCAAGAAGAAGTTGCAATTCTGCCAACCCCAGGTCACTTACCTAGGCCACCTTTTGTCCAAAGAAGGAAGAAAACTCACTCCTGATCGAATCCAAACCATTCTAGATACTCCTGTCCCTAAGACCCAGAAGCAGGTTCGCTCCCTATTAGGCCTCACCTCCTTCTGCCGACAGTGGTTACCAAACTTTAGCCTCGTTGTGAAACCACTGCTTTCTCTGCTAGGTAAAGACGTCCCTTTCCCACTCCCTTGGACCCCTGAGTGTCAAACCTCCTTCACGAAACTACGAGATGCCCTTTGTTCAGCCCCCGTCCTAGGTACCCCTGATTACAAAAAGCCCTTCTCCCTTTACACTCACGAAAGGGAGGGGTGCGCTTTATCTGTCCTGACCCAGGCCATTGGCCCTAAGCAACGACCGTGCGCTTACTTCTCTGCCACTCTTGACCCTGTAGCCAGAGCCTTGCCTGCCTGCCTTCGAGCCGTAGCTGCTGCTGCGATCTCTATCCTACAGAGTGAGGGGATCGTACTCTCGAATTCCCTCACGGTACTGGTACCCCATGCAGTCGACACCCTCCTGAACCAAACCAAAACGCAACATCTGACGAGTGCACGACTGACTGGATACGAACTGACTTTGCTTGCACCCCATATCGCCCTGAAAAGATGCACCACACTGAACCCGGCAACTCTGTTACCCTTGCCAGAGAACGATCCCAACGTGCACCCTGTACATGACTGCGTGACTCTTACGGACGAACAGACTAGAAGTAGGGTTGACCTTAGAGACACGGCTTTCCCTGACCCTGACGGAGAGCTGTGGGTGGACGGTTCTTGCATCAAACTCCCCGATGGCACCACTTCCGCTGCCTATGCAGTCACCACGGCCCAAACTGTAGTTGAGACAGCCCGTATCACGCAACGATCTGCCCAGGCGGCGGAACTGATTGCCCTGACTTGAGCCTGCATCCTGGCAACAGGAACTACGGCGAACATTTACACCGACAGCCAGTATGCCTTTGGGGTGGTTCACCATTTTGGGCTCCTTTGGAGGGAAAGGGGATTCTTGACCTCACACGGCACCCCTATTTTGCACGGGGATCTAGTCTCCGCCTTGATCGAGGCCGTCCTTCTCCCCAACAAGCTTGCAGTCGTCAAATGCCAGGCACACAAAAAGGTGACAGACATCATTGGGCAGGGAAATGCGCTAGCCGACATCACTGCCCGAACGACAGCTGAAAATAGGACGACAACACATATGTACGTGACCAGGTCACAAGCAGAAAAATGGACTGACGCTAGAGACACTATTAGGGACATTCAAACGGCTAGCACACAACACGAGTTGACTGAATGGACACGGGTGGGATTAAAAGACGATGAAGGCTGCTGGCGGACAAGAGACACAAACAAATGGTTGCTACCTGATTCATACCTGATTCCCATACTGGCTATGGCACACTCCCCTGCCCACATAGGATCAGCCCCCATGATTGAACTTGTCTCCAGAGTTTGGCACAATGATAAAATCACAGACTCCGCCAAACGTCTGGTCCAACAATGCTTGATATGCCTGCAACACAACCCCGGGAAAGGAACTGTAGTGCCCCGGGGAGGATTTGGGGTCCCAAACCACCCATTTGAGGTCCTGCAAATGGACTACATCCAGCTGGACAGGTGCCAAGGCCTGAAATATGTACTTGTCGTGGTGTGCGCCTTTAGCAAATGGGTGGAAGCATACCCATCCCGTGACAACACTGCTATGGCCACCGCAAAAGTACTGTTAAAGGAGTTTTTCCCCCGTTACGGCCTTTGTCGTATTTTATGGAGCGATAATGGCCCCCACTTCATAGCCGAAGTCATCCAGTTCATCTTAAAGGGGTTGGGCATCAAGCAGAAATTTCATGCAGTCTTTCACCCCCAGTCCGCTGGACTTGTTGAGCGACACAATGCCACACTAAAGCTTAAACTGTCCAAGATAGTAGCTACCACGGGTCTGAAATGGCCAGACGCCCTCCCACTAGCATTGCTATCGATGCGTTCCACCCCCACCAGACATCACTTAACCCCTTATGAAGTTGTTTTCGGCCGACCCATGAGTATCTGGTCTGCACCAAAGCCAACTTCCTTTCATGACGTCCCGGACGTCCTAATGTCTGATTATCTGTATAAATTGACTGAAACCCTGTCTGTCATTCATCAGCAGGTGCAGCAGGCCATCCCCGATGCTTCCAGGGGTCCGGGTCACGCCATCCAACCCGGGGATTTCGTGCTGATCCGAAACTTTCAGCGGACGAAAAGTTTGGAACCCCGGTGGACGGGCCCCTGGCAAGTGTTAATCACCACCCGGACGGCTCTTCGTGTGGAGGGGAAAAGGCATTGGCTGCACGCGCACCACTGTAAGAAGGTCTCCCCGACCCTGGCCATGGCAGAAAACATCGGCGACCAAGAAGAGCTCCTGAACAAGGACCGACCGTCACTAACCTGCTATCCTGACACCAAAGCACTTGAACTTTCCAAATTCTCTGATCCCACTGTGCCATCCAGAGAAGGGTATTTCCTGCGTCGAAAGGAGGGAGCTTCGGCTAAGTAGACCACAAACTAAGTTGAATCTCAAAACGGTGACCCGAAGCAATCAAGGGTTGCCTAGAGAGAGGCTAAACTAAGTCTGTGGTTCTGCCCACTACCGAGCACCTTGAAAATGAAGATGATGGAAGCGCCAGATAAGAAGATGATGAAAGCGCCAAATAAGAAGATGATGGGGACAACAGGAAATACCCACTACAGAAACCCAAGAACAGACAGACTCCACAGCTCAAAGACAATTGCACTCTTCATCGCAATCCTTTTTTGCTTTCTCCTCATGACCACACTCTGGATCGTGGAAGAAAATGCACCTGCTCATGAGACATTCCTGACCACTGCTCAGCCTATCACCACGAAGGAACATTATCTGATTTCGCTCTCTCCCCAACTCAGAGAGAGGCGAAAGGAGTTTTGGAATAACTCTTTCGTACAGCTCCTTCACCAGCACAATCTCGCCACCAATGCCACCAACTGTTGGATCTGTGGGTTGCTACCCCACGCCACTGGACACTCGATACCCTTCATCCCCTCACCCTTCTCGGTTCATGGCTCCTGCCTTGCTTGGCTGATCCTCCTGCAAGAAAGCTATAAGGACAATGCCACCTCCAGCAAAACCGTAACGCCTTTCTCCCACGGGGTCCGGCGAAACAAAACAAAGACACACTTCTGCCCACAGACCTCCAACGACTCCATCCACATGGACATCCCTGCTAAAGAACGAATTGAAATGCAGGTGTTCAACAATCCAACCAGACCCACCTTCTCCTACCTGCGGAAACGAACGGCTGCCACTCTGACTGTGGCCCTATCAGTCATCAACGTCACAGGCCACATGTGCATAGAAGGACATGGGACACAGCTGGTGGGCCGCAGCGCGTGCCGATTTACCCGAACTTTGGACACTGCGGATCCACCTTCCTTTGTGTCGTCCCCAAACATGTATTTCGTCTGCGGCACAAAGGCCTACACCTGGCTCCCCAAAGGCTGGGGGGGCACTTGTTTCATCTCCTTCGTCCTTCCTCCGACTTATGTGGCCCCAGCGAATCATCATAGGCAAAAACGAGCCAAGAACATTGAGCAAGCCGACTCAACAGGAGCACAGTTCCTCGATGCTATGAAGGGACTTGTTCCTCTTTGGGGCCCGATGGCAAACAGCCGGGCCATCCGACATTTGACTCAGGCAGTTGAGACAACAATGAATATCAAAGCTGGTATCTTTGCCAACAACACCGCCGAACTCCAAGCGGTCCGCTTGGTGGCCCTACAGAACCGCCTTGTCCTAGATGTGGTTCTTGCGGACCGTGGTGGAGCATGCCGCATTATTGGGTCCAGCTGCTGTACATACATACCGGACAACTCGCCCTCAGTGTACAAAGCCATCGAACATCTTCACAGACTCTCTTCGGAAGTCCACCAGGAACAGGAAGAATGGTCGCTTGGTGGATGGTTCTGGAACACCGTTAAGAACTGGGGCTGGAGACTGTTCACCATTATCCTAATTCCTGTAGTAGTAATATGTGGCCTATGCTTAGGAATTCAATGTCTGCCACCCCTGTGTTCATTATGTGCAAACTGTATTTGCCCTAAGGCCGTGGACTTTGGAAACGAACGCATGGGAGCATTATATGATGCCGAGGTTGGGAATTTGATGAAGATTGACATTGAGTAGGCAAGTTGGCTAGATATGTTGAAAAGGGAGGACTGTTAAAAGTTAGATTGAGAATGTCAACATTATCGGCACCATCTTGCTCTCCTTGGGCCCATTCGTGCACGTAAGCGGCAGCCATTTTGTACACCATGGCCTCCCTGCCCCTCGCCGATAGCCAGCGTCTCTGTTCTCTCTCTCTCTCTCTCTCGACCTCGCAGGCAACCCCCCGCGCGCTGACAACCCCCCCCTCCACTCTCACATGTCTTGGGTCATAAACCCCTCTTCAGCGCGGCTCTGCCTCGGAACCCCATCCTGTTCCCAGCGCGACACTTCCCTTCATTCCTTTCATGGTCCCAGGCCCTTTGATGCAAACCCCCTTTTCCTGTGTGCCCGTTTGTCTTCCTCGTTCCCAGGCCACCGCCTAAGCTCTGCGGGTACTGTTTATTGCCCCCCCCCCGTACAGTAGGAAGCTTCCCTCATTAAAGGACCCTCGAGTTGATCAAAGCCCCCACCCTATGAGATCCGATCAAACCCCCCACATTCCATGAATCGGCGGAATGTCCCGCTGCGCGATAATCATCACCTGTTGTGACCGGGGTGGGGACTTCAACTGTAACTGTGTGTGGGAACGGGCCTGAAGGGGAGATTCGGAGGATATCCTTTCCGTACATCAAAGCATTACCAAGAATGTGTTGTATGTAATAAAGCAATAAACCTGTGTATAAGAGGCCAGGCCTCAGAGATGCGGGTAGAGCACCTCGTGACGATACTTGCTGTCCGAACTGATGTGTTCTCCTCCGGAGAGATTCTGAATAAAAACCCTTGTTTCCTGCCTTCCAGTCTCCAGCGCCTGCCTCTTCGTTGATTAATATCTTGTGGGTTTAGGAGGCGACACCGCCGGGCAATACTTAAGGTTCTTTTAATCTGGTTGGTAGCCTGACCTTTAACAAAGGGCGCTGAGTTCTGCGTGTTTCCAGCTTTCCGGGAAGGTGGCGGAGTTGAGGGAGCAGTTGATGACATCTCGGAGGTGTGGTGCTATGATGGAGTCTGCTTTGTTGAAGATATGGTGAGGGCATGGGTCAGTTGGGGATCCTGAGTGGATGGAGTTCATCAGGCGGATCGTGTCCTCGGTGGAGATTGGGTTCCAGTCGTTAAGGATGTTCAAGGGGGGTGAAGGTCCTGCGGAAGGTTGGGTGGGTTGGTCTCCGGGTCGGTTGTCGAAGCTGTTGTGGATGTCTGCGATTTTGTTGTGGAAGAAGGAAGCTAGGGAGTCGCAGAGGGCTTGGGAGGGGGTGATGTCGTTGGAGTTGGCTGAAGGGTTGGTAAATTCTTTGACGATGTTGAATAGTTCCTTGCTGTTGTGGGCGTTGTTATCTAGACGATCTTTGAATGCGGCTTTCTTGGCAGATCGGATTAGTTGGTGGTGTATGCGGGTGGCGTTTTTGAAGGCGTCTCTGGTGCTGGTGTTTGGGTCTTTTTTCCAGGCCTTCTCAAGGGATCGACAGAGTTTCTTAGATTTCTTAAGATCATCGTTGAACCAAGAGGCGTTTTTGCTGCCTAGTTTGCTTTGACGTTTTTTCAACGGTGCTAGGATGTCGGCGCTGTTGGATATTGGAGATCCATATAGGTAAGGTAAAGGTAAGGTAAAATTACACTGGGAGTCCATCGGACCCCGGCGTTTTATTTCAGGCCATACTTTTGATGGCTACCCTTACCTCTCGCACCTCAATGTTCCGACCCAGCAGTTTTGCATCTTCGTCCCCTAGTTCCGGCAAGTACAGACCCCCGTGAAAGTCTGCAAATCCTCCATAGATGGAAGCACTCGGCTAGGGTACAACTCCGTGTAGTAGTCAAAAAATAGCTCATTAATTCCTTGCTGGTCATATCGGGCCCTTCCCATTTGGTCTCTCAGCTCCAGGATAACCGAGACGCGCCGAGCCGGATTAGCCAGCCAGGCCAAAAGAGCCCCCGATTTATCCCGCTCCGCGTGCGCCCGTGTGATATAATTTTTATAATCGAAGCACCGCAGACGTTCCACATTCGCTGCAACTGCTTCCTTTACCTCCAACAATTCATCCTGCTTACCCGGGTGCTCAGGGCTCGCCCTCTCTAAAGCGCGCAAGCGCTCATCATCCCTTTGAATGTCCTGCAAGAGGACTTTCCGGGTCCCAGCCATCGCCGAGATACACCTTCCTCGTACAACCGTTTTACAGGCGTCCCATTCCACATTCACTGATCCTGCCGTCCCCACGTTAAGCTGAAAATAATCTTCAATGGCCGAAGCTATGGTAGTACGGAAGACCTGATCTTCAAGCTCCTCCGGACGTAATCGCCATGTGGGAATTCTAGGGCGCGGCCGTGACCATCCCAGTTGAGCCAACAATGGATTATGGTCTGAGATAGTGCGAGTGAGATATTCGCTACGGCAAATTTCTCCGTGTACATCCGGGGAACAGAGAAATGCGTCGAGCTGGACATGCAAGTCATGAAGGGCAGAGAAAAAGGAGTAGTCTTTAACCAATGGATGCTGGACTCTCCAGGTGTCTATCAATCCCCAAGTCCGCTGCCAGGTGGATCTCGCCACTGCCAGCTTGTGCGCTGGCGCATTCGGAAGAGGGGGGTGAGAGCGATTCGGTCAATATTCGTTATGCAATTAAAATCTCCCCCAAGAAGCAGGGGCCCCACCAGCACTGACTCCAGTTTGTGGGATAGGAGAGAGAAGAAGGCGGGTTGTTCCACGTTAGGTGCATATAGACATCCCAGTGTTAAGTCTCTACCATCTAATTTCCCCTGAACCACTACATACCTGCCTTCAGGATATGTCAATTGTGAAGTGCATTGGAAGGGAACCCCTGCCTTTATCCAAATTAAGACCCCCCTCGCAGAGAATGTAGTATAGTAGACTTGACCCCTCCAGTGGCGCTGTAAAGCACTGCCCTCTTTCGCAACAACGTGGGTTTCTTGAAGGAAGGCGATATGGATGCCCCTTCGTATTAAAAATGAGTGTATCTTATGGCGTTTATTCATGGTATGCATACCCCGTACGTTCCATGTGAGACAAGTGTATCCTAATGCGGGTCCCATTGTTGAGAGTAATGCTGGTAATGATCCACTCCACCTACCACCCCCGACACGCCCGGGTCCCCCCAACCAAACCCCACAATTAAAACATCCCCAACTCCCCTTCTACAGGACAGGCATCCAACATGGCATCCCCATCCAAACAAAGCAATAAACTAAGAAAGCTATACAGTGTGGGCTGCCTGGAACATCAACTGAATAATACCAGATTTCCTCCCAACCTCCTCCCCTTCTCCCAGGTTGACAACTACCTAATCAGGCCCCCCTCTAGGTGCAGGCATTGTTCTCATGCAGTCCCGCCTCCACTTAAGTGCAAGGACCGGAGGACCAATAGGCAGCACAATTACTCCGTAGAGTCAGGCACATACCCCATCCGCCGTTTATGGGGTAACATCAGGCAGGTCAGCCTCTGAAAGTCCGTGGGCGCTGCTAGAACTGGGGCTCATTCCTCCACTCTTCGTGCGCTCCGAATTATTGCTGGCCGGGCTAAGTTCTCCATGACTGATGGCCGCCACCGCTAAAACTGCCTTGTCCCATTTATGGCGCCAATCCGTGGGAGTCACGGGCCTCTGCCTCTACTGCGTAGTAGGGGAGCGATTGCGGGGCGAGGCAGCTGATGGCGAGCACTCGCCAGACTCCCCTCGAGTTTCTAGGTAGTCCCAGGCGGCCTGCGGCGTGAGGAAAAAGTGCGTACCTCCATCAGCAGTGACGCGCAGCCGTGCCGGGAACAGCATTGCGTAGGGAAGGTGTAGCAGCCTTAACTTCCGCTTCACCGTTAGGAAAGAGGCTCTTTGGCGCTGGACGTCTCTGGTGTAGTCAGAGAAGATAATTATTTTGCTGTTACCAATGCACAGATTTTGCAGCTCTCTGGCTGACCGCCGGATATGGTCACGGTCCCGGTAATGCAGAAGTCTCACCACTATCGGGTGCGGCGGGGCCCCAAGCCTCGGCGGTCAGGCAGGCACTCTGTGCGCTCTCTCCAGCGCGTAAAAGGGAGAAAGCCCCTCCGGTGCTACTTTGGTTTTTAACCATGTCTCCTGGAATTGAAGAGGATCGGATCCCTCTGCTCGTTCCGGCACACCTACTATGCGGAGATTATTGCGTCTGGAGCACCCTTCGCTGTCTTCTGCTCGCACCTCCAGTACCCGCACCCTCTGCACCACTTCCTTCAGTGTTTTCTGTAATGCATCAACCGTGTCGGGGATGTCCTTCATGGTTGTCTCATTGGTTGCCACTCTCTCCCTGAGTTTGCGATGATCATCCTTTAACAGGGACAGGTCCAACCCAATGGAGTCCATTCTCTTCTCAAGAGCCTCCCTCGAGGCCATGATGGCCTGCATAATGTCACCCAAAGAGGGGTCCCGCTGCTGCGCAGTAACTCCACTCCCAGTTGCAGAATCCTCGCCTTCCATGGCGTGCCCCGGGTCGTCCAGCCGAAGGACCTCAAACCCCTTCTTCTTAGTCACTCTGCCCATCTTGCGTATGCTAGTGGGTGCCCAGCCACTCGTCGTCCGCTTTGCTCGCTTCTCCGCGGGGGGACAGTCTGTGATTTCTCGCCAATCCCGGCCAGTTCCACACCAGGCCCTCTGTCAGGTCTTCTCCGTCAGTGGGCAGTGCAATAGTTCACAATAGTTCTGGCCCCTCAGCTCCGCATCCCAGGCCCAGGCTCGGTCCCCTGTAGTGTGGGCACGCGTTTCCTCACTCCTGCCAGCAGAGTCATCCTCCCTAATGTGAGTCGCACTTCCTCAGACCAACACACGCCCGTGGTCCAGAGTCTCTCAGCCCCCTCACCTCACCTTGGTTCGGGCTCAATCCCCTGCAGTGTTGGCATGTGGTTCTCCACTTCTGCCAGCAGAGACAGCCTCCCTAGGGTGCGTCGCCCTCCCTCAGGCTAACACACCCCCGTGGTCCAGAGTCTCTCAGGCCGCTCACCCCACCTTGGCTCCGACCCCACAACAACAGGTCCCAGGTCTATGGCTTGCCTCGTCCATCCTCACAGGATATGCACTCAGGCAGCTGGCGATCACAGCAAGCAGTCGTCACTCTCCCCTAGTGATGGGGGGGGTCACCAGTGTACACGACTCAGCAGCAGGGTGGACACTCCTCAGGGGTTAATCTGCCTGCCCTCCAGCTCTGCTGAAATGGAGACCAAGAGAACACTCGGGCATTCGGGCGCCGCCATCTTAGAGTCAGGCACCACGCTGACCTGCCGCCCGTGTATCTCACCAGTCCCGCCAGTAAAAGCAGCGCTACCCCACCTCTATCAGCGTGTAGGGCCGGCCGCTCCTGCCCAGCTAGCACCAGTCTCCACCGTGGGCCACTCGCTGCAGTCAGCGCTCCGCAGTCAGGCAGTTCGGCAGGCGACTCCGGCCGCCATTTTGTGTTCCCGCTGCTCCCGCCACTCCGAGCGGGGAAAAGGGTTCTCGTGCGCGGTCTGTGGGGCACACAGCGCTTTCCGCTTCTCCCCCTACGCACCCCGGACCTTCCTATACAGATGTCGGGGGCCCGAATTCAGAGCCAGGATAAATGAGGGAGAAGGGCAGCCACGGAGGAGCTCCGGAGTCCTGCTTCCGCCTACATCAGCGTCCAAGCCACACCCCTGCGGGCCACCATTGATGAGGTATGAAAATATTTGATTTTCCAAACAGCATAATTTCAGTTTTGGAGCCATTATATTTTAGGTGATTTTGTTTCATCCAATTCATTACTGCTGTGAGACAGTGATGAAACTTTTCCTCTGCCGCTGAGGAGTTTTTGTCCAGAGTGAGAATTAGTTGGGTGTCATCGGCGTAAGGGGATGAGGAGTGGCAGGAGGCTCTGATGTCCCCTTGGGAGGCTGCTATCACGCAAAAATTTAGATTGATCCAACTTCGGATACTGCACCGCTCATACATGACGGGCCAGATTCTAGTGAAAATTGGTTCCAGTTCGAATGATCTTTGTCTGAGGGGATGTGGCCAACAGGCTATCTTTTATCACACTCTGTGGAGCTGCCCGGGGTTGCGTGTCCTGTGGGAGGGGGCATCGGAACACATGCATAGGGCCTTACATAAAGAAATTGTCCTGACACCACAACTGGGTTTGTTGAATATATGGGAGGCGACTGACTTGACGGAGGTGGAACAACAGTTTACGACGCTCGGCTATATGCTGGTTAAACAGGAGATAGAGAAGGGGTGGGGTGGAGCAACTATACCAAGTGTCCATATGTGGGCGAAGGAGCTGGACAGATGCATGCTGGCGGAAACGGAGGTCTTCGTAGCAAGGGGGTGCCCCAAGAAATGGGACCGGAAATGGTCAAACTGGAATAAATACCGGGGAGATATTGTGGTGTGCCCGACGGTGGAATTAGAAATGCGCAGACATACAGAAAGTGTTGAAACTATGTAATGTATAACTGCTGTTTGAAACTCTCCAGAGCTGTAATTCTGTATATGCTGTAAAGAGTTGACCTCATCTGCACTTGATTTGATGTTCTTAATTAACACATTTAAAAATATAAATAATGGAATTCCCCTTTGCCCATACGTTGCCCCTAGACCAGGTCAGCAACAGAAAAATCATTCAGGCCTGCATCAAATGTCTTAGCACCTGATTACAACCCAGTTGTTGAGCCATTTAAGATAGTTTTGGACCTTCCTCCAGCTGTGACCCCATATACTGTTATCCAGGCTAACGTACCGCAATTACCTGCTGGGGTAATAGAACATTGTGATTCATTAAGGAACAAATCACCGTTTTAGTTAGGCTCCAAAACTGGCCCCACAGACAATCTTTTCCATAACTCTAAAATGGCCAGAAGAGTTAGCTGGTTAGAGAAGGGCCAGAAGTCTATGCCAGGGGACTGTGTGATATTGACTTTTAAGTCAATAGAGCTGATTCACCACATCTTGTCTATGGCGGGTTCGTCTTCCATCTTCTTGCATGACATCAACATGGTCCCGCTGGCTTTCTTTTATCAATCTTTTAACTCTACATGCTCATACTCACATGAGAGGGAATACCCTATGAGGCACACACTATATAATGTCCCAGTGCAGAATCGTTATGATCTCTTCTCCCACTTGGAGCAGGTGGATTGATGCCCTAAGAACAGAGAGGTACCGAATTTGTTGAGAAGAGTCGCTACCATAGATATGAGATCACTAGCACAGGGACTAAAGGATCCGGGCCCCATAAATGTTATGGTAAATACATCTATAACCCCAGAGATGGCCACAAATGAGGACCCTAGGAACGATATTCAAACGGCCTTAACCAACATAGGCATTGATCTAGCAGGTCAAAATCCAAGCCCAGTTGCCACTTCTGCCCTTAGCCTAGTTAACGGTGTAATAGCGTCCCCTCAAAGTGGGCATTGCCATAGCATTAGAACCAAGCACAAGGGTTGCAAAGGAAAAATTCAAAGATTGTACTTGTAATGCCCTGTTTTGGAATATTGCAGGTTTAAAACCTAAGACTGTGATCCCACAGTGGACAGAGTTTGTACTCAGGTTCGATATTTTGTGTCTGCAGGAAACATGGGCCAAAGATATGATCCACATTAATGGGTTTAAGACCTTTCGCTCGCCTGCAGTAGCATCAATGCATAGGAGAGCAATGGGGGGCTTTACACCTATGTAGCATACCATACAAACCTGCTGAACATAGTAACATTGGTCACTGACTACCACTTTCAAATAATATGGGCTGATCTGGACAGAACTACTGGTCTATTGATAGTGAATTTTTATAACAATGCTCTGCGCAAAGATCAGGCAGAAATGTTGGGGGCCATATCCCTACATGTTATTAAGATCCAGGATGCTTCCCCTAAAGATCTTCTTATAATTTGGGGCGGAGATTTTAATATCAGTCTCTCTCAGCACTGGGACACTGGAGTCTGTGGTTTTGGATGTAACAGTGAGACCAGTCTCCCTCACTTCAACCACTCTGGTCCAGGGGAGATTTTAAATGATATTATGCTCACTGGTGACATGTGTCATAAACACACTGTTCCTGCACCTATCATTACATGAACCCACTGTTCCTGCACCTATCATTACAAAGGTCTAAATATGTAAAACTCCTCAGTGGCTACTTAAGGAGAGTTACATGACCTTCTATATCCTTTATGAAAGCCCACCCCTATCCCGTGCATCCTGCACTCCTGGTATGTGTAATGTGTGTTTCAACGTTATGTATTAGTAAGAAAACACTGATGTTTGTTTTTTTCCAATGCTTCTTGCAAATATTGATGGTGCCGACTTTTTAATTTATGATTGTAGTTTAATGCGGGACAAACACTCGGAATCTATACTTCGAACAATGCTTTTCCCTTCTGAATTGTCAGAACTGAGAAGGGCTTTCAGAGGCACGCTCGCGTTAGCAGTTTCTCTCACGCTGTGTGATTCCTGAACACAGCGTGAGAGCGTAGAGACGCGCACGGCAGAACGGAGGGCCAAGGGCGTGGCTGGAGTATAAAAGCCACACCCGGACTTCCAGAAGGTGCTTAGCCTTCCAGCTCGCTTCAAAGTAACATCGCGCTTGGCAGCAATACTTACCAGAGGACATCAGAAATTCTTCAGAGCACCCAGGTTTCCAGAGTCTTCAATCCTGATCTGCTTTCAGAGTCTTCTATCCCGGTCTGCATTGCACGATGATTCTAGAAAAGAGAAGAAAGAAAGCTCAGTAAAAAACACTTTTTTCTTAAAGGCGCCCACCGCTAGCAAGAACTTTAATTTTCGGAAAGAAGAAGAATTTTTGGACACTCTTTTAAAAAAAGGGGACAGGGGAGGAGCTACCGCCGGCGACCAAGATGGCCACCTGATGACCGGCTCCGGCCGACCCTGCTCCACCGACCCACTATCCTGCATATAATCCTGTCCCCCGCCTAGTGCAATAGGTGGGAGACACCCAGCGGTGCCGGGAGAGACCATCCGTGAAGTCCTGCGAGCCCCCGGGACCGCGCAGCACCGCCTGGAGTTTTGCGGCCTGCGCGCAACGGAAGCCGGGGACTCGGGTAGCCAGGCCCCCCGACCAGAGTGGAACAACATCGGCTGCCGGGACGGCCTGTTGCCGGCCCGGTCAGCGGTTGAGAGGTCGGCTGGCGATTCACCCCGGGAGCATTTCTCTGCAGTGCGCTGGAGCTTTGTCCCTGCCATTGTCGGGTCTGGGGAGGTGCCCTGGGGCCTGGAGTGGGCCTCCTCAGCAGCGTTGGCCTGCCTTTGTTATGGTTTGGCAGGGGTGTGGGACAGGCGGTCCCCCCGCCTGAAGGTCGGCGCGGAGTCAGCACCGGATCTTGGTGGAGGCCCTGCCCGGCGCCCCTGAGGATCCTCGAGGTGGCGTGGGCCCCCATATGAGAGGAGTGGGACCCCGCCTGAAGATATTGACAGCTGGGGAGCCCGGCCCTGTCGGAGCGCTGTAGTTTGGCTGCGGGTGATGGCGTGGCCCTGAATGGGCCCCTGCTCTGAGACTGTTGTGGAGGTGAGTTCGGCCTCAGCTGTGGTTGACTTATCCTGCCTGGGACTGAACCCGCGTTGAGGCGTTGGGTGCCAGAGCTGTTGGCAATGGCGACGAAGACGGACTCCGAGCGGCAGGGCCCTAGGACTACCAGGGGGGCCCGGCAGGTCCAGTCTAACAAACTCGACAGATATACCCTGTCTAAGGGTTCGCTGGCAGAACTTAAGAGGGGCCCGAGTGGCGGCGCCGGCGATAATCCTGCAGCGGAGGAGCCTACGTTAAGGGATTTGATGGCGGCCATCACCGGGGTCCGTACGTCCTTGGGGCAGCAGATGGAGACTCTGGATGCCAAGCTTGACGTGGTGTCAATTGAGATGGGGTTGATCAGGGCTGATCTGTCGAAGGCCAACGAGAAGGTTAAGTCGCTGGAGCTTAAGACGACTAACCTAATTGACGATGTGAGCCAGCTCCAGCGGGAGGTGGGTGATCTTAGATCCTCAAGGGAGACCATGGATCGGCGGTTGGATGAATACAAAGGGCGGGTTCGACGCAATAATGTCCGCATCTTAGGGGTTCCGGAGATTGCGAGGGGCAGGCCACGGACCTCTTTGTGGAGAACTTTATCCTTGACCATCTTAAGCTGAAGGGGCTTAGTAAGTTCTTCACCGTGGAACGAGCCCACCGAGTTCCGGGTGGCAGGCCCCGGGTGGGGGCACCTCCTCGGCCGATAATTGCCCGAGTGCTGAATTTCCGGGACCGAGACGCTATCCTGCAGGTGGCCCGTTCGACTGACCCCCTGAAATTTGAAAACGCGACGATCCTGTTCTTTCCTGACTTCACCCAGGCGGTTCAGAAGCAAAGACAGAGGTTCATCGCGATCAAAAAGAAATTGAGGGACAAAGGTATGCGGTATGCAATGATGTTTCCAGCCCGCCTTCGCGTGGAACTCGATGGGAAGGCCTGCTTTTTTGACAATCCTGAGGTGGCGGCGGACTCGCTGGATACATTCCGGCGCCCGGACCGGGAGGCTGCCGATCGAGAGGAGGCCGAGAAACAATGATGTGGTTGAGTGGGGCTTAATGGGGGGCAGCGGATAGTAGCGAGGGTTGGTTTTTCCAGGTAGTGGTTCTTGGACCTTGGGCGGACTTTTTGTTAGAGATTCTGTTGAGTAATTATGGCGTACCACTACATTTATGGTGCCGGTGGGCGGGGGGTGGGTGGGCCGGTCCATGGGCCCTCCTCTGTCTTCTACTTTTAGATTTTCGTAGCTAGTTGGGGGTGACAGGCACACTGCTAGTTGGGGATGAGCGCAAGCTATATGCAGGGGTGCAGGGAGGGGGTTTGGGGGGGATTAGGGGTTAGTTATTGTATTTTTATATGTATTTTTTTTGCACTGGGCGCCATTGCATTACAATCTTTGCTTTTGCTTCCTTAATGTCCTCCGTTAAAGAGGCTGTGGGGATTTCCGCACTGAGCTGGAATGTCAATGGTTTGGGGGACAAGATCAAGAGGGGTATGGTAGGCCAATTGATTTGTAGGCATTCCCCGGATGTGGTATTATTGCAGGAAACCCACCTTATGGGTAAGCGGTGTATGGTACTCCACAGAGGGGGCTATAAGTTGGTGGCTCACGCTGGTTTTTACGACTGGGTCACGAGGGGTCGGGATCTTGGTCAAGAATGCCTTCCCTTTAGCCATACAGGCCACATGGATCGACAATAGGGGGAGGTACGTTGGTGTCTCTGGTTTGTGGGAGGGGAGAAGTGTGACTTTTTTGTCTGTCTATGTTACTCCGGCCCTTCAGACGGACACATTCCACGATCTGAGTAAGATTTTTTTGTCCTTGCCGGTTGGTCTGCTGGTTGTTGGTGGGGATTTCAATGCTTTTATGGATGGGAATGTTGATCGATGCCGGGCTCGTGAGTTGCTGTCCTCCCAGAGGGGGTTGGCTGATTTTGTGGGCACTACAGGTCTGGTGGACGGTTGGAGGCTTAAGCACCCCGACGAGACACAATATACGCACGTCTCGGCTGCGCACAAGTCCTTTTCTAGAAAAGATTACGTCCTGGTGCCAGCAGCCCAGGCTGCGTGGCTCCGGGAGGTGTGGCACTTGGCCAGAGGGGTCTCGGATCACTCACCTGTTTGGCTCAGCTTAGATCTTGGTGGGCGCGATGTGGCCCGGGTTGCACTGATAAGTGCTTGGAGATTCCGGGACCCAGCGGCTAAGAAGGAGATCGTGCGTGTGGCAGACAGGTATTTTCAGGAGAACGTTGACTCGGTAGCCTCCGGGTGCTCCCTATGGGAAGCATATAAGACCGTCCTTAGGGGGGAGTTGCTTTCGTATATTTCGGGAAAGAAAAAGGAGGGGCGCGCTGAGGTTGACAGGGTGGAATCAGACTTGCTTGCGCTGGAGCGAGAGGTGTCGCTTGCTTCCACGCCGGAGGGTCTGCATCGTTTGAATCTCCTTAAGGATGAATACAGGTGCCTGGCTCGTGACAACGCTAAATCACAATTGGCCGATACCCAGAGTAGAGTATATGAGCATGGGGATAAGGCGGGGAAGCTGATTGCTTGGTTGGAAAAGGGGGATTGGGCGTCGCGGCTAGTTCCGGTGCTGCAGTCCCCTGGGGCCGACATGGTCACTGACCCGCAGGAGATTGTGGACATCTTTGCCAGATACTATGAGAAGGTCTACGCAGCTGAGTGTCGGTATTCGGAGGCCGAGAATTCGGATATGATCCAGGACATTCCGATGCCTATTCTTTCGGACGAAGATAGGGAGTTCCTCGACTCTCCTCTCACTAATGATGAGGTGTCACAGGCGATTAGAGGGGTTCGGTCTGGTAAAGCGTCAGGCCCTAATGGGCTTCCTATTGAGCTGTATAAAGTTAATGAGAATAAGTTAGCTCCTTTTATCAAAGATATGTTTATGGAGAGTAGGGAGAGAGGTCGGCTTCCCTATGATCAGCGCGTGGCGAATATCATAGTCCTCCATAAGGAGGGTAAGCCGAAGACCGAGTGTTCCTCCTATAGGCCGATTTCCTTGTTAAATGCTGAGCCCAAAATTTTGGCGAAACTGTTGGGGAACCGCCTGGTCAAGGTGATTACTAGGCTGGTACATCCAGACCAATCGGGCTTTATGCCCCGCCGGAACACAGCTCTTAATTTGCATAGGTTGCATGGGGTAATTGGTGGGGCTTCGCAGATACACGAACCGTCGATATTACTATCTTTGGACGCCACTATGGCCTTTGACAGAGTGGAGTGGCCTTATCTTTTTGCTGCCCTTGGTAAGATGGGTCTAGGCTCGGAGTTTGTCTCTTGGGTTCGCCTCCTATATTCTGGTTCGCTGGCCCGAGTAGTCGTCAATAATCACAGATCGGCTGATTTCGAGCTGGGGAGAGGCACCAGGCAGGGCTGTCCTCTTTCCCCGCTGCTCTTTGCATTGGCGCTTGGGCCGCTAGCGGCCTGGGTTCGTTGGGATAGATCGATTAGGGGGCTCCGATGGACACCCGACTGGGAGGACAAGATATTGCTCTACGCAGATGATATTCTCTGGTACACAACGTCCCCTCGAGCTTCACTTATTGCATTTCTAGACATCCTGGAGGTGTTCAGTAGATACTCTGGCTTTACCATTAATTGGACGAAGTCGCTCCTGTTTGTTTTGAGTGGTGATCCACCGGAGGTTCCCCCACGCTGTCCGGTTAAATTGGAAGTGGAGGGATTTAAATATTCTGGTATTTTTATATCCCTGGACCCTCAGAGCAGATACTCCCATAACCTGTTGCCTCCGTTGGTTCGGCTTAGGCGCGACGTGGATCGCTTGAAGTCGCTTCCCCTTTCTCTTCTTGGTCGAGCTGTTCTGTTTAAGATAATGGCCCTTCCTCGTTTCCTCTATGCGCTCCAGAAATCTTAGATCCTCCGACTGATTGTGAGGAATTTATTTATCTTGTTGTAAAACTCAATCACCGTAATTCTGAAAGAAAGGGCGAGAAAGGAAAGTCTGACTACAGAATGATTGTATTGAAAGATAGGTCTAGCACTAAAAACGAGTCTTCAGCAAAGTTAGACATGGTTGAACCTGTGCAAATAGGTACCATTAGAGGGCCTTTATCGAAGGATGAAAAAGAAAAGCGTAGAAAATTAAACCAATGTTTGTACTGTGGAAAAATATTTTGTAAAGGACTGTCCAACTTGACCCATAAAACCGAAATCTAAAACTGCAGATATTGTCGCTAGACAGCAGCCGGAAAACTAAAACACTCGGTGGATAAAGAGGTCAGTTTACCGAGTGAGCAAACCAGTTTGGCCTCCATAACTCCAACTGCCTCTCATTGTCATCTTAGTATAAGAATCTTGCTTCAGTCACAGAATGATAAAACTAGATCTTGGTCTCTTGATGCTCTGATTGATTCAGGAGCTACAGGCAACTTCATAGATACCCAATTGCTCGTTGAGTTGGGTTTACAGAAAGTAGTGAAAGTCTCTCCAGAGATAGTTCGAGCGGTTGATGGGAAAGAATTAACTTCAGGACCTGTACAACATCATACTGAATTATTAAACATGACTTGTGCTACAAAGCATGTTGAGGAGATAACTTTTGATATAATTGATGCTCCTCAGTTTCGTTTAATATTAGGCATTCCGCGGTTAGTACTTCACAATTCTTACATAGATTGGACTAATAGAACCATACTATTTAAATCAGATTACTGTCATGCCAAATGTTTTCAACAATATCCTGGCTCTGAACTTTTAATACAAGGGTATGATTTTCCAAAAGACTCAAAAAGCGTCCTGATAATTGAAGGAGTTCCAGAGGAATATATTGATTTAGTGGATGTATTCGACAAAAAAAAGGTCAACACTTTACCACCTCATAGGGACTATGACTGTCAGATTGATTTACTTCCTGTGGCAACTTTACCTTGCAGTCGTATATATGCTCTGACATAGAAAGAGAACAAACATTTACGCACTTATCTAGATAAGTATTTAGCAAATGGTTTTATAAGACACCCTAAGTCCCCGGTTTCCTCACTCTTTTTTTTTATTCCGAAAAAAGGGGGAGAATTGCGCTCGTGCATAGACTATCGCGCGATCAATAATGTGACTGTTAAAAATAGGTATCCGCTACCGTTGATACCAACGTTACTTGACCAAATCAAAGACACCACCATTTATACGAAACTGGATTTACGTGGAGCATATCATCTGGTAAGAGTCCATGAGGGCGATGAATGGAAGACAGCATTCCGTACTAAATTTGGATTATATGAATATCAAGTCATGCCCTTCGGACTCTGCAACGCTCCAGCTGCGTTGCAGTTTTTTATGAATGAAGTCTTAAGAGATTTTCTTGACATCTGCTGTATTGTCTATGTAGATGATATTCTCATTTATTCTAAAACTAAGTCTGAGCATGTAAAGCAAGTACGAGCCATTCCGCAACAGCTTTTGCAAAATTCTTTATTTGTAAAATTGGAAAAAAGTTTGTTTCATGTCACCACAGTGGATTTTTTAGGATATATCCTCAGCCCTTCTGGCTTAGAAATGGACCCAAAAAAAGTTCAAGCAATTATAGAATGGCCTAGTCCAACCACTGTAAAACAAATCCAAAGTTTTTTAGGGTTTGCAAATTTTTATAGGCGATTCATTAATAATTTCTCAAAAATAATCACTCCAATCACAAAACTGTTGAGAAAAAATACAAAATTTGAGTTGAATTCAGAAGCAGAATTGGCTTTCCAAGATTTAAAAAAATCAGTTCACAACAGCCCAATTTTAAAACATTCAGATCCCACTCAGCCTTTCATAGTGGAAGCTGATGCCTCCCAATTTGCTATAGGAGGTATTTTATCCCAAAGAAGTAAAAGTACTGGACAAATGCATCCAATTGCATATTATTCAAGGAAATTGTCTCCCACAGAACAAAATTATGCCATTGCCGATAGAGAATTATTGGCTATAAAAGCTGTTTTCAAGGAATGGCGACACTATTTGCTAGGGGCTGGACATCCTGTAACTATTTACACCGATCACAGAAATTTACAATCTCTAAGATCTGTCAAAGCATTGTCTGCTCGCCAATTGCTATGGACTTTATTCTTTAATGACTACGATTTTATCATCACTTACCATCCAGGAAAGGAAAACAATAAAGCGGATGCTTTATCAAAAATTGGTATTAGTGATGAAATGAATATAAAACAAGAGACTATTCATCCAATTATTCCAGCAGAACGCTTTCTTATAGGCCTTATTGATTCTGATGTACTATCTGATATTGAGATTGCACTTAAAACACACTCAAAAGAAGAATGGAGCAGGAGTTATCCATTATTACAATGGAACGATAACTTATTGTATATGAATGATCAAGTGTATGTCCCCACTGAGTCAATTCAGAAACGTATATTACAAACATATCATGATTCACTTCTATCAGTCCACCCCTGAGTCACTAAAATGTATCAACTAATTAAGAGACGATTTTGGTGGCCATCTATGTTCAAGGACATTCAAAGTTATGTAGACAATTGTACTGTTTGTATTCAAAACAAAACAATTCACCATGCTCCTAGTGGTTTACTTTTGCCCTTACCTTTACCACCACAGCCATGGCATCCAGTTTCTCTTGAATTCATTGTAGAACTACCTCGTACCAAGACTGGTTTCACTATGATTCTAACAGTCGTAGATCATTTCTCACGTTATGCACATTTCATTCCTCTAAAAAAGCTTCCTACAGCAATAGAAATGGCTCATATTTTTGTAAAGGAAGTTGTGAAACTACATGGCATCCCATCTGTTGTGATTTCAGACAGAGGCCCCCAATTCATTTCACATTTTTGGCAAAATATGGGGAAATCTTTGAACCTGGAAGTGCGTACTTCATCCAGTTATCATCCACAAACGGATGGATTAACTGAACGCACAAATCAAACTATCGAACAATTCTTACGTTGTATATTAGCCACTTTTGACCAGGAATGGTCTGATATTTTATGGGCTACAGAATTTGCTTACATCAACTCTGATCATTCTTCCATAGGTATGTCTCCTTTTTTTTGTGTACATGGTTTTCACCACAAAGACATGTTAGGAGTAGACAAAAAAATCAACCTTAATTCCAGCTGTTACTGACTATGTGATTCATTTGGTAGCTGTTCAACAAAAAGCCCAAAAACATTTAGCTCAAGCGAAAGAAACACAAAAAGCCTTTGCTGATAAACATCGATCTAAACCGCCACTTTATTTAGTAGGAGACAAGGTTTGGTTAGCTACTAAAAATGTAAAACTTAAAAGTCATAAGACATTTCGTCCACGATTCATAGGTCCCTTTACCATAGAAAAAATTATCAATCCTGTCAGCGTAAAATTATCGTTTTCATCCGGTATTTCATGTTTCTTTGATAAAACCATGTAACCCAGAAACAAAATTATTACATCGTCCCCCGGCTATTGAAGTTGATGGGGTTCCAGAATTTGAAGTAAAGGCAGTGCTCGATTCAAAAAGGATTAAAGGCAAATTGTTTTACTTGGTAGATTGGAAGGGTTACGGCCCAGAAGAGCGCTCATGGGAACCACTTGCTAATTTATAAAATGCTCCAAAGGTTCTAAAAACATTTCATGCCAGGTATCCTAATAAACCAAAACCTGTCCCTATAGTCTTAGGGGGGATTCCTGCACCTATCATTACATGAACCCACTGTTCCTGCACCTATCATTACAAAGGTCTAAATATGTAAAACTCCTCAGTGGCTACTTAAGGAGAGTTACATGACCTACTATATCCTTTATGAAAGCCCACCCCTATCCCGTGCATCCTGCACTCCTGGTATGTGTAATGTGTGTTTCAACGTTATGTATTAGTAAGAACACACTGATGTTTGTTTTTTTCCAATGCTTCTTGCAAATATTGATGGTGCCGACTTTTTAATTTATGATTGTAGTTTAATGCGGGACAAACACTCAGATTCTATACTTGGAACAATGCTTTTCCCTTCTGAATTGTCAGAACTGAGAAGGGCTTTCAGAGGCACGCTCGCGTTAGCAGTTTCTCTCACACTGTGTGATTCCTGAACACAGCGTGAGAGCGTAGAGACACGCACGGCAGAACGGAGGGCCAAGGGCGTGGCTGGAGTATAAAAGCCACACCCGGACTTCCAGAAGGTGCTTAGCCTTCCAGCTCGCTTCAAAGTAACATCGCGCTTGGCAACAATACTTACCAGAGGACATCAGAGATTATTCAGAGCACCCAGGTTTCCAGAGTCTTCAATCCTGATCTGCTTTCAGAGTCTTCTATCCCGGTCTGCATTGCACGATGATTCTAGAAAAGAGAAGAAAGAAAGCTAAGTAAAAAACTCTTTTTCATAAAGGCGCCCACCGCTAGCAAGAACTTTAATTCTTGGAAAGAAGAATAGTTTTTGGACACTCTTTTTAAAAAAAGAGGACAGGGGAGGAGCTACCGCCGGTGACCAAGATGGCCGCCTGATGACCGGCTCCGGCCGACCCTGCCCCACCGACCCACTATCCTGCATATAATCCTGTCCCCCGCCTAGTGCAATAGGCGGGAGAAACCCAGCGGTGCCGGGAGAGACCATCCTCGAAGTCCTGCGAGCCCCCGGGACCGCGCAGCGCCGCCTGGAGTTTTGCGGCCTGCGCGCAACGGAAGGCGGGGACTCGGGTAGCCAGGCCCCCCGACCGGAGTGGAACAACATCGGCCGCCGGGACGGCCTGTTGCCGGCCCGGTCGGCGGTTGAGAGGTCGGCTGGTGATTCACCCCGGGAGCATTTCTCTGCAGTGCGGGATCCCCGCTGGACGGGGTGGGGGGGTCCCAGATATCGGTGGGGTCCGCAAATCGCCCTCAGTGAGCCTCTGTGACTGGTTTGGCACTGGAGCTTTGTCCCTGCCATTGTCGGGTCTGGGGAGGAGCCCTGGGGCCTGGAGTGGGCCTCCTCAGCAGCGTTGGCCTGCCTTTGTTGTGGTTTGGCGGAGGTGTGGGACAGGCTGTCCCCCCACCCTGAAGGTCGGCGCTGGATCTTGGTGGAGGCCCTGCCCGGCGCCCCTGAGGATCCTCGAGGTGGCATGGGCCCCCATATGAGAGGAGTGGGACCCCGCCTGAAGATATTGACAGCTGGGGAGACCGGCCCTGTGGGAGCGCTGTAGTTTGGCTGCGGGTGATGGCATGGCCCTGAATGCACTGCGGCCTTGGTCGGTGCGTGGCCAGGCCCCTGCTCTGAGACTGTTGTGGAGGTGAGTTCGGCCTCAGCTGTGGTTGGCTTATCCTGCCTGGGACTGAACCCGCGTTAAGGCGTTGGGTGCCAGAGCTGTTGGCAATGGTGACGAAGACGGACTCCGAGCGGCAGGGCCCCAAGACTACTAGGGGGCCCCGGCAGGTCCAGTCTAACAAACTCGACAGATATACCCTGCCTAAGGGTTCGCTGGCAGAACTTAAGAGGGGCCCGAGCGGCGGCGCCGGCGATAATCCTGCAGCGGAGGAGCCTACGTTAACGGATTTGATGGCGGCCATCACCGGGGTCCGTACTTCCTTGGGGCAGCAGATGGAGACTCTGGATGCCAAGCTTGACGCGGTGTCAATTGAGATGGGGTTGATCAGGGCTGATCTGTCGAAGCCCAACATGAAGGTCAAGTCGCTGGAGCTTAAGACGACTAACCTAATTGACGATGTGAGCCAGCTCCAGCGGGAGGTGGGTGATCTTAGATCCTCGAGGGAGACCATGGATCGGCGGTTGGATGAATATGAAGGGCGGACCCAACGCAATAATGCCCGCATCTTAGGGGTTCCGGAGAAGGCGGAGGGGCAGGCCACGGACCTCTTTGTGGAGAACTTTATCCTTGACCATCTTAAGCCGAAGGGGCTTAGTAAGTTCTTCACCGTGGAACGAGCCCACCGAGTGCCGGGGGGCAGGCCCCGGGTGGGGGCGCCTCCTCGGCCGATAATTGCCCGAGTGCTGAATTTACGGGACCGAGACGCTATCCTGCAGGCGGCCCGTTGGGCTGACCCCCTTAAGTTTGAAAACGCGACAATCCTGTTCTTTCCTGACTTCACCCAGCCGGTTCAGAAGCAAAGACAGAGGCTCATCGCGATCAAAAAGAAATTGAGGGACAAAGGCATGCGGTATGCAATGATGTTTCCAGCCTGCCTTCATGTGGAACTCGATGGGAAGGCCTGTTTTTTTGACAATCCTGAGGTGGCGGCGGACTGGCTGGATACATTCCGGCACCCGGACCAGGAGTCTGCCGATCGAGAGGAGGCCGAGGAACAATGATGTGGTTGAGTGGGGCTTTGTCATGTACGCGGTGCATTGCCACTCCGTTGTCTCCTCTAAACACTCTAGAACCTCACTTCTGGTGTTTGTGCCTCTGACCGGTCTAGTTGTTGGTCGAACAGCTTTTCGGCGTAGCACTTCCGGGGGCACGCATATAATCCGCGTAGTCCCGCTGGGTCACTGCTTCAGATTATTTTTTTTTTTTTTTTTTTTAAACCTTTATTGATCACGTCACATAAATACAAGCATGGGCCTACAACCAACCCGGCCGGCCGCTAAACACGTCATGAGGGCAGCAAAGCAATATAAAAAGAAACGGCGGCCCAAAAGCCGGGGTCAGGTAAATATACACGATACGACTCATAGTTAAGCGTACCGCGTAATAAGCAGGATTTAAGAAGGTTAATTTTACAATGAAGAGAAATAAAACAAAAAAAATATCAGAAGAAGTGCCAGACGGTAACACATGATCCTACAACAGCAACAGGAAACAGAAATCCGCAATAAGGGCGAATACACTGGAGGACACAGGGGCAAGGTATACGAGTCAGGATAAATGTAAACAACACATACACGTCATGTCGAATCAGCACCCCAGCCCGTAAGAACAAAACAGATTGTAGGAAACATGAAGACGACGACACCCAGTAAAAGAAAAAGCAAAGGGCCATAGAGACAAAGGAAGGACACATAAACAACCCTCTTCCCCCTACCCCCCACCCTGCACCCCTGCAGAAGGCTACGGCCTACCCCCCCCCCCAGCAGCGTGCCTATCGCCCTAAAGAAAAACCCGAAATATAGAAGAAAAAGGAAGAAAAAGGAAAGGAAAAATATGAAGAAGGGCCATCGATCAGACAACCCGGCCCCCCCCTCACCTATCGCACACAATATACATCAGAAGCATAGTCAGAAGAGCCACAGTAAGCAAGAATCATAAAGTCAAACAGTAACATCCCCGTGGAGTGTCTCTCCAAAACACCGTCAGCCGACAATGTGATCCATCAGATCCTAAACGTTATCATCCCAGGCTTTCTCTGTCAATAGTACCCACATACGGCCAGTCATCAAGCGGCAGACAGTACAGTGTGGTGGGTCCAACCGAACCGGGCGACACGGGAAGCGCCAATACTCCATGGGACTGCAGCCCCCCAATCCCAGTCAAGTACGCATGGCGGAACTCCGTATGTGGCAATACAGATACCGAAAACATCCCCCAGGCAGAACACAGTCTCACCAGCCAGGAGGAGTAGGACACACAATCCGACACTTGTTGAAACGCCGCCGAGGCAGCCCAAACTATAGATCGATGTTGGTTCTTCCGCCGCCATATAGATAAGGGCGACGAGACACTCCCAAACACAACAGAGCAATCCAAAGCGATGTCACGGACCGGGGCTATCGGCGTCTCCACAAACGTAGGCGCAGCTGGAACATTCAGCACTGACGCAAAGGCGGGCACATCGGCGCTTCCTCGTGATTCATCCCCACCCATGTGGAGCGGCGGGACAACAATGGCGGCCATCCTCCTACCCAGATCCCGGGCGTCCCAGATCAGGGTCTTATGCAGAGTTGTTAACTCAGCCAAAACATCTCCAGGCGTGGGCTCTCTCTCGTGTCGCCAGACCCCAGGACTCTCTCGCATATCGGCTTCTCTGCCCGGGTGAGGTGTGCGTACGAGGGCGCTCTCCGCCATCCTAGCTGCTCCGGCCTCGTCTCTCTCCACCTCACCGCGGGAACGGGTCTCACATCAGGGAGGAACAGGATTCACAGCGGGAATCTCACAAGCCAAGGCAGGTTTCTCAGCGGAGAGTCACCAAAAGGCTAAAAACTCCGCCGCACCCTGGGGGCAGCACGCCGACTCCGGGTAGAGTCGGTAATGGGCCCGGATTCAACACCGGAATGGGGGGCTAAGAATCATGGACCGCCCTCGACCCAGCGGCATCACACTCCCCACATGGTTCTCCGCCAGTTGGGCTGGGTCGGCACAGTCGCCATCGGCAATCAGGTCTTTAGTTCCCGCCGGCCGAGACCTCACCATCACCAGAGGCCACTGTTGTTGCAGTCGCGGCCGGCCACTCTCCACACTCGAGACCCCGGTCCCAGCTCCGTGAAGGCCTCAAAACAGTCGGGGACACTCTAACGGGTCTGCAGCAAGCAGAAGCCTCAGGAGCAAGCGGTAAGTAAAAGAGATTCTTCGCCTACATGTAAATGCCGTTGCAGCTCAGGATAAGTGCCAGGGTGTATGTCACTGCTTCAGATTCTTAATGGAGTCCAGAACCTCGAGATAAGGCGGACGCTTATCGCCTACATCAACGTTCTGTCCCGCTTCAACGGAGAAGCCCGTTCCGAAGATCCGCGCTGATGCGCACTTAGGTATTCCTGCTCGTTTCCGTCTAGGGGAGACTTTCTATGCATTTCAGCGTGAGTCCCTTGCTCATTGCACCATCAGGATTCAAGCAAACCGGGCCGAAGAAGGCTGTGATGCCAGAAACCGGTCCCCGGGAGCTTGTTTCCTTCCCAGTATAAGAATTGGCTTGGTAGTTTGGTTTGCCCTGTTCCCATCATGCACTGGGACAGGAACAGACTAATTTGCATATAGCCAGGTTCTGAGCTGGGATGGTGCAGTGAGCTAAAAAACGGTGATGGATTAAAACCATGATCTCTTGACTTGGTAAGAGTATTCTGCATCATTCAGAAGCTCTGTCCATCACCACCCCCCTTTTCCAAAATCGGTTTTATCCACACTATGTGTGGGAGGGTATACTCAGACGTGAGTCCCTTGCTCATTGCAGCATCAGGATTCAAGCAAACCGGGCCGAAGAAGGCTGTGATGCCAGAAACCGGTCCCCGGGAGCTTGTTTCCTTCCCAGTATAAGAATTGGCTTGGTAGTTTGGTTTGCCCTGTTCCCATCATGCACTGGGACAGGAACAGACTAATTTGCATATAGCCAGGTTCTGAGCTGGGATGGTGCAGTGAGCTAAAAAACGGTGATGGATTAAAACCATGATCTCTTGACTTGGTAAGAGTATTCTGCATCATTCAGAAGCTCTGTCCATCACCACCACCCTTTTCCAAAATCGGTTTTATCCACACTATGTGTGGGAGGGTATACTCAGACGTGAGTCCCTTGCTCATTGCAGCATCAGGATTCAAGCAAACCGGGCCGAAGAAGGCTGTGATGCCAGAAACCGGTCCCCGGGAGCTTGTTTCCTTCCCAGTATAAGAATTGGCTTGGTAGTTTGGTTTGCCCTGTTCCCATCATGCACTGGGACAGGAACAGACTAATTTGCATATAGCCAGGTTCTGAGCCGGGATGGTGCAGTGAGCTAAAAAACGGTGATGGATTAAAACCATGATCTCTTGACTTGGTAAGAGTATTCTGCATCATTCAGAAGCTCTGTCCATCACCACCCCCCTTTTCCAAAATCGGTTTTATCCACACTATGTGTGGGAGGGTATACTCAGACGTGAGTCCCTTGCTTATTGCACCATCAGGATTCAAGCAAACCGGGCCGAAGAAGGCTGTGATGCCAGAAAACGGTCCCCGGGAGCTTGTTTCCTTCCCAGTATAAGAATTGGCTTGGTAGTTTGGTTTGCCCTGTTCCCATCATGCACTGGGACAGGAACAGACTAATTTGCACATAGCCAGGTTCTGAGCTGGGATGGTGCAGTGAGCTAAAAAACGGTGATGGATTAAAACCATGATCTCTTGACTTGGTAAGAGTATTCTGCATCATTCAGAAGCTCTGTCCATCACCACCCCCCTTTTCCAAAATCGGTTTTATCCACACTATGTGTGGGAGGGTATACTCAGACATGAGTCCCTTGCTCATTGCACCATCAGGATTCAAGCAAACCGGGCCGAAGAAGGCTGTGATGCCAGAAACCGGTCCCCGGGAGCTTGTTTCCTTCCCAGTATAAGAATTGGCTTGGTAGTTTGGTTTGCCCTGTTCCCATCATGCACTGGGACAGGAACAGACTAATTTGCATATAGCCAGGTTCTGAGCTGGGATGGTGCAGTGAGCTAAAAAACGGTGATGGATTAAAACCATGATCTCTTGACTTGGTAAGAGTATTCTGCATCATTCAGAAGCTCTGTCCATCACCACCCCCCTTTTCCAAAATCGGTTTTATCCACACTATGTGTGGGAGGGTATACTCAGACGTGAGTCCCTTGCTCATTGCACCATCAGGATTCAAGCAAACCGGGCCGAAGAAGGCTGTGATGCCAGAAACCGGTCCCCGGGAGCTTGTTTCCTTCCCAGTATAAGAATTGGCTTGGTAGTTTGGTTTGCCCTGTTCCCATCATGCACTGGGACAGGAACAGACTAATTTGCATATAGCCAGGTTCTGAGCTGGGATGGTGCAGTGAGCTAAAAAACGGTGATGGATTAAAACCATGATCTCTTGACTTGGTAAGAGTATTCTGCATCATTCAGAAGCTCTGTCCATCACCACCCCCCTTTTCCAAAATCGGTTTTATCCACACTATGTGTGGGAGGGTATACTCAGACGTGAGTCCCTTGCTCATTGCACCATCAGGATTCAAGCAAACCGGGCCGAAGAAGGCTGTGATGCCAGAAACCGGTCCCCGGGAGCTTGTTTCCTTCCCAGTATAAGAATTGGCTTGGTAGTTTGGTTTGCCCTGTTCCCATCATGCACTGGGACAGGAACAGACTAATTTGCATATAGCCAGGTTCTGAGCTGGGATGGTGCAGTGAGCTAAAAAACGGTGATGGATTAAAACCATGATCTCTTGACTTGGTAAGAGTATTCTGCATCATTCAGAAGCTCTGTCCATCACCACCCCCCTTTTCCAAAATCGGTTTTATCCACACTATGTGTGGGAGGGTATACTCAGACGTGAGTCCCTTGCTTATTGCACCATCAGGATTCAAGCAAACCGGGCCGAAGAAGGCTGTGATGCCAGAAACCGGTCCCCGGGAGCTTGTTTCCTTCCCAGTATAAGAATTGGCTTGGTAGTTTGGTTTGCCCTGTTCCCATCATGCACTGGGACAGGAACAGACTAATTTGCACATAGCCAGGTTCTGAGCTGGGATGGTGCAGTGAGCTAAAAAACGGTGATGGATTAAAACCATGATCTCTTGACTTGGTAAGAGTATTCTGCATCATTCAGAAGCTCTGTCCATCACCACCCCCCTTTTCCAAAATCGGTTTTATCCACACTATGTGTGGGAGGGTATACTCAGACATGAGTCCCTTGCTCATTGCACCATCAGGATTCAAGCAAACCGGGCCGAAGAAGGCTGTGATGCCAGAAACTGATCCCCGGGAGCTTGTTTCCTTCCCAGTATAAGAATTGGCTTGGTAGTTTGGTTTGCCCTGTTCCCATCATGCACTGGGACAGGAACAGACTAATTTGCACATAGCCAGGTTCTGAGCTGGGATGGTGCAGTGAGCTAAAAAACGGTGATGGATTAAAACCATGATCTCTTGACTTGGTAAGAGTATTCTGCATCATTCAGAAGCTCTGTCCATCACCACCCCCCTTTTCCAAAATCCATTTCAGCATATCTGCCTTTTCCCGCTATCGCGCAGGAGCTCTTTGTTTTGACTGTTTTGCAACTCGCGCTGGAGCGCTTTATGTTTGTCTGTTTGGTAGCACGCGCAGGAGCGCTTGTTTTCACTGTTTGGCAACACGCGCTGGAGCGCTTTGTTTTTTACTGTTTTGCAACTCGCGCTGGTGCGCTTTGTTTTTGACTGTTTAGTAGCACGCACAGGAGCGCTTTGTTTTTGGGGCATATGAGAGACACGCAGTAGCGTGTTGGAGGCGCATGACATTGTTGCATGAGCACACGATCATTGTGTCCAGCAGTATCCCGTCTCTTCATTCCTTGCTCTGCTGGTCAAGCGCAGGAGCGCTTTCCTTCACCCCTCAAGGAAGCAACCTACTATTGTTTGCTGCCAGGTGTTTACAAGCCTCGGTGAGTACCTATACTGCAGGCCCTCACAAAGTAGTGTTTAGAGGTGTACATAGGAAGAAGGTGGGTCTGGGTTCCTTCCTAACGGGTCTCTTTATTTTCTCCTAGGGAGCATCCCTGTCCTGCCCATACCGTTGCCTCCCATCTCCGTCCTCATTTCTGGCTCCTTCCCTGGCTTCACATCATCCCTGCCGGGTGCAGCATTTCCGTACTGGGGTCAGGTGGGTACAGGGGCGGTAGCTCTTGTCGTCTCTGCGGAATCTCCTCACAAGCAGAGGTAAGCCTTGTGGGGATCTCGACAGGCTTAATAGGGGCAGCGGATAGTAGCGAGGGTTGGTTTTTCCGGGTAGTGGTGCTTGGACCTTGGGCGGACTTTTTGTTAGAGATTCTGTTGAGTAATTATGGCGTCCCACTACATTTATGGTGCTGGTGGGTGGGCCGGTCCATGGGCCCTCCTCTGTGTTCTACTTTTAGATTTTCGTAGCTAGTTGGGGATGAGCGCAAGCTATATGCAGGGGTGCAGGGGTGCAGGGAGGGGGGCGGGGGGGGATTAGGGGTTAGTTATTGTATTTTAGTATGTATTTTTTTTTGCACTGAGCGCCATTGCATTACAATGTTTGCTTTTGCTTCCTTAATGTCCTCCATTAAAGGGTCTGTGGGGATTTCCGCACTGAGCTGGAATGTCAATGGTTTGGGGGATAAGATCAAGAGGGGTATGGTGGGCTAATTGATTCGAGAGGCATTTCCCGGATGTGGTATTATTGCAGGGGTAAGCGGTGTATGGCACTCCATAGAGGGGGCTATAAGTTGGTGGCTCACGCTGATTTTACGACTGGGTCACGAGGATCCGGGATCTTGGTCAAGAATGCCTTCCCTTTAGCCATACAGGCCACATGGATCGACAATAGGGGAAGGTACGTTGGTGTCTCTGGTTTGTGGGAGGGGAGAAGTGTGACTTTTTTGTCTGTCTATGTTACTCCGGCCCTTCAGACGGACACATTCCACGATTTGAGTAAGATTTTTTTGTCCTTGCCGGTTGGTCTGCTGGTTGTTGGTGGGGATTTCAATGCTGTTATGGATGGGAATGTTGATCGATGCCCGGCTCGTGAGTTGTTGTCCTCCCAGAGGTGGTTGGCTGATTTTGTGGGCACTACAAGTCTGGTGGACGGTTGGAGGCTTAAGCACCCCGACGAGACACGATATACGCACGTCTCGGCTACGCACAAATCCTTTTCTAGAATAGATTACGCCCTGGTGCCAGCGGTCCTGGCTGCGTGGCTTCGGGAGGTGCGGCACTTGGCCAGAGGGGTCTCGGATCACTCACCTGTTTGGCTCAGCTTAGATCTTGGCGGGCGCGATGTGGCCCAGGTTGCACCGATAAGTGCTTGGAGATTCCGGGACCCAGCGGCTAAGAAGGAGATCGTGCGTGTGGCAGACAGGTATTTTCAGGAGAACGTTGACTCGGTAGCCCCCGGGTGCTCCCTATGGGAAGCATATAAGACCGTCCTTAGGGGGGAGTTGCTTTCGTATATTTCGGGAAAGAAAAAGGAGGGGCGGGCTGAGGTTGACAGGGTGGAATCAGACTTGCTTGCGCTGGAGCGAGAGGTGTCGCTTGCTTCCACGCCGGAGGGACTGCATCGTTTGAATCTCCTTAAGGATGAATACAGGTGCCTGGCCCGTGACAACGCTAAATCACAATTGGCCGATACCCATAGTAGAGTATATGAGCATGGGGATAAGGCGGGGAAGCTGATTGCTTGGTTGGAAAAGGGGGATTGGGCGTCGCGGCTAGTTCCGGTGCTGCAGTCCCCTTGGGCCGACAGGGTCACGGACCCGCCGGAGATTGTGGACATCTTTGACAGATACTATGAGAAGGTCTACGCAGCTGAGTGTCGGTATTCGGAGGCCGAGAATGCGGTTATGATCCGGGACATTCCGATGCCTATTCTTTCGGACGAAGATAGGGAGTTCCTCGACTCTCCTCTCACTAATGATGAGGTGTCACAGGCGATTAGAGGGGTTCGGTCTGGTAAAACATCAGGCCCTAATGGGCTTCCTATTGAGCTGTATAAAGTTAACGCGAATAAGTTAGCTCCTTATATCAAAGATATGTTTATGGAGAGTAGGGAGAGAGGTCGGCTTACCTTTGATCAGCGCGTGGCGAATATCATAGTCCTCCATAAGGAGGGTAAGCCGAAGACCGAGTGTTCCTCCTATAGGCCGATTTCCTTGTTAAATGCTGAGCCCAAAATTTTGGCGAACCGCCTGGTCAAGGTGATTACTACGCTGGTACATCCAGACCAATCAGGCTTTATGCCCCGCCGGAACACAGCTCTTAATTTGCGTAGGTTGCATGGGGTAATTGGTGGGGCTTCGCAGATACAAGAACCGTTGATATTACTATCTTTGGACGCCACTATGGCCTTTGACAGGGTGGAGTGGCCTTATCTTTTTGCTGCCCTTGGTAAGATGGGTCTAGGCTCAGAGTTTGTCTCTTGGGTTCGCCTCCTATATTCTGGTTCGCTGGTCCGAGTGGTCGTCAATAATCACAGATTGGCTGATTTCGCGCTGGGGAGAGGCACCAGGCAGGGCTGTCCTCTTTCCCCGCTGCTCTTTGCATTGGCGCTTGAGCCGCTAGCGGCCTGGGTTCGTTGGGATAGATCGATTAGGGGGCTCCGATGGACACCCGACTTTGAGGACAAGATATCGCTCTACGTGGATGATATTCTCTTGTATCTAATGTCCCCTCGAGCTTCACTTATGGCATTTCTAGACGTCCTGGAGGTGTTCAGTAGATACTCTGGCTTTGTCATTAATTGGACAAAGTCGGTCCTGTTTGTTTTGAGTGGTGATCCCCCGGAGGTTCCCCCACGCTGTCCGGTTAAATTGGAAGTGGAGGGATTTAAATATCTTGGTATTTTTATATCCCTGGACCCTCGGAGCAGATACTCCCATAACCTATTGCCTCCGCTTAGGCGCGACGTGGTTCGCTGGAAGTCGCTTCCCCTTTCTCTTCTTGGTCGAGCTGTTCTGTTTAAGATGATGGCCGATCCTCGTTTCCTCTATGCGCTCCAGAACTCTATGGATCCGGTTCCGCCGTCGTACTTCAAGGAGGTCGAGGCTCTCCAGAGACAACTTCTCTGGGAGGGTAGGCCCCGAATTGCGTTTGCGAAATTGATATTGCCGTGGTACGATGGCGGGATTGGTCTGCCTAATATTAGGAAGTATTATTGGGCGTCACAGCTGGCGG
Source organism: Lissotriton helveticus (assembly GCF_964261635.1). Taxonomy (NCBI): domain Eukaryota; kingdom Metazoa; phylum Chordata; class Amphibia; order Caudata; family Salamandridae; genus Lissotriton; species Lissotriton helveticus. The sequence continues at coordinate 717,448,734 of NC_136061.1, forward strand.
CGGTCAATCAGGCTATTTACGGTTCGCCATTGGACCCCGGCTATAGTATGGACCGTGGCTAGGTTCCCGGGGGAGAATTTACTAGGGCATTATATGCAAGACAGGGACGCTTTCCCGTGGTGGGACCGACGGCGGTGGCAGTTGGGGTCTGGCACGAGGCACGAGGCTACCCGCTCCCTCGGGTCGGAGGGGAAGATCACGTTGGCAACCCCCCTCTCTCGAGTTGGGGATCTATGGGGCAAGGATGGTATCCTTCCATTTGAGACCCTGCAGGAACGCTATCGGATGCAGGGGAGCGAGAGGTTTTGTTACCTTCAGATTAGGCATGCACTGCTACCTAACATCCCCCTTAGTGCGACGCTCCCGGAGGCTTCCCCGCTGGAGGATCGAGTGTTGGATCGTCATCTCCCGACAAAAACGATCTCCCTGATCTATAGAAAGCTAGTTAACCACGCGGAGGATCCTTTGGTGGCCCTGAGGGACCAGTGGACGGTGGATGGATTGCTTATGGATGATGAGGACTGGAGGGAGGCAGTGGCCTCTCCGAGGATCGTTGCCATTCAGATGAGGCTTCGGCTGGTTCAATTAAAGATTCTCCATCGCTGCTATGTGACTGGCCCACGGTTGGTGCGAATGGGTTTGGCTGTGAGTGGCGATTGCAGGAGAGGGTGTGGTGAGTTAGGAACGTTCTTTCATGTGTTGTGGGATTGTGCCCTCATTCGGGGGTATTGGTCTGCTGTTCATGCCAAGGTGCCAAGGTGAGGGAGGTGTGGGGAGTGGGGTTTGAGTTGGAGGCTAGGCGTTGCATCCTGAATGTTTGGGACCTGACTGATCTCACCTCCCATGGAAAGATGTGGACCACGTTGGCATGTGGTATTGCGAAGCATAATATAGCTCAGCTGTGGGGGGCGGTTCAGCCACCGACAGTCGGGAAATAGATGGACGATTTGGATTGGTGTATGTTTAGAGAGCGGGCTGTGTAAGTGGCAAGGGGTAGGCCCAAGAAATGGGGGAAGGTTTGGGGGCCCTGGAATGTTTATAGGGGTGAAATCTGCACTCCCCCGGTGGCAATGGAAGACCCGGAAGTGCTGGAGGATCCCTGAACCCGAATACAGACATCATTGTTTATCATTATTCACTAGGAGGATGTGATTAGATTTATTGCGCAGGGTGGCAGTCCAGTGCACTTATTGTAAGTGTGTTATTTTTTGTTTATGTTTAATAAAAAGACTTATTAAAAAAAAAGGGGACAGATTCACAAACTCAACAGTCAGAAAGAAGAATTACAAGTTTACTTATTTTGTGAATTCACAGTACAAATCTGGAGTGTAAAGAAATGTTAGTGTATTTGTTTTTGCAGTATTATTTTGATTTCTTTTAGAAGTGAAAGTCGTGATGAGCGTCAAGCAGGATGTTTACTAAGTGAGTTAAATAATTGAAGAGCAGCAATTATTGTGAACAATTTTATCATTGTTGTTTCTTATAGAACGTGAATAAAGGTCAATCAGCCCATACTCCAAAGAGTAACATCCATCTGACGCACGCCCCCCTAGGACAACACTTCAATTAACAACATCCCTGCTGACCAGACTTCATTCACAACGACTTCCAGGACGCGAATCCTTACTTGGCAGGTAGGAACCTTTAGATTCTAAAGTAATGACTATTGCTTAGAACTTAAATTAGGATAATTAGGTTAACAACATAGAACAACAATATCAGGAGGACTTTTCTTAAGGACGTTTCTTGTTGCTTCGCAGGTTGACTACAAGAAACCTCATTAGCGGCTGATTCCGGCCTCCCTCCCTAACTACTATCATCAACCCTAGTGTAAAATCTAAATCACAAGTTGTAGGATAGGGTTCCTGGGAGTTTGGCTCATAGCGTCTTTGCAAAATTCCATCAAGCACCTTACAGGTAAGGGTTCGAGACCACACAGGTAAGAGTGCCCTGGTAAATCTGACAACATGGGCTTTGCAAACAACTTATGTAGTTCATTGGTTCCATTCAGCCCAACTTTTATTGGATGCGGACTTTCCTCCACTATCGACTTTATTTTAACTTGATCTAGTCACGCCTCCGGACTTACAAGTTTTCAAACTTACGACATCTCCCTTAGTGACCACTTTCCGCAGAGTATTGGGGTTAAGCTGAACTGTAGACCAGTCAAAGGGAAGGACCCCTCTACTTACTGTGTAAATGACGCCACCTTGACATGTCAAAATGGCTACTCGCGGAGCTGGAAAAAATAGACCCAGATTAATTCATGAATAAGGTTATATCTAACTGGAGCGAAGCAATCATTAAATGCATAGGGGAAGGCCATATCGAGTCAGAAATAGTGGAGGGGTTTTCCGTCCTATCTGAGTGTATAGGTAACTCCCTACACGTAAACTCTAACAAGAAATCTACACCAAGAAAAGGGTGGTTTGATCACAGTTGTATTATAGCTCACTCCAACCTTAAATCTGCTCTTCATAGTAAGCCTACAAATACCGATAAAATAAAAGAAGCAAAAAGGGGATATCGATATGCCTTGAAAGCGAGGAAAAATAGGCTAAAGGAGGAGGCATGGAACAATCTCCGAACTGCATCTGAACTGAAAGACTCCTCAGCGTTTTGGAAAGCGGTCAATGCCCCCGTTTCTAGTTGACGCAGGGAGGGCAAGCATAGAGATAGCAGTATCTGGGGAGGAATGGGTAGACTACTACTCCAAACTATATTCTACCCCTTCCCCTGAACCAAGTATTAGCGACATGGAGGGGAATAGGATAGAACCCCATATTGTTAGTTACCACTCGCAACTTCAACTGGATCTTAATGAGATAGAGGAGGTGATTAGAAGAGTGGTAAAGCTCCAGGGCCAGATGGCATCCCTTTGGACCTTTTTTAATATAACATAGCCTTCCGGGGACCTATTTTAACCCATGTCATCAATGCATGCATATCGACCAGCCATATTTCTACCGGGAGCAAATAGATTTTGGTCCTGATTTTTAAAAAGGGGGATAGGCATAATCCTGCATGCTATCGCCCCTTTTCGCTCCTAGATTCCACTGTTAAAATAATTGGAAAAGTAATTTTATTCAGAATACAGGCTTGGGCAGATGAACACTCCATCATCAGTAATATCCAATATGGCTTCCGAAAGGGTCTGGGAACGAATATACTAAGGCTAAAAGGGGCCCTCTTTACCTAGCATTTGTGGATTTGTCCGCGGCTTTTGCCTGCATCATCCACAACAAACTATGGCCGATTTTAGAGAAGTTGGGAGTAGAACCATCTCTAATTTTCTTAATGCGTGAAATCGAGGCCAGAGCTATGGTGCGATTCGGCATGGGAGCGAGTGTACTGACAGTTTTACTGTAGGAAGAGAAGTAAGGCAGGGTTGTGTCCTGGCACCCCTCCTATTTACTTTGTGTATTAACAACTTAGATCTGACCTTGGGAAAGGAGTGCCAGGACCTCCCGGGGTTTAAGGGAATTGTCGTCTCCCTGTGCCAATGTATGCTGATGACGCAGTGTTTATGGCCCGCACCCCATATAGACGGTTTTAACTAGTTTTGTAAATGTTATGTCCAATTTGGGTCTCACAGTCAACCCATCTAAAACTTTTCTATTAAAATGTGGCCAGGGGAGCAATAAGTGCCCTTTTTTCCTAGAGGAGAATCGCCTAACCTGGGCCAATACTTTTTCATACCTGGGGGTTCTTTTCGACCGCACTGGCTCATGGTGAAAGGCTGTAAATCTGAGAAGAATGTTGTTTTCTAAGTCCCTGGCAGCTCTGAACAATTTTGGCAGAAAACTCTACAGACGCCCCCTCCCGCCCACAGAACTGCTCCACATCTACAAAGCGAAATGCGTCTCAATAGCGACCTATGGAGCGGGTATCTGGGGATACGTAGATGTGACTTCTTTACAGAAGATCGAAAATAGATTTCTTAGACATCTGCTTGCTATCCCGGCTGGTGTTTCTACCTTTAATTGTCAGAGTTGGGTCTATCACATATAGAAGATGTCATTTAGATCCAGCCATTTCTCCTCTGCCATCACATTTGGACCACAGAACAGACCAGCCTAAATCCCCAAGTGATCAGAGACTGCTCTGCATTAGATGGGGCCTCTCACATAGGATGGCTCATGTATATTAAAGATTTTTCGTGTAAATTGGGCCATCCAGAATATTTTGATAACCTCAGCAGCCTGACTAAATTATACAGGAAAGTTCTGAAACTTAGTTGCCTGCATTATCTCAGAAACAAAAGATTAAACACAGAGATTCAAAAAATCTCAGTCTTGGCACACCAAAACATTCTGACCACTTTTAAGATACAAATTATGTGTGGGAGGGTATACTCAGACGTGAGTCCCTTGCTCATTGCACCATCAGGATTCAAGCAAGCCGGGCCGAAGAAGGCTGTGATGCCAGAAACCGGTCCCCGGAAGCTTGTTTCCTTCCCAGTATAAGAATTGGCTTGGTAGTTTGGTTTGCCCTGTTCCCATCATGCACTGGGACAGGAACAGACTAATTTGCATATAGCCAGGTTCTGAGCTGGGATGGTGCAGTGAGCTAAAAAACAGTGATGGATTAAAACCATGATCTATTGACTTGGTGAGAGTATTCTGCATCATTCAGAAACTCTGTCCATCACCTTTTCCAAAATCAATTTCATCCACACTATGTGTGGGAGGGTATACTCAGACGTGAGTCCCTTGCTCATTGCACCATCAGGATTCAAGCAAGCCGGGCCGAAGAAGGCTGTGATGCCAGAAACCGGTCCCCGGAAGCTTGTTTCCTTCCCAGTATAAGAATTGGCTTGGTAGTTTGGTTTGCCCTGTTCCCATCATGCACTGGGACAGGAACAGACTAATTTGCATATAGCCAGGTTCTGAGCTGGGATGGTGCAGTGAGCTAAAAAACAGTGATGGATTAAAACCATGATCTATTGACTTGGTAAGAGTATTCTGCATCATTCAGAAACTCTGTCCATCACCTTTTCCAAAATCAATTTCATCCACACTATGTGTGGGAGGGTATACTCAGACGTGAGTCCCTTGCTCATTGCACCATCAGGATTCAAGCAAGCCGGGCCGAAGAAGGCTGTGATGCCAGAAACCGGTCCCCGGAAGCTTGTTTCCTTCCCAGTATAAGAATTGGCTTGGTAGTTTGGTTTGCCCTGTTCCCATCATGCACTGGGACAGGAACAGACTAATTTGCATATAGCCAGGTTCTGAGCTGGGATGGTGCAGTGAGCTAAAAAACAGTGATGGATTAAAACCATGATCTATTGACTTGGTAAGAGTATTCTGCATCATTCAGAAACTCTGTCCATCACCTTTTCCAAAATCAATTTCATCCACACTATGTGTGGGAGGGTATACTCAGACGTGAGTCCCTTGCTCATTGCACCATCAGGATTCAAGCAAGCCGGGCCGAAGAAGGCTGTGATGCCAGAAACCGGTCCCCGGAAGCTTGTTTCCTTCCCAGTATAAGAATTGGCTTGGTAGTTTGGTTTGCCCTGTTCCCATCATGCACTGGGACAGGAACAGACTAATTTGCATATAGCCAGGTTCTGAGCTGGGATGGTGCAGTGAGCTAAAAAACAGTGATGGATTAAAACCATGATCTATTGACTTGGTAAGAGTATTCTGCATCATTCAGAAACTCTGTCCATCACCTTTTCCAAAATCAATTTCATCCACACTATGTGTGGGAGGGTATACTCAGACGTGAGTCCCTTGCTCATTGCACCATCAGGATTCAAGCAAGCCGGGCCGAAGAAGGCTGTGATGCCAGAAACCGGTCCCCGGAAGCTTGTTTCCTTCCCAGTATAAGAATTGGCTTGGTAGTTTGGTTTGCCCTGTTCCCATCATGCACTGGGACAGGAACAGACTAATTTGCATATAGCCAGGTTCTGAGCTGGGATGGTGCAGTGAGCTAAAAAACAGTGATGGATTAAAACCATGATCTATTGACTTGGTAAGAGTATTCTGCATCATTCAGAAACTCTGTCCATCACCTTTTCCAAAATCACTTTTAAGATACAGCCATACTTAACATATGTAACCCCTGATTTTGATAGATTTTAATTAACGTGTTTTAGGATGTCCATTGTTCATAGGCTTTTTAGCTTTCCAATAATTAACGATTGTTCCAGGCAATTGTCCAATTGCCCATGTGATGACCTGTCTGCACAATCTACCATGCACGTCTTATTTATTTGTTAATGTTATACATATCAGAGGAAAAGGTGGATTCTCCCGGTGCTCAGAACATTAGGCCTGAAACAATGTTTTCCTAGTTATGCAATCTCTGGGGGAAGAGCTCATAACTTTATCCGTTACATTGTTTTTAAAGTCTGTTTCTAAATGTACAAAGACTATTTTTATGTAAGAACCTGTACTGTAAAATCAATTTTTTTAAACTTTGTGGTTCTTCTTTTTAACTCATTAGTAACATGTGTTCTTGCCCCTGACTGTACTGCATTTTTAATGTGCTTTTATGATTATCTTTTTAATCGAATAAAGCTTACTTTGAATTGAATTGACAGCAAAGATCACTCTTTATGACGGTGACTGAAGGGGGAGGAAGTCTGTACACTTATGCAGTCTTAGAGACATTCAGATGGATTCCACAGAATCCAGAAAAACGGTCACCCACGCACTCATTATCTGGAGACTCGACTACGGTAATTCACTCTATTCCAGCATCACCCAGAAACAGCTCAAGAAACCACAGAATGTCCAAAACACCGCAGCCAGACTGGTCCTTCACATTCCCTGCCACAGCCACATTATGCAATACCTACAACAACTCTATTTGGCTGTCAGTCAACAAAAGAATCACCCTCATGTTCCTCAAACATGTCTACAAAGCTCTCCATGATGAAGGACCAGCATATCTGAACCACCGACTCGCTTTTCATGTGCCCTTCAGACAACTCTGTTCCACCCAGCTCGCCCTAGCCTCAGTCCCCGGTATCCACAAGACCAGAACCGGAGGAAGATACTTCTCCTACCTCGCCGCCAAGAAATGCAACACCCTGCCCCTCTACCTCAGGCAATCCCTGTCCCTGACCCAATTCAGTAAGGACCTCAAGACCTGGTTCTTCAAATTATCCTACCCCCAGAGGGAACAGCAGCCCCCCTTCAGCGCCTTGAGACCCTTACAGGTGAGTCACCGCCATATATAGGCCTCTGATTGATTGATTGAGAGAGGACCATATGTCGATTCGTGCCTTTTTTGGGGCAAGACTTCATATGCTTTTTAGTACGTCAATCCCAATGCATTTCGGGCAACCCAGTGCCCTTCATTAGGGGAAAACATCTGTAGTAGTGTCGTGTTTTGGCAGCTCCTGAGTTAGCGTTTAGCACAGCTACACGGTCTTTTCTGTTAACTTGACCAAAACGAATGGGGGCCATTTTGAATCCCTTTGACTTCCGTTGCAATGAACACGCTGCCTCGTGGTCAGTGTGCCCTTTCGTCCTTTCTCGATACCCATGGTCACTAGTCTGCTCGGCAACAGGCTATTTTTAGTACTGGTCAAGCGCACATGCGCATTTCGCACCAATTGGTCACTCTCCAGGAATGTTCACGCTAACTGACCAGTGCTGATGAAACTCCTCCCACATGTTGGCTGTGTTCCAAAAATGACCTTATATGTACCTAAAATGTGTAACTTGTAACCGCCTATCTTTTATTTGCTATGAAACCATATAAAAGAGGTCGCGCACCGATGTTCGGTGTGCTACTTCTTACATTACCGAAGGGTGCTGTTGGAATGTATCACCACCCCATGGGGTCTTAATAAACTTGTCTTTTACCTTTTCCAGTGTCCGTGGCAACTTCTATACTAAGGTGTTAGAGAGTTTAGCAGAGTATGTAGGCCTGATTTTGAACCCAACACCACAATTGGCGACCACGAAGGGACTCATCGGCGACTCGGAGGCCCGAAGGAGAGGTCGTGACGAAGGTTAGGAAACTCGCCATGGACGCGATCGCTGCCATTGAGTGACCCGAGTCTCGGCACCCACGGTGTGTTTTCCCTTCCTTCCGATCTGACCTTCCAGGTGGCGCCGGTCCTCGACTGAGATTCTGATCTTGGATTGTCGTGATGTGCCGTTTTGGCTGATTCGACCACAGAACTTGGCAGTTGGACTTTGGACGTTTGAAAAGAAAATTGGTAAGCTTTTGGGTGGTGAGATAGTCTACTGACACTTACTGTGTTGTTTTGAAACTTTGAATTTTGAAACTTTGAATCTTGAAACTTGGAACCTTGAAACTTTGAATTTTGAAACTTTGAATTTTGAAACTTTGAATTCTGAAACTTTGAATTTTGAATTTGAATCTGTTAGCTAACGTTTTTGAATCTTTGAATTTTGAATTTGAATATGTGAAGTGCACCTCACATAGGCAGGCATGTAGGGATATTTCTCTGATTTATTTGATTTGAATAGTGCACCGTGTTAGGTGTCATTTTGTAGTATCGCGGTTTCGTGGTACTTTTTGAAACATGCCTGTTTTTAGCACACTCCGTAGGATGTGCTGTTCTGAAAATGGTACCAATTATCGATTGAGTGAAAAACAGCCGGCTCCCCCAGAGGGGACTCCAAATCGTGAAATGTATGTTAAATACGGTATTCCACCTATAATGTATAGTGCATTATGGCATAAGTATACTAAGACTGATCGTGAATTACAGTGGCCACTATATGGGTCGTTTGACCTTCGAAAGGTACAATATGTAGAGCAGTGCTTGTTTCAGCGAAGGTCTAGACAAGATATGTTTGATTGTGTGCGTACGTGGGAGAAAGAGGTGCGTGAACGAGCGAAGCGTGAGGAGGCCTTGGCGGAGAAAGTGCAGCGGAAGGCTGCACATGACAAAGCTTTACAGCTACAGGAGAAGGAATTACAGGAAAAGAAAGAGAGGGAGAGACGAGAACGTAATCTACAGGTTAATGGTCAATTCCCTATCAGGCGTCCTCTCTATCCAGTCCTTACTAATGAAACAGATGATTTTTCATTACTAGATCGTTGCCCGCCTCCGTACGTCGCACCTACGGCTCCGAATGAGGACTCGGACGAGGATAGTGATCGAACACAGCGTACCAGGTTATATACGGAACGAGCTACGGAATTGCGCTCGATTGCGCGAAAGCTAAATAGTAATACTGTTACTGTTTCTGATGTTACTAAACAAATGGAACAGTGGTCTGATAAGGAACGACTGTATTTTTTAGATCATTTTGGAGATGAAGTTGTTGAGCGATATAGAAAATATTCTCTCGAGTTAGAACCAAAGGAGATATCCAAGAGTCGTGAGAATTTTCGTAAAGGTATTTTTGTTCTTTCAGATGCGGACGACTTCTTCAAGCGTTTGCTTGAACTGCGTAGTGAGACGACACGGCTGCGGGAGTTGGAAAAGTCGAAGAATTCGTCTACGTCCGGAGCGACGGGGATATCCAAAGAATGCCCTATCTTTGAAACAGATAAGATCGCTGCGATTAATGTTAGACCTATGCGAGAAGCTGCGCCTTTATATGTCCCTCATAAAGGGGATGGCACAGATGATGATAAAAGCTCCAAAGACGCGAAAGGGTATTTTGTATATAATTGGGTTTATACGCCTTGGAATAGAGCAGATGTTATGGCGCTTAAGAATGCGTTACCTGATCCCCGTAAAAACCCTGCAGCTTTTTATGAAAATGTTGAAAGTGCAATTTCTTCATGTATCATGACGTTAGTTGATATTGATCTATTTTTCGGGTTGATATTGCCCCCTGATATGTGGAGAGTAATTCGTAGGTTTGATGACCAGACGACTCTCGGGGCCACTTGGAAAGATATTGTTCAGGCTGATTTAGATAGAGAACCAGCATGTAAACCGTGTAAATTAATATTAGACCTACCAGGGGCCATACTAACAAAACTAAAGACTCTTGCTCCCGCTAAAAAGATTGATTGGACTATATTAGCCTCTTGTAAGCAGAAAGCGGATGAATCAGTTTCCGATTTTTTCTCTCGCTTCGAGGAAGCGTTCCATGATTACAGTGGTCAATTATTGACAGAAGATACTGGCAGGCATCTATTCGTTGATAAGTATGTAGCTAATCTCCTACCGGAGATTGCGAAACGATTAAAAGCGAGTGAAAGTTCATAGACCACAGCAACCCCTGCTTCTTTATTGACTATGGCTCAATATTATGAAAGACAGGAATTAGAGGCGAAAGAAAGTAGTGATAAGAAGGCGAAGGATTTGAAGACGAAGGTAATGTTAGCTCAGGTTCAGGCTACGAGAGGGAACAATAGAGGAGGGCGAGGATCATACAGTAATGCTCCTCCCCCTCGTTCTGACATTTCTGTGAATCAATGTGCATACTGCAAACAGTTTGGGCATTGGATTACAGACTGTCCGGTGTTTCGAGAGCAGCGTAATTTGAGGGGACGAGGAAGTGGGAGATCTAGGAATTATTATGGAGGGTCAAGAGGAGGTTATGGCACGAATGATCGAGGAGGTTATGGCATAAATGACCGTGGAGGATATGGAGCAAGGGGTCGTGGTCAGTCAGATTATAATACGTTTGATAACCGCAATCAATATCAGATAAATGAGGGTGATCCTGCTGAACCACGGGATGAGCATTACGCATAGGATTGCGTAGGATGGGGTGTGGAATCGGTTGAGGTACCAGTTGATCAGAGGGGTCCATACATAGAAGCACATGTTTTGGGTTCTACTGATAAATTTCTGGTCGATACAGGAGCTACTCGTAGCGCTTTGTCCAAACACTTGGTTCCAAGGGCTCCCCTGTCTGGCGAGGTAATTACAGCAATAGGGTTCGATGGAACACCTACTTCTAGCCCACTGTCTCAACCTGTTGCATTTCATGTTGATAAATTTGCTGCCCCTTGTCCCTTTTTGTTGTCCCCAAATACACCCGATAATATTATTGGACTCGATATGTTAAAACACTTTCGAGCTACTATTCGCTGTGCCCCAGAAGGAGTGCGAGTTGTGCTGAATGAGAATTACCCAGACTTTGAGCGAGTGTGTTTTCTCCATGAATCTGAAGTATTGGCCTCCTTACCAAATACGTTATGGGCCACTTCTGACACGGATGTGGGGCAGATGTTAATCCCTCCAGTACGAATTACTGTAAAGGAGGGAGTATCTTTACCACGTGTCCCACAATATAAGATTTCTAGAGAAGGGGAACTTGCATTAATACACATTGTCAATGATTTGATTTCTGCAGGAGTAGTTGAGGAAGTTTCTTACAATGTTTGCAATAGCCCAATTTTACCGATCCTTAAGAGAGACACAGATACTAAGGTTTATCGTTTCATTATTGATTTGAGGGAAATAAACAAGATAGTAGTGCCTCAGTACCCAGTGGTGTCTGACATCACCACGTTGCTTACGTTGGTTCCATCGACGGCAACTACTTTTACAGTTATCGATTTAAAGAATGCCTTCTTTTCGATCCCTGTACATCCTGACAGTCGATATCTATTCGGCTTTACATTAAATAATAAATCGTACAGATTCTGTCGAATTCCTCAAGGCTATACTGAAAGTCCTAGTATTTATAGTCAAGCATTAAAAAGACAGCTTGATTCTTTTGACTTACAAGAGGGAGTGGTTCTCATTCAATATGTAGACGATATCTTACTTGCTGCAGAGACGCCAGAACAATGTGAGAAGAGTACCTTTGCTTTGCTTTCCTTCCTGGCCAAACATAATCATAAAGTTTCGAAGAAAAAGCTGCAATATTGTAGACCAAAGGTGACCTACCTCGGTCATCTTTTGTCTAAGGAGGGCCGTGCATTGACACCAGATCGAATTCAAGCAATCCTAGATACTCCAGTCCCTCGCACTCAGAAGGATGTTCGCGCCTTTATAGGTCTGACGTCTTTTTGTAGGCAATGGATACTGGGTTTTTCACATGTCGTTAAACCATTGTTGGCATTATTGTCTAAAGATACACCGATTCCCATTGAATGGACGGATGAATGTCAGAATGCTTTTGAACAATTGAGACAAGCTCTTTGTTCTGCACCAGTGTTAGGTACACCTGATTACACGAAGATTTTTACATTGTATGTACATGAGAAGGATGGGTGCGCATTGTCAGTGTTAGTGCAGACACACGGAGACAAACAGAGGCCTTGTGCATACTTCTCGGCGGTACTCGACCCTGTGGCTCGAGGATTGCCTGGATGTTTTCGAGCAGTTGCAGCAACAGCAGTTGCGATACGACAAAGTGAGGGAATAGTTTTGTCACACAAATTGTTGGTGCTAGTTCCCCATGCAGTAGATGCGTTACTGAATCAAACGAAAACACAGCATCTAACTAGTGCCCGTCTGACAGGATATGAGCTAACGTTGTTGGCACCGCACATCACACTAAAACGATGTGCAACACTAAATCCTGCTACTTTATTGCCGGATCCTGTTGCTGAGACCCAGAAGGAAGAACAACATGATTGTGTTTTCCTGACTGAGGAACAGACAAAGGGTCGTATCGATTTACAGGATACGCCATTTCCAGATGTAGATGGGGAACTGTGGGTTGATGGATCGTGCGTGAGGTTACCAGATGGTACGACTTCCGCAGCTTATGCGATCACGACACTTAAGACTGTAGTAGAAGCAGCACGGATACCCCAAAAATCAGCTCAAGCGGCTGAGTTGATAGCCTTAACGAAGGCATGTGAGTTAAGTGCTGGATTATGTGTGAACATTTACACGGATAGTCGTTACGCTTTCGGAGTAGTGCATGATTTTGGCCTACTTTGGAAGGAACGAGGATTCCTGACTTCACACGGAGTACACATCATGCATGGAGAATTGGTACGCGATCTCCTGAATGCATTGTTGTGCCCAAAGAAAGTTGCAATAGTCAAGTGCAGTGCACATAAAAAGGTGACGGACAAAATAGGACAGGGCAATGCCTTTGCAGATCGCATTGCAAGAGAGACCGCTATGCTACAAAATAATTTCCCCATGTATGTGGTGAAGTCACAAGCTGAGCGGTGGCATGATGCTAGAGAAGAAATACTCGATATACAGAAGTCAGCATCAGAGGCAGAACTTGTGAAATGGGCCACCGAGGGAGTATTGGATGATGAGGGTTGCTGGCGTAGTAAAGATATGGAGAGATGGAAACTACCCATGGCCTATTTACAAACAATGGTGCAAATGACACATGGACTGGCACACATTGGAGCTCTCGCAATTACTAAATTGCTTACACGAGTTTGGGAAAATGCTGACATTGCTAGCACAGCTAAAAGAGTAGTGCAGACCTGTCTGGTATGTTTGCAGCATAATCCTGGACAAGGGACTCATACTCCTAAAGGTGGGTTTGTTCCACCTACTGCACCATTCGAAGTACTACAAATGGATTACATCCAGCTGGAACGCTGTAATAATCTCAAGTATGTTCTAGTAGTGGTGTGTGCCTTCAGCAAATGGATTGAGGCTTACCCTACGAAAGACAATACAGCGTTGACAACAGCTAAGGTGCTACTGAAGGAGTACTTCCCGCGCTACGGTGTTTGTAAACTTATGTGGAGTGATAATGGCCCTCATTTCATTGGAAAAGTAGTGGAATATGTCCTGAAAGGATTGGGAATCAAACAACGATTCCATGCTGTCTTTCATCCGCAATCAGCAGGTTTAGTAGAACGATACAATGCAACTCTGAAGCTGAAGCTAGCAAAGATAGTGGCATCTACATCACTGAAATGGCCGGACGCTTTGCCTCTGGCATTGCTGTCCATTCGATCAGTGCCACATTCTCGATCTGGCCTCACACCCTATGAAGTAGTGTTTGGAAGGCCTATGAATATCTGGGGAGTTCCGAAACCTCGTTTGATACATGACATGCCTTGTATAATGATGAACGATTATCTGGCACGATTAACAAATGATTTGCTTTCTATTCATCAACAGGTTCGAGAGGCGCCCCCTGATAACTCCGCTGGTGAGGCTCACGATCTCCGCCCTGGGGACCACGTGATGGTAAAAATCTTTGAGCGATCCAGCAGTTTGGAACCGAGATGGCATGGCCCTGAGCAAGTGCTGTTGGCTACGCGAACTGCTGTGAGAGTCACCAATAAGAAGCGGTGGATTCATTCAACGCACTGCCGACGTGTCTCTCCGGATCTGGTGAGCCCTGTGGTGCTATCCGACTACAGAAAGATTTTGGACACAGAAAAGAGCCCAGCTGTCACGCCTGATGAATTGGAGGGAGCCTTCCCGGACCACGTTGTTTCTGATAAAGTGAAGTATAACCTGCGCCCCAGGAAATAAGATTTCTTTTGTGCTCTTTTGAAACTGGTTGGTAACCGCTCTGAGGTTTGTGAAACGGAAGCCGGGAATATCAAGGGGGGGGGATCAGTTCTGCCCAGTGTAGCGACACCCGTCTTGAATCCCGGAGAACAAATCAACGGCAGCCTCGGTTCAGAACCATCGTTTTAATTTTTTTCGTTTAAGTGTTGCTTTTTGAAGAGTATTGTTTTGTGAACTATGGCATCTCCTTCGACACGAAGAGGGAGAATTCTTGGTGCTGTTTTGTTTGTCTTGACCGTAGTGGTGATCGCAGTATTAGCCTGGACTATAGAACTGTTGTTTCCTGTACGAGAACATTTACTGCCCACCACTCCAAGTCCGTCTGAACATTTTCATTTCACTCTGCCTTTCCATGAAGAAAGAAATAGGCAGACTTATTTGAATAACAGTTTTATTAAGATTTTGCATCATACTCATAACATGACCAACACGTCCAATTGTTGGGTATGTGGGATGTTGCCCGGACATCAGAAGAAGGGAGGAACACCACTCATTCCTCTCCCGTTTTCTCATAATGGTTCTTGTCATGCTTGGTACACTCTTCTTTTTACTCTGCGATGGCCAACGAAGGGTGGATTACTTTTTCGGTTGAATAAAATATGCTATAACGATAAAGATGGCTATCCACATGCTGAAGGAACTAAATTCGAATGGGAAGAATATCGTCCGGACAATATTTCTACGCCTCGTGTATATACGAATCAAAGACTTATAAATGTTACGAACTTGCATATAATAACCGTGATTGATACAAAAGCAGATTTGTGTATTAGAAATAAAGGTACAATCCCCGTAGGTCGCAGTGAATGTAATATTACACTTACCTTTGATACACCAACTGGAATTGCATTTGTAGCTTCGCATAACACATATTTCGTTTGTGGAAATAAGGGATACCATCGTCTACCATTGGGATGGTTGGGAACGTGTTATATAGCATTTGTATTACCACCTGTGTTTATTGCTCCTCCCATGTATCACAATGATTATGTTTTGTATCATGATTTCATATTGAATAGAGCGAAACGATCAATAGACCTTGATGAAATAGACCAGACTGATACCACTTTGCAACAATATGTAGATTTCAATTTGGGGTTATTTTCATTCGTAGGAGCTGCATTAAATAGTAGAAAGATAAGGCGGCTTACACGAGTGGTGGAAGCCGTTGCCAACGAGACTGCTTCTGCTTTAGGGAATATTACTGAGGAATTGCAAATTACCAGAATTGTGGCGCTCCAGAATCGAATGGTTCTAGATGTGATACTAGCTGATAGAGGTGGAGCATGCCGCGTCATCGGAAGTAGTTGTTGCGTATATGTACCAGATAACTCACCTTCTGTATATGATTCGATTACAAAATTACATAAAATAGCTGCTGAGATCCACCCAGAAAATGGAACATGGACTTTTTCTGGTTGGTTCTGGACTCTGCTTAGTACTTGGGGTTGGAAATTATTAACGATTCTCTGTGTTTTTATTGGAATACTATTTTTCCTTTGTCTATGTATTCAATGTGGCCCTACATTATGTTCTGTATGTATCACAGCCTGCATTCCGTCCAAACGAACTATTGTCAAGCAAGAGAAACTGAGCAATGATGAAGTATTAAAAATTATGGCTATTGACATTGAGGATGAACGTTCTGACTATGTCCACTATGAGGTAGCTTTTGCTAAACGCTAAAAGGGCCGTCTGTCGTGTTTTGGCAGCTCCTGAGTTAGCGTTTAGCACAGCTACACGGTCTTTTCTGTTAACTTGACCAAAACGAATGGGGGCCATTTTGAATCCCTTTGACTTCCGTTGCAATGAACACGCTGCCTCGTGGTCAGTGTGCCCTTTCGTCCTTTCTCGATACCCATGGTCACTAGTCTGCTCGGCAACAGGCTATTTTTAGTACTGGTCAAGCGCACATGCGCATTTCGCACCAATTGGTCACTCTCCAGGAATGTTCACGCTAACAGACCAGTGCTGATGAAACTCCTCCCACATGTTGGCTGTGTTCCAAAAATGACCTTATATGTACCTAAAATGTGTAACTTGTAACCGCCTATCTTTTATTTGCTATGAAACCATATAAAAGAGGTCGCGCACCGATGTTCGGTGTGCTACTTCTTACATTACCGAAGGGTGCTGTTGGAATGTATCACCACCCCATGGGGTCTTAATAAACTTGTCTTTTACCTTTTCCAGTGTCCGTGCCAACTTCTATACTAAGGTGTTAGAGAGTTTAGCAGAGTATGTAGGCCTGATTTTGAACCCAACACCACAGTAGAAACAAATGAACAGCGCGTACATGAAGAAAACACCCCATGGAGTGTATGACAGTGCAGTGAGAATATATGACCTTATCTCCCACATCTGTAAAACAATAAAAAAAGAGTGAAAAACATCTAGACTGATGGTGGAAACGATAACAGTGTGCATACCGGAAAAATAACTAAGACCATGAAAAATCGTTCATGGACAAACGTATTCAATTTAATAGACCGGTGTACCACAAATGTGAAGCCACCTGTTAGAGGGGTACGACTTTACAGATTTAGTTTCTCACGATAAACATATGTAGGTCAAAGAGAAACATAATGTGTACCCAAATGTGTGCATCACTAAAAGAGGTGGTATGGTGAATGTAACACATGCAAATTTGTGTACGGCAGGCAGCCATGCAGACGAGGTTAGAATGTGCAAGCTTTAAGTTTTACTCACGCAACCATTATGGATAACAATGCGCAGCTACCTGGAAGGCAACATGTACTAAAAAGTATATTAAGTCTTGCCCCAAAAAAGGCACGAAATTTGATATGAAGAAATTTCTTACATTGATGTAAATAAACATCACAGCAAAGAACAAACTGTCTAATTGGAGGACTATTTGTTTTGTTTAAACCGTTACCCCTTCTCTTTGGGATTACCAGTTGTGCACAGGGGGACATCTCCTAACCAGGAGATGCAACTTGGTTATTTATACGTCTAACACTTCTTGGATTAGAAAGTGAATCCCCAGTAGCACGCATCACCTTTTTTAATAATTTGAAGCATCCTGGTAGTGCGTGTCCTCACCTGTCTTGCTGTTCCAAACCTGACAAATCAGTCTGGCGGCAGAGTTCAGGACTATCTGTAGCTTGCAGGTAACCTCCTTATTTGCCCTCAAAAAGAGGATGTTGCCATAGTCCAGTCTTGAGGTGACAAGAGCTTGGACCGAGGTTCTCTGGGTAGAGCTGGGTAATGCCTTGCAATTCAGTCCTGGTACAGTGCATTGAAGACCTGATTGCATTGAATACTCGTGGCGCTTATAAAACTGATACCTTTGCTTTGTTGAACCATTTGGCTGAAAATGGACATAAAGTGACTCTGAGCAAATTGCAATACTTTATGACTGAGGTCCTATACTTGGGACATCGTATAGAGAAAGGCGGAGAAAGGTGTCACAAGAAAGGATTTCGGCAATCCTTTTAATTAATAGGCCACGCACCCAGAAGGAAGTCAGAATGTTTTTAGGAATGGTGGGCTACTGTCACCAGTGCATACCCATCTTTTCCTTAATGGCCAAACCTCTCCAGAGGTTGACACACCAAGATGTGTCTAATCTTGTGCACTGGGACAATGACTGTTTGAATGTATTCCTGGAGTTAAGAGAGAGTCCCTGTCATGCTCATGCGTTGGGAATTCTAGATTACAACAAATCATTTTCACTCTTCCGTCATGAGACAGAGGACTGTGCACTCTCAGTGTCAACACAGCACCATCGAAATGCCCGTAGACCAGCCGCCTATTTTACTGCTACTTTAGATCTAGTCGCATCTGCGATGCCCGGATGTCTCAAATCCATTGCTGCAACAGGTGTCAACATAGAGAGATGCATAGGCATCGTGATGGGTAACCCGCATTCAGTGGAACTGCTGTTGACTAGAATGCGCACCCAACACCTGACTAATAGACGGCTTACTCGATACGAGCAGATGATCTTGGCCGCCAAAAACATTACCTTGAAGCGATGTTCTAGCCTAAACCCTGCCACCCTCTTACCCTTGTCTAATTGTAATGAAGATGGAGATGAAGGAGAGCATGACTGTCTTGATGTCACTGAACTATGCACCAAACCCCATCTTGATATTACCAATGAGTGGTGGAAGCTGCTTGGCTCCAAAGAGTATTCTCTGCACAAGTGGCTGAATTGCTTGCCCTAATGTGCATGCTGTGTTTCAGACTAGTTGAGAGTGACAATCTTCACCGATAGACAATATGGGTTGATTTCGGACAGTTATGGTCTCAGAGGGGATTCATGACCTCATCAGGATCACCAATACGGAATGGAGAAGCTGTGAGAAAATTGTTGTAAGCCTTGTGTAACGGGGGGCTGGGATCGAGGTCTAGACAAGGATCAAGGTCCACGCAACGTTGTGTTAAAGCCAGCTTTATTTTACTGTACACTCGTGTTTTATGAGTAGCCAGAGTTCAGGAATGAGGGAACGGATATTTCCTCTTATCCGGTCATGGCTCCAATCACAGTTGGCTCTCGTCTTCTTCTTTTCTTCCTGTGGAGGTGAGGGGTACTCGTGCAAAGGAGAGAAGAGAGGCAAGTATCAGGATGGCTATCCGGTTACAGTATTGGGGAAAAGGAGTGAGGGATCACCCGTGCTCAGCCGAACGTCAAAGGACGTGTACATGTGCAGGGAAGTACCGGGAGATTTGAATGGAGTCAGGCACCCTACTCGCCGGCTTTCTCCCTCCTCCCGAACCAACCCGCAAATTGTTCCCATACCTGGGAGAGCAACGCTCCTCCAGGAGCGTGGCTGGGTGCAGCGCCATGTCGTTGGCCTCTTGGCACTCTGGTTGTTCTCGATTCCCCAGGGTACTCCGGTTGAAGCAGGGATTCCCCTCCTGGCGTCTCTGTCGTCTTCTCTGTGGCATTCACAAACGACTCTTTGTCTCCCCTTCCAGGTTTTTGGCGATCACTCCCTCAACGTCGTTGTTCAGGGATTGGCCCTGGGAGAGTGATGTCAAGCTCCTGGGTGGAGTCGTCGTAGGAAGTGTGTCCCTTAAAGGAGCCGTGAGCAACAAAGGGGGTGTCAGTATCCTGTGTAGTGCTTGGAGCGATAGTCCAGTAGTCCGGCTGAAAAGAGATGAGAGGGCTGGTTTCAGAAGGAACAGTCCACCAGTCCTTGGTAGGTGCAATCCCCACGTTTCTCTCCTTGCCCTCCTGCTGGATGTTGGGTTCGCAATACCTTGTTAATGCTTTGAGATATTGCAGTGGTCAAGTTTTCTGCTCACTGTAAGGGAAACAATTTTGTTACAGTGGGGAATCGTTACTCTGATGAAGTCGCTTGCTATTGTGCACTTAATGTTTGTACATTCAATGGGGAATACACAAATGAAAAAAAGGAGATGAGACCAACCTCAACCTTTTGGTGACTGTTGCTGATACTTGGGATTAGGTGAAAGGTTACAAGAGGAGGTGTCTGAGGTGTTCGAAAATAAATTATGATATTTGGGTTTCAAGTGATGGAACACCAGTTTTACCAAATAGCCTGTTGTCTCAGATGGGGAGACATATTCATGAGCTGACATATATAGGAAGGGATGTGATGGTGAGGTTGTTCAGGCAAAAATGTTTTAATCAAAAGTTCCAAGGGATGTCTGAAGCATTATGTCACAGATGTGTGACGTATCAGCAAATTAATGTAACAAAGAGAACTGCTGTTACATTGAGTCACATAGGAAGGTCAGGAGGACCTTTTAATAGGATACAGTTAGACTTTGTTCAGATGCCTGTGTGTAACAAGTTAAGATACATTCTGGTGGTGGTGGTGTGCATATTTTCTTGTTGGGTGCAGTAGCGTAGCAAGGTTAGGTGGTACCCAGTGCGGAGCTTGACAAACCAGCAAAAATATGTTTTTAAAACACATATTGTTGCCATTTTGTCACCCCCCTCAGTGAGGACACCCGGGGCGGCCCGGATGTATGACGTTACAACGCATACTTTTACAACGCATACCTTTACAACGCATTTTTTACAACGCACATCCATTACAACGCATTCCATTACAACGCATGCCATTATAACAAATTTTTTAAAACTACCTTTAGAACGCATTCCATTACAACGCATACTACCTTTACAAAGCATACCATTACCTCTACGTCCCTCGTCCTCGACCCAGTCATCACTCATGAGGTATTCCACAGACAGGAAACAAAACAGGAAACACTTTTAGGCTCCACCCCCCTCCTGCCAGGTGCTATATCATACCTAACCACCAGAAGCACATCCTGTTTTGTTTCCTGTCGGTGGTTTACTTGATGGGAGACGCTGGGGTGAGTGCCGGGCACTTACCTGCTTCATTTGCCCTGTGGATCCTCCTCTGCTGGGCTCTGGGAGGCTCCCGTGGACCGTCGTGGGATTCCTTGGAGTGGGGCTGCTGGACTTCCCTGTCTCCTCCTGGGCTCAGGAGACCTGTGCTGCTTGGCTTTGTGGGTCTTCCTGTTTTCTTCCTGCCAGGTTTTTGATCATGCTGGGCTGATTGGAGGCGTTGTCCTGATTCCGGTCCTGCTGCACGGCGGAGTACAGGTAGGAGTGTGGGGCGGTAGCACTTGGCCGTCTCTTGGGCGGGCTTCTCCCCGATTCTCCCCCTCTTCGGCGAGTGTGTCACTCGCAGCCATGCCTTGCTGAGGTGAGGGGGCCCGGGTGTCAGCTTGTCTGTGATTGCTAGCTTCTTGGGCTTGCTCGCGCTTCCGCGGTGTAGCTTCACGGCGAGGGCTGCATGTCATTAGACGGGCGCCCGGATGGGCCCCGGGCGCGCCAATCTTTGGAGGTGGTTTCTGGCGAAGAGATGTATTTGCGACCCACTCTGGCTGTTTGGCCACGGTTTCGCTTTGGTCCCGCCCCTCCTCATTGCAGTTTCATTTTCGGCCTCGTTGGTGATTGGCCGGGGCCAGGACTTGCCTCTTAGGATGTTTTACGTGTGGGGGATTGGTCGTTTTTTGTACTCTTGTCCGCCCCTGCAATTCTTTCTCCCTGGGGGGCTAATTGGTTGGGTGTGCCCTATTTATATGTCCTCTGGGGAGGTGTCCTGTTGTAGCGTTCCTGCTCCTTTGTTGCTGCTGCTTTGAACCAGTGTGAGTTAGTTATGGGCAAGCACCATCGTAAGAGGAAGCATTCCTCTCCTGTGCCTTCCTCTTCCCCTGGGTCCGTTGGGGACTCCACTCCTCCTGTGAAGCATGCCAGGAAGGATGATGATAGGATTAAGCGCCTTATTCTGGAGACTCTTTCTGATCTTAAGGCAAACAAGAAGGCTGCTGTTGGTCTTTCTGGTGCTGCTGCCTTTTACTCGAATATTTCCTCCCCTGATGAGTCTGATGGGTCTTCTCTTGCTGCTGTTGAGCTTCAGGGCAAGAACATTTCCAGGGACCTCTTGCCTGACGTCCTTTCCCATGTGTGGGTTAACATGGGGTTTCCTGATGATTCTACGCCCAGCTCCTCTCAGGATGCTCTCTTGCCGCAATTTAGGAAGCCTGTTGCCTCTTCTCTGCCGGTGCATCCTTTTGTGTCTGATGTCCTGCTGAAGGAGTGGAAGGACCCAGATCATATTGCTATGCCCAGGTTTATGTCCAAGCTTTATCCTTTGTTGGTTATGGCGGACTCGTTGCCTGATTCCATTCCTGTGGACTCCGTTGTGGCCAGTCTTGTGGGTCGTCCTTCCATGGCGGATGATAACATTCTGAAGGACGGTGTGGATAAGAAGGTGGATTCAGCTCTGAAGAAGTCTTATGCTGCCTCTCACCTGGCTATTCGTTCTGGTATTTATGGGGCCTATGTTGCCTAGTCTTTGCTGACCGATTTCAAGTCCCTGTTTTCTACGATGCAGGAGGGTGGCAGTTGTCCGGAATTACTGGAGTCCATGGAACGCCAGGCAGAATTCCTGTAGGTCATCGCTTTTGATTCTGTGAGGGCTTCTGCAATGTCCTGTGGTTCCTCTATTGCTGCCCGTCGGAACCTGTTGTTGTGGGATTGGAAGACGGACACGGCCCAACGTTCCATGGCTTTGAGGCTGCCTTTCACTGGTACCCGTCTGTTTGGTGACTCTCTGGAGGAGAAGCTGCATAAGGTCTTTAAAGAACGCAAGCATTCTTTGTCTTTTCGTGACCTTCCGCCCCGTGGGGGTTCCTCCTTCTCAGGTGCCAGGTCTTTCCGCCAGCCTTCCAGGTTTCCACAGTCATCCTTCAGGAATCAGCGTGGCACTGGCCGGTCTTTTCCACTGAAGTTTCAGAAGAAATCCCAGCGGGGTGCTGGGTCTGGCCCGCAGCGTTCCTGACTATGCCATCCAGGGGGTCGTTCTCGATGGTGGTCCACCTGTGGTTGGTGGGAGGCTTCGCATGTTCCTTCCGGCTTGGCGCTTGTAAATGTAAATGTAAATGTAAATGTCAAGGTTTTTGTAGAGCGCACTGTCACCAAGCGGTTTCCTGGCGCTATTACTCATACTGCTGAGGAACCCATCCTGGCTTTCCTTGTGAAGTGTCCACTCCTGGGCACCCCCAGGGTGAAGCCAGGCATCCTAGCGCTGTGGGGGCCGGTGTGGAGGTTAAGCAAGCTATTGCCCAGAGTTGCAGCGTGGGGCCCATGATTAGAATAGGCACCGAGGCGAGAATTGTCAGGTCCGAGGAAATTGAGCCCAAGACCCGCCGAGGCGGGAATTGAACCCTGCATCAGGGTCTGCCGCTCTAACCATTGAGCCACACTCCTCCACGACAACCTCCGACAGATGGGTGCTGGATGTTTTATCTCAAGGTTACCAGATCGAGTTCCTGTTCCCCCCCCTCTCCGGGGTGGTGGTGACCCCATCTCCTCGGGATGCCTCCCGCCATCTGGCCTTGTTGGAAGGGGTTCATCTTTTGGTCAGCAAGCTTGCGATTGTCCCTGTTCCGGAGGAGGAGCTGGGGATGGGTGTATACTCCATCATCTTTGTAGTGCCGAAGATCACGGGGGGGTTCCGGGTGGTCATCAACCTTCGGGGTCTGAAGTTGTTCGTGAAGAAGATCCCGTTCAAGACGGAAACTCTCCAAAAGGTGATTCCACTGACCCAGTCCGGTTGGGTGTTCTCCACTCTCGATCTCCAGGACGCGTATCTTAGCGTCCCTGTGGCTGTGAGGGATCAGCGTTACCTGCGCCTCTGCCTGGAGGGTCAGCACTGGCAGTTCTGCGTCCTTCCTTTTGTTCTTCGGTCCGCCCCCAGGGTGTTCACCAAGGTGGTCGCTCCTTTGGTGGCACATCTCCATCTCCTGGGGGTGTCAGTGTTCCCATATCTGGACGACTGGATGGTTCAGGCTCCGTCTCTGGAGGTCATGTCTCGCCGCCTTCTCTTGACCATGACTACGTTCAGGGAGATCGGGTTCTTGATCAACTTGCCGAAGTGCCACCTGGAGCCTGCCACCCGGAGGACCTTCATCGGAGCCGTGTTCGATTCTGTATTGGACAAGGTGTTCCTGCCGGACGCCCGGATTTGTCACCTTCAGTCGTTGCTGAGGAAGTTGTTGTCACAGGCTTCGGCTCCCCTCCTGCAGTGGCTGGAAGTTCAGGGTCACATGGCTGCATCTGTTTTCACCGTGCCCTGGGCCAGGGTTCATCTGCGCCCTCTGCTGTGGCATGTGCAGAGGTGGGTTCCTTTTCCTGTCTTGGACTATGCTGTTCCTGTGCCTGTGTCTCTGGACATTGTAGCTGCTCTCCAGTGGTGGCTGGATCCTTCCCACCTTTCCATGGGGATGTGTATCCATCTGCCTCCTCTGGTTGTGACCACGGATGCCAGCGCTTCAGGCTGGGGTGCGACTCTGGATCATTGGGCGATGCATGCTCGTTGGCTCCCGTCGGAGTCGCGCAGGTCGTCCAACTGGAGGGAGTTGTCTGCCGTGGAGAGGGTGCTCCGCTTTTTCCATCTTTATCTGAAGGGTTGCCATGTCCTGGTGAGATCGGACAACACAGTGACTTTGGCCTATATCAATCACCGAGGGGGGACCCGCAGTTCATCCCTGAATCTCGTGGCTTGTTCCATTTCGGATTGGGCGGAGCAACATCTTCTGGCCCTGTCTGCTCAGCACATTCGGGGTGTGGACAACGTAGTGGCGGATTCATTGAGCTGGAGGTTTCCTTCGTCTCTGTCCCTGTGTCTGGCTCCCCGGACCTTTCGGTTGCTTTGCCTGAGGTTCGGGACTCCGGATCTGGATCTGTTTACCTACCGGTCCTATGCCCTGGTTCCCCTGTTCTGCTCCAGGTCTCCGGAGGTGGGCGCCAGGGGGGTGGATGCCTTGTCTCTCCTGTGGCCTCCTTGGCTTCTATATGCCTTTCCTCCCTTTCCTCTGATTCCTGCCTTTTTGCTGAAGGTCCAGCAGGAGGGGGCTCAGGTGGTGGCTGTTCTTCCGCACTGGCCGAGGAGGTCTTGGTTTCCTCTGTTGCTGGGCCTAGCAGTGGGCCCTCCTTGGCTTCTGCCCCGCTACCCCTCTCTGTTGAGGTCCCCGTCCCCCCTTCTGGTTCCCCTCACCGTGGCGGTCTGGAGGTTGAACGGTTGTCTCTTGGGGTCCGTGGTCTGCCCGACCACATCATTGCTGTGATGCAGGCCTCTCGTAGGCAGTCTACCTTGGCTTCCTATTCGAAGCACTGGTCTTCTTTTTCGGGGTGGTGTTCCTCCTCTGGTCTGTCTCCTACCTCTTGCCCTGTGTCTTCTGTTCTTCCGTTTTTTCTGGATGGCTTTCAGAAGCGCTTTGCTTTGTCTACTTTGCGGGACCAATGGGCTGCTATCCGTGCCTTTCGGGATCCTGTTTCTTTTCTACCTTCGGATGGCTTGTTGGTTTCTCGCCTCTTTCGAAGTTTCTCTCTCTCTTCGCCTTCTGTGCGTTCCCTGGTGCCCCCTTGGGATCTTTCCTTGGTGTTGGGTGTTTTGCAGTCCTCCCACAGAGTCTGTGGACCTTAAGTTCCTGTCCTACAAAGTGGCTTTTCTAGTGGCTATTACTTCTGCGAGACAGCTGGGGGAACTTACGGCCTTGCGTTGTTCTCCCCCGTTTTTGCGTTTTCTGGATGACGCTGTGGTGCTCTCTTTCGATCCTGGGTTTGTCCCCAAAGTCCGCTCTCGTTTTCATTCTTCTCAGGAGCTGGTTCTTCCTTCTTTGTGTCCTTCTCCTTCTTATCCTTCTGAGCTCTTGCTTCATTCCTTGAACCTGAAGCGTGCCTTGTCTATTTATGTGGCTAGGTCTGCGGGGTTTCGCTCCTCTGACTCCCTCTTTGTGACCTTTGGTTGTGCTGGTACGGGTAAGGCTGCTTCCAGGCTTATTTTGGGTCGCTGGATTAAGGCTGTCATCACTCTTGCTTATCTTGGTGCTGGTTTGCCTTTTCCGGTGGGTGTTCAGGCACGTTCCACTCGAGGCGTGTCTGCCTCTTGGGCTGCTTATCATGGTGTGTCTCTTGATGAGATCTGTCGGGCTGGGACTTGGGCCTCCAAGTCTACGTTTGTGAGACACTACCGGTTGAATTGTGCCCTTTCTGACCGGACCAATTTTGGTAGTGGGGTGTTGCAGGCTGTGGGGGTTCCCCCCCGCTCTGATTCTGTGTGTTTTATTAAATTTTCACATGCTGCACTCCTTTGTGTCTGGTCTGTGTTTTGCTGTGTTTGGGTTGCCAAAGGCCTGGTTGGGCATTGCTTTGGTATGCCTCATGAGTGATGACTGGGTTGAGGACGAGGGACGTAGAGGTAATGCTATGATTACATTGGGTAATCCCCATTACTCTTAGTCCTACTCATCCTCGACCCAGTCATACTTCCCACCCTCCCTTCCTGTCCAGGCCTTTGTTGCTTGGTGTGTCAGGATGTGCTTCTGGTGGTTAGGTATGATATAGCACCTGGCAGGAGGGGGGGTGGAGCCTAAAAGCGTTTCCTGTTTTGTTTCCTGTCTGTGGAATACCTCATGAGTGACGACTGGGTCGAGGACGAGTAGGACTAAGAGTAATGGGGGTGTTGCAGGCTGTGGGGGTTCCCCCTGCTCTGATTCTGTGTCTTTTATTAAATTTTCACATGCTGCACTCCTTTGTGTCTGGTCTGTGTTGTGCTGTGTTTGGGTTGCCAAAGGTCTGGTTGGGCGTTGCTTTGGTATGCCTCATGAGTGATGACTGGGTTGAGGACGAGGGACATAGAGGCAATGCTATGATTACATTGGGTACTCCCCATTACTCTTAGTCCTACTCATCCTCGACCCTGTCATACTTCCCACCCTCCCTCCCTGTCCAGGCCTTTGTTGCTTGGTGTGTCAGGATGTGCTTCTGGTGGTTAGGTATGATATAGCACCTGGCAGGAGGGGGGTGGAGCCTAAAAGCGTTTCCTGTTTTGTTTCCTGTCTGTGGAATACCTCATGAGTTATGACTGGGTCGAGGACAAGTAGGACTAAGAGTAATGGGGATTACCCAATGTAATCATAGCATTACAACGCATAACATTACATTGCATGTATGGTAAGTGTTGGATAATGTAGGGGTAAAAATTACTATTCTAACTCCAGGGGGTGCAACAGTAGGGTAAGTGTTGGAAAGTTTAAGGGTACTATGCGTTGTAATGTTATGCGTTGTAATGGTATGTGTTGTAATGACATGCGTTGTAGTGGTATGCGTTGTAGTGTCATACGTTGTAATGGTTTTCGTTGTAATGGCATGCGATGTAATGGATGTTGCGTTGTAAAAGTTTTGTTGTAAAAGTTGCGTTGTAAAGGTTGTTTCTCGTGCATGTATGTAATAATACAACCAGGCAAAGCAAGTATCTACGCACGGGATTTATCACCTGGCTTCGTTTCCTGATCCTATCCTTCAATTAAATCCCATGTACCGCCCAAATCCGCAACATAATCTTGGGTATGCACCTGTCTCCAAATATCGACCAGAACAAGAAGACCAAAACATTTTAATATCAGCAAGAGGCATTACAGTAGAAGAAGCAGCCTCTGTTAATTCCTTAGAATAAGCAGTAGGATTTTTCCTAGGGTCAGGCAGAGTAGTCGTAAGGGCTAAAACCTCACTTCTTTTCCACAGGGTATAGGCCCATTGTTCCTGGAAACTAGCAGCTTCGGCTGCTCTAGTGACATTACTGCGCTTATCCGTTAACTCAGGTTTTTCTGGATGATATATTGGACGAATCTCATGCATAGTAAACTGAGTCATTTTAGTGGGACTCTTGTTATACAATCAAACTCTATAAGAAACAATAGTAGCAATATTTGCAAGCACCTGACCTGGAGCTAAATCGGCGACATGAACACGATCCTTAATATCAAATAACACTTGTGGGGGCCTCCACCTTGATGTGTGTGCGCCAAACGCCAATCAATGTAGTGGACATGTGTTGAACAATTTGCTGCTGTAGGAAAGGCTCAAACTCACGCACAGCTTGGCAAATGTCCTCAGTCTCCTAAACTGAATTACTAGTCCACTTCATAACCTGTCTCGCTAATACAGCTTTGTCATCCTCACCTACACCAGAACGCACCAACGGAACCATTTGTTCCCTAAATTTCACCCATTCCCTGTCCTCAAACCCTCGTACTGGTGTATCCACATCCAAAATTGTCAGAGGGTGAATAATCATAGAAGGAGAAGCGGCAGAGATAGTGGGTACAACTGTAGTTAACATCTGCACCGGAGGGGAAAGAGCAGGGGATTAAGTAGTTGAAACAGTAGATGTACTAGAGGTCACAGTCATCCAAGATGGCGAGGACAGAGAAGGGGGCCATAGCCAAAGCTGTCGAAACATCAGCTGTAGATACAGGAACAACCAAAGCAGATGAAACAGGGTGCTGTGACTGCAAAGCAACAGTGGGGTATATCCTCTGGGGGGCATAGGGAGGCGGGGGTCGAGTATCTAACAACTCCTCTATAAAAGTATAATTTTCTTCTTTGGCCAAATAAGACTTATCAATGTGTAACTAAAACCTTCTATTTCCACATTTAATCTCCTGTTTTTTCTGTATCATATGCTACAGCTTTCTGTGTCAATGTTTGCATTTTCCCTTTCCGTGCATCTCTTTCCATCTGCCTTGCCTCCTTCTGCCAAGTTCGGAGAGAATAAAACATCGACTGCCTACCTCCTCTCTTAAACAACTGTTCCTGTAAAAACCCAATCTTTTGTTCATCAAAGGTGCCCGCAAAAGGCCACTGCAATTCGGTATGGTTCCTTGTATATTTGTGCCATAATGTACTAAAAATAATAGGGCCAAGGCCATGTTTCACATACATATCAAAATTAGGGCTGCCCTCTATGGGCACCGCCTGAGCTTCCTCCAACCGGGCATCTGCAGAAAAACAACGGCAACACCAATTCCAAAATTAGCTTAAGCCAGGCATTTCAAAAGATGATGTCTTCAGCCTCTCCTCCGTCTGCGGAAAGGGGATGGATCCATCACCCGTAGGAATCCCTGTTCGGGTGCCAGCTGAAGGAAGTAATCCATTTAGGGTCACCCGGGTCACTAATGACCATAACTCAGCCTTCTGTACCAAATGAAGAGTCGGTCAGACAGTGGAATAATTTCCCAGGCAGCTGCAGCTAAACAGCGAAATACAGAAAAAACGGTTTCAGCACTCATATCTTGCAAAGAAACATAGTCCAAGGTTGGTCCATCCAGAGCCCACTACCAGACAAGGGGGAGAGAGCCTCTATCTAGTGAGAAAGGTATACGCTAACAAGAACAGCGTATTTTATTACCGAAACAAAACTTTAAGGGGAGCATTTCTCGGAATGAGATGAGATCAGTTTTTTTGTCCTCATTCACCTCAGAAGATAGTAATGTCCATTTTTTCAGTCCTTTACTCGAAAGAGATACTGACCAATGAAGGGTTTACTACCATGGGCATAGTCCTTCCTGCGGCTATCTCTCTCTCGCGGTGTAAACATACACCGGCATTGCTTAAAATTCGGAGTGTGGGGAGGAAACCCTTTTGCAGTCCAGAGTAAATTGCTGGTGTAATCATTAGACATAGTTACAATCTAATATCTCCTGTATCCTTAAAACCGTATGCCAACCCTTCCGGGCTCTCCATCCGTGCTAACAACAAATTCCATGAATCTTTCTTTTCAGACTTTTTTCCTAATAAATCCATTTTGGACATATACATAATGGATTCCAACCATTCTGAATGCTGTGGTGGTGTACTGCTCACCCATTTCTGACAAATCTCTCTACTTGCAAGCACTGTTCCCATTAACTCGCGCGGCCGCGCGCGTGCGCATTGAAGGCACCCCTAGCGCGCAGTGCTCATTATTTAGCGCGCACATCCTGATACAGGTCGCGCCGCCGCTTTTAAAATGCGAGCGGCGCAAAAACCCGCCGTTTGCTGGACACAAGAAGAGACGGAGCGGCAGATAAGTGCATTTTGGGAGGGCGTGCAAATGGCCCTTGCACTTGCTGCATTCCTTTCCTTACAGTGCACCGCTGCGGGGCTGATTGTGAGCCATTGAGTTAGTATTCAATGTTAATTGCAGCGCACACGGGCTGCAATTAACATTGAATATTAATTTAATGGCCCACAATCAGCCCCGCAGCGGTGCACTGTAAGGAAAGGAATGCACAGTGTCAAACACGGCGTGTGCTAAAGCACACGTCGTGTTTGAAGGCCGTAGCAAACTTTCATTTATTAATCTGTTTTTTGTATAGTACATCTGCACCAAACAGTGATAGAGAATTGTGCTCCTACCGCAATCGATACAGAGGCAGCAAATTCGAATAGAAATTATAAAACCATGGGTATGGGAAACATTGGTGTACCGAAAGATAATGGGGTCTTCACTGCAAAATGTGATGTGGGGCCGTCTTCCAACACAACGGAGGCGCTTGCATGTTATGCAATTATAAACACGAATCGTGGCTGCACCTTTTGTGCTGTTGTCCTGCCATGATCCAGGAAAGGATAATTCTACTCAGGCAATTATTTCTGAAACAAAAAGGCCCGCACCAGCGCCTGGGCAGGTTCGAACGTCCCTACAAAGTCCAGAAATTGATATCGAACTATCCACACAAAGGAAGTGGGAGACACATAATTTTGCCCACAGCACTGGATTCCCAAGGACACCGAAAGAGTTGAAGTAACATCCTGGTCTCATGCTGTTATTGCCTCACCTCGCATCGTGAAAGGCAGGCTCTCTGCAGGAGCCCAGAGTAACCTTATTTGAACCACAACTATCACTGAGCTAAGAACGCTAGCTTGAGCAAACTTCAATGCGCCTTAACTTTTCATGATCTTAGAGAATATAACACAGCACCAGCACTTTATTCCGCTCGAATGTGTCCCAAGTAACAGTTACAATGATATAACCCATCTCCCCCAAACAATAGAGCAATCGTTTGTTGAGGGTTCAACACAGGGAAAAAAGCAAGGCAGGCTCTAAATTTACTCATACATCTGTACGAACTGATTCGTAGTCCTTTTAAAGTTTGTATTCTTTTTGTAAAACTTTTAATTAACTGATGCGAATAAATTAAATTGAAATTAAATTAAATTAGTCTTTCATATGTCACAAATGTTCATTGGGGTTTGGCTAGCTGGGTCCTCCCACTGACGTTTTGGGGGCCCTCTCTGCACGGACCTGCTTTCAGCCCCGGAGAGAGAGGGGGTGGGGGGGGGAGGGGGGAGGTAGGGGAGTGAGGGAGAAACAAGGACATGGTCAAGAAGGAGCAATGGAAAATATGAGTAGAAAGAAGTGAAGGTTGAGGTTGTGGTACAAGGGACTAAAGGAACAAATAGACTAGGAATCTGTGGGTGCATCAGTATCTGAAAGAAATGAGACAAGAAACTAGGGGGCAGATCTACAAGGAAGTACTGCAGTGCGGCACCACAAGCCGTTTGGCTGCTCCATGCTGCGCACTTCCTAAACACAGGGATGCAACATATTTACAAGAATATGTTGCATCTCTGTGCTTCTCCCAGCGCAGGTGCACAAACTGCAGCCATGCGCTGGTGCAGGCACCCTTGCACCATGGTGCAAGGATGCCTGCGTCGTGGGGAGATTGTTTTTGTGCAGGAAGGAGCCCCTTACTGCACAAAAACAATCACTACAGGCATTTTCTTCTTTCAATGCGTGCTGTAGAATGCAGCACGTATTGAAAGAGGAAAAAACGAGGAGAAATGAAAACATTCATCCTCGTTGCGCCTCGTGACGCCACCTCTAAGGTGCAAAAACAACAATTGATGGACAGAATGCAGAACAATGTCATACATTCACCCCAGTACAGAGATCTGGGCCTAAATCCATCGTTTTTTTGCACTCCACACCACCCCAGGTCAGACATGGCCATATGCAAATCAGCCTTGACCCTGTGCCTCATGGGAACAGTCCAGCCCGAACTGGGGTGGCTGAGTGAACTAAAGAATGGTGATGGATTAAACCCAGATCAGTTGACTGGGGGTGAGTGTTTGATTTGTTCAAACGCTCTGTCCATCATCCCTTTTTGTATCGCTTTGTTCGCCCTAAGTGTGGCAGGGTATACTCAGACGTGAGTCCCTTGTTCACTTGGCCACTGGATTCAAGATAGCCTGGCTGATGAGGATTATGAATCCGAAACCAGTCCCAGGATGCTTGTTTCCGGTCCAGGGAAGACATGGCTTGGCAGCTCGGGCTGGACTGTTCCCATAAGGCACAGGGTCAGACTGATTTGCATATAGCCATGTCTGAACTGGGGTGGCTGAGTGAACTAAAGAATGGTGATGGATTAAACCCAGATCAGTTGACTGGGGGTGAGTGTTTGATTTGTTCAAACGCTCCGTCCATCATCCCCTTTTGTATCGCTTTGTGCCACCTCTAAGGTGGCGTATCTTTCAGACGCATCTCCAGATTCACGATTTCTCGTAGATCTGGAGATGTGTCTTGTTACATGAGTGTTGCGTGGGAACACCCACAGCAACACCCATAGTACGCCCCTTCAACGCAAAGTGCTGCATGTGAAGGGGCCGTATTTACAAGGAGAGGAAAAGTCACGCAGGGTGGCTTTTCCTGTCCTTGTAAATATGGAGGTGCCCCCTGCGCCACCAGTACGTCACAAAAAGTGACATACTTGTGGCGCTGGGGGCTTGTAAATCTGCCCCTGGGTGTCATGAAAAACAACTTGGAGCACTGGAGAAGGTCTTAATGCTTATCGCTCGTATTGGGGCCTATTTTGCGCAAAAAATTATTGAAAAGGTGAGTCTCTAGACTTTTTCAGAAAGAAAGAATGTTCAGGGCTTATCCCGAGATGTGGAGGGATGGAGCTCAAGGTGGTAATAGCAGAGTCAGGTGGTAATAGCAGAGTCAGAAAGGAATTGCTTTAGTATTTGAGATTTCAAATTTTGGGGTTTTCAAAATAAGTGAGTTCTTGCCCATGAACTGTCTAGATCTGCCCAAAAAGATCAGCGGGGTGACACAGTAGATTTCAAAATGTACCCCCGATTCTAAGGGTAGTCAGTGTCGATCACTCAGATCTGTGTTAACGTGATCAGATTCATTCCTCCCTGCAATTAAGCTGGCAGTAAGATGGAGGATACCCTAGAGGGGGGACAGGAACACCTATGTAGAAAGCCTGCTAGGATGACATTTCTCACATCAAATCTTGAGATGATTAGGGCAAGGGGCTGTTGACTATGGCTGGTCATTTGAGAAAAGAAATGTAATTCTCTTTAGTTTGTGAAAATTATAATTTGCAGACTGCACAAGTTTATTTACCTGTGGTAGCAATCATGTTGATCCAAATTCCTATCAATTTGACTGTATCTGAGGGGGAGGTTACATTTGCAACGTTTAGCGAACAGATTAGGTGTTATCTTATTCTTCGATTTATGGGAGATTAATTAGTAATTTGGGAGGGAATAAGAGAGTTTGACACATTTCTGATATCCAAACATATAATTTCTTCAAACATCCCTGGAGTGTGTGTGGATTGTGGATAGAAAACCTCTTGATAAACAGGTGTGGGTTGCCAATGTATTTGTACAAATGTATGCCATAGTTTTGAGACGCTAGTTTAGAGGCTCAACATAAAGATTGAACAGGACTGGGGAAGGAGTAGATCCTTGTGGTATACCGCAGGAAATCTATTTTCGTTGTGACAGAAAATTCCAATTTGATTAAATGAGAGTAATCCAAGAGGAGCCATCTGACCCATTTTAGCACAATATCCTTGTATTCCAATCTAGTCTGCCCACTAAAATGGTCCACTGTGCTGCAGGTCGTTGACAAATCCGTCAATACCAGTATGCACGCCTCTCCTTCATCGAACATACAGTGAACATCATTAAGCACTCTTATTGTCACTGTTTTGGTGCTGTGGCCTTCTATAAAGGCAGATTGGCAGGGAGAAAGCACAGCATTTTCCTATAGGTATTTTTTAAATTGGAGAGCAACACATTTTTCAATGACTGTGCCAAGCAAAGGTAGGTTAGATAAGGGTTTGTAGTTGTCTAGAGAATCAGGGTCTGCATTTGGCTTTCTCAGGATATGTATGATCTGGTCCAGCTTCAGTCCATAGGGAAAAGTTCCTGACACACCGAGGTCTTTCCTATAGCGAATCCATGAGGTTTTAGACGGCAGAACGTCGTTTTAATTATGTTTGTGGGTAAAACATCACCAGAGTAATATGTAGGGTGCATTGATTTAATTATATCAGACAGGTCCTGTAATTGGCACTCAACAAAAGTGAATCTATTTTGAGGTGTAAACAGATGGTTATGATATTTGAGGAGAAAAATCTGCTTTTATTTTAGAGATTTTACTTGAGAATAAGGATATTGCTGGAATTTGGGTTACTGGTTGAGGGGGGTGTAACCCTACTGAAACATCGACCACAATCTCTGTAAGGATAAAAAACAAGCAAAGTTAAAATTAACTTGTTCTCAACTCTCTGGTAGGTTTCAACAAAGCAATCAGGTTTAACTTAGAGGCAATGCGTAAAGCATTTGTGCAGTACTTTAAACAGTCATAAAGTGAAAACACAATGCAAGAAAAATCTCACACTAATTTAGAAATATAGAGTAACATTTAATAAATTATTTGAGTCCAAAAAGTAAAAATCCAATTAGTTGAATTGGAAATATACAATTTTAAAGATTTTGGTGAAAATAGTGCCTAAAAGCACAAAGCATCAACTGTGGTTATCTGGGCGCACCGAACTGGGACAAAGTCACAAGTTTAGGCTGACCATGATGGAGCGCGGGCCGGAAACAGGGATCAATTTGGATCCGATTAACAAAGTACCTTAAATCCTGGTTTGCAGGGAATTGCAAGATCCCGCATTGAGGATGTCACATAGCAGTGGTCCGTAGAAAGCTGCGGGCTGCAATGCCAAATCCTGCATTGTCATCGAGGATGCTGTAGACAAAGGGCTTGGGATGCAAAGTCTGACGTCGAGGAGGCGTCTTGGAGGTGCGGTTCCAAAGATAGGGTGGTAGTGGCATTCTATGAGCCAAAGGGTGTCCCTTTGAATTGGAAGTGGCCCTCGGGGTTCAAGAATGCAAACCTCTATATTGCACCCTCAGTCAGAGCTATCTACCAGTACCCTGATGTGAGATCTGAGGTACTAAGGAGCTTAACAGCTCCCAGCCTGTCAATGAGCTCATCAGTTTGGAGGATTGAGTGAGCATTAGTCTTGGTGACTGAATTGAGTATCTTGTAGTCCACACAGAACATAAGTTCTGCAGGGGTGCCCAGTGGGACAGCTTTTTGTACCAGCACCACCCATCTGGAACAGGGACTGCTCGAGGGCACAGTCACCACTAAGGACAGCATCTTGGAGACCTTATCTAGCTTTCACCTTGTCTGACAATGTGTACATGTTGTTCCTAACAGACATAGTGTCACCTGTATTTATGTATGTTGTGGGTATCCAAATGTGTAAGCCCAGCGGTGAGAGAGAACAGAGAAGAGAACTGCCCCAGTAACTGGCGGTCAGAGTAGGGGAGATTCTTACACCCTCTACTGACCCATCATGCTCTTGGGTAGTCAGAATGTCAGGGAGATGTTCACTCACTTCATCCATCCCGTCATCTGTCACCAAGAGCATGGTGATTTCAGACCTCTCAAGTGGGCCATTGAGTTAGTATTCAATGTTAATGTGTATCCAAATTGCAGATCTACCTTAAGACCCTTAAGGTGGCGCCGTGTGTGTGGAAATGCACCGTCTTTTCAGTTTTTTAAACAAAAGTTTGGAGGGATATTTGGTGCTGCACACAAGCGCGGTCTGGTTTCTGGCGCACATAGCCATGGCTAACAAAGAAAAACAAAAGGTGATGATGGACGGAGCGTTGACAATACAAACTCACCCCCAGTCAACTGATCTGGGTTTAATCCATCACCGTTCTTTAGCTCACTCCGCCACCCCAGTTCAGACATGGCCATATGCAAATCAGTCTGACCCTGTGCCTCATGGGAACAGTCCAGCCCGAACTGCCAAGCCATGTCTTCCCTGGACCGGAATCAAGCTTCCCAGGACTGGTTTCTGGCATTACAGCCGTCTTCAGCCGCGCTTGCTTGACTCCAGTGGCAAAGTGAGCAAGGGACTCACGTCTGAGCATACCCTGCCAACTTAGGGCGAACAAAGAAAAACCAAAGGTGATGATGGACGGAGCGTTGACAATACAAACACTCACCCCCAGTCAACTGATCTGGGTTTAATCCATCACTGTTCTTTAGCTCACTCCGCCACCCCAGTTCAGACATGGCCATATGCAAATCAGTCTGACCCTGTGCCTCATGGGAACAGTCCAGCCCGAACTGCCAAGCCGTGTCTTCCCTGGACCAGAATCAAGCTTCCCAGGACCGGTTTCTGGCATTACAGGCGTCTTCAGCCGGGCTTGCTTGACTCCAGTGGCAAAGTGAGCAAGGGACTCACATCTGAGCATACCCTGCCAACTTCGGGCGAACAAAGAAAAACCAAAGGTGATGATGGACGGAGCATTGACAATACAAACACTCACCACCAGTCAACTGATCTGGGTTTAATCCATCACCGTTCTTTAGCTCACTCCGCCACCCCAGTTTAGACATGGCCATATGCAAATCAGTCTGACCCTGTGCCTCATGGGAACAGTCCAGCCCGAAATGCCAAGCCATGTCTTCCCTGGACCGGAATCAAGCTTCCCAGGACCGGTTTCTGGCATTACAGCCGTCTTCAGCCGGGCTTGCTTGACTCCAGTGGCAAAGTGAGTAAGGGACTCACGTCTGAGCATACCCTGCCAACTTAGGGCGAACAAAGAAAAACCAAAGGTGATGATGGACGGAGCGTTGACAATACAAACACTCACCCCCAGTCAACTGATCTGGGTTTAATCCATCACCGTTCTTTAGCTCACTCCGCCACCCCAGTTCAGACATGGCCATATGCAAATCAGTCTGACCCTGTGCCTCATGGGAACAGTCCAGCCCGAACTGCCAAGCCATGTCTTCCCTGGACCGGAATCAAGCTTCCCAGGACCGGTTTCTGGCATTACAGCCGTCTTCAGCCGGGCTTGCTTGACTCCAGTGGCAAAGTGAGCAAGGAACTCACGTCTGAGCATACCCTGCCAACTTAGGGCGAACAAAGAAAAACCAAAGGTGATGATGGACGGAGCGTTGACAATACAAACACTCACCCCCAGTCAACTGATCTGGGTTTAATCCATCACCGTTCTTTAGCTCACTCCACCAGCCCAGTTCAGACATGGCCATATGCAAATCAGTCTGACCCTGTGCCTCATGGGAACAGTCCAGCCCGAATTGCCAAGCCATGTCTTCCCTGGACCGGAATCAAGCTTCCCAGGACCGGTTTCTGGCATTACAGCCGTCTTCAGCCGGGCTTGCTTGACTCCAGTGGCAAAGTGAGCAAGGGACTCACGTCTGAGCATACCCTGCCAACTTAGGGCGAACAAAGAAAAACCAAAGGTGATGATGGACGGAGCGTTGACAATACAAACACTCACCCCCAGTCAACTGATCTGGGTTTAATCCATCACCGTTCTTTAGCTCACTCCGCCACCCCAGTTCAGACATGGCCATATGCAAAACAGTCTGACCCTGTGCCTCATGGGAACAGTCCAGCCCAAACTGCCAAGCCATGTCTTCCCTGGACCGGAATCAAGCTTCCCAGGACCGGTTTCTGGCATTACAGCCGTCTTCAGCCGGGCTTGCTTGACTCCAGTGGCAAAGTGAGCAAGGGAGATTCTTCAGAGTAGGGGAGATTCTTACACCCTCTACTGACCCATCATGCTCTTGGGTAGTCAGAATGTCAGGGAGATGTTCACTCACTTCATCCATCCCGTCATCTGTCACCAAGAGCATGGTGATTTCAGACCTCTCAAGTGGGCCATTGAGTTAGTATTCAATGTTAATGTGTATCCAAATTGCAGATCTACCTTAAGACCCTTAAGGTGGCGCCGTGTGTGTGGAAATGCACCGTCTTTTCAGTTTTTTAAACAAAAGTTTGGAGGGATATTTGGTGCTGCACACATGCGCGGTCTGGTTTCTGGCGCACATAGCCATGGCTGCAGCGCACAGAGACCCTAAACGTCCGCACACAGAGGAAAAAAATTAGAGGGAACATTGCTTGCGAGTAGTATTGCATAAAATAGCAAATTTCTGATGGAACCCATTGATAAAACATGTGCACAACCGTTGCTTTTTCCAATTCACATTTGCCACAGCTGGTTCGACTCCCGTTCCCCATCTTTGATAGCTTTTTGGGCGATATATATGCCCTGTGAAGCGAAAAAAGGTGGTTCCTTCTTAAAAAAGCAGGGTTGACAGTGAGTTAAAGTGTGCACATAGATACTTGCCAAATATTCTGCCGCTGCTCCCGTGGCAATTAATTTCCCCACAGTTTCTCAGCCAGCGTAAACTCTCCGTCCATAGTACCCAGAAGGTGCTGGTACCAGATTGCAACTTCCTTGGTTCCAGTAGGTTTTGTTACCAGTTGTTCCTCTAAAATGTTGCCTACACCGAGTGTCAGTTTTCTATTTTGCTCCCAGCTTTTTAATTTAACGTGAGAGGGTGTTCTTCATCAGCCCATTAAGATCTTGCCAGGGTAGCAAATTTCTATCCCTGGTCAGATCCCCCCATATTTTGAAGTCAGCCTTTTTAATGGACACCGGCAGTTTGTCGTCAAGGCAATCTGGAGTCCCAGGTGAGTCCCAAACTGGAGCAAAGTAAGAGTAATAGTAACATTTCGAAAGGCGTCTAATGTGATACCACATTTTCGCCATCGACTGTAGCAACTTCAGTTAAATTTTCTTTAAAAATTTCGGGTCTCCGAATTTAAAAAGGAAGCCATCTATATCTACTCTGGATACTTTGAACATTGCTGAAAACATTAAACCTATTATAGAACCATCTGGTATCTTTGCGAGCATTCTAAAATGTTTTAATTGGAAGGCACTTGCGTAGTATTGTATGTCTGGCAGTGATAAACCTCCCTTCTCCCTCCTCCGTAGCTTTTTCCAGGAGATCCTAATCCCTTTGTTAGCCCAAATAAATGAATGTATAGCCTGTTGAATTTTGTGTATGGTGGTTTTATCAAAATGAAAAGTTATGGAATTGTATATAAACGTAATCTTAGGTTATATAGTCTTCTTGACCAAACTAACTCTTCCTAAGATCATTAACGGGAGGTGTATCCAGCTTAGTTGAATGATCTCTTTAACCCCTTTCATGCTCATGACGAGCTGAGCTCGTCATGAGTTGCGCCGCTCGCATGCTCATGACGAGCTCAGCTCGTCATGTAACGCGGTCTTTTAAAAAAAGCCGCACAGCGCGAAAATCGCGGCCGCACGCATGCGGTTAAACACCCTCCTCAGATTAATTTCTGCAATTTCATTTATGTCTTGCCCTGCCCTTAACCCAAGATATCGCATTTCCCTTTTAATCAGGGGATTAATGCTTACTTGATTCCATATCATGATTCTGTTTTATGCTCATTCACTGAGTACCCCGACACCTCTCCGAATTCTGATGCTTTACATAAGATGGTAGGTAAGGCAGTGCTCAGATCAGATGAATACACAATTAGGTAATCGGCAAATAGCGCAACCTTTCTAACCCAATCCCCCTGTTGAAACGGGGAAATGTTGCATGCATTTCTAAGTCTGAAAGCCAAGGGCTCCATATAAAAGTTAAACAGGAGAGGAGAGAGGGGGCAACCCTGTCTTGTGCCCCTAAGTATTTTAAAAGGAGAGGATAACTTCCCATT
Source organism: Lissotriton helveticus (assembly GCF_964261635.1). Classification (NCBI taxonomy): domain Eukaryota; kingdom Metazoa; phylum Chordata; class Amphibia; order Caudata; family Salamandridae; genus Lissotriton; species Lissotriton helveticus. Next base: position 717,488,290 of record NC_136061.1, read on the forward strand.
CACCAAGACCCTTGCAACGGGTTCCTGGTATATTAGCTGTATAGCTCTACAGAAATTGTCCCCAAAGTTGTATCTTTTCAATACAGTGAATAGGTAAGACCATCTCACCTTATCAAAAGCTTTTGAGGCATCCAATGTTGTTATTGCTAAAGGAATATCGAAGGTTGTCGCAAAATCAATAGCCCCAGTAAGCTCATAATTAAGTTCGTGCAAATATCTCCCCTTCACAAACCCTCTCTGATCTTCATGTATTGAATGGCCTGCAATTTTGGCTAGTCTACTGGCCAAACTTTTTGTGAAGATTTTGTAGTCTGAATTTAAGAATAAGGGTGACTGTGGCCTCATTCCAAGATTTCGGTAACTGCATTCCATTCTCTAATGCTTCACCCATCACTGATGTCAAAAGAGGGGATAGCACTTCTGCCAAAATGTTATAAAGCTCCATGGGAATGCCATCAAGCTCGGCCGCTTTACCCCCTTTCCCACGGTTGAATGGCCCTGGCTACTTCCTGAGTAATCGCTTGATTTAGAATTTTTTGTTGGTTAAGATCTATGGGTTGAATCGAATCTGCTAGCCAGCCCTCTATCTCAGTATCTAACATTCCTTCCTTCTCTTCCGGATATAAAATGCGAAAAAAATCCTTAAAGTCTTCTTTCATCTCGGTCTTGCTATTTAAAATAATTCCGAAACGATCCTCTTTGATCTCCTTAATCCTGTTTTTATTCAGATCTGTCTTAACCTTCAAAGCTAGGAGTTTACTTGCTCCCTCCCCATATTCAAAATGGGCTAGTTTGCTAGCATCTCACCTTTTTCTAACCTTTATTTGGAGAATCTCTGATAGTTGGTTTTTCAATAACAGCTGCATCTTTTCTAATTCTACTTTTTTCTCCTCTGAAACTGATCGTTTTAACTCCATATTTAATTGCTCCATTTTATTCTCTAACCCTGTAATTTCACTTTTTTTACAACGTATTCATATGACAGGTTACACTAGTGATCTTTCCTCTAATGAAAGCTTTTAGAGTATCCCAGACTATTGCATTTGTAGCTGAGCCACTATTGATCACAATAAATTCTCGAACCTCTTCCTTCAGGTTATACATTATCTCACTGTCAGCCAGTATTGTGCGGTCTACAGTCCACCTTCTGTCCTCATTCCTGATGCTAATTTTGAATGTTAATAAAACTGCCGAGTGGTCTAAAAGGTGGGCTGCCTTATAATCGATATTAGAGATATCTTCTCTGAGGCTCCAGACTACTAAGAAGTCATCTATTCTAGACATACTTCGATATTTTTTATCATGAAAGGATGTACCTTGTTGATTACCTGCTCTTTCTCTCCAAAGATCACACAGGGTGTGCTGCATTATCATGGTTTTTAGTAGTGCTCGTGAGTTGGGTGTCGATGTTGCTCTGGTTCTGCTTGACTTATCTAATTTTAAATCTAAAACTAAATTAAAATCTACACCTATTATAATTGGGCCAGGGAATTCTAACAGATTTTTTAATGGCTCGCAGTCGTCATGATTCGGACCATAATAGCCTACTAACGTTAGTCTACTTTTATCGTCTACTTTTTTTTATTTTTTATAATCAACTTTATTGGATTTTTCAGCAGATCACTTATCATTGGAAGAAACATGACATTGTACACAGTCGACAAAGCAAGGGCGGCCCAGCTGGGCTGGGTACGGCAGTTCAGATAATCATTACAGATATATAAAATTAGACAGATCATCACATTGGTAATAAATTAAACCATTTACCCCACACTTTACTGAATAATCCGGGGCAGCCCCGAGCTTCAAAGAGAGATTCCTCCTGCATTCCACACCAATCCACTCCTCTCTTCCATTTCTGTACAGTTGGCGCCTTAGCCTGGGACCAAAGCGCAGCTATATCTCCTTTTGCCACCGCCACGGCCGTCCCCAGAAAGCACTTGTCTGCCCTAGAGCCATCCAGGCCGTCAAACACCCCCACCAGCAAGCGTCTCGGATCATTGGGAACCCCATCCCAGGGCCTGCGTGAGTTCACGTTCAACCCCTCTCCAGAACGGCGCTAAAGCCGGACATTGCCATACCATGTGATAGAAATCGGCTGGGGCAAAGGCACAGCGCGTGCATGCTGGGGACGATCTCATATGGGCCCTGAATAGGCGCGCCGGAGTGAGGAAGGCTGCATAAAGGTAGTAAAGTTGGACCAGGCGCAACTTGGAGGATGTGGTCAGGGTTTTGGGTGCTTTTAACCAGGCCCCATGCCAGAGCTGTGTTTGTCGAGTGAGCTTCCGGTCCCACCGCACATGACGTAGGGCTGTGCACCAGGCCATGAGTACCGTCCTAGTGACAGGGGGTAGAGCCTCGGGCACCGGGCTGCCATATAAAAACTCCTGCATCTGCATGAAGTCCGTTGTGCTGAGTTCCACTCGGTATGCTGGGTCTGACCAGCCACCCGCAAACCAATCGTGGATCACGATAAGTCTCGTGGCCAAGTAGTAGAGGTGGAGTTTGGTCACTCCCATGCCTCCATCGAAGGAGGGGATACGACAGTGCACCAGGGATAAACGCGGCCTCCCTCTTCCCCAGAGAAACCAGGTAAGAACGCTGTCTAGTTCCCGGAACCAACTACCTGGGAGGTGGATGGTGATGTTTTGCAAAATGTAAAGAAAACGAGGGAGGATCATCATTTTAAAGAGCGCGCTTCTGCCCAGGGGGTTAAGGGGGAGGGTCTGCCATTTCTTGAGGTCTGACTTCATCCTGACGACTAAAGGTGAGACATTCAAAGCCCATTCGAACTCTGGCAGAAGGGTAACCCAGACGCCTAGATATTTGAACGATTGCCTCCGAAGGGGGATATCCATCTGCCAGTCAAAGCAAGCCCAGGAGGGATGTAAAGGGACCAAAGTTGATTTTGCCGGGTTGAGTCGGAGTCCAGGGACCCGGTCGAAAGCGGAGAGGACCTCCAGGCATCTGTGGCCAGAACTGTCCGGATCCGCCAGATAAAGCAGGACATCGTGCGCGTAGAGGGCTATCTTATCAACGTGACTCAAGTCCCAAGCCCAACCCCAGATGAGCGGGTCCTGCCGTATGAGCACCGCCAGGGGCTCCATCGCCAGCGCGAATAAGAGTGGGGAGAGCGGGCACCCCTGACGCGTGTCCCTCCGGATTGGGAATGTCTCAGAAAGCTCGCCGTTAATGAGAACATGGGCTCTGGGGTTAGTATAAAGGATTCTGATCAGGTGGTGGAAGGGGAGACCAAAGCCCATCCTCACCAGCACATCCTCAAGGTATCTCCAGTCCACCGTATCAAAGGCCTTTTCAAAGTCGATGAAGAGCAACGCCAAATACGGGGTTAGGCGACTACGGTGGGCCGTAGCCAGGTCGAGGCGATGAATGCAGTGACGAGGTATGAACCCGCATTGGTCGGGAAGGACCAGGTCCTGCAGAAGGGGTCGGAGTCTCTGGGCTAGCACGGTAGCGAAGATCTTGATCTCCGTATTAATCAGCGAGATCGGGCGGTAGTCCTCACAGTCCAGGGAGGGAGGTTGCGTCTTTGGAATGACCACTATAGTGGCCACATCAGATTCAGGTGGGAAGGATCCTGCCTCCGCCACATGATTGAATAGTTCCACTAAATGGGGAACCAGAATTTTGCAAAAGGCCGCATAGTACTCCTGGGGGTAGCCATCAGGACCAGGCGTTTTACCGGGGTGTAATAGTGAAATCGCCTCGTGAATTTCCTCTGTGGTAAAAGGGTGGTCCAGACCCTCTGCGGTCTCCCGGGGGAGACACAGCAGCCGGTTACCGGCCCTCTCCAGCAAGTCCTCCAGTGGAGCACCAGGAGGGCGAGCTACATATAAGGTCACGTAGTAATCAGCAAAAGTTTGTGCTATGGCTGAAGACGTCACCTGGTGGACCCCGGTATCCGAGCGGATTTCGGGAATAATGCGGTTGACATTGGGATAGGACACTAGGTTGTGGAGGAGCTTGCCATTTTTATCACCCCATCCATAAATACGTGCCACCGATGAACGCCAGAGCATTTTAGCGGATTCCAACGAGATCCAGCGAATCTCCTCGCGGACCACTGCCAATTGCCAAGAGGAGTTTCCGCGACCATTAGTTAGCTGGGTTCTTTCCAGCTGCACTGCCTGGGATTCCAGCTGCACAAGTTGGGCTGTTTGCTCCACCCGTTTCGCGTGGACCAGTCCCCTGGCCACCCCCGGACAACAGCCTTGCCGGCCTCCCAAAGCGTCCCCGTTGAGGGAACCGAGCCCGTATTAGTGGAATAGTATTGACACAGTTCCTGTCCGAGTGATTCTACTACCGTAGAGAACTGCAGGAACCAGGCGTTCAGCCGCCAAGTTGCCCGTGGACCCGCTGAGGAGGTCCCAAGACGAAGGGAGACGGGGGAGTTATCCGAGATCCCCCTGGGCAATATCGTGGCCCCAGACACCAGTTAATTTCTGCAAACAAGGGTTCTGATGTGTACAGCAAACATTAACAAATCATAACAATACTAATAATGAAAAAAACAGAAAAAAGAGATATTTTCAAGGGCCCAGACACCAGTTGGAAGTCTGTGGCAGGCATCAGGAGGAGGTCTATACGGGAGTGAGTATGATGGGCCGCCGACGTGTGGGTGTATTGTTCTTTGTGGAGGTTCCAGACCCTCCACACGACACAAAGGCCCAGGGCCGAAGACCAACTCGAGAGGGCCCTCGCAGAGGCGAGACGGCCCTCCGATGGAGTCCCCGTCGTGTCACGCAGGGGTTGCAGGACTGCGTTGAAATCCCCCCGACTACCGTGAGGCCCTGTGGCAAAAGAGGAGAATACCAATGTGAGGTGTCGAAGGGTGGAGGGCATGAGTGCAGGGGGAATGTAAGTGCATAGGAGGTTCATAGGGCGCACCTCAATCGTTCCCGAGATGGCTACATATCGGCCCTGTGCATCAGTCTCGGTTTTAGCCATGGTAAAGGGAAGCGCCTTTCTGAGTTAAATAGCCACCCCTCGGGACCCCCGTGCAAAACCAGAATGCCAGATCCTGTCAAATCCATATCGGGCTAGGAAGTTGCATTGTGTACCCAGGAGGTGCGTCTCTTGGAGAAACAGGATCTCCGGCATGTGGCGGTGAGCAGCGCAGACGACGGACGTGCGCTTGATTTGGTCAAGGAGGCCATTGACATTCCAGAAGAGGATGTGGATAGGCCTATTGAGGGTGAAGGTCATCTAGAGGAATGGTGTGCGGAGGGACGGATACAGACATGGGGTCGTTCCAACCCGGGCCCGGGGTCTAAGGAAAGGGGCATGGGAAGTAGTAATCTGCTTGTTAACTGCTGAAACAACTAGGGAATCACGGCTGCCAGTGAGAACAACAAACAGCGGCCCGTAGGCAGCTAAAAATAACAAACTGTTGGGAGACAACGGTCCCCCTCCCCTCCCGTGCCTCCCAACTACACTTCTGGAGTGGAAGCATCTGTCGCCCCAAAAAACCCCAACCACTAACTACCCCACAAAGAAGTGATTCGCTAATCTAAAACGGTTAGTAATAAACAATCAAGAGCATGGCTGAATAGGACCCCCCCTCCATGTATACGGATAAATGCCAACAGCTGAAAAACATGAAGTGGTTAACGTAAGATTAATAGGATGAGTCAGGCCCGGGACTGCAATGGAAAGGCCAACCCCGACCAGGCCTCCCAGTGGAGCCCGGTAGGTCCCCGCTCATGGGGTCAGGAGCAGTCCCGCTGTAGAGAGTCTTGAAGGGTGAAATGTGAGTTACATCGTCTGTAACGCTAGTCACACCCCCTCCTCCCCACCAGAGCCACGGATGACGGGGCTCCCAGACAGGTCCGAGCCTGACATGGCCTTTCGCAGAGTGACATCTGGCCCGGGGATGCTACCCATATCGATCAGAGAAGATGCCAAGGTGTGGGGGAGGCTCGCTGGTTCGGGGTCTGAGTTGGGGAGCACTGGGACTGCGCCTCCGGCGAATCGGAACTCCCTCCTCGGCGGTCGCCCCGTCTTCAAGATCTGGTTCGGCGCCGCTGGGCCTTGGGCGCATCCTGGCTTGGCTGCGTTGGTGATCTTTGGGCAGGGGAGGGGACCGCACCAGGTAGGAGGGGCCGTTCCCTCATGAGCCAGGTCCATGCTGCCTGGGGGGTGTCAAAGAAGAATGTCTTGTCCTGGAAGATCACCTTAAATCGAGCTGGGAAGAGGAGACCATAGCGGAGACCCATAGCCCTGAGTTTTTGTTTGACCTCGTCATAGGATCGGCGCTGAGTCTGCACCTCCCTGGAGCAATCCCTGGAGTAATCTGGAAAGAACATAATTCTGGAGTTCTGGCTGCCCCCAGAATCGCGTCCCGGTCCCAGAAATTAAAGATTCGAAGGATGATGGGACGAGCGGGCGCTCATGGAGGGGGTTTGGGAGCGAGAGAGCGGTGAGCCCGCTCCACCGTGAACCAGGGGGAGAGTTTCACTTTGGGCATCCAGGAGCGGGCCCAGGCCTCAATGAAGGTATCGGTGTGGCCTTTCTCCACTCCCTCCGGAAAGCCCAGGAGGCGCAGGTTGTTTCTTCGTGCCCTATTTTCAGCATCTTCGGCCCTGCGGTGTAAATCCGAGGTCTGTGTCTGAAGGCGGGCCACCTGGGATTTGAGAGCGCCCACGTCGTCCTCCACCGTGGAGATACAGGACTCCGTTTCGTGATACGCGCCATGGCATTATGGAAGTCTTGTCGAATTAGTGCCACGTCCACCCTCACCTCTCCGATCCTGCTTTCCACCGAGACCTGCGACGTGCTTATCACCTGCAGGATGGTGGAGAGATCTCCCCCGGCGGTCCCAGAAGCAGTCGGGGACCCGCCACCCAGGTCCTGGTCCGACTTACTAAATTGGTCTATTTTTGTTTGGGTTGGAGGAAGGGGGTCTGGGTGGTGCGGGTTCGGCCCATGTCCTCGAAGAATCAGCTTGGGGCAGCCAGAGGGGAGGAGGGGGCACAACAGCGTCTCGGCTGCAGCCCCGCCACCCGGTGTAGTGGCCGATCCCTCTCCCACTCACCGACTTTGAATGGAGGAGGCGGCTCTCCAGGGGAGCCCAACCTCCGACAGCGGTGGCAATCCCTCAGGCAGCCTGGGCCCCTCCAGCAGGCCCCAGCAGCAAGGCCTCAGGTGTCCAGGGGGTAAAGAGGGAGGCAGGTGCGTGCGCCACCCGACACTGTGCCCCCGCACCAAACCACAACGCACCGGGTCCTCACAGCAGCGGCAGGTCGGAGAACCTTCAGGGCCCTGGAAGTTTGGGCACCCTGCATCTCCGGTGCTAGTGCAGGCAATGGAAGGTCCACACCGCGCAGAGGACCAAGCAGCCCGCCCCCCAGGGATCGCAGGACGGTCTCAGCCAGCTGCCCCGCACACCCAATGGATCTAGCAGCACCACGCATCCCGCGCACTGCATCCCCAAGATGGCGGATGGTGCAAAAAGCAGTAGCAGACAAAAGGGGGTATTAGGGTACTCAGAGGGAGTCTCACACAGATGTGGAGTGTGGCGCGCAGGATTTCACAGCAGTCCACACAGTGGCCTCCGTCCCTGAGGGGCAGTTCACCCGTCAAGGTGCCACCACGGATCCCAGTCTCTCAGCCCGCACGGGGGGCGCACAGAGCTGGGCCCCCAGTCCCCACACAGCCCCAGAGAAACAGTCCAGGCTTCACCCAGGCAGAGGCCCTCTCCTTGCCCCCAACTGGCGCCCAGTGGCCTCCTCTGTCCCACTCACCAGTGCCCCCCCAGGCAGGGGGAGAAGGGCCGAAGATCAAGGACCAGCCGAGTCGTCACACAACAGGCCCCAGGAAGTGTCAGGAGCTGCTTTGCCGGCCGAGGTGCCGGCCGATCCCCAGGGGTCCTCACCGGGCGGGACCCGGGCCAGCTGATTGGTATGCACAAGGACCGGGAGCGTTTCAGGAGCCGCTGCGCCATCCGACGTGACGGCCGATCATCAGGGGCCCCACCGCACAGCCTCCCAGCCGGGCCAGTCCAATCAATGTGCATTAGGCACTGGGATGCTCCACGAGTCGCCCTACCGTCCGAGGTGACGGTCGAACACCAGGGGTCCCCACAGCGTAGGGCCCGGGTCGGGCCCAGAACTACCGTTTCCTCAGTCCCTCAACAGGCGGTTGAAGGGCCGCGAGTCGAACCCCAGCTCCGGTTCTCCGATCACGATTGCCAAGACAGGTCCCCCGCCCTCACCTCACACGGGTGGGGGACACGTCAGGGAGGCTGTGGCGACCGTGGAACTCATGTTGGCAGGGTCCCGGGAGGAGCGACCGCTCAATGCCCGGCAGCACAGGGGGCGAGCACCACCATCATGGGTGAGGCGAGGAGGGAAACCAAGTGAGAAAATGGCGTATCAGGTCAGTTGCCGCAGATTAACACCCGAGCAGGCAGGGCGAGTCGCTAGAGAACAGCAGCAACGGGTCCGGGGGTCACAAGGCAGCAGATGTCGGCGGATCGTGGCACGGATGACGGAGGGGTCCGGAGCACTCCTAGAGTGCGACCGCTATCTTGCCGTGCCAAACCAACCCCACCTTATCGTCTACTTTTACATCAGCTATAATCCACCTGCCCCCTTTATCCGCCTTCGACTTAGTCACCCATATTTTCGCTTGCTTTTTCACAATTATGGCAACTCCTCTAACATTCCCACTCTGGTCAGTGCAAAGCACTTGTTGTACCCATCTTTGTTTTTTAAAAAGATCAACACATTCCTTTTTTATTAAATGTGTCTCCTGTAAAATGAGAATTTGGGCAGGAGAATCTCTAAGATATTGCAATAGCCTGTCCCTACATCCCTTTACACGTAGCCCGTTGACATTCCAATTTAGAATTTGAATGGACATATCTTTACTGTACTAGTGCCAATTACTCTTTCTGAGGTATTTGAGGAATTTTTATTTATTTTTCCCATATGCTCCCCACCCCATGATACCCTACTTCCCGCCATTTCCACCCTTTACCCTGGAGAACCCACCCCTGCTTCTTCTTCTTGGACCTGATCTTAGTCCAAATTCTTCTTTTGATCTGTTAACCCCCAGTCACACTAAAAAAATATTATTTCTCTATATATATGGGTGTATTCATATATGAGTATATTCATACGTAATTCATTGAGTTGCAGATTCTACCTCCTCAGCTGCCCCCTCCATCCCCCTTAATGTTTTCTAATAACTCATCTGCTTCCCTTATGCTCCTTATCATGTGCATTTTATTATTGTACATTATTCGCAGTGAATCCGGGAATTTAAGTTGTAAAGTTGCCCCTGTTTTCCTGAAGTCATCCATGTGTTTATCCAATTCCCATTGTCTATTTGCGTGGCACGTGATAGATCTGATCTTATTTCGAAAGAGAAGTCAGGGCCTTTCAATGATTTTAACTTTAGTGCCGATGTGAGAATTTCTTCTTTGAGCACATATGTCTGAAAATTGATAAGGATCTTTCTTGGTTTTACTCTACCCAGGGTTTTCCTGAAGGGGTCTCTATGTATTCTTTGTATATCTTTTACAATGTCAGCCTCACTCTCCTCTACCTGGACTGCAGCATATATGATTTTAAATTGTCCCTCTCATTTCCTTCAGGAACATTTAATATCCTCAAATTGTTCCTTCTGGAATTATTCTCTAACTGCTCCAGCTTTTCCTGAAGACCCTGCTCATCTCTATGCAGTGCTTGGAGTTCCGTTTTATTATTTGTGACATCCTTTTTTAACTCCTCCACTGTGTTTTCAAGTATTTCTGTTCTCTCCTCTAAAGTGTCCAACTTTTTATCTAATGTCTCGCAAAAACCCCGTATTTCGCGCTGGTTAGCTTCTGATACTGAGAACCTGTTCTTATATCCAAAGTTAGCGCTCATAACATCGATTCCAAAGAGCTGGAAGATAATTCGCTTGGATTCCTACTGTCCGGAGTTATGTTCTGAGCTGATGTGTGCCACCCACAATCTTCGTGCCCATTAGTCTGATTGTTAATTCACTATTCCTATTCACTGCTCCATCGGAAGTCGTGGCCATAGTACTCTCTTGAGTGTTGCCCTGGCTAAGCTGCTCCCCCATTCTCCATTACTGTAACAAAAGAGTCTATAGTGGCTATAGCAGCTGTGGTTTTTTGACAGGCTTTAGGGCTCACTACCTCTATGCGTGGCGGTCTCTTTAGTGAAAGCACTGATGGTTATACTTTGAAAATGGTGCACAGAGATGGTGTAATCTTTAGTTTAGGGTCTAGGAGCACTTCCTTTTGTTTATGTTTTTTCTCCTCCTTTTTAGGTCGAAGCCTGCTAGCAGCGCATGCACTGTAGCAGGCAAAGAGATATTGTCAGGAGGGGTTTTCAATACGGCATGAAGCCACGCCCATTATTTCCATTGTCAGGCCTCTCGAAACGGAGGCCTGCCATTGGAAAAAGCTCCTGTTTTGCAGATTTGTCTGCTCTGGATACCGCCTCTCGAGGACTCCATGACCTGCCTTACGGTATCACGACAATATTTCTTGAAATATCGTCTTGGCAACCATGAGGCAGGTCAGGGAGTCCTGGCAGGGTGGGATTCAGTATCCTGTTTCCGCCCCGTTTTTTTTTGTTTTTTTTGCGTTTGTGCTGTCATTTCGTTGGGAGTCCTCGGAGATGGAGGTTGTGGGGGTGAGGCGGTGCTGGTTTTATAAAGGATAGACACTCTGCCGACAACGGGACATTATGTAATCGTTGTGAACGGGAGAAAACGCGCAGTCTCCTTCCTTCCTGTATTCATCAGAGGAGATTTTTCGTGACTACGGGGTTATGAGGAAGCCAGACCACACCCGGAGAGTGGGCCTCCCAGCGGCTTGTAACATTTTCGGCCATTTTCCGTGCTTGGCCACGTTGGCGCTGTTCAGTTCCCGCGGCCTGTGCGACTGGACGTAGCTCGGAGACCCCCCAGAGCCCAACCAGACACGGCGGACAGCGGCAGCAGGTTTGTTTACCTCAGAGGAGCCTTCTTTGGAACCTCTCTCCGAATGTCCGGCCCCCTTTGCAGGGTCCAACAATCCCTGCCCGAGGCCCCCTCACTTCTCCTCGGCTGTGAGCCATCTCTTGTTTCCCTTTACTGGTTCTCGTCAATCCCTTTGCTGCGCCACACTCTGAAGCCTAAAGACGCTGCGCAGTCTCTGCTCAGCCTCCTCTGGTGTCTGGTTAGAGCTGGCTCTCCGCCGCGGTTCTCCTGCTGGTCCACCTGATGCCTTCATGTGTGCATCTCCGCACCCTGTTCTGCTTCCCTGACCAACATCCCATCTCCGTTCTTTTCACAGCATCCCTTTGCTTTCTAACTTTCGTGTCCACTTGAGCATTCTGCTGCCTCTCTCTACCCCATTATCTATCCAATTTAATGTGTTTTCTAACCCAGTCTCACCCTACTGCTTCTGTATACGGCCGTCCTGTTGAAAATGGCAATGTATGTGCACATAAGCGGCGTTCATTTGTGTTCACTGTACCCCTTGTTGTAAGCAGAACGGATATCGCGAAACACTGACTGTGTTATCCCGCCAGCATAGACCCATGCACACACGGACACGACAGCCATTTTAGGCACCATGGCCTCTCTGCCCGTTTGTTAAACCCCCGGCACCCCTCCCCGCGCGCACTGCTCATGCATCGGCCATAAGACCCTCTCCCTCTGCGTGACCCTGCTCTAGAAGTAACACTCCTGCTTGACCCACACCCCCCCATTTCCTCCCAAGAACACCCTTCCCCTCAGCTGACGAGCCCCCCCCAGCTGCACTTGGCCTTTCGACCCGGTCCCAAGTCCTAAGACCAAGCCCCTTTTTCCTGCCCAGCATAACAAAACCGTGATACACCAACCGAAGTGCCCAATCTTATAGCCTGCCCAACCTTTGATCTGATCATCCCCTCCTGCCCTCGTGTCCTGTAGGAATGTCCGGCTGAGAGATCACAATCTCTTGTTACATTCAGGAGGGGAGGATGACATCTGAGCGACTGGTATGGGAATAGGCCTGAAGCTGTGATTCCAAGCATACTTTTTCCTACTTCAAAGCGTCTTTATTGCAATAAGGAATGTTTGTGCATCATAAACATGTGTATAAAAGACGAAGCCTCAGAGAAACTGGGGTAGAGAGAGCACCTCCTGAAGACACTATGCGAGTGTCCGAAATGACAGGCTCTCCTCATGAGAAATAAAACTCTGTTCTTGTTTTCCTGCTTCCAGCGCCCGTCTCTTTATTTGGTAATTGTTCAAGATGGGAACTAAGAGGCGTCCTGCGCCAGCAGTCTGGGCATCAGGTGCGTTATGGGCTGACTTTTCCACAATTGGCGTCCCAACGCGGGGCCCATCAGCGACATAAGGTCCGGTAAGAGAGGTCCAGACGATGGGGTGAACATCTAAACGATTGGAGTATACCTGCCTTGAGAGGGCCCTCGTCCGGCTGCCGATTGAATGAACTTCACCGATTCCGAACGGACCTCTCTCAAGTGACCTACTGTCCTGACTGGAATCCCACAGGAATGCTGCGGTAAAAAACATGGAGAAAGAGAACGATTGGGCGCTGGAAAAGGGAAGGCGAAGAATTGCCCACACGGTCCGGTCCGGGTAAGGTTAAGTAGGACGTCTTTACGTCCGATTGGTAGGATGGCTTTATCCATCTGATTGATTGATTGATTGTACTTGAAGTATTGGTTCTCTTTGAGACATTTTCTATTTGCAAACAGCGATGAATAGGAACGTTCCTCTCTCTTTGCAAATAGTTAAGGATAGGTAATGCAGACGTTTGTCCCCCATTGTAATCCGTCATGCCTATTTTTTTTCTCCCCACTGATTGTTTGTTATCGATTTTTTCGATTATTGCTCTTTGAGATATTCCCTGTCTACAAACAGGGAAGAATAGAAATATTCTGCCCCCCTTTGCAGATAGTGAAGGATAGGTAATGCAGATTTTTGTCCCCTATTGTAATCCGTCATACCTGTTTTTCTCCCCACTGATTGATTGATTGTCTGGACATTTTATTGTTCAAGGAATAGTTCGTTCGAGGCATTCCCTGTTTGCAAATAACGTAGAAAAGAAATATTCTGTCTAATCTTTGCAAGTAGTGAAGGGTAGGTAATGTGGACCTTTGTCCTCCGTTGTAAATCTCTCGTGCCTATCTACTCCCCACTGATTGGTAAACTAGTTCCACCCTCGCACCATTTATTAGAGGTAGGTCATCTGGCTCGACCGGAGGGCACCCCTAATAAAAAGGACATATGCAACAATAACGAAGTAATCACCGTATCCTGTTAACAGAAACTTTAGCATGAAACATGCTAGAAAGAGAAAAAAAAAAAGGAAAAAAAAAGAGAGAAAGAAATAAGAAAGCAAAATCAGTAGGCCACTGATGAGTTTTTTGATTTCGCCACAAATAGGAAAACGTTAGAAATAAGCTCACGACAAAACACATGATTTCGCTAGAAATAAGAAACGTTAGAAATAAGCCCGTAATAAGAAACATGAAAATGGTGAGAGAAGCCAAGCTTGACATCGCGACGGCCACGAGGCAACTAGGCTTCGCCACCTCTCACTGCTCCCAACATGTCTGTCCCGCCTGCCACGCCCCAATAACGGTAACATGAGATAGATACAAGTCAGCAGATACCTACCCCCATTCTGGAAACTCCCGAAGTGCAACAGGTCCGCGGCTACGCCCATCCGGAAGACGAGATCTTCGGCACGTGTAGGGCGGGTCCTGCTGCCAGCCGTCGGTCGGGGAGGTCGTCGCGTAAGGTGGGCCAGAAGAGGAGCCGAGGCCGACGGGATCCGGGCGTCCCCTCTTCTTTCTTCAATAATGGCCACGACAACACGGGGGGGGGGATGTCTTGCTCATGCCACCGACCCCTCGCATCTCCTGGTCCAGCCACGGCTTGGTAGAAGCTCCCCGTCCGGCCCTGAAGCGGCGCCTTGCAGGCCACCGGGGGGGCGATGTCTTGCCTATGCCTCCGACCCCCCCCCTCTCATCGCCTGGTCCGGCCATCATGAATGTTAACGCCGAGAAAAACGGCGTGGGGTGCGCTGGGAGGGAGAGGCGGCGCAAACGAGCCTCTCCCACCTCCCCAGGTGGAGGCCCCCAGTGGCACCCCCAACGATCCACTCACCCGACAAGGGTTCGTCCACTCGTAAAATGGCGGTCGACCCTGCAGGAGCGGGCCCGGCGTGAAGGGATGGCCCGGTTGCTTGTTGATTAAGAAATGAGTCCCACAATCAGAAGTGTTCTCCTCGACTTTGAAGATTCTATAAGAGCCACGGGGGCCCCCGACCCCCGCAGACACCCCCGATGGGGAATGACTGCCATGATTGCCCGCGGAACGATGAAAATGTAGCCGCGAGACGTCGGCGCTCCCATGCTGGCGCCAGCCTCAGTTTGAATGACTAAAATCCTGCAGACTACAGTTCGGATCAGTTCCGGTGAAAACCCAGTATGACCCGGTAGAAAAAAATTGTTGCCTCCCTCCCCCTTTTGACTGATGGTTCATACTGCTGATCCTTTCTGTTGCCCTTTAACGGAACTTTTGGACTGCCGAAGGAGGCTCTGGGCCAACCACGAGTTGGTGGAGATTTTGACTATGCCTTGGTCTGCCTGGCTGCCCCCAAAATGGCGCTGGTACAAATGAAACTTTCAACTCCTTGTTGTACCCCGATTGCTCAGCCTTGGTGCCATGAAATATGTATGCAGTTTTTAAACACAATGAATTGATATGGGATGGGTACTGATTATGTGTTCGGACAATGAATTGACATGAGATGGGTACTGATTGAACATTCGGACAATGAATTGTTGTTAAGTTTTGGCGCATCATGATTATTGAAAGTTTGAATTGCAACACTTATGATACTCGCTCACACTGAAGTTTCGATATGATTTTATTGCACTTGTCGCACTTTTTATTATGAAATAAACGACCACCGACTCCATTAGGTTTTCCACTAATAAGTATCCCCACATGTACAGTTCCAGCCTGCTCCGTGGCCGGCCCATGGGGTTGTAGGCCCGTATTTATGCACCGACATTTTTATTAAAGTTTCTTGGAAAAAGCAAACGTAGTTCTCACGCGTAGATTGGTAAGTTTCGAATAAATGACCACTATTTCCGATATAACTAAAATACAGGTGAAATGGCTCAGCTCGATTAGTTAAGGGTTAAAAAGTATAGTACGCAGAAATATTGCAAATATGAATGGTCCAGGTTTTTGTTGTATGTGTTTTTCATTTTTGTACAGCCTAAAGCGACCGCTAAAAGATCCTGGTATTTAGCCTATACTTTATATGCTACCTGTATCAGGAAAGTTGTTTTAAATGCCCCTAAGTCGCCCCGAAGGAGTGCCACCTAACCCCCCTAGTACGAACGACAACGACCCCGTACCACTGTAGGTTATCCCTTTTTCTCAAAGGAGAGCACGAGCTCGCGCCCCCCCACTTTGCACCGACTGCCCTTTGTTCTGACACCCCCCCCCGCACATGATCCGTAAATACCACACTTGGGCGACCTATGCTATCCACAGGCTTCCGATAATCATCTCTCCCACACTAAATGGTCCACCTGGGCTTAAACGCCAAGTTGGCAGGGACTGCGTCCCGTGGAGATAGACCGAGTATGTAGTAAGTAAAAGCCTTTTCGGGTTTATGTGCGCTAATGTGTTTTTAAATGCTGCCCCCGCCCCCCTTCTTTTTCCCTCTTTCTGCAGGTCACATCGGAACGTCGATTAAAGTACGAAAAAAAAAAGAAAATGGTGATCTAGCGGACGAAGAGATGGGAAAAAGGGATTCGATTATGGTGCCTACACACGACGAGCGAACAATGACTATTTCTCTCCCTGAACTTAGCGCTTGGGAGGACAGCCTGAAGCGGAAACTACAAAATATGGCTTCGCTTGGCACCCCGAATAATACAACCAGGAATGACGTGCACTAATGAATAAATTCCTACGTTTAACTAAATAGGGAAAGTTTAAGGAATATTCCGAGATGAGGTTTACCCAAGTACCCTCCGCTTGGAGGACTAGGAATGTTGCCAGTATTTAAAATCTACTACCTCCTTTCGCACCCTCATAGACATGAAACTCAAAGCTGCCCCATTGTTCTCACAACTGACACCCACTGTTGCCTCAGCCTGGAAACACATTAGCCCGACCAGGTTAGTTCTTGACCAATTGCCAAAGGCGTAAGTGTGTGCAACCAAAGCCACCAGTGAAGGCAGCCGACGATAAAAGAGAAGAAAAAGGTAAAAAGAGCTTAGGATGCTAAGGATGCGCAGCATACAGGAAGAGATCATTTTGGCCAATAACTGTTCTATGTTTTGTCTTGGATTTTTGTAAATAATACATGTACTGTCTCCCCCGCCTGAGTTTGTGTGTACGTAATGTATGGATCTACGTCGTCCCTCTGCCTGTGTTTCCGTATTACTTGACCCCTGCTGTTCTGTGGTGTGTGCGCACTGAATGGCCCATTATTGTACACGTTTCTCTTTCTCTCTCTCTCTCTCTCTCTCTCTCTCTCTCTCTCTCCATGTCATACGTGTACCGAATACTTCGTTTAGAGTGCGGACGACTCTCTCTCTCTCTGAGGGACCCCCCTGTTCCCTCCTCCCTTGTGTGGTAACGTTGTGCCCCACCGGCACAAACCTAATTGGGTCTCTTCGAACACAAAGGCGTTCGGCAAAATTGACAGGAACTAAAACGATTGTAACTTGCCATATTACTACCTCTCCTTTCTGCAAAACGATAGAACCCGAGTTGGTAATGAAAGAAAGGACAGGTAAGACGACTGATGTCCCCTAATCTGGCCTTTTTATAGGGGGACTATAACGTCAATGGTCTTCTGTTTTTCAGTTCGTTAGAAATGCAATCCCCAATGCCCAGATTGCCTCACCCCTCTGCACTTAAGTGCGGATGTCCAAAGCGTCCTCGCTTCTCCCGATTGACCCCGACTCCCTGTCCAAAGCGTCCTCGCTTCTCCCGATTGACCTCAGCTCCCTGTCCAAAGCGTCCTCGCTTCTCCCGATTGACCCCAGTTCCATATCAGCTATCCCCGAAGCGTAATTGATGACCTTGATTAGCCGTCGCTCCGCAAGAAAAGCATGTTTAACCTCTGCCCCCCCTCTCATGATGATAACCCCCCTGCTTGCAAGAGTTAGCCGACCCCGAAGGGAAATGTAAGATTGTCAGTACTTGGGTTAGAAAAAAGGGCGAGTCTCTACCTAAGGACTCGATTTCGAGTTTGATAGAATACACTGTCGATGGGAGTCCGATTTCTCTCCACATATGCCACGAATGAACGCCAAATAGGCTTACGAATACAGTGGAAATGCCCTCCTACATACTCCATAAGTGATGACTTCTGACTATGACTGATGAACCTATCCCCCACCTACTTAGGATTGGGGACGGAATTGAGATGTATAAATGTCTTCTCCTGGCAGTTTTTCTAAAACTTGTTTTGTACCCATTCAAAGATACAATCACCGGAGGAGAGGAGCTGGACGTGACGCACAGCCTGGCCACAGATCATGAAGCACGTGTAACCGCGACCAAAGGTGGAGTCGCAGAGCAACGAGACGCGGGACGAGGCACCACTCTCAAACTCGGCAGATGAAGGAATGAAGGGCTGCCTTGAAGCCCTCGATTTGCTGACCATCTCGTGCCTGAAGTCCCCGTCCCTTTTGAGCCCGACTGATGGGCCTGCCTGCTCGTCGTCCTTTGCTCCTTTGGTCCCTTGGTGTGTTCAAAGATCTGATCCCACTCCGCCCTCTCTTCCCTCGATTATTCAACAACATCACCCTTTTCGCATAACTTTTGACTCAGAAAAGAAGAGCAGCATTTAGATAGAATAAGGTTTTGCCACGGAAAAAGAAAGACACGCAGGTGCCCAGCATGAGGCACCCCTAAGAAGATCAGTTAGGAAACAGGACTGTGATCTAACAGCAGAGGACTGATCGCACCCTGCAACGCGTAAGGATGAATCCGAGCTGGACCTATAGCTCCACCGCCGGTGCTCAACAGCGCCAACGAAAGAAGACGGACTACCAGAGCCTACCAGTGATGGCTCGCTGTTAAAAAAAAGACACTTTGACGAAGACCCCCCCCTTCCTGAACTTTCTACCCACCCCTTGACTAATTGCTTGTATCGAACTGAATTCCTCCCTCAACCATTTTGTATTGCTTTCAAAAATGTTTCATCGGTCACTCATGTATTTAGTTTACCAAAAGTCTCTTATAGCACTGACAAGACCCGAAGGTATCAGAGCACTTTTTACTGTATGTTGATGTCACCGGAGAAAAAGTCAGAACGTGATTCTATAATGTGTCGGAACCTTTTTCTTGATTGACCCCGACTAAGTATTATGCCGATCCCTAGACTTGTATGAATAACCCAACAAACGTAAAATCATATGTACCGCATTCCGCCAATCGTATCGACTGTATATGGTTACACGCAATCTGCTAGTATTGACAAACGCTATTTTATTGGCCACACATGGCTATATGTATACTCCGTCAGTTGAGGTGAACGCCGAAATGAACTAGCTTATGTAAAAAAGCGGCGACTGTTGAAAATGGCAATGTATGTGCACATAAGCGGCGTTCATTTGTGTTCACTGTACCCCTTGTTGTAAGCAGAACGGATATCGCGAAACACTGACTGTGTTATCCCGCCAGCATAGACCCATGCACACACGGACACGACAGCCATTTTAGGCACCATGGCCTCTCTGCCCGTTTGTTAAACCCCCGGCACCCCTCCCCGCGCGCACTGCTCATGCATCGGCCATAAGACCCTCTCCCTCTGCATGACCCTGCTCTAGAAGTAACACTCCTGCTTGACCCACACCCCCCCATTTCCTCCCAAGAACACCCTTCCCCTCAGCTGACGAGCCCCCCCCCAGCTGCACTTGGCCTTTCGACCCGGTCCCAAGTCCTAAGACCAAGCCTCGTGGATGTATACCCCCCTTTTTCCTGCCCAGCATAACAAAACCGTGATACACCAACCGAAGTGCCCGATCTTATAGCCTGCCCAACCTTTGATCTGATCATCCCCTCCTGCCCTCGTGTCCTGTAGGAATGTCCGGCTGAGAGATCACAATCTCTTGTTACATTCAGGAGGGGAGGATGACATCTGAGTGACTGGTATGGGAATAGGCCTGAAGCTGTGATTCCAAGCATACTTTTTCCTACTTCAAAGCGTCTTTATTGCAATAAGGAATGTTTGTGCATCATAAACATGTGTATAAAAGACGAAGCCTCAGAGAAACTGGGGTAGAGAGAGCACCTCCTGAAGACACTATGCGAGTGTCCGAAATGACAGGCTCTCCTCATGAGAAATAAAACTCTGTTCTTGTTTTCCTGCTTCCAGCGCCCGTCTCTTTATTTGGTAATTGTTGAAGATGGGAACTAAGAGGCGTCCTGCGCCAGCAGTCTGGGCATCAGGTGCGTTATGGGCTGACTTTTCCACAATTGGCGTCCCAACGCGGGGCCCATCAGCGACATAAGGTCCGGTAAGAGAGGTCCAGACGATGGGGTGAACATCTAAACGATTGGAGTATACCTGCCTTGAGAGGGCCCTCGTCCGGCTGCCGATTGAATGAACTTCACCGATTCCGAACGGACCTCTCTCAAGTGACCTACTGTCCTGACTGGAATCCCACAGGAATGCTGCGGTAAAAAACATGGAGAAAGAGAACGATTGGGCGCTGGAAAAGGGAAGGCGAAGAATTGCCCACACGGTCCGGTCCGGGTAAGGTTAAGTAGGACGTCTTTACGTCCGATTGGTAGGATGGCTTTATCCATCTGATTGATTGATTGATTGTACTTGAAGTATTGGTTCTCTTTGAGACATTTTCTATTTGCAAACAGCGATGAATAGGAACGTTCCTCTCTCTTTGCAAATAGTTAAGGATAGGTAATGCAGACGTTTGTCCCCCATTGTAATCCGTCATGCCTATTTTTTTTCTCCCCACTGATTGTTTGTTATCGATTTTTTCGATTATTGCTCTTTGAGATATTCCCTGTCTACAAACAGGGAAGAATAGAAATATTCTGCCCCCCTTTGCAGATAGTGAAGGATAGGTAATGCAGATTTTTGTCCCCTATTGTAATCCGTCATACCTGTTTTTCTCCCCACTGATTGATTGATTGTCTGGACATTTTATTGTTCAAGGAATAGTTCGTTCGAGGCATTCCCTGTTTGCAAATAACGTAGAAAAGAAATATTCTGTCTAATCTTTGCAAGTAGTGAAGGGTAGGTAATGTGGACCTTTGTCCTCCGTTGTAAATCTCTCGTGCCTATCTACTCCCCACTGATTGGTAAACTAGTTCCACCCGGACCATTTATTAGAGGTAGGTCATCTGGCTCGACCGGAGGGCACCCCTAATAAAAAGGACATATGCAACAATAACGAAGTAATCACCGTATCCTGTTAACAGAAACTTTAGCATGAAACACGCTAGAAAGAGAAAAAAAAAAAGAAAAAAAAAAGAGAGAAAGAAATAAGAAAGCAAAATCAGTAGGCCACTGATGAGTTTTTTGATTTCGCCACAAATAGGAAAACGTTAGAAATAAGCTCACGACAAAACACATGATTTCGCTAGAAATAAGAAACGTTAGAAATAAGCCCGTAATAAGAAACATGAAAATGGTGAGAGAAGCCAAGCTTGACATCGCGACGGCCACGAGGCAACTAGGCTTCGCCACCTCTCACTGCTCCCAACATGTCTGTCCCGCCTGCCACGCCCCAATAACGGTAACATGAGATAGATACAAGTCAGCAGATACCTACCCCCATTCTGGAAACTCCCGAAGTGCAACAGGTCCGCGGCTACGCCCATCCGGAAGACGAGATCTTCGGCACGTGTAGGGCGGGTCCTGCTGCCAGCCGTCGGTCGGGGAGGTCGTCGCGTAAGGTGGGCCAGAAGAGGAGCCGAGGCCGACGGGATCCGGGCGTCCCCTCTTCTTTCTTCAATAATGGCCGCGACAACACGGGGGGGATGTCTTGCTCGTGCCACCGACCCCCCCCTCGCATCTCCTGGTCCAGCCACGGCTTGGTAGAAGCTCCCCGTCCGGCCCTAAAGCGGCGCCTTGCAGGCCACCGGGGGGGGGGGATGTCTTGCCTATGCCTCCGACCCCCCCCCTCTCATCGCCTGGTCCGGCCATAATGAATGTTAACGCCGAGAAAAACGGCGTGGGGTGCGCTGGGAGGGAGAGGCGGCGCAAACGAGCCTCTCCCACCTCCCCAGGTGGAGGCCCCCAGTGGCACCCCCAACGCTCCACTCACCCGACAAGGGTTCGTCCACTCGTAAAATGGCGGTCGACCCTGCAGGAGCGGGCCCGGCGTGAAGGGATGGCCCGGTTGCTTGTTGATTAAGAAATGAGTCCCACAATCAGAAGTGTTCTCCTCGACTTTGAAGATTCTATAAGAGCCACGGGGGCCCCCGACCCCCGCAGACACCCCCGATGGGGAATGACTGCCATGATTGCCCGCGGAACGATGAAAATGTAGCAGCGAGACGTCGGCGCTCCCATGCTGGCGCCAGCCTCAGTTTGAATGACTAAAATCCTGCAGACTACAGTTCGGATCCGTTCCGGTGAAAACCCAGTATGACCCGGTAGAAAAAAATTGTTGCCTCCCTCCCCCTTTTGACTGATGGTTCATACTGCCGATCCTTTCTGTTGCCCTTTAACGGAACTTTTGGACTGCCGAAGGAGGCTCTGGGCCAACCACGAGTTGGTGGAGATTTTGACTATGCCTGGGTCTGCCTGGCTGCCCCCAAAATGGCGCTGGTACAAATGAAACTTTCAACTCCTTGTTGTACCCCGATTGCTCAGCCTTGGTGCCATGAAATATGTATGCAGTTTTTAAACACAATGAATTGATATGGGATGGGTACTGATTATGTGTTCGGACAATGAATTGACATGAGATGGGTACTGATTGAACATTCGGACAATGAATTGTTGTTACGTTTTGGCGCATCATGATTATTGAAAGTTTGAATTTCAACACTTATGATACTCGCTCACACTGAAGTTTCGATATGATTTTATTGCACTTGTCGCACTTTTTATTATGAAATAAACGACCACCGACTCCATTAGGTTTTCCACTAATAAGTATCCCCACATGTACAGTTCCAACCTGCTCCGTGGCCGGCCCACGGGGTTGTAGGCCTGTATTTATGCACCGACATTTTTATTAAAGATTCTTGGAAAAAGCAAACGTAGTTCTCACGCGTAGATTGGTAAGTTTCGAATAAATGACCACTATTTCCGATATAACTAAAATACAGGTGAAATGGCTCAGCTCGATTAGTTAAGGGTTAAAAAGTATAGTACGCAGAAATATTGCAAATATGAATGGTCCAGGTTTTTGTTGTATGTGTTTTTCATTTTTGTACAGCCTAAAGCGACCGCTAAAAGATCCTGGTATTTAGCCTATACTTTATATGCTACCTGTATCAGGAAAGTTGTTTTAAATGCCCCTAAGTCGCCCCGAAGGAGTGCCACCTGACCCCCCTAGTACGAACGACAACGACCCCGTACCACTGTAGGTTATCCCTTTTTCTCAAAGGAGAGCACGAGCTCGCCCCCCCACTTTGCACCGACTGCCCTTTGTTCTGACACCCCCCCCTGCACATGATCCGTAAATACCACACTTGGGCGACCTATGCTATCCACAGGCTTCCGATAATCATCTCTCCCACACTAAATGGTCCTCCTGGGCTTAAACGCCAAGTTGGCAGGGACTGCGTCCCGTGGAGATAGACCGAGTATGTAGTAAGTAAAAGCCTTTTCGGGTTTATGCGCGCTAATGTGTTTTTAAATGCTGCCTCCGCCCCCCTTCTTTTTCCCTCTTTCTGCAGGTCACATCGCAACGTCGATTAAAGTACGAAAAAAAAAAGAAAATGGTGATCTAGCGGACGAAGAGATGGGAAAAAGGGATTCGATTATGGTGCCTACACACGACGAGCGAACAATGACTATTTCTCTCCCTGAACTTAGCGCTTGGGAGGACAGCCTGAAGTGGAAACTACAAAATATGACTTCGCTTGGCACCCTGAATAATACAACCAGGAATGACGTGCACTAATGAATAAATTCCTACGTTTAACTAAATAGGGAAAGTTTAAGGAATATTCCGAGATGAGGTTTACCCAAGTACCCTCCGCTTGGAGGACTAGGAATGTTGCCAGTATTTAAAATCTACTACCTCCTTTCGCACCCTCATAGACATGAAACTCAAAGCTGCCCCATTGTTCTCACAACTGACACCCACTGTTGCCTCAGCCTGGAAACACATTAGCCCGACCAGGTTAGTTCTTGACCAATTGCCAAAGGCGTAAGTGTGTGCAACCAAAGCCACCAGTGAAGGCAGCAGACGATAAAAGAGAAGAAAAAGGTAAAAAGAGCTTAGGATGGTAAGGATGCGAAGCATACAGGAAGAGATCATTTTGGCCAATAACTGTTCTATGTTTTGTCTTGGATTTTTGTAAATAATACATGTACTGTCTCCCCCGCCTGAGTTTGTGTGTACGTAATGTATGGATCTACGTCGTCCCTCTGCCTGTGTTTCCGTATTACTTGACCCCTGCTGTTCTGTGGTGTGTGCGCACTGAATGGCCCATTATTGTACACATTTCTCTTTCTCTCTCTCTCTCTCTGTCTCTCTCTCTCTCCATGTCATACGTGTACCGAATGGTTCGTTTAGAGTGCGGACGACTCTCTCTCTCTCTGAGGGTCCCCCCTGTTCCCTCCTCCCTTGTGTGGTAACGTTGTGCCCCACCGGCACAAACCTAATTGGGTCTCTTCGAACACAAAGGCGTTCGGCAAAATTGACAGGAACTAAAACGATTGTAACTTGCCATATTACTACCTGTCCTTTCTGCAAAACGATAGAACCCGAGTTGGTAATGAAAGAAAGGACAGGTAAGATGACTGATGTCCCCTAATCTGGCCTTTTTATAGGGGGACTATAACGTCAATGGTCTTCTGTTTTTCAGTTCGTTAGAAATGCAATCCCCAATGCCCAGATTGCCTCACCCCTCTGCACTTAAGTGCGGATGTCCAAAGCGTCCTCGCTTCTCCTGATTGACCCCAACTCCCTGTCCAAAGCGTCCTCGCTTCTCCTGATTGACCTCAGCTCCCTGTCCAAAGCTTCCTCGCTTCTACCGATTGACCCCAGCTCCATATCAGCTATCCCCGAAGCGTAATTGATGACCTTGATTAGCCGTCGCTCCCCAAGAAAAGCATGTTTAACCTCTGCCCCCCTCTCATGATGATAACCCCCCTGCTTGCAATAGTTAGCCGACCCCGAAGGGAAATGTAAGATTGTCAGTACTTGGGTTAGAAAAAAGGGCGAGTCTCTACCTAAGGACTCGATTTCGAGTTTGATAGAATACACTGTCGATGGGAGTCCGATTTCTCTCCACGTACGCCACGAATGAACGCCAAATAGGCTTACGAATACAGTGGAAATGCCCTCCTACATACTCCATAAGTGATGACTTCTGACTATGACCGATGAACCTATCCCCCACCTACTTAGGATTGGGGACGGAATTGAGATGTATAAATGTCTTCTCCTGCCAGTTTTTCTAAAACTTGTTTTGTACCCAATCAAAGATACAATCACCGGAGGAGAGGAGCTGGACGTGACGCACAGCCTGGCCACAGATCATGAAGCACGTGTAACCGCGACCAAAGGTGGAGTCGCAGAGCAACGAGACGCGGGACGAGGCACCACTCTCAAACTCGGCAGATGAAGGAATGAAGGGCTGCCTTGAAGCCCTCGATTTGCTGACCCACTCGTGCCTGAAGTCCCCGTCCCTTTTGAGCCCGACTGATGGGCCTGCCTGCTCGTCGTCCTTTGCTCCTTTGGTCCCTTGGTGTGTTCAAAGATCTGATCCCACTCCGCCCTCTCTTCCCTCGATTATTCAACAACATCACCCTTTTCGCATAACTTTTGACTCAGAAAAGAAGAGCAGCATTTAGATAGAATAAGGTTTTGCCACGGAAAAAGAAAGAC
Source organism: Lissotriton helveticus (assembly GCF_964261635.1). Taxonomy (NCBI): domain Eukaryota; kingdom Metazoa; phylum Chordata; class Amphibia; order Caudata; family Salamandridae; genus Lissotriton; species Lissotriton helveticus. The sequence continues at coordinate 717,513,351 of NC_136061.1, forward strand.
ACGCAGGTGCCCAGCATGAGGCACCCCTAAGAAGATCAGTTAGGAAACAGGACTGTGATCTAACAGCAGAGGACTGATCGCACTCTGCAACGCGTAAGGATGAATCCGAGCTGGACCTATAGCTCCACCGCCGGTGCTCAACAGCGCCAACGAAAGAAGACGGACTACCAGAGCCTACCAGTGATGGCTCGCTGTTAAAAAAAAGACACTGTGACGAAGACCCCCCCTTCCTGAACTTTCTACCCACCCCTTGATTAATTGCTTGTATCGAACTGAATTCCTCCCTCAACCATTTTGTATTGCTTTCAAAAATGTTTCATCGGTCACTCATGTATTTAGTTTTCCAAAAGTCTCTTATAGCACTGACAAGACCCGAAGGTATCAGAGCACTTTTTACTGTATGTTGATGTCACCGGAGAAAAAGTCAGAACGTGATTCTATAATGTGTCGGAACCTTTTTCTTGATTGACCCCGACTAAGTATTATGCCGATCCCTAGACTTGTATGAATAACCCAACAAACGTAAAATCATATGTACCGCATTCCGCCAATCGTATCGACTGTATATGGTTACACGCAATCTGCTAGTATTGACAAACGCTATTTTATTGGCCACACATGGCTATATGTATACTCCGTCAGTTGAGGTGAACGCCGAAATGAACTAGCTTATGTAAAAAAGCGGCGACTGTTGAAAATGGCAATGTATGTGCACATAAGCGGCGTTCATTTGTGTTCACTGTACCCCTTGTTGTAAGCAGAACGGATATCGCGAAACACTGACTGTGTTATCCCGCCAGCATAGACCCATGCACACACGGACACGACAGCCATTTTAGGCACCATGGCCTCTCTGCCCGTTTGTTAAACCCCCGGCACCCCTCCCCGCGCGCACTGCTCATGCATCGGCCATAAGACCCTCTCCCTCTGCGTGACCCTGCTCTAGAAGTAACACTCCTGCTTGACCCACACCCCCCCATTTCCTCCCAAGAACACCCTTCCCCTCAGCTGACGACCCCCCCCCAGCTGCACTTGGCCTTTCGACCCGGTCCCAAGTCCTAAGACCAAGCCTCGTGGATGTATACCCCCCCCTTTTTCCTGCCCAGCATAACAAAACCGTGATACACCAACCGAAGTGCCCGATCTTATAGCCTGCCCAACCTTTGATCTGATCATCCCCTCCTGCCCTCGTGTCCTGTAGGAATGTCCGGCTGAGAGATCACAATCTCTTGTTACATTCAGGAGGGGAGGATGACATCTGAGCGACTGGTATGGGAATAGGCCTGAAGCTGTGATTCCAAGCATACTTTTTCCTACTTCAAAGCGTCTTTATTGCAATAAGGAATGTTTGTGCATCATAAACATGTGTATAAAAGACGAAGCCTCAGAGAAACTGGGGTAGAGAGAGCACCTCCTGAAGACACTATGCGAGTGTCCGAAATGACAGGCTCTCCTCATGAGAAATAAAACTCTGTTCTTGTTTTCCTGCTTCCAGCGCCCGTCTCTTTATTTGGTAATTGTTCAAGATGGGAACTAAGAGGCGTCCTGCGCCAGCAGTCTGGGCATCAGGTGCGTTATGGGCTGACTTTTCCACAGTCCGAGCTCTCTAGTCACGTGCCCAGGCTTTTTCACCGACATCATTTTGTATTGCATTATGGGGCTTGCCGTTTCGCTTCCTTTAGTTTTAGGTGAGAGCTATAACATAACCTGTTGGCTTGCAAATTGGGGTGACTGAAGTCGTAGATTTAAGAGGGTGGCCGGTGACCTCATTAAAGTTTTAGGAAGGTGATGCAGCTTTGCCAAAAAGATGACAGTATTGAAGTCAATGGAGGCATGTTGCTTTGTGAGAGGGGGAATATAATTAAAGGAGGGGGACACCCTCAAAATAATGGGTTGACGAGTCTGTTAACACTGCAAGTGTATACTTCCAAGTAAACAAAACAGTACTTGTGAAATTTTAGTGCCGAGACCAATTTTTAAATATAGTTCTACATACTTGCAAGCATTTGAAAATGTATAATATGGAGATTTAGGAAAGTAAGCAGCGGTTCATCCTTTAACTGTCGCTGTTGTTTACAGACGTTTCAAGGGGGGAAAAAGTAAAATAACACAATATTCTGCTTTAGAAAGTTGTGAGTCTCCACTATGTGCAGCCTCAATTGAAAGTGTCGGCCTCTATGTGTTTACAAGTATTGACCATCACCAAAGTGTAAGGCATTTTCTGTGCATTCTGGGGCAATCAGAGGTTACTGGGCGGTGTTCATGGTGGGGACTGTTGTCTGCCAACAGTGTCTCATTGTCACTGCTTCTTATTTCACTACAGTTGGTTGACAACACAGCCCTTTGGTTCATTTCACTCTCCACGAGCAACAAAGGTGAGCAGTTAAGTTTTATTCTAGGAGTTGAGAGTAATGTATGACAGAAGTGAGTATACACATTGAATACAATGTGCAGTTGTGGTATGCCTATTAAAAATAATAGGTATTTTATTTGCACTTTGGAAGGTGGAGCATGTTAAAGTGAATGCCACAAAAACAAAAGGTATTATCATTTTCTAGTGCTAAGATATAACCTAAAAACAGCCCTAGTTGCTATGTACTAGAATTTTTATAAAAACAGCATGTTGCCCTGTGTTCAGGTATTCTTCTTTGGAAACGGATTTGGGTGACCTTGGATAGTCTGAGGAGCCCCCAGGTCTCCAGTATTTTACTATATAAGTGACACAAATCTTAGTTAATCGAATAAGACTTCCAAGCAAGATAAAACAATTTATCAAGCCTTCGATGGCATTTTCCCTGCAGCTTTGGATGCAAGTAGACGCAACAAAGTGGTTTTAAGCCCAGGTTTGCGAAACTCTGAGAAAGTAGTCCAAAACGTGATCACCCGGATTTGACATGGGTATCCTACTCAAGTTAGAACAAGCATTGGCATAGCAAATAGGTCTCGCCTTTGGGACTTTATAAGTGTTTAGTTAGCCAGCACAATATCCTTGATGCAACAACATCAAGTGTTGCATGGCTAATCACTTATAAGGTCCCAAAGGCTAGACCTATTGGCTATGCCAATGCTTGTTACTTCTTGCTTTGGTTTCTCTGTAAGGAGACTTTTATGAGAGCTTGTGAGGGGAGTGAGGGTAGTAAGCCCAGCCAAAGTCTCTAAGTCCGAAGACTGACTCTGTTTCAGGCTCTATTTAACTGTGGACGTTCTGTCTCCCTCAACGGAGGCTCCCACTAATACCCGCCCTCCTAATGCGCAGGATATAACCCCCGCAATGTTCCCCCTACCTCTGAGGTTCTGGGTTCCACCGTCGCAAATGGCGGCCGGCTGCTCCCAATCCTCCAGAACGTGCGGCTGCAGCGTATGTGCTGACGCTGCCTCCACTCGCCCGGAGGTATCCTCGCGCTGCTGTCCTGAGGCTCTGCCTGAGCTCCAGGGCAACCGTGAGGCAATGCAGACTGGCGTCCGATAGCGGGAGGAGAAACACCGGAGAAGTTTCAGACGTGAGGCACATCAGGTATCAGTGGATTTCCACGAGGTTCTTGTTGTAAATGTATTATGTTGGTTCTTGCCATAGTTCTCTATGATCCTTAGTCTCTATCCACCTTCTCTGTTCTAGAGTCAGTATACTGACTTTCTACATTTAATGTTCTGCTGTTTGTCAGTTGTGAAGATTGGTCAGCAGGCGTTGGGTATTACTTTTGCTGTACTCCTGATTAAACTCATAATTGCTTCTCCTCAACTCATTGAAGTCTGGACTCTTCATCTACAACAGTTCTTAACAAGTCTAATTTAACGGCGATACTTTCGGCATTGCGAGGCATTAAAACACAAACAGCCTGATTCATGAAGCAAAATTGCGCTCGCAATAGCTGCGAAAAAGCTATTGCGAGCGCAATTCACAAAATTGGCATTCACCACAGAATAGCGAATTCGCTAAAAGATTCGCAGAATCCCGGCAGGAGAGCATTAGCGAATCGGAATATAATAGCGATTTCGCAATACAATCGCAATCGGTAATCATGAAAAATCGCAAATAGCGAAAAAAAAACAAAATCGCTGTTTGCGAGGCACAAATTAAGGACAACCCAAAGCAGGTGGTAACCATCAAAGCCATGGAATTTGTTTTTTCGAAAAACCATTGCCCAATCAGTAACAGGTGCAGGCCTGACCAAACACACATAAGGAGATGCAGCAGCAGCATTAGGAGTCTCACAATGCCAGGACTGTACATGGTGGTCAGGCGGCGAAGGCTACAGCGAGCAGCACGGAGGAGACGCAGAATCCAGGAGAGGATATTCCGCCAGCGGGTCACCCTGCTGGGCCAAACCAGAGAGCAAATATATGCAAAGTACCGCCTGAATGGGGCAATGATTATCAAGCTAATACAGGACCTTGACCCCCTGATGCAGCACCCAACAAGGCGGACCAATGCCGTGCCTACACATGTCCAGGTATTATGTAGCCTGCACCTCCTGGCCTCTGGGAGCTTCCAGGGGATAGTTGCGGCTGCTGGGGGGATATCCCAGCCCACCATGTCCCGCTGCCTACGGAGTTTCCTTGACGCAATGCTGACCCAGCTACACCAGCACATCAAATTTCCCACCAGCCAACAGGATTTGGATGTGACCAAGCAGCAATTCTACAATGTTGCGCAGTTCCCACATGTGATAGGATGCATTGACTGTACTCACATCCACATCTGCCCACCAGCTGCAACGGAGTACATGTACCGCAATCGCAAGTCCTACCACTCCCTCAACATCCAAATGGTCTGCAATGCTAAGACATACATCACGGACATTGTGGCACAGTACCCGGGGAGTACACATGACTCCTTCATATTCCGGCACAGCGGCCTCCACACACGACTGGCCAGGGAAGACTTTGGTGAAGGACACCTACTTGGTAAGTACACTTGCCCCACAATGTCACACTGTGATGTAGTATCTGCACTGCACAGACACTCACCCTCTGCTCCTCTCATGCAGGTGACAGTGGCTACGCCCTCCGTGAATACCTCCTCACCCCATACCTCAACCCTGCGACACCACAGCAACGGCGTTACAATGTAGCACACATACGCACAAGGAATTGCATTGAGCGGACATTTGGGCTACTGAAAAGCAGATTCCGCATACTGCACAAGACTGGTGGGGCCATGTACTACAGTCCTGATGCGTGCTGCCGCATTGTGGCTGTGTGTGCAATACTACACAACATTGCTACCAAGCGCCGGATACCTGTAGAGATCTCTGGCAGTGAGTCGGAAGGGGACGACCGGCCACCTGCACATGTGCGTCATGCACGCGGGGAGAACCCAGCTGAAGGACACAGACGCCGCAACCACATCACAATGAACAGTTTCTAGTGCACCCACTCCCCTCACCCAACAAATCACAATTGCATGCCAATGGAAATAATGACAGGAGGCCGATGTATGATGCAGGAATAAATATTATTGTTAAATGCACAATAATAATGTTATGTCTCCATTCATGAAATGCTAGCAGTATTGCGCCATACTGCTCCTAACAAAACACTGGACATGCTTGTATCAGCAGCATGTCCCAGCCAATGTACATGAAACTCAATTGCGCCTCCGGCGCGCAGCACCCAAACGCCTCTCTGGCTCTTCCTCTGGGACGGCACGTGTCCCTGCAGTGGGCCTGGTGCTGCGGCGTAACACGCCAACCAGTGAGGCAGACAGGCTGCTGACACTGGAGGTGCCCTCACTGGTGTCGTCCCCCCCCACATTGCCTGGCCCAGTAGGATGGAGTGCCAGCACGGCAGTGGTGACCTGCTCCAACACTCGTCCAACATCCTCAACGCATTGGAGCAACTGCTGCTGCTGCGCCAGGGACCGTCGTGAGAGCTGGGAGGTGGCATTCCCGATTACATAGTTAGAGCGGGTGTAGGCTGACAGCCGCGTAAGAAGCTGCCGGTGGCGGCGGCGGGCGGAGTTGCGCTGCGATATGAGCGCAGCAGTGTTGGCCTCCATGGCTGTCGTCATGCGCTCAATCCTCTCGCCCACATTGGCCACATTGCGGCCAATGTTGTTTAGCTGCAGTTGAATAGCCCCTTGCCGTCGTGCCTGCAGTTGGTGTATGCGTAGCATCCGGTGCTCAATGCTCAGGCCTGGCACGCGCACAGCCATCCCCCTCCTGCCGCTGCGTGCTGTGTTCTGCTGGCGAGCCCTGCCATGCCTGCTCTGCTGGCTTCCCACAGTGGGTGTGCACACTGTCACCACAGTAGCTGCACCAGATGTAGATGGTCCAGCTGGTGGTGGAGTTGTGGTTGTCAAAGGTGCAGCGCCGGATGGTGCTGGCGCAGTTGGTCTTGCCCTGGCTGCGGGGATAGGTGCTGCGCCTGATGGTGCTGGCGCAGTTGGTCTTGCCCTGGCTGCGGGGATAGGTGCTGCGCCTGGTGGTGCTGGCGCAGTTGGTGTTGCCCTGGCTGTGGGGAGAGGTGCTGCGCCTGATGGTGCTGGCGCAGTTGGTGTTGCCCTGGCTGCGGGGAGAGGTGCTGCGCCTGATGGTGCTGGCGCAGTTGGTGTTGCCCTGGCTGCGGGGAGAGGTGCTGCGCCTGATGGTGCAGGAAGTGTCGGTGTTGGCACCTCCTCGGCATCCTCTCGTGCCTCGTCAATAAGCAGCCTGTCGCTGTCGCTGCTGTTGTCAGCGCCACCTGTGAGGGGAATTGGACGTACATTAATTGCATGTATCTGTCACACGTGCAGTTGCTACATGCTAGCTGGATGACATTCCCTGCCTGGCTTTGGCATTGCGTACTTTGGGACATGTGAGGCTGCATTGGGGTTCTTGTACATTGTGGGCAGACTACATGTCCCACAATGCTTTTGGGCATGACCTAATGTGCATGGTTTGCATGACTTGGGATGAATATGGGAGGCTATAGGGCCATGGCCATTGTTAGGGGACAGGGTCGCAGTCGCATTCCACTTACCTTGGCTGTCTTGGCTGGGTCGGGATGAGTCCAGATTGACGACCCCTATGCACGCCTCTGGCTCCAGAGTGTCCTCCACGCGGTCCTCCATGGGGGTGTTGGGAGGGACTGTAGGATCTCCGCCCCCAGTAGCCTGGGTCTCGCCCAGCCTCTCTGCCACCCTCTCCTTGGCACGACCTCGGAGGTTGTACCACCTCTTTTTCAGCTCCTCCAGTGACCTGTGTGTCACGCCCACAGCGTTCACTTAGCAACTATCCCAAGCCAGATTCGACATCTCTCCACCTCCGGCACCCTCCTGGAGTCCTTCCCAAATAGTTTGGAGTGGTTATCAACCACTCCCTCAATCAGGTGCTCCAACTCCTGCTCAGAGAACTTGAGCTTCCTCTTGCGCCCGGTGTCACTGGGCCCTGGTGCTGGCTCCTCTGCCATTGCTGCAGTCACAAATGGGTTGGATTTGCAAGTTTGGAGGTGTCCTGGAAGGAGCTCTGTTCAGCTGCAGCCTCGAGATCAGCCTCACAGTTCTGAATGGGGGTGGGAACTGCCTGCTTCCTGGTTGTTTAGTAAATCGCTAACGCTTTTTGCGGCCGTGTGCGAATCGCTTTATTTTCTCGCTAACTATGATGAATTTCGATCTGCGATTTTCAAATTGCGATTCGCTGTAAATCGCAATTTGAGAATCGCAGAATTCCTTTTTCATGAATCAGGCTGAATGTCGCGCATTCTAATTATAGCGACCGGGAGTCTACAGAGCTTGCGATCTGGGGTCTACGCGGCTGCCATGTTCTACATCAATTGTCTACAGAGATCAGTTTTGAGTAGCTGAAAATGGAACCTGCAAAGAAAATGGCACAGCGAATGCTAACTTACATAGGGCATAAACATTTTTATTCTAACACATTCTAACTGATGATAGCATAAATGAAAGCGGCATTGAGAGGAAGTCAGAGTCAACCTTATATAGGGAATGTTAGCGCTATGCAAGGTGTAAATCAGCAGGGAGCTCCTGTGATGCAAGGTGGAAATAGTTATCCGCAACAAGTTAGATGGTGTGGTGTTCCGATTGACGTACTGGACCTGATGTTGTCATATTAAAGAAATGTAATCTGTGTCATTTTTAGGTCTCGCGACCTGTCAATGCGCATGCGCATTGAGCGGAGCGAGACTATAGGGGCTTAAACAGACTTTAACTAACTGGCGATTTGATGCTGTGCCCGTGCGCTTTTAGGTCAATGCGCAAGCGCATTGACCTAAAATGCGTGTGCACAGCATCAAATCGCCAGCCATCTGTTCCCCTGTAGCTCTTCCCGCTCCGCCCCACAAGCTTCCCCCAGCGTGCGCTCTGGCTCAGCCAAGCCGAGCCGCACTCCTCCCACACCTTTGAAGTGAAGCTTCACTTCAAAGGCCCCTGCTGCTTCACACTATATCCAGGCGTGTCGCATTCCTCCTCCCCCCTCCCCACAGCAATGCCGGCCGTACTTTAACTTTGACGGCCGCAGGCCGTCTCTCGTGTTTCTCCTCCCCCCTCCCAGTGTTTTTTTTTTTTTAAACTTGTTTCCTCACTGTTTTTCTTTTGATCTGTTTCTTCCTCTTTCTCTTTCATCATCTTTTTACCTCGGTGTTGATCCCTCTCCCGTTTTGTTTCTTCCTTGTGCTTTCTTCCTCGTCTTCCCTTATTCTTTCCTTCTTTTCCTCTTTCCTGCTCTCTCACATTCTTTTATATGTTTCTTGCTTCTGATTTTTTTCTCCATCTCCCCATTATTCTCTCTCAAGCAAAACACACCGCCATTGTTTTTTCTATCACCTTAAATTCTATGTGGTAGTTTGACAGCCGAGGTGAATGCATCTCTTCGCCTGCAGCGTTTGAGTGAGGGACGAGTTTATGTCAGTGAACGAATAACATCTTTTACAGTCTTAGTCTTCTAAATGATTAACACAGATCATGCGGTTCTTGAAACAAAGTATTTTAATCCCTTTTTATAAACACACAAAGACGTGGAGTAACCTATGTTGAGAACAGAGTAAAACGCTTCCCAGGATAACTTCCGTATTCCAAGCCCAGCCTCAGTGACGCGTGTGGCCACCTAACACGCATGCATCCATCGCACGTGCTGCTTCCTCATGAACACTTGTGGAAGTTCAAACAAAGCTGGGCGGAACAAAGCCGAGCTGTAAATGTTGTAATCGAGTTCTGTTTTTCAGGCCACAGTGTTTGCAAATATTGCACAAGCAGTCACTTGCTGGGAGGACAAGTGTTTAAATGAGCAGTGTTCCCTCAGTGCGGTCTTTGTACATCAGTGACTTGCACTGCTCAGGGTGACCGTCTACTGATGTATGTAGGTCCGGACCCAGAAATGGTAAAGACAGCCCTGAGCACTTACTTGCCTCTTTCCCACCAATTCATTGAAATCTGCAATGAAAACACAGATTCGCATGTCTGATCTTTTTTTTTTGTTGCAACTTGCAAGCGGTCTCCTGAAACACACTTCCCCTTTTAGAAACTAACCTACTTCCTTAAATAGCATTGCAATGAGGTTTTAACATTTACAGAAGATCAGTGATTTTGTTGTTTCCTCTTTTTTTTCTTCTCTTTTATTTACTCCTGTGCTTGAGAGTTAGACGCAGTGCTTCGCTCTTTTTTCGCCCCTTTATGTTGGAGTACTAAAGTACATTTCTCCCTTCATGGACGTCAATTGATCAAAATGCCTGGGGTAGTGGAAGTGAAATCACATGTCCTTTGACCTTCACTTTCACTCACGCCCACGTCTACACATTCACACACTCACTCATAAACATATTCTCACTTGCAAGCACACACACACACCATACAGTTAGTCATTTTTTACTTACCTTAGCTGATAGAAAAGGTCATATTCCAGCTAAATATACTATAATTGTATTACACTTATAGTGAACATTCATATTCCAGCTAAATATACTATAATTGTATTACACTTATAGTGAACAATGTCATAAAGTCCACTAATAATGTACATTTCTCCCTTCATGGACGTCAATTGATCAAAATGCCTGGGGTAGTGGAAGTGAAATCACATGCCCTTTGACCTTCACTTTCACTCACGCCCACGTTTACACATACACACTCTCACTCATAAACGTACTCTCACTTGCAAGCACACACACACACCATACAGTTAATCATTTTTTACTTACCTTAGCTGATAGAAAAGGTCATATTCCAGCTAAATCTATACTACTATTATAAAGGAAGAACTTTGAACCTTTGAGGCGGGTAAACTCGGGAACCACAGCACCAATCCACACACCGGATACATCGTTGTAATTGTCAGGGTGTGCAGAGGGACGTAGGCTATATAAATGAAAAACATATAAGTTATTTAAAAAATTTTACGTGAAAATAAAAAGTAGTCCCATGGAAGTAGCGCCGGCCGCGACGTGCGTGCTGACATCAGGAGCGCGGGGAGGAGCGGCATCCAGGAGCGCGAGGAGGAGCGGCGGACATGAGTGCGGGTAGGAGCGGCGGACAGACGGGGAGGAGCAAAGAGGAGCTGCGGACAGGCTGGGAGGAGCGGCGGACAGGCGGGGAGAAGCGGCGTGGAGCGGCGGACCGGTGAACTCAGGAGCGCGGGGAGGTGCGGCGGATGAGGTAAGGCTCCGGGGGACCCACGGGCAATGTCGGGGCGGGCGGGGGCCCTGAAGCCAAGGTCGGGACGGGCTGCTACTCCGGGGGACCCACGGACAATGTCGGGGCGGGCGGGGGCCCTGAAGCCTGATTGCTCCTGGACAAGGTCGGGACGGGCTGCTAGTATACTATAATTGTATTACACTTATAGTGAACAATGTCATAAAGTCCACTAATAATGTAATAATAAAATGACAGAAAACAATGACAGGGAACCACAACCAATCTGCAGCTGTCTCACAGGCACTGATTTTGCCACTGCTGTAGCCAGCAAAACAAGCATTGGCATAGCCAATAGGTCTCATTTTTGGTACCTTAGAAGTGTATAGCCATGCAACACGATGTGTTGCACCAAGAATACTGTGCTGGATAACTAAACACTTATAGGGTCCCAAAGGCGAGACCTATTGGCTATGCCAATGCTTGTTGTAACAGAGTAATGAACACGAATCAGGTTAAAAAATCAGAATTTGTGGGGCGCTAGGTGGCGCTTGACCGTGATGGCAATGCTACAGTGAGATTCCTGCCGAACCGGGCGGAAAACTAAACACTATCCTCATCTTCACAGAAATAAACTGCCCTAATTCATTACCACTGGACTACGGAACTGGTGCTACCTCCAGCGATACCATTCTAGTGCCGGAGTAGCGCGGCATGACGGTGCGGTGAGCGGTTGGGCCCGGACGCGGGGACTGGTTGTGGCGGTCTGGAGCGCGGAGGCGGCAGAGGCGGCCAGAAAAGTCTGAGGCTGCAAGGGTAGGCATACGATGGAGAACGAGCCCGGAGACCTGCGCACCGTAATGGCTGCCTGCTGATGCGGCCTGGGACCCGACTAAGCGACGCACAAGGTGCAGGTTAGCCCGGGCGCCGGAGGGGGAACGGACACAGGCGCTTTACCCCCAGGACAGCGGCAGGAACTACGCACACGGGGGCAGTGGTACCATTGAGGCCCACCCCAGACTGAGGGGACGCCAGCGACGCAGCGAAGGGACAGAGCCGCCATTTTAGGTGCTGCACGCGACAGCAGCATCTGAAGGACCCCGAGGGCAGGAGGTGCATCGGGAAGCGATATCCCTGGCATATTAGCGGCCGCAATGATCTAAATCTCCCCAAGGGCGAGGAACGGGGCGCACTGGGTTGCCTGTCGGACTATAGCATTCCTTGGCTTCCCGGCATCCATTTTATGACGGAGAAAGGCAGCCAGTTAGGCCGCATCAGGTGACCTATTAGTAGGAGGTACAGAGTGGGACCGCGGGCTGTGGCGACGGCAACCTCAAAGGGCGCAAAGCGGGCCCCGGAGACACGGACATAGATACCCTCACTGCACGAGGTGGGCCCTGTTAGCGGGATAGAGGAACTCACGGACGCAGGTAATGATTTTAAGGTGGCCTTTATTGGCTTTAACAGTTTCTTTCATCATCTCGAGGAGTGTTCGTGGTCATCTCGAGCAGTGTTCATGGTTGGCGGCAATACAATAATTCATTAAAAAAAAAATTCTTTTTTTTATTTAGTTGACCAATTTACTTCTGTTTTTTCTAGATCACTAGGCATACATTTTTGTAGTTCCAAATAGAAATCTTTTATTCTACTTTTGGAATTGGCCATAAGGTGAAGTATTGGTATGGGGTCAAAGTTAATACTCTCTTTTGGAACTTCTCTCATACAATTCCTAACTTGTAAATATTTAAAACATGAATCCCTTTGTAAACTATGTTTCTGTGCAATTTCTATAAATCTGCGCATTTCTGAATTTGCATAAACATCTGTCATCATTACAATCCCTTTTTTTCCCATTTTCTAGCCATATCATCATATATATTTCTGTGTAGGAGATCAGAATGCCAGATTGACGGATATTTTGTGAATCTGTTAATTTTACAAGTTTTCACTATCCTTCGCCAGTTTTTAATTGGACATTTGATACATTTATACCCTTTCTTTTGATATTTTCTCATGTCATCTTGACGTTGAAATAGGCTTGCTGCGGCTTCCCCATTTGCCAGTTCATAAATGGTTGGTATCTCTCTCTCGTAATTTTGGATCTTCTTATGATAGTAAAGAATACCGAGATTTTGCAGGGCCGTGGCCCAATAGTATAGCTGTATATTAGGTGCAATACAATAATTCAAATGCCGAACATCCGAGGCTACTTTGGGTTTGTCCCCTGATGACATAAAGGGCTAAGGGTAGTATGCGGTCCCACTCCGTCCCGTTCACTGACAGCATCTTCTTGAGGATGGACTTGAGGGTGCCATTGTAGCGCTCCACCAGCCCGTTTGGGGGTGATACGCTGACGTTTTAATGTGACGGAGGTCTAACATTTTACAGACTTCCCGCATTAGCCTGGAGACGAAGGGTGTGCCCTGGTCAGTTAGGATTTCCCGAGGGAATCCTACCCTGGAGAGTAGTTCGATTAACTTCTCAGCTATGACTCGGGATGTCGGGGATTTCAGGGGGGAAGCTTCGGGAAACCGGGTGGTGTAATCTACGATGACCAGTGCGTATAGATTACCCTTCCGGGTTCTAGGTAGGGGCCCTATCAAGTCCATCCCCACCTTTCCAAACGGGGTGTCTATCATCGGGAGGGGTTGTAGGGGTACCGCGGGTGGACAGTGGGTATTTCTTTGACATACCTCACAGGATTGGCAATGGATCTTGATGTCTTTATATATTCCTGGCCAATAAAAATGTCTCAATATGTTTTGAGTTGTTTTCTCGCTGCTTATGTGACCAGCTAGCAGATGTGTATGAGCATAGAACATGATCTGTTCCCTAAAGCAAACTGGAATGATAAGCTGATGGGGAGCCTCCTTATCGCCTTGTCTGTAGAGGAGCCCTTCCTTGATAAGAAAACGGGAAAATCAGGGGTCACGGGTATCTTGGGTCACATGAGCCTGTTCCCACGCATTGAATAGAGTGGTGTTGTTAGCCTGGGCAAACTTAAAACTTTTATCCGTGGCCCAGGGTTCGGGGAAAAGCAACGCTGGAACAGAGGGGGGAACTGGGGTTTTCTTTTGATCCTGGTAAGTAGATAGATTGAGGGTGTGAGTGAACAAATCTATGAAGTAGGGGTTGTCTGTCCCTATTATTATTTCTTCAGGGAGAGTTTCAAGAACCCCCACCTTCACTGTATAGGCCTTTCCCCCAGTCATTTCCAGATTTATATGGGCTATGGGGTACTCTTTTATATCCCCATGGACACACTTGATATACACCCAGGAGTTGGGGAGGATCTGGTTAGCCCTGACAATTACCCCTTTTGTTACAGATTGTTTGCAGCCTTAATCCAGGAGGGCCCTAACTTCCTCCCCGTTCACCCTTACTCTCACGTGATAGGCTCCTCCTAATTCTGCTGAGTATAGAACAATCTTAGGGAGATATCCCACTTCAATGGGCTCTTCTGGCGTCTTTCTTTGAGGGCATAGTCTGGCGATGTGGCCCCATGTCCCACACTTGAAACATTGCGGCCCTCAGAAGCTGGGAATCTCTGGTTTGTGGGGACGGGGTTGGTACGACTCGCTGCTAGGTTGGGGTTTCTTTTCCACTCTTATCGCGGATCCTCGGGAGGGTTTGTCTGGTTCCCAGGGAGGTAACCGGGGTTGGGCTCTGGCGAATGTAACCGCCATTTCCACTGCTTGTTCTGTTTTTAGGCCAGGGTGCTGCCACAGCCACTTCTGGGTGTTATATGGTAGTGCCTCCAGGAATTGTTCCAAATAGATTTTGTCCATGATATCTTCTTTGGAGGACAGTGTCGGGGCCATTTGTTAGCCGCCACTTTTAATCGAAAAAACAAAGTCTTTGGGTTTTCCCCTGGGGTACCTCGCTCCTTCCTAAACCTTACCCGATAGGCCTCTGAATCTAGGCCCAGGTGGTCTAGGATGACTGTTTTAATAGTGGCGTTGGGGACGTTCCTCGAGGGGCCAACCACAAGCATGTGCAGCCCTCTCAAAGTTCAATAAGAACGCGTCTAGATCCTATCCAGGTATGTATTTTTGGAGGGCTACCCCTGAGGGACAGGGATGGGGACCTCAGGGTTCTCAGTAGGGGCTGGTCTGAGGCTCTACTATCATTTTCTGTAATCCTTCAATTTGGGCTGAAATCGTGGATTTAAAAGTCTCTCTGTCTGCTTGGGCGGAGATTAACTGCTACTCGACGGCCCATCCTAATTGCTCTTGACCTTTCACTAGGTGCTGCAATAGGTCATCCATCTTTTTGGTACAGATGGCTGTCTCTATGCCCGCATTCCCCACCAATGTTAGCGGGATAGAGAAACTCACGGACGCAGGTAATGATTTTAAGCTGGCCTTTATTGGCTTTAACAGATTCTTTCGTCTTGGACTTAGTCTATATTATGGTAAGGTTGCTTCAGGGTCTTTGTCTGGAGATGGATGTCCTCTCAGAAAGGGCTTTCCTTTCTTCTTCCACTCCAGGGTGCTCCCGGGGCAGCCGCCGGTCCGGAATGCGAATAAAAAAAAAAGAAAAAAGACTTGGATTCAGTCTGAGGACTTGCCTCAATCAGTGCTAGGGGAGGGGAGTGAGGAGGCACACGGTGCGCAATACAAAACCAAAGGAAACCAAACAACCCGTAAATGGTTGCCGAGTGCCAATAGTGCTGGGGGTCGGGGGGGTGATTGGATGTTGCTGGAGTGGTTTTACGAGAGTTTGAAACCCTTCCTCCCTGCCCACCCCGAGACACGCGCCTGTACCTGGGTAAGCCACGCGTCTCCTGACGAGTGGCTGGTCAAAGCGTTGTACCGTTGGCCTCCTGGCTCTGTCGCTCGGAGAAGGGACTCGTCTCTTCTGGATTCCTCCGGCGGTCCTTCCTCGTCTCGCTCCGCAGCTCCTCCACGCTCTCGTTCCTCCGCTGGTCTCGGACACACCTCCTTCTCTATTCTTCTGGGTTTTGGGGCCTCTGACCCAGAGACGTCCCAGGGGGCGGGGTCTTCCGCAAACTCAGCCCAATTAAAGAAACATGGTCCTGCTTCCTCCTGCGGTCGAAAGATTGTCGTTTCTGCCAGGTTCCAGTTTTCGGGTCGCTGTGGGGAAAGAGGTGAGACCGGTATAGTTCTGGCACTTAACTTATTGTTCTCCAGGGTTCCGGACTGGCCGCCCTCGTGACAGGCCCATAACAAGTGAATTGGTCAGCATGGGGAGAACAGAGGCCAAACAGGCGAAACTGTCCTTTGACTCGCGGAAGGCACCAGCTCAAGCTCCAAGGAGCGCACAGAATCTGAGCTAACAGAGCCAAGGGATGAGGACTGGAAGGCGTTACTAGTGGGGATGAAGCAGAGCCTCACATCCATAGATTCCAAGATGGATGCCATGAATAACAGACTAGAGGCGGTGGTTGCTAAGCATGACCAGCATGATGAAAGGATCAAGGAGGCGGAACAAAGGGTATCGGGGCTGGAGGACGGAGCGTCGGCCAATAAGCAACACGTGCTTCAGATGGACAAGTTGCTAAAGGTAATAGGGGACAAGAATGAGGAGTTGGAGACACGTTCACGGAGAAACAACGTCCGAGTTCTGGGCCTAGCTGAATCAACGAACACCGGTAGAATGGGGGACTTCATGGAAAAGCTGATGACGGATCTTTTTGGCAAGGACTCCTTCTCAGCCCATATGACTGTTGAGCGGGCCCACAGATCGTTGGCAGCATGCCCGCCTCCGGGGGCGCCACCGCGCCCGGTGATTGTGCGCTTCCTGAACTATCGGGACAGGGACACAGTGTTACGCCTGGCTCGGGAGAAGGGGCAAGTACGATATGAAAATACCACCATGGCCTTCTAATCCGATATCACCCAGGCAGTGTAGGAAGCCCGCCGAAAGTTCGCGGCTGTGAAAAAAAAGCTACAAGCACAAGAAATGACATACGCCATGCTGTACCCCGCGAAATTAAAGATCACCTGGGAAAACAACATCTCTTCAACTCTCCTCAATAGGTGGAGGAGTACCTCAAACAGGCCCGCAGAGCAGTATCCCAGGAAGCAGCCTCCCGCAGAAGATCCCGATCGCAGTCGCCGCTGTCGGAACCGGGCTGACGCCACGCCACGTAGAAACACGGATTGCAGAACTGGCAGGGCACGAGAACTGTTAAGAGTTCGTGATGTTACACTGTTGTTTTAAAGTTGTCATGACATTTTCCCGCCCGGACACTCACTTCCGTCCCACCATAGTGGCCTGCTTATTTAAGTGGGGCAGCTGGTGGTGAAATAGGGAGGTTGAGTGGGCAAGGTGATGGCCCCTAGCGGACCCCGCAGGAGGGCATACCCCCTTTTTCTTTGTATTGTACCATTGATCTCGAGGGGGCTAGATTTGAGCTATATGCTTACATAGTTGGGATGGGGGGGGCGGACATACTCGGCAAGTTGGGGGAGCCGGAGTGGGTGGGGGAGGGCGCTTTGGGGAGGGAAGGTTGCACAGTACCCTTATGCGAGACCAGCGAGACATATGTAAGAGTAAGCGACCGCTGAGCCTGCACTCCAGGTGAGGTCGCCCCCACGCACCACTGCTCTCTGCCTCGTTTTTTGCCTGCTTCCTGCTTCCTGACGCCGGACGACCCAGCCGCCGCTGAGCCGCCCGACTCACCACTTTCCCGCCGCTGCCTCCCTGCGGCCACGCCCCCTCCTGCCCATTCGCCGCCCCGCTCCCGCCACCCAGCTGACCCTCCCTCCCGGCTCCTTACTTATGACGCCCCCTTACACGCGCAGCGGGCGCGCCGATTGTGCGCCAAAGGCAAGCCCGTCTGCGCCTGGACCGCGCCCAGTGACAGGACCCCTGGCCCCCGTCGATGCAAGACCACCCGACGGACCTACGACGCCGCCACCCTCAACGCACTCAATGCCGGCCAGAACCCTGCCTGCTACCGAGCCACCCCGAGACGCACCCACGGACCCTTCGCCTGCCAAGCCTGCCGATTCACCTGCCTCCGGACCGGCACCACCACCGCCAAGTCGAGCACCAGCAGCAACCACCTGAAGTGCATCCTGCTCAACACCCGCTCCGTCCACAGGCACGCCGTGGAACTCTGGGACCTGCTCGACGCGACAGCACTGGACGTAGCCTTCCTCACTGAAACCTGGATGAACGCCTCCTCAGCGCCCGACATCGCCATAGCCATCCCGGACGGATACAAGATCACCCGGAAGGACCGCGTCAACCAGACGGGAGGAGGCATCGCCATCGTACACAAGAACACCATCCGCATCTCGACCAACTCCGACGAAACCTTCACCGCCGCCGAACACCTGCACTTCCAGATACACACTGACCCCAAGACCACCCTCCGAGGCACCGTCATCTACAGACCCCCGGGACCCCGCACACAATTCAGCGAAGACATCGCAGACTTCATCACCCCGCGCGCCCTTCCCTCCGCCGACTAGATCCTCCTAGGGGACCTCAACTTCCACCTGGAGAACAACAACGACAGAAACACCACCGCCCTGCTGGACAACCTCGCCAACCTCGGACTCAAGCAACTGGTGAACACCCCCACCCACTACGCAGGCCACACGCTTGACCCCGTCTTCTCATCCAGCAAGCACATCTCCTTCAGCCACGCCACAGGACTCCACTGGACCGACCACAGCTGCGTCCACTTTAGCTTCAGAAAAACTATGACCCACCACCACCCGCAACAGGCTCCCCGCCGGAGCTGGAGCAAGTTCACCGCCGACCCTCAGCCGGAACACTCCCACCAGCACAACAAACCCCAACAAAGCAGCCAGCAACCTCACCAAGTGGCTGACCGCCTGCGCCGATGACCTCGCACCACTAAAGAACCCTCCCAGCAGACCCGGCAGCAAGAAAACCCCCTGGTTCACCGACGAACTCAAGGAATCCAAGAAGAACTGCCGCACCCTCGAGAAAGCCTGGCGACTCGACCAGACCACAGACAACAGGATCGCCCTCAAGCACGCCACCCGCAAACACCATCAGCTGATCCGCGCCACCAAGAAGTCGGCACTCAAAGAACGATTGGACAACAACGCCCACGACAGCAAGGAACTCTTCAGCATCGTCAAAGAGTTCTCCAACCCCAGCGCCGGAATCAACGACATCACTCCCTCACAAGACCTCTGCAACTCACTCACCTCGTTCTACCACCGCAAGATCGCCGACATACACAACAGCTTCGACGCACAGACCACGCACCCTACCACCGAACCAACGCTCGCCACCACCACCCTCTGCAACTGGACCCCGATCAGCACCGAAGACACCACCCGCACGATGAACTCCATCCACTCCGGATCACCAACCGACCCCTGTCCACACCACGTCTTCAACAAAGCCGACGCCATCATCGCACCCCATCTCCGGGACATCATCAACTCCTCCTTCCACACCGCCACCTTCCCGGAGAGCTGGAAGCACGCCGAGCTGACCGCCCTCCTGAAGAAACCAACGGCGGACCCCACCGACCTCAAGAACTACCGTCCCATCTCGCTCCTTCCCTTCCCGGCCAAAGTCATCGAGAAGACCGTCAACAGACAGCTTGCCGCCTTCCTCGAGACGAACGGATCCCTTGACCCCTCACAGTCCGGGTTTCGGGCCAACCACAGCACCGAGACCTCCCTAATCGCAGCCACCGACGACATCAGAACCCTGATCGACAACGGAGAAACAGCGGCCCTCATCCTCCTGGACCTCTCCGCGGCGTTCGACACTGTCTGCCACCGCACTCTAGTGAAGCGCCTCAGCAACGTCGGAATCCAAGAGAAAGCACTGAAGTGGATCATCTCGTTCCTGGCTGGAAGAACCCAGAGAGTCCGCCTCCCCCCGTTCTGAGGCCACTGAAGTCATCTGCGGAGTACCACAAGGATCTTCACTTAGTCCAACCCACTTCAACGTCTACATGAGCCCCCTCGCAGCCATCGCACGACAAGACAACCTCAACATCATCTCCTACGCCGACGACACCCAGCTGATCCTCTCCCTCACCAACGACCCCACCACCGCCAGAGCCAACCTACACGAAGGGATGAAAGCCGTCGCCATCTGGATGAGGAACAGCCGCCTTAAACTGAACTCAGACAAGACGGAAGTCCTCATCCTGGGATCATCACCCTCCGCCTGGGACGACTCCTGGTGGCCCCCGGCCCTGGGCACCGCTCCCAAGCCAATGGACCACACACGCAACTTTGGCTTCATCCTGGACTCCTCCCTGTCGATGACCAGACAAGTCAACGCCGTCTCATCTTCGTGCTTCAACACCCTGCACATGCTCCGCAAGATCTTCAGATGGATCCCCACTGAAACCAGGAAGACCGTCACCCAGGCACTCGTCACCAGCCGACTGGACTACGGGAACACCCTCTATGCCGGAACCACAGCCAAACTTCAAAAAAGACTCCAACGCATCCAGAACGCCTCCGCTCGACTCATCCTCGACATCCCCCGACACAGCCACATCACCGGACACATGAGAGACCTGCACTGGCTCCCCGTCAGCAAGAGAATCACGTTCAGACTCCTCACCCACGCACACAAAGCTCTCCACGACCTGGGCCCCAAGTACCTCAACGACCGCATGACCTTCTACACGCCCACCCGCCAACTACGATCGACCAGCCACGCCCTCGCCACCGTACCACGCATCCGCAGAGCCACCGCCAGAGGAAGATCCTTCTCCTACCTGGCAGCCAAGACTTGGAACTCCCTCCCCACCCACCTCCGGCGAACCCAAGATCATCTCTCCTTCAGTAAGCTGCTCAAGACCTGGCTGTTCGAGCAGTAACATCCCCCTCTCCCCCAGCGCCTTGAGACCCTCCCGGGTGAGTAGCGGGCTCTACAAATGCCGTGATTGATTGATTGATTGTATAGTTAGACGTAATGATGGATACCACAGACAATAGGAATGATCTGCATGTCATTTCATGGAACGTGAGAGGATTGAATAATCCGTGGAAATGGAGGAAGGTGTTGGAGTATCTAGATCGACACCATGTCCATGTGGCCCGAATACAGGAGACCCATTTGCAGCACGGTAGCACACCCCAATTCGCAACGAAATGGGCGTCCCATAGATGCTTTGCATCGTACTCTGGCTACTCCAGGGGGGTGGCCATCCTCATTAGGCAGGGAGTCCGGTTTGTGCTGGGCGGGATGGAGGCAGACACTAATGGGAGGTACTGCCTGCTTTGGAGGAAACTAAACACACACTATGTAACCATTGCTAACTACTACGGCCCCAATACAGATGACACGCACCCCCTACTCATGCTGAGAGGCAAACTCCAAACACTAGGTTCCACGTATAAAATTTGGGGAGGAGATTTTAACACTGTGGTAGACCCTCAACACAATCGTTCGCACGCCACGGCAGCGCACTATACCAATGTGCAGCGCAACCTACATGACATACTAGTCTCTGATCACTTACTGGACGCTTGGTGGCATAGTCATCCCTTGCAGAGGGAAGGGACACACTATTCAGCGGTGCATAGCACGTGCGCCAGGTTGGACTACCTGCTGGTGACAGTGGGCATGGCGCATTGGATTGGTAGGGCGATACATCTGGCCCGCACGTACTCGGACCACTCCCCGGTGCTGGTGACGATTCGGACCCCAATAGATCAGTCCCCATATCTTAATTGGCGGCTGAACCCCCTACATTTGCAGGATGCAGTGTTTAGAGCGGAGGTGGAACAGGAAATTCAGGACTTCTTCGCTAAGAATATTGACTCCGTGGCAAACTTAACAACAGTTTGGGAGGCATTCAGAGTGACAGTGCGAGGCTGGTGCATCTCCAAGGGTGGGGGTATTCTTAAATACCTACGTAGAGACCTGTGCAGACTGGAGGGCGAGTTAAAGGCACTGAAAAGAGACATAGCGGGAGGAGGGGAGACAGAAACGCTGAAGGCTAGCCTGAGGGAAAAAGTGGTGGAATATGAGGAGGCGGCAGATAGAGAATGTAGGTTTCGGGGGAGGCCCTATCTAGCACGGGTGTATGTTGAAGGAGACAGGCCGGGGAGGGCGCTAGCTAACGCGGTGCGACCTCCTAAATTCAATAACTATATAACTGAGCTGCAGGATGAGCAGGGCCAGATGCACAGGAACCTCCCAGAACAGTTGGCTACCCTAGTAGCATATTATAAAAAGTATTACACCTCGCAGAGGGGCTCCCCTTTGGATCTACAGGGGTACTTTGAAGACACGGCGCTGGCGTGGCTGGGGGATACACAGTGCTCTGGAACTGGAGATAGATGTGATAACGGAGGCAATCATGCACATGCCATTGGGGAAAGCTCCGGGTTCCGATGGCCTTCCAATAGACTTCTATAAAACATATGTGTCAATATTAGCACCTATATTGAAAGCAGTATTTTATGAGGCGCTGGAGGAGGGTAGTCTACCTACCACCATGAGGAAAGCTCAGATAATGTCCCTGCTGAAACCTGGTAAACCCCCGGCCAACTGTAAATCATATCGACCCCTATCACTCCTAAACAGTGACACCAAAACTTTAGCTAAAGTGCTAGTAACGAGGCTCAATCTCCTCCTGGACCAGTTGGTGTTGCCCGAACAAGCGGGTTTTGTCCCAAACCGAGCCACATCCCACAATCTTCAAACCCTCCTGGCTGTATTACAGGATATTGACCCAAATAGCGCTGTGGTGGCGGTCTTCTTAGACGCCACCAAAGCGTTTGACTCTGTAGAATGGGACTACTTGATGGGGACGCTGGGAT
Source organism: Lissotriton helveticus (assembly GCF_964261635.1). NCBI lineage: Eukaryota > Metazoa > Chordata > Amphibia > Caudata > Salamandridae > Lissotriton > Lissotriton helveticus. The sequence goes on from NC_136061.1 coordinate 717,535,665, forward strand.
ATATGGGCATGGCGGACTCTTTTGTAAATTGGATAAAACTGCTATATACACAGCCGCGAGCCTTGGTTCTCCTCAGCGGCTCACGGTCTGAATCCTTTACAGTTACTAGGGGAACGAGGCAGGGGTGCCCGCTCTCACCAGTATTATTTGCCCTAGCAATAGAGCCTTTGGCTGCGAAATTAAGAAAGCACCATAACCACAGAGCCCTTGTGTACCCGTCCAGGCAGTTACTAGTATCCCTTTAAGCAGACGACATAAAGCTGTACATCCACAGACCGCAGGATAACCTCAATCCAGTATTGCAGGAGGTCACCAAGGTCGGGGCCATAGCTGGGGTGCAGATCAATTGGAATAAATCCGCAGTCTTCCCCTTGATGGACAAAACACCGCCACAGCAGCTTGACTACCCTCTGATATGGGAAACAGGGGACTTTAAATACCTGGGCATACATGTGACTAAAGATAAAGACGCACTAATGCGCACTAATTATGGGCTGGCCATGGACAGGGTGACGGATAACGTTTCTAAATGGATTAAATTGCCCCTCTCAATGGCAGGACGGATATCTCTAATCAAGATGACTATACTGCAGACATTTTATACTTGTTTATAAATATCCCCTATTTCCCGGGCAGATTCTTCTTCAACACGCTTAAAACGTAGTTGGTGCGGCTCGTATGGGGGGGTAAACAAGCAGGACTGACACTGACCACGCTGATGCTACCGTACCACCTTGGAGGATTTGATGTCCTCAATTTTGAACAGTACTACTATAGCGCACAAGCACACTTCGCGGTGCACTGGTTTCATACACCCCCGTTCATGCCCCACATTGCGGTGGAGGATGGCTACATGGCCCCAACGCCCCCGGAGGGTTATCTGTTCACACCAACCAAAGAGAGGGAAAGAGACCCATCCACGGTTGATTGCACAGAGAAAGCATGGAACTGCCTGGCGCATGCGGAGGGGGTGCAGCTGATGTATTCATCTAGGGTGCAGCTGCGCCACTTCCCGTTACTGCCAGTCACCACCGAAAAGATATGCCAAAACCTGCTAGATAGGCTGCAGTATAGAACCTGGGGGATCTATACGTGGGGGGCAATTCCGCACGAAGGAGCAATTCTTTGGTGAGAGCGAGCCCACGGTCATGGATGTGTTTATATACACCAGGCTCAGACAGCGTGTTAGAGCTAAAACCCCGGATTTCCCGAAAGAGCCGGATGTATTCATGTCCCTCCATCTATTGTTGCATACTGATATCCCCAAAAACATCATATCACTACTATATAAGTGAGTCCGAAGCGCGCCTCCCTGTCAACTAGTACGGGTAGTACGGGCCAGAAGGGAATGGGATGAGGACCTTGAAAGCCCAATAACGGATGGCCTATGGGAAGCGTGCTGCCTTCAAACGGAGGCTGTCACCAGCAGCAGCAGGTTACGCTTACTGCACTATAAGTTTCTGCATCGGCTTTACCATACCCCGGCGAGGTTTCACAAGCTCCAGCTTAGGGAGGATGACAAATGCATGTGCTGTGGTCAGGGGGGAGTGGACTTCATGCTCCTGGCATGGCGGTGTCCTCAGGTTAAGATATCATGGGGGAAGGATCACTTGTCCTGCATAACCAGGGTATGCAGGTCGGTACGTTGTGTCTCACAAATTAAAAGACCCTCATGCACGTGTATTCTGGGTATTTGTAGCGGTAGTTTTTGTCTCCCCGCTTTTGTACACGTGTGTGCATAATCCTTGGGTCCGTTTTTATGCAACCTCCACCTGGAGGATTTACCCTTGGTTAAAACAGTAGTGATCGTGAATGGTGAATTGATAGGGGAATTTAAAAATTAAAATACCCGTACAGCCAGGTATACAATTTTATTAGGTCTGGATTCGGGTAGTTCAAGGCAGCGGTTAGATGTGCCGCTCTGGAATGATTAGGAATTCAAGCGCACTGCAAATGTGAATCTTAAAAAATGACCATGGCTGTACGGGTATTTTAACCTCCAGGTGGAGGTTGCATAAAAACTGACCCAAGGGTTATGCACACACGTGTACAAAAGCGGGGAGACAACATATACCGCTACAAATACCCAGAATACACGTGCATGAGGGTCTTTTAATTTGTGAGACACAACGTACCGACCTGCATACCCTGGTTATGCAGGACAAGTGATCCTTCCCCCATGATATCTTGAGTATCCAAAGGAGACTGAACGGATCAGTACTCTATCTCCCCCCTTTGATTCTTTGTTGTGGTGTCCTCAGGTTACCACTTACTGGGAGGAGGTATTCACGGGCCTAACCCGCATTCAGATTGAGCCATCTCCCCTTAGGGTGCTGTTGGGTCTGATTGGAGACATTGGACCACTACACAAAAAATTCCTGGCAATGGGAATGCTTCTTGCAAGGAGACAGGTGGCCTGTAAATAGGGTAGAGGTAGGGCACCTAAGTTTAAAGATTGGATCCACGACTTAACCACATTGCAGGAACACCTGCACGCATATGCGCAACAATTGCCGATGAAATCTCGTCCCAAGGTTATCTGGGGGTCTCTGACGGCTTATCTCCTGAGTCAGCACTCGGAGGGGGATGATGCTGGGGAGACTGTGGTGTAACCATGGAATGATACGTGGAGCGTTGGCATACAACAGGATACTGAGGGCACAGGATGGGTGGGTGCCGATGTCGGACTGGCAGAACCAGCAACGGATTCTGATAATCTGCAGCTTTGAAAGAGACATTGAGCTGCATTCTGAACTGTCTTTCATTTTCTGAGACACTATTTGTGGTTCATTCTGTCGAGCTTGGTCATTTTTGAATTCACTGTGGAAGATGGGGGGACTGAAGGGAGGGAAGTTGGAAAGGGCGGGGGAAGGGGAATAGGGCAAGTTCGAATGGCAGGGAACAATATTGTTACTGTATGTATTTCGCTATGACATCTTGGGTATCGATAAATGGTGTTGTGCTGTATACCATGTTACTATATGCAATAAAGGTTTTGAAACTTAAAAAAAAAAAAAAAAGGATTTGTGCATTCATAGGTTAACAACGCCGTACAGCTGCAAAATGTGCCGAGGCAAAGGACTCAAGGTCCTAATGTATAACAAGCTACAGTGATGCAAGCTCCTCAATCCCTGATTCCACTGCAAACTATAAATGGGCCTAGATTTAATTCTCATCAGGTCCCATATTTTAATCAGAATTCCTTCTAGAGCCAACACCATTTCAGCAATTTCCTGTGTTTGACACACTTGCGGGTTACAGTTCAGATTTGTCACAAGGACAGTGCCTGAGGGGGGAGGAAGATTGTGTGCTTTGCGCAGTCTTAGAGGTAGACTAGAGTGGTCCACTTGTGGAAGGTGAGGCGAATGGCCACCCGTGTCATTTTTGATCTACACTGGTACTACCCGTTCCACTGTTAGAACAGGGGAAGTTCCAAACCTACCCCTCTTGGGAAAAAGAATCCAAGTTGTAGGAGTTGCAAATAAAGAAATGATAAACTCAGTAACATGAGAAGTGCCTGTTAAAATGGGGCCTTCTGAAGAGAGTCACCAGTTTGTGGTCTGTAATTCTAGTCCTGTAAATCTTTTAGGACGCGATTTGCTCTATAAGCTAAATTACACCATTCATTGCATGCCGAAAGGTAAGGCGTTTCAGACTCATGATGAAGATGTTGATTTTAAACTGGTGAGTCAAGGGCCAACCATTGGACTGCACCATTTGATGAAAAATTATGATTTGCACCTGGATCGCAGAGATACAGTGAAACCTGAAGTATGGGATTTCTCAGGAAAGGACATAAGGCTCATTTTGAGCCCATCTGCATAAATGTTAAACCTAATGCTGAGTACCCATAAACTCCTCAGTACAATTTGACTCCTGAAAAGGTTGCTGGGATTACTCCAGTGATTGAGTCAATTATACAGCAAGGCATTTTGAAAGAAATAATGGGAGGTCCATGTAACACACCCATCATGGGCTTTCAGAAGCCTAACAGTAAGTATCGCACAGTGCAGGATCTGAGAAAGATTAACAACATCGTTGCTCCCTGTTGTCCTGTGGTACCACATCCAGCTGTGATATTATTTCAGATTAATTGTGAGTCTGAGTGGTTTAATATAATCGATTTGTTTCTGGCCTTTTTCTCTATACCCTTGCATGAGGACAGCCAGTACATCTTTGCTTTTCGGTTCCAAAACCGTAGTTTGGCATGGTGCCAAGTCCCACCGGGGTATACTGAAAGTCCCTCGATCTTTAATCAGATTCTTAAAAAGAACCTTGAGTCCCTAGTCATGCCTGTAAATCTGTCTTAGTGCAGTATAAAGACAATTTGCTATCTGCATCAAACACCAAGGAGCTTGTCAGCAAAGACCCATTGCACCGTTGAACCACTTGGCTGAGAATGGACATAAAGTGTTCCCCGAGCAACTTGCAGTATTGTCAAAGAGCAGTTATGTACCTCGGACATCACATTGAAAAAGAAGTGAGGAAGGTATCACAAGAAAAAATCTCAGTGATTCTGAAAATGAACCCGACAACCATTCTGAGAGAAGTGAGCATGTTTTTGGGAATGGTGCACTCCTGTCATCAGTAGATACCAAACCTTTCCCTAGTGGTCAAGCCTTTACAGAGGCTGACACACAAGGATGTGTCGGATCTGGTATCATGGGATGACGATTTCTTGGTTGTTTTCCTGGGCCTGAGAGAAAGTCTCTATCATGCCCTGGCAATGGGAATGCCTACTTATAACAAGTGCATGAAAACACACGAAGACCTGTGGCTTTTTGTTCTGCTACTCCTGATCCCACAGCTTCAGGACTGCCCGAATGCCTTCAAGGAGTAGCAGCAGTAGGTGTCAGCATATAACGATGTGAAAATATTGTCATGGGACATGCTCTTACTGTGTTCGTTCCCCATTCTGTGGAAATTCTGTTGATGCACACATACACTCAACAAATGACCAATAGTCAATTGACCAAATATGAACAAAATATACTTGCCTCAGAGAATATTAGCCTCAAGCATTGTGCTTCTTTAAATCCTACTATATTGTTAAACTCACCTGGAATTGAAAGTGATATGGAAAAGTAGAGCACAACTGTTTTGATGTCACTGAAGTATGCACTAAGACAAGACCAAATATACGGTGCACAGACATAATATCGACTCCAAAATATCGTTTGGACAGAATATCGAGTTTTAAATATCGTTTGGAGAAAATATCGACAGGACAGAATATCGACAGCCAAAATATCGTTTTTAAGGTAAGTGAAGTAATATCGACTGTAAATAATATCGAAAGTAAAAAATATCGTTTTTTATATAATATGTAATTATTTATAGTGTTTTTATGTTATAATATGTGTGAAAAGTGTCATTTTATGTTATAATTATTTTTAATTAATGATTTTTTTAAAATTATTGTGTAATTTTATTCTGTAGCGGGTTGTGGGTTTATAGGGGAATAGGGTGGGAAGTAATTTAATTATAATTAATTAAATATGTAAATTTATTAATTGGTAGTAATAATTAATTAATTGGTAATTAAATATTATATGTTAATTATTTAAAATTTAATTGGTAATTAATTTAATTTAATTTATTAATTGCTAATTATGTAAATTAAAATAATGTATTTCCTGTAGCGGGTTGTGGGTTTATAGGGGAATAGGGTGGGAAGTAATTTAATTATTATTTATTAAATATGTAAATGTATTAATTGGTAGTAATATTTAATTAATTGGTAATTAAATAATATTTGTTAATTAATTAAAATGTAATTGGTAATTAATTTAATTTAATTGATTAATTGCTAATTATGTTAAATTAAAGGGGTATTTTTAGGGTTCAGGGTCAGTTTTTAGTTTTTGGGTAAAGGGGTATTTTTAGGGTTCAGGGTCAGTTTTTAGTTTTTGGGTAAAGGGGTATTTTTAGGGTTCAGGGTCAGTTTTTAGTTTTTGGGTAAAGGGGTATTTTTAGGGTTCAGGGTCAGTTTTTAGTTTTTGGGTAAAGGGGTATTTTTAGGGTTCAGGGTCAGTTTTTAGTTTTTGGGTAAAGGGGTATTTTAAGGGTTCAGGGTCAGTTTTTAGTTTTTGGGTAAAGGGGTATTTTTAGGGTTCAGGGTCAGTTATTAGTTTTTGGGTAAAGGGGTATTTTTAGGGTTCAGGGTCAGTTTTTAGTTTTTGGGTAAAGGGGTATTTTTAGTGTTCAGGGTCAGTTTTTAGTTTTTGGGTAAAGGGGTATTTTTAGGGTTCAGGGTCAGTTTTTAGTTTTTGGGTAAAGGGGTATTTTTAGGGTTCAGGGTCAGTTTTGGGTTTTTGGGTAAAGTTTTTTTTTAGGGTTCAGGGTCAGTTTTGGGGTACAGGGGTACAGTGTAAAAATAAAGTAAAATTAAATTTACATTAATTTAATTTAATGAAATTAAATTAAATTAAATTATATTTAAATAATTTTAAATAATTTAAATTAAAAAAATTTATTATATACTTACCAATACTTACGTTGTAATGGTAGTGCGTTGTAAAAGTTGCGTTGTAACGTCATATATCCACAGTTGCACTCTTTGCAGTGGGAATAGTAATTTTTACTCTTTTGTATTTGTACGTTAATAATATTGGCTATTATTTAATTAAATTTTGTTACTATATATATATATGTTTTAAGAAATATGATTAAAAAAATATTTTTTTTTTACTTTCATTAATTATTTAATTATTAAGTTATTTTAAGTATTGTTAATTATATTTTAGTAATAATTTTTTTATATTAATGTAATTAAACATTGTTTTTATTAAAGTCGATATTTTTTACAACTATATTTTTGTTAACGATATTTTGTACTCGATATTTTTGTACTTACCTGTTTGTACATACAAACTCGATATTTTGGTTGTAGATATTTTCTCGTCGATATTTTGGGTAGTCGATATTTTGGTAGTCGATATTATTTCAGTGATCTCAAATATACAAGATGAGCCACTGCCAGGGTCTGATTTCATACTGTTTGTTGATGGGACCTGCCTGAGAGACAATGGGGTAACCCCAAGAGCTGCCTACGCAGTCTGCACAGTCACGGGAGTAGTGGAAGCCTCCTGACTTCGACGGCTGTCTTCCGCACAAGTAGCTGAATTGATCGCTCTTACTAGAGCTTGCTGTGTTTCTGACCAACTGAAAGTGACAATTTTTTTTATTCAAATCTGTTTTATTTTCTTAAGAAGAACAAAGAAAGGGTCTATGTATACACAGCATAGGGTCCACAACCCTATAAAGGGCTGACCGCACAATTTAGGGGAGGTACGGGTAATGTTACAAAAGCACATCGAAGTAGCTTTTATACAGCATGTCGCCTACAACCCTTGTTGGGCCGGCTACGTGTAGCCTGTGTTATAGCATTGGATTGTGATCGTGGGGAAAGTTCAAGACCCATGGTTAACATATAAAGTATCATAACAAGGGAAGAGTAGGAAGAGATAGGCAAGAGGCCTATAAAAAGGGGGAAAATAAAGAATAGACAGATAGAGAGCGGCGAGAGGGTTAGAGGGCCAAGGAGTAGTAAGATTTCTATGACAAGGGAGCCATGTTAAGACAGTGGTGACAAGGGAGAAGATGGCGGGCGGTGGGGGGACAGGGGGGCCAGCGGTGTTCGCCAATCAGTCTATTGACCAGTGCTTGCATCATGGGGAGCAATGAGCAGGGCCATTATGGTGATACAATCAGTCTGTTGGGTTCAGGTGGGGCTACAGCATCTTCGAAGAGGCTTAGGGCTCGGAGTTTCGGGGGCAGGTGATGCGCGTGTTCTATTTTACAGAGACATTTAACCAGTGGTTGCCAAATTTTGGTGAAGCGGGTGTTGCGGGACTGCAAGGGCGCTGTAAAAAGTTCCATAGTCACTACGTGCCATAGGCGCACGAACCAAGCAGCAGTTGGGGGGGTTTCTGCTTTTTTCCAATATAGTGCTATGAGTTGTTTAGCGGCCCCTAGCATATGGAGAGTAATGTACCAGTCACTAAGGGTGAGTGCTCTAAAATTATCGGGCTTAAGGCCAAGCAGAACCGTGGCGGTGGAATCAGGCAGAGGGAAGGCAAGTACCTCCTTAATATGACTAAGGACCTCTTTCCAGAACATGGCCAGGAGTGGACATACCCACCAAATATGTATAAAGTCCCCCGGAGCGCTCGAACATCGAACATCTCCAGCACAGTGGGAGGATGCGCAAAACATCCTGTGCAATCGAGTGGGTGTATAGTACCACTGTGTCATGATCTTGTAAGCAGTTTCTCGTTGTGACACGCTGCGATATACCTCCCTCCACAGGCAGCTCCACTGGACAGGTGTAATTTCAGTAGGAGACATCGAGTGCCATTGACGCTGGTACGGGTGAGTGGTTACCACCAGGGGGTGCTGCAGAATCTGGTAAGTCCGAGAGATAAGTCCCTTTGACTCATCAAAGGAGCGTACCAGGTGCTCAAAGCGGGTAAAGGGATGGGTGGCGGCCTGTTGCATCTCGGGCGTGGACAGCCAGTGCCGTAGCTGCACATATTGTAGCCTAGCTCTCTCCGGGAGTTGAAATTCCTCCTTGCATTGGGCAAAAGTTTTAAATGTATCCCCGTTGTACAGATCTTGAATCGTTCTGCATCCACCCTCCAGGCAATTAGAAAACGCTTGTGGGCTGATAGCCGGTGGGAATAAAGGGTTACCTGCTAGGGGTATGAGGCGAAGGGAAGGTCGTGAGCCCCTTGGGTACGGCTACTCTGTCCCAGATATCCATCACCGTCTTGGTGGGCACTGCAATATAGACACTGCGAGAGCGTGCAGCCCGATGGAGCCAGGAAAGGTCCTAAATGGTTCGTCCGGTTACCGCCCTGTCCATATGGAACCAGACCTTTTCACTCTCAATTGCTGTCCACTCTGAGACGATGCGGAGGTGGGAGGCCTATAATATTCTAGTAGGTTGGGGCACGCTAGTCCTCCCCTATCCCATGGGAGCATGAGAACCTTGTTGGAGAAGCGAGGTCTACGCCCGCCCCAAATGAAGCCGGTGATATCTCGCTGAAGGCTCTGAATCTGGTGCTGCGGTATGGGGGTGGGTAGGCATTGAAACAGGTACATGATTTTTGGGAGCACCAAAATTTTTACAACATTCAGACGGCCCAGCCAGGAGAGGCTCAGGGATTTCCAACCCCTCAAGTCATCCAAGATGGTTCTCCTACACTCCCGCCAATTTATTTGGGTCCTTGTGGCAAGTGAGGGGGTCAGCTGAAGCCCCAAGTATCCGGATTGAGCTAGTGGTCTACTGGTAGGGGACGAGGGCTTTCAGGGCCGATATCTCCTCTTCAGGGATCGTAAGATTCAGTGCCCAGGACTTCCCATGGTTGATTTTAAGACCTGAATCCAGTTCAAATGATTGCAGCAAGGAGTGTACCACCGGAAGGGTGACGTGCGGGCGAGATAGTGTGAGTATGAGATCATCGGCAAAGAGTGCCACTTTGTTTTGCTGTCCTGCAAGGCGGATGCCATGTATTTCCGAGTCCTGCCTAATCATCATAGCCAAGGGTTCTACCATGAGTTAACAACAGAGGGGACAGGGGGAAGCCCTGCCGCGTGCCACTGTGAATGGAGATGGGGTTCGTGAGTTGGCCATTGACTCGCACCCGAGCCTGGGGGGAGAGATAGGGGGCCATGATCCTAGCTATCATGTTTCTGGCCTAGTCCGACTTTATTCAGCACAGCTCGCAGGAAGGTCCAGTCGGCTCGATCAAACGCCTTCTCCGCGTCAAGCGATAAAAGGCATGCCGGTATGTTCCGATGTTGTGCCTTCCCCACTAGATGGGCAATTCTGCGCACATTGTCTGCTCCCTGGCGATTTCGGATAAAGCCAAACTGATCCGGCTCTACAAGGCCAAGCATGTTTCATTTATTTTATTTATTTAAGAAGTTTTATATAGCCTTAGCCTGACCGGCAGGTATCGGAGCGCTTCACACAATTACAGAGCACTACAAAAGAAAGCAAAACATAATACAGTAAAGCGAGACATTCAAGATACGAATCGTATAAGGAGAATGGTGATGAGTTCCATTACAGGGTCTTGGCAATCCGCATCCGAGAGAGGAGCAATGTCATTTTAAACACTCCGAGCTGCTCCTATCTGTTAGATAGGGAGCGGTCGAGGAAAAGGATTTTGAGCTGACTTTTGAATTTAGGGAAGGAAGGAATAGTTCTGATGTGGGGGGGGGATAGAGTACCATATTCTGGGCGCATTTCCGGCAAAGGACCTGTCTTTTGTTTTCTAGCTTTTAGCGGGATCAGCAGTAGGGTATTGGAGCTTCTGAGGTTCCTGTTCTGACCTGCTTTTTTGAGTTTGGACGCCAGATATTCGGGTTTGCTCATGTGAAGGGCTTTGTGGGTGAGGCAGGCTGTTCTAAAGTTAGCTCGGATTTCTATTGGTAGCCACTTGAGTTCTTTTAGTGCCGGAGAGATGTGATCAAATTTCTTTACTCCAGTGACCATTCTGGCAGCCGCGTTGAGGGTTGTTTTCAGAGGAGCAAGATGTGTTTTGGCTATTCCTGAGTGGATTGCGTTTCCATAGTCTAGTCTTGACAGCACCAATGCTTGGGTGGCTTGTTTGAGATCTTTGGAAGGAATGAAAGGTTTAATTTTGTTTAGTAGCTTCAGGTTAAGGAAAGCACTTTTCGCCAAGATCTTAATGTGTTCGGTCAAGTCTAGTTTGGAGTCAAGCGTGATGCCTAATGATTTAACGGAGTCAGCCAGGGTGAGGTTTCCATTGAGTGCATCGATATCTTTTAACCACTCGACCATTTGTGGGTTCTCTTCTTTGTTCGAGATGAGGAGCAGTTCGGTTTTGTCTGGGTTCAGCTTTAAGTGGTTGCTTGACAGCCAACGTTGCACTTCCTTGAGTGTTTTATTGAGTCTGTGAATGTCATTAGAAGAGGAGATTTCCAAGTAGATTTGGGTATCATCAGCGTAGAGGTGGAAGGGGATGTTAGCTTTTCTGAGTAGGGTGGAGAGGGGTTCCATATACATGTTGAAGAGTTGAGGGGAGAGCACTGAACCTTGGGGCACTCCCCTCTTGTCTGGGTGAAGGTCAGATTCAAAGCTTCTGATTTTGATTCTTTGGGAGCGGTTGTGTAAGAAGGAGGAGAACCAGTTGAGGACCACATCGTCTAGAACGGCCCTTTCTTCGAGGGCTTTGAGGAGAAGATTGTGATCAACTGTGTTGAATGCTGCCGATAGGTCTAGGAGAATGAGGAGGCAACATTGGTCTGAGTCCAGTGATTTGTGTAGGTCATCAATTACGTTGAGAATTGCGGTTTCTGTGCTGCACCCTTTCATGAATCCTGACTGATGTGAGTCGAGGAGGTTGGTATTGTCCAAGTGCTGAGTTAGTTGTTTGAGTACACATCTTTCTAGGATTTTGGAAAGGAGAGGAAGGTTAGAGATGGGTCTGAAGTTGTTTAAGTCATTTATGTCCAGGCCTGTTTTTTTTAGCAGTGGGGTGACTTGTCCCACTTTCAGACAGTCTGGGACAATTCCGTTTTTTAGGGAGCTGTTAATAATCCTGCACCACAGTGGGGCTAGGGAGAGTTTCAGTTTTTTTGGTGAGTTGAGCAGGAAGGGGGTCTAGGGTGTGAGATGAAGGTTTAGAGGTGGAGATACGTTCTTCTAGAATGAGCTGTAAGAGTGACCAGGGTTTAATAGAGGGAGGGGGAGCGCTACTGAGCACCCCACCCAGGCTGCTATGGGGAGCGGAAGAGCAGTTGATGATCAGAGAGCGCTCGATCTTGGAGATCTTATCATTTAAGAAGTTGGCAAAGTTGTCGCATCGTTCTTTGGAGGTGTGCCCCAGGGAAGTATACGGTTTGGAGGTTTGCTGTCTAATAATACTGAAGAGCTCCTTGGGTCTGTTTTTTGCGCTAACCAGAGCAGAGCAGAAATACATGGATTTTTTGTTCTTGATATGATTGTTGTATTTTTTCCGGATAGTTTTGAGTTTGTTGCGATAGAAGGTGGTGGGCGAGCTCCTCCTGCACCTTTCTGCAGCTCTTAGTTGTCTCCTTTCTTCATTAGTGTCAGAGCTGGACGGAATGGCTCGATTTTTTCTTAGTTTCAAGGGTGCTAGTTAGTCTAGAAGGATTACCATATTCGTGTTATAGAGCGAGGTGAGATCAGTTGTGGATAGAACTTTGTCGTTGAGTAGGAGCAGCTTTAACCTATCTTCCATGACATCCAGGGAGATCTGGGTGAGATTTCTGGACTATTTTGGGGGGGGGGTCTTGAACAGGAGGCAGGGATAGGACTCTTTGGTTGATGTGGAATAAGATCATGTGATGATCCGACCAGTCCACTGGGAGGATGTTGTCGATTGTAATTGTGTCTTGGTGGGCAATGATGGCATCCAAGGTCGCTCCTTTGTTGTGAGTTTCTTCAGAACAGTGTTGGGAAAGGTTATTGTCACAGAGGAGAATATTGAGCGATTGAATTAGTGTGTTGTTGACCTCGTTCCAACGTAAGTTGAGATCACCCAGGATTATGTAGTTAGTGTCTTTGAGTGCGCAGTGGGCAATCAAGTCGGATAGGTGTTCACCAAAAGTGGGGGTGTTGCCAGGTGGGTGATAGAAAAGGTGACCAACTAAAGGGCTGTTACCCTTAATCTTAATGGTGACAGATAGACACTCAAAGGAGCTATATTCGTATGGGTCCATTACAGCGATGTCAATGTCATCTTTATGGATGATGGCTACACCTCCCCCACGTTGGTCTTTTCTATCTTTATTGATGATGTTGAAACCTGGGGGCACCAACATGTATGAGCAAGGTGGGGAGATCTCATTTAGCCATGTCTCCATGATGAATGCAATGTCTAAGTCCTGGGAGAGTATGGCTTCAGCTAATTCCGTTGCATGCTTGGGGGATGATCTACAGTTAATGAGCATGCAGTTAGTAGATAGATTATTTTTTTTCAGATGCTTTCCTGAAGGGGCCCTCAGTATGGAGGTGAGGGAGGGCGGGGGTCTGGTGGTTTTCACGGGAGGGAAGTCTCTTCCGAAGCCCGTGATCACTTTGATCTTGGAGTTAGTGGAAGTTGGGAGAGGGGAGACATAGGTGGAGGCTAAGTCCATAGCTTCCTCATCAGACATTGCTGCTATTGTTCTGGAAGGCCTTTGTGTTTGGATCTCCACATCTTTACTAGTGTGGGTCTGAGCTCCAGGAGCGGGGGCTTTGATTCTTGTGGAAGATTGAAGTGGAATCACCGCGTCGGTTCTAGGGGGCCTCAGCAGCCAGTTCTCAAGGGTGGGTGAGGTTCCGAATCGGGGTTTTAGAGGAGTAGAGTCAGTCGTATAGGAAGCCATTAATTGGGCATATTGGTGCTTTCGAGCCTTGTCTAGGTTAGAAAGGATTTCATCCAGGCCACTGAATATCATTTCTAACTGACTTTCTAGTAAGGCCAGCCGGTGCGCCATATTTTCCAGGGCTGGTGGCATATAGTTTTGGGTAGGGACTTCTCGTGGGAATTGTGAGATTTAATGCTGAGTAGGTCAGCCTGGCTGTCTCTGTTAGCAGTCCTCGGTAGGGGGTTTAGTCGTGAGATCTTCCTCCGTGATTCTACTGGAGTGATGAAGGGGTCAATAGACCGAGTCCGAGGGATGGTGTTATGCTGTTGAAGAGGATAATATTGAGGGGGCGATGGGGATTGATCCTCTTCGGAAGATTGACCGGGGTCAGTGGACTGAGCCCGTGGGAAGAAGGAGTGCTGTTGGAGAGGATAAGAATGAGGGGGACTGATCTTCCTTGGAAAATTGAAGGTCCCGGTTCGTGAGGACGGAGGAATGGGAGGAGTTTCTGTGGGGGAGGCTGGGGGATCTCATCAGGGGAGAGGAAGTAGATATTTGCTTCTCCTGATGGGGCAGGTTGATCAGGGAAGGGGGCTGGAGTGGAGCAGGACGAAGAGAGTGAAAGATGTGCGGAGCAAAGAGTAGGGAAGAGGGCGTCAAAGGCCTCTAAGTTCTCGTTGTTGGCCTGTCTCAAAACAGTACCATTTGAGTAAATGGTCACTGATGTGTTCCCTTTTCTAGTTGCCTGGTTGGGGAGGAAGGTCGTCAGTTTACAGCTGTGTGGGGTGGTCGTCGTTTTAGAAATGTGAAGTTGCATTCTCAATGTGGTGTTCCAGCTCTGAGGTCTATCTGTGTGGAAGATGAGATCCATCTTAACCTGCCCTTTAGAGGAGCAGTGGCACATGTCTACAAATAGCATTTCTGGGTGTTGTCTGATTAGATTTTGTTTGTGGTTTCTTCTCACTTTTGGAAAGAGGTTAGGGAGGAGGCTAATCACAAAGGCATTTGCGCCGTGCGGTTTCATGTGGGTCAACATGGGAGGCTCGACGGAAAATGGCGTGCCTGGTGACATTATTGCGAATTATGAAGGAGGGACTGGACGAGCTGTTCATAGGGAGGCGGGACTCCTTTGGTCTGGTAGTATCAACTGTCAGAGACTGCCCACGACGAATGTTTGGTGGGCACTTAAAGGTCCACCCTACTATGGGAGCCGTGAATGAGGGTCAAGGAGCTTTGCCAATATTTTGGTGTAGATTTTTAGGTCTGTGTTCAAGAGTGCTATAGGACGAAAGGAGGAGCACAGGGTGGGGTCTTTACCCGGCTTGGGGATGAGGGCGACGGCCCCTCCTTGTCGGAGAAGGAGTTGAAGAGTCGTAGGAGGTAGGGTTGGAGTTGCAGCAGGCGATAGAAAGCCAATAGGAGGCCAACCGGGCTCGGTGACTTCCCAAGGGAGAGGTCCTTCAGCGCGCTTACCACCTCCTCTTTTGTAAGGAGTTCTTCCAGTTGCTAGGTATGGTGGGAGCTAAACGGCGTCCAGGAACATTTATCCAATATATCTTTTACCCGTCCGGGAGCGGCTTGTTCGCGGTGTAAAGGGCTGAGTAACATGCCTGAAGGGCATCGCCTTTGGCCCGCTCAGTGGTGGCCCTCTCGCCGTCTGCAATCTGAATGTTAGCTATGTGTGCTTTTGCAGTACGCACTCGCAAGCGTCTCAACAATATCTTACCCATCTTGTCCCCCCCTCAAAATATCGCTGTTTCAGCGTTAACCGTGTTCTCTCAGCCTTGTTGGTTCAGAGAGAACGGAGTTTCCCCCGAAGATTAGTGAGGCGGCGTTTGCGTGCAAGGTTGGGATGTTCCTGGTCCTGCCTCTCCACTTCCTTAATGTCTTTGGAGAGATTATCTTCTAGGAGATGGTGATGAAAAGCAGCGAGACTCCCAAGATTTTTGATGCCGCTTGGTGCAAACCACCTCTAATTCACCCTAAGATTAGCGATCAAAATAATGAGGCAGGCGCTGGGAACTGGAAGGCAAAGAACAGGTTTATTTCTTTAGAGGAGAACACATCACATCAGACACCGGGGCTATCGTCAGGAGGTGCTCTAACTGCATCTCTGTGGCATGGCCTTTTATATGCTTTTCCGTCAGTTTATTACATGGTCAAACATTCCTGGCATCAGTTTATTGCATAGTCAAACATCCTTGGAATCCCCCGCCTCAAGCTAGTTCTCACCCAAACCCCTCAGCAATGGTCCCTCCACCCAGATCTAACAGATGATCGCTATCTCGCAGCTGGACATTCCGACAGGATCTAAAACATGTGGAATCGGTCAGATCTAAGGGGTCGTGTCACTGATTAAATTCCGGCCCCTTTGGTGGTGAAGCAAGTTCTGTTGTATGTGGGTAATAAACTATGTCCACAGGGGTCGGTTAGTGCCTGGGACCGGATTGAGTGGCCAGGTGCAGTGGAGGAGGTTATCAAAGGGTCCTGACCATGCGCGGAGGATGAAAGGACAAGTGGGTTTGGTGCGGGAAGTGACTCCGGGGCATTGTCATTCTGACAAGGTTTTCCGACCCTGGTACATGTGTTCAGGCTTAGTCAGAGCGCGGGGGGGATGGTAGCGAGGTCGGGGTGACTCACAGGTGACCAGCAGAGTATGAAATGGCCGCGATGTCTAAAATGGTTGCTGCTTACACGCACGTAAAGGCCTTCGCTAAGCAAGATGGCGCCGGCAATGTTCATATTTGTCGTTTTATTTTTTACAGTCCTCCCTTTGAACATAGTCCAGCCAGCTTGCTTGTCTATCTCAAAGTCCATAATGTCCTGTATCTCTCTATCATTTATTACTCTCATCTTCGTGAGCTCAGTGTCCATAGTCTTAGGGTGCAAGGAGTTCAGGCAAATAGAACACAAAAGTGGTATACAATGTATCCCCAAACAACAACCACATATTATTAATATTGGAACCAAGAGGATCATCATTATTTTCCAGCCCCATTCTTTCAAAATGCCCCCAAAACCAGCTTCCAAGTGTCCAAGTCTATGACTCCTGATGGATTTCTGACACCAGCCTGTGGAGGTGTTCAATTGCCTTGAAAACAGAGGGTGAGTTGTCAGCAACTGGCTCCGATGATGCGGCATGCTCCTCCACGGTCCGCTAGTACCACATCTAGAACAATGCGGTTCTGTAAAGCCACCAGGCGGACCGCCTGTAGCTCAGCTGTGTTGTTGGTGAGGATGCCAGCAGTGACATTCAAGGCTGTTTCAACTGCTTGAGTTAGGTGCCGGATGGCTCGGCTGTTTGCCATCGGGCCCCATAGCGGGATGAGTCCTTTTGCCGCATCGAGGAACTGTGATGTGGCAGAGTCTGCTTGTTCTGTGTCTTTGGAACACCTTTCTCTGTGATGGTCTGCAGTAGCTGTGTAGGTTGGAGGCAGAACAAAAGCGATGTAGCACGTGCCCCCCCAGCCTTTTGGGAGCCAGGTGTAGGCTTTGGTACCACAGACGAAGTACATGCTGGGTGATGCAACAAATGAAGGGGGGTCAGCCGTGTTCAGAGTCTTCGTTATTTGGCAAGAGCTGTGACCCACGATCTTAGTCCCATGGCCTTCGATGCAGACAAGGCCTGAGACGTTCACCACAGATAGGGCCACTGTCAGAGTTGCAGCAGTTCGTTTCTTTAGATAGGAAAAGGTAGGTCTGGCGGGGTTGTTGTACACTTGCATTTCAACTCGTTCTTTGGCGGGAATGTTCATTGGAAAGGTTGCATTCGAAGTCAGAGGGCAGAAGGGAGCGGATGTTCTTCCCGTTTTGTTCAGCCAGAACTCATTGTAAAATTGTTTGAGTGTCACATCGGATGTGGCATTGTCTTTGTAGCTCTCTTGCAGGAGCATCAACCAGGCGAGGCAAGATCCATGAACAGAAAAGGGTGAAGGGATGAAAGGAATGGAATGTTCAGTGGCATGAGGTAGCAACCCACAGATCCAACAGTTCTTGGCATTTGCGGCAAGATTGTGCTGGTGCAATAATTGTACTAAAGAATTATTCCAGAATTCTTTGCGTCGTTCTCGGAGGCGTGGTGACAGTGACACCAGATAGTGTTCTTTCTTGGTGGTGGGTTGCATGGTGGGTGACATTGTCCTGTAAGCGGGAGCAATCTCTTCAACGATCCAGACTGTGACCATCAGCAAGAGGCAGGTGAGAGATGCTGCCACGAGGGTTATTGTCTTTGTACTGTGCAATTTGGCAAGTTTGGAGTCGTCGCGGTGGTTCGTCGGTCGTCCGGGTTCTTCCATCACCTTTAAGAGGCTCGACGACTGGCAGGACCACATACTCTCGTCTAGCGTTTCTCCTGGTAGCATTTGTAGTGTTAGCTACCGTTCTGAGACCTTTGACTCAGTTAGTGGCCTGCGTGTCGGAGCACTCTCCTTTCGTCGATCTCAAATTGTACCCTTTTTCGGATGGTACTGTGGGGTCGGGAAACTCTGCCAGTTCAAGTGACTCTGTCTGTGGGTAGCAACTCAGGGCTGGTCGGTCTTTTGTCAGGAGCTCTTCTTGGCTGTTCACTTCTTCGGGGGCCGTCAGTGTCGGAGATATCTTCTTACAGTGGTGTGCATGAAGCCAGTTTCTTTTTCCTTCTACTCGCAGGGCAGTTCGGGTGGTGATCAAGACTTGCCAGGGGCCCGTCCACCTGGGTTCCAGACTCTTCGACCTCTGAAAATTTCGCGCCAGCATGAAGTCCCCAGGCTTGATATTGTGTCCTGGGCCCCTGGATACGTCTGGTATGGCTTGCTGCACCTGTTGGTGGATAAGTGTTAGTTCGTTTGTTAATTTGTACAAATAGTCGCACTTTAGTATGTCCGGGACATCATTAATGGAGGTTGGCTTTGGTGCCGCCCAAATGGTCATAGGCCTGCCGAAGACTACTTCGTAAGGGGTCAGTCGGTGTTTGGTTGGGGTGGAGCGCATTGACAGCAATGCCAGTGGGAGGGCGTCGGGCCATTTCAACCCAGTTGTGGCGACTATTTTTGCTAGCTTCAGTTTTAACGTGGCGTTGTGTCTTTCTACCAGGCCCGCTGACTGGGGGTGGAAAACGGCGTGGAACTTTTGCTTTACCCCCAACCCTTTCAGTATGTTCTGTATAACTTCTGCTACGAAGTGGAGCCCATTGTCGCTCCATAAAATTCTACAAAGGCCATATCGGGGGAAGAACTCTTTCAGTAATACCTTCGCAGTAGCTAAGGCGGTGTTGTCACGGGTGGGGTAGGCCTCCACCCATTTGCTAAAGGCGCACACGATTACTAGTACGTATTTTTAGGCCATGGCATCACTCTAGCTGGATGTAGTCCATTTGGAGGACTTCGAAGGGGTGATCAGGGACTCCAAACCCTCCCCGTGGTACTACGGTCCCTTGGTTGTTTTGCAGGCATACTATGCATTGTTGTACTAGGCGCTTTACTGATTCTGTTATCTTGCTGTTATGCCATACCCTGGTGATCAATTCGGTCATGGGGGCAGATCCTATGTGTGCTGGTAAATGTGCCATGGTCAATATGGGGATCAGATAGGCATTAGGTAGCAGCCATTTGTTTCCGTCTTTTGTCCTCCAGGAGCCTTCCTCATCTTTCAGTCCCACCGGAGCCCATTCAGTCAGTTCGTCCTGTGTGCCTGTCGTTTGTATGACCCTTACAGTCGTTCTAGCATCAGTCCATTGTTCTGCTTGTGACCTGGTCACGTACATTCGTGTCGTGGTTCTGTCTTGGGCTGTGATTCGGGCAGTAATGTCGGCTAATGCGGTTCCCTGTCCAATGAGGTCGGTCACTTTCTTATGTGCCTGACATTTAATCACTGCTAGCTTCTTGGGGAGGACTGCTTCTGTCAATGCGGAGACTAGATCTCGCGTGAGGGCAATGAGCTCAGCTACTTGGGTGGATCGTTGGGCAATGCGGGCTGTCTCTAAGATGGTTCGGGCTGTGGTGACGGCATATGCAGCTGAGGTGGTGCCATCGGGAAGTTTGATGCACGAGCCGTCTACCCATAGTTCCCCATCTGGTTCTGAAAAGGCAGTGTCTCTGAGATCCACTCTACTCTTTGTTTGTTCGTCAGAGAGGGTCACACCATCTTGCAGTGGAGTCACACCAGGGTCATTTTCGGGTAGAGGGAACCATGTGGCTGGATTGAGAGTGGTGCATCGCTTCAGAGTGATGTGTGGCGCTAGCAAGGTCAACTCATAACCTGTCAGTCATGCGCTAGTCAAGTGTTGGGTTTTGGTCTGGTTCAGTAGCGTGTTGACTGCATGGGGTACTAACACAGTGATTGGATTAGAGAGCAATATTCCTTCGCTCTGGCGTATGGATACTGCTGCAGCTGCCACAGCGCGCAAACACGCTGGCAACGCTCTAGCTACTGGGTCGAGGGTGGCAGAGAAATATGCACAAGGGTGATGTTTGTGACAAATTGATTGCGCTAAGACGGACAATGCACATCCCTCCCTTTAATGTGTGTAGAGGAAGAATGGTTTGAAGTAGTCTGGGGTTCCTAGAACAGGTGCCGAACAAAGGGTATCTCGCAATTCTTTGAATGCGGACTGGCATTCGGGTGTCCAGGGGAAAGGTGAGGGGGTGTCTTTGGCTAGGAGGGAGAGAATGGGTTTGAGGCTAAAGTTCGGTAACCTCTGTCGGCAGAATGAGGTGAGGACTATCAGAGAGCGGACTTGCTTCTGATTCTTGGGAACGGGAGTGTCTAGAATTGCCTGGATCCTGTCGGGTGTGAGTTTCCTCCCTTCTTTCGATAAGAGGTGACCTAAATAGGTTACCTGTGGTTTGCAGAACGGCATTTTCTTTCGAGAAACTTTGTGACCATTTTCTGCAAGGAACTGTAGGAGGTGGATGGTGGCTGTGACGGCTAGTGGAGTGGTGTCTGCTGCTAGAAGGATATCGTCTACATACTGTATCAACACCACCCCGTCTGCTAATTGAACAGCATCTAACTGTCTTTTGAGCGCCTGGCTATAGATGCTCGGGCTCTCGGTGTACCCCTGGGGTGCTCGACAAAATCTATATGAGCGGGATCTTAGAGTGAATCCGAAAATATAGCGACTGTCTTGGTGAATGGGTATGGAGAAGAAGGCATTCTTGAGATCGATAACGGTGAAAGTGGTAGCAGTTGACAGAATTAGGGTCAGGATGGTGGTGATGTCAGAAACTACTGGGTACTGTGGTACTACTATTTTGTTTATCTCCCGCAGGTCGATGATGAAGCGGTAGGCTTTTCCATCTCCCTCTCCCTGTCTCTTTATGATCGGTAAAATAGGACTATTACAAACATTGCTCACTACCTCTTCTACCACTCCTGCCTCTACTAGTGACTGTATGATTTCGGTCAAGGCTTTCTCGCCCTCTGGCGATATCTTATACTGGGGTATTTTCGGTAAGGTTGCGTCTTGTCGTATTGTCATGTGTACTGGGTCAATCATCATTCGTCCTACGTCTGAATCAGCCCAAGCCCACAGATGCGAGGGTAAAGTGTCTAGTAGGGATGTGTCTGTCTCAGAAATGGGGTGCATGTCTTGGGATGGATTATCTCTCGGGTGTTGGTGATTGTCATATAAGATTACTCGTATTCCGTCTGGCGAACATCTGATAGTCGCACGGAAATGTTTCAGTAGATCGAGTGAAGGAACGTCGTGTCGATAACATTGTTTTCAAGTTTGAAGGGGATCGGTCTGGACAAAGGGTTGGTGGAGGGCATAACGTCAAATCCTATTGAGGTTATATGTGAGCCAGACAAGGGTGCCCTTGGGATCAGTCGTTTGGATAGCGCACTACGTGTTGCTCCTGTGTCTACCAAAAATGGTGACTCTGTGCCCAGGACCTTTGCGATAACATAAGGGCCTTGCTGATCAACATAGAGCTCGACTGGATCCGTCCCTTGCCCCTGGCTGTCCTATGCAAAGTCATACATGTTGTCGTAATCTGTCTGTTGACATTGGTTCTGTCTAGGGCGGTCAAATGCGTTCACCCTTCCTGGCCTTCCTTCGCTAGCTTCGCTTGCGTACCCTCTCCCACGTCCTCTTCCTCTCGGTTCATTTGTTATTTCCCTTATCCCTCTGCCCCTACCTGCTCCTGATAAGGCTGGGCATTGGGATTTCCAGTGTCCGTATTCCTTGCAAAATACGCATTGATCCGGTCCTAAGTCCTGGCGCCGTACATATGGTGTCAACAAGTCATTTCTAGGAGGCTGTACTCTAGGGACTTTCTATTGGCATCCTCCTTTTTATTGTTCTCTTCCTGTATTCACCCCTTGGAGCTGCGCTATCATTACCCTTTCTTTCAAATCTTTCTTCTTCTTTTCTGTAGCCCTATCAATTTCATTTTTCTGGTGTTCATAGTACTGGGCCATCTGGAGGAAGGTCGCTGGTTTAGAGGCTGCCGAGCTGCTTTCGCTGGTCTGCAGTTTTTGCGATATTTCTGACAGCAGTCCCTTACATAATTCTGGACAAACAAGTGGTGTCCAGTTGCAGTGGATATGTCTTGTCTGCTGTAATCGGAGAACACTGTTTCGAATCTGGAGAAATACTCCGAGACATCCTCTTGTGGTTTCTGGTGGCATGCGGTTACAATGGACCAATCAATCTTTTTCTCCGGGACCATAGTTTTTACTTTCTGTACTATCTTGTCGGGGAGATCTAATATGGCTTTTACTGTTTTTTGTCTGGGGTTTCGCTGTTTATCTAAAACACCGAGTTGTTCCCAGGTATGGCCAAGCAGCTCTGTGTGGTCTACCTTCTTAATTTGCTTCCGCACAAACGCTGGCAGATATAGCCCAAAGAATAAGTGGATATTGGCGAGTGTCATGATGGTTGATCCCAGAGCGGTGACTAATTCTGTGTAAAATGCGGTGGGATTATTACGTAAATCCGGTAAAGGTTTACGGAACATCAGGATGTCTTTTCTGTCCCATGGCTGATATACCCAAATGTAGGCTACCCTTCCTTTCGCATCCTGGTGGTTTATGTCATCATTGTTCCCTTGTCCTCTAGGGGGGACCCAATAAGGGGCAGCTTCTTTTATTGGCATCATGGTATCCGGTTTCTCTATCGGGGGCCCTGTCATTGTAGATGTCTTATCCTTAACTACCCGTCCTTGTTCTATGAGATGGCAGAATACCTCTAATGTGTACGAGAACAGTTCCGCTACATCACAGTTATTTTCATCTCCCATATCTACCTTTCTATAAAGAGCCATTAGTCGCTCGGGCCCTACATCTCTGTACTTTTCCTCGTAAGCAGTGAGTGTGTGATAACAGAGGCGTGCAATGAAGTGTCGCTTATGGTTTTTGACATATGAGTTGCATATGTTGGTTATATACTCTACGGTCTCTTTCCTATCTACGAGCGTTTTAACTATTTTATCGATACCTGCTCGTTCGTCTTTACTTAATCGTGGGATCCTCGGCAACCCTTTCTCTTTTGATTCAGCTTCTACTGACCCGCCTTTTGATGAGGCATTAGGCACAAGAGACTCTGTTGGTGCTGAGGCTATGGGAGTCAAGGCAATGGTGCTGCCTTCGACTACGCTTTGGGACTCCTGACGTTGTATTACAGGATGAGTGGGGGCATAAGGAGGTGGCATGTAGATGATCGGAGGGCCTAATAACAAATCATCATCTACTTTCTGTGTAGTTGGTAACTCAGGGTAAAGAGTCGAGGGCGTTCTAACCGTATATCGACCTGAAATCTTTGACTCTTGTTCTTTTCTATCAGTCTCTCTTTATTTTATATCTTCTTCTAACTTTTTACAAGCTTGGTGAGCTGCTTTTCGCATCTCTTTATCTAGTCTAGCTTTGTTTCTTCTCTTTCGTTGGGTTGCTTCTTTTTTGCCACAGACCGAAGTTGTCCAGCATGGCTGGCGTAGCTTTCTTTTTGTGGAGCGCTATTTCTAAGATTTCTATTTTAGCGAGATCAAAAGATCCCGTCAGTGGCCACTGATTTCCCCGGTCCTTTCTAGTGTATTTGTGCCATAGTTTGCTATAAGCAACGATGGCTACTCCATATTTAACATACATGTCCTTGTTAGGGGTGCCTTCCGGCGGTGCTGGATGACTGACCTCTAACAAACGGTCTGGTCCAAAACAATCAAACAATTTTGAGAAGACAGGCAAGACGTACAAGCGGTTAATATAAATATCTCAATAGGTCGTGAACAAAGGTCCGCACTACCTGCCCTTCGCTGCCTGCAAAGAGGGAATATTCCTATTCTACGTTGTTTGCAAACAGGGAATATCTCAATTACTACCAATAACTTCAAGAACGGAATACTAGTATTCGAGCAAACAATTTCAATACAATCAGACAATCGGTTTTGTCGTATATCACGACCTTACCCGGACCGTTATGGACAGTGTCTTCGTCGTCCCCTTCCAGCGCCCGTTTGTCCTCTCACTCCCAAAAAATGCGGTTTCCTGTAAGGTCCCATGTCAGGAACGTAGGTCACTCGAGAGAGGTTCGTTCGGAACCGGTGAAGTTCAGTTGATCAGCCGCCAGACGAGGGTCTCTTTCAGGCAGGTGCACTTCCCGATCGTTTAGATGTTCACTCCGTCGTTAGGACCTCTCTCACCGGACCCACGTGTCGCTGATGGGCACCAAATTGGGCGCCAATTGATGAAAAGCAGCGAGACTCCCAAGACTTTTGATACCGCTTGGTGCAAACCGCCTCTAATTCACCCTAAGATTAGCGATCAAAATAACAAGGCAGGCGCTGGGAACTGGAAGGCGAAGAACAGGTTTATTTCTCTAGAGGAGAACACATCACATCAGACACCGGGGCTATCGTCAGGAGGTGCTCTAACTGCATCTCTGTGACATGGCCTTTTATATGCTTTTTCGTCAGTTTTTTACATGGTCAAACATTCCTGGCATCAGTTTATTGCATAGTCAAACATCCTTGGAATCCCCGCCTCAAGCTAGTTCCAACACAAACCCCGCAGCAATGGTCCCTCCACCCAGATCTAACAGATGATCTCTATCTCGCAGCTGGACATTCCGACAGGATCTAAAACATGTGGAGTCGGTCAGATCTAAGGGGTCGTGTCACTGATTAAATTCCGGCCCCTTTGGTGGTGAAGCAAGTTCTGTCGTATGTGGGTAATAAACTATGTCCACAGTGGTCGGTTAGTGCCTGGGACCGGATTGAGTGGCCAGGTGCAGTGGAGGAGGTTATCAAAGGGGCCTGCCTGTGCGCGGAGGATGAAAGCACAAGTGGGTTTGGTGCGGGAAGTGACTCCGGGGCATTGTCATGCTGACAAGGTTTTACGACCCTGGTACATGTGTTCAGGCTTAGTCAGAGCACAGGGGGGATGATAGTGAGGTCGGGGTGACACACAGGTGACCAGCAGAGTATGAAATGGCATCGATGTCTAAAATGGTTGCTACTTACGCGCACCTCAAGGCCTTCGCTAAGCAAGATGGCGCCGGCAATGTTCATATTTGTCGTTTTATTTTCTACAACGGGCCTCGCACACCCGTGTAATTGCATGAGAGGTGATATGGCCGCGAATGCATCTCATACTACAGGGAAGGAAGTTTCGGGAATATCATTGATCGCAAAGTAAGTCGATAGCTGTCCGTATGCTCTCCACATCTACCGGATCCGTAGTATATGCGGTGGTAGCCGCCATCGTGGGGTATGGGAGGAGCAAGTGGCCGGATCCGGCAGTAGGAGGTCGAGATGCGCATGTCGCTGATCAAGATTTGAGAGATAAAAATATAATCTATGCACGAATACGAGCGATGTACAGGCGAGGAATACGAATAGTCGCGCGCCTCGTGGGAGTGGTACCTCCAGGTGTCCAGTAAGCCAAGGTCCATTATTTGCCTCCAGAGGGCCGAGGACTTAGCCCCGTCCCATGGGGGAGGCAACACTGCGATCCATTTTAGGGTCCCATGCCATGTTGAAATCTCCCCCTACAATTAGCGAGGGGTCGTCTTGTGGGACATGTTCCCGCAAGATAGTCTGGAGATAGAGGTCTAGCGCCTGGTTGGGAGCATACACATTGCACAGTGTAAAGAGACGTCGTCCAATCTGAACCCCCGCTCTGAGAAAACGGCCATCCGGACTACAGAAGACCCTGGATTCCCCCCGCCTGAAGCCAGCTCTGCAAAGGATTGCCACCGCAACCGTTTTAGTGGGCACCGTAGCCCAGATTTGAAGAGGGTATCTAGGATGAGCCATGCGCGGGGTATCAGTTTTTAGAAGATGGGTCTCCTGAAGGAAGATAATGTCTGGGTTATTTTGTTAGAGGTAGCACCATGTTTGCTGTCGCTTGTTGGGGGAGTTAAGACCTTTAACAGGGATATAATCTTCAGGGGGCAGGCAGCGGCCATGGTTGAGTCAAAATCTGGGGTAGTCCTTCATGCCACTGTAGGAAGAGCGGTGTGGTAGTGGGAGGGAGACGCAGGGGCTTGTCACCCTTGTCTAGGGGAGGGCACCATCTGTGGGGGATTCCCCGCCAGCCATGTCGAAGAATATAGAGAGAGTAGGAAAGAAGGGAGAAAAAAACACAAATATGTAGAGTCCAAAAATATATAACCAACATTGGCCAACCGGGCCACAATGTCCTGTTCCAGTTGTGGTTCAGCCTAGACCTTAAGACTCGGGTGATCCTGGAGATGTCACTCTCCCAAGAACAGGGGCGTGTCGTCAGCCGCTCATGGAGACATTTGGGTGGATAGTCCAGTACCAGCAACACTGCAGGCAGGGAGCTGGGGTATGGTCAATTCCAGAGATTGAGCGCCAACCCCATTGGGTTCTGAGACAAAATCGGAGGTCAGTGTATCCTGTCATTAACAGAGGTGAGGTTTTAGTCAGTCAAGGGGATGGAGGGCGGGTGTTTGCTCCAGGGACCGAATATGTTGGATAATGCCATTCTTGACCTGTGAGGAGGATTGCTCATCAGGGCATGGTGAGCGCTGGGAGTGGTGTACTGTAGACCATGAAGGCTTGGTAGGGGCCCGCACGAGGGGCAGAAGACGTGTTGGGCTGGAGGGCGGCGTTGAGGAGAGGTGAAGGAGCTGTGCCGCTTCTCTGAAAGACCTTACCACCCGGCGCTTGGACTCCCATTGAAAAATAAGAGCAAATGGGTGACCCCACTGAAATGGAATATCATGACTTGGTAGCTTATCCATCACTGGTCTAAAATCTCGACGCTTCCGGAGAGTATTGGGTGCAAGGTCTTGATAGATCTGGATCTTGGCTCCGTTGTAGGGGAGGTCAGGTTTGGAGCGTGCCGCTTTAAGTATAGCCTATTTTTCTGTAAAGAAGTGGACCCGGGTCAGGATGTCTGGAAGAATACCCAGTCTGCCAGCGGGGCCAGATACTTGATTGGCCCAGTCCAGGGCCGGCAGAGAGGCAGCGTCATCTCCCTAGACCTCGTGCAGGAGCTGCGCCACATAGGCCATGATGTCGTTCACCTCCGCCCCGAGAGGAACCCCCTGGATGCGGAGGTTGTTTCGGCGGCCCTGATTTTCCAGGTCTTGTTTCAGTTGCAGCTCGATAAGTTGTTCCTCTAGGGTGGCAAGGCGCTGCCAAACTTGCTCCTGGTCCTCGGTTTGAGCATCCACGATCTTCTCCAGGCCATCCACTCTTTCCCCGAGATCCGTGACCTCCTTCTTAAGCTCCCGGACACAGGAGTGAACCTCGGTACGTAGGGAGCCTATCTCAGTTTTAAGTTTGGCCATGAAGGTAGCCATAAAAGCTTGGGTGACAGGTGGCGAGTCCCCTCCAGCCTGTGGAGCTACCTCTCCAGTGGCCAGTGCGCCCGCCTTGCCCCACATTGCGGTACAAAAGGGGGTGGTGATGGACGGAGCATCTGAACCAATCAAACACTCACACCCAGTCAACAGATCTGGGTTTAATCCATCACCGTTCTTTAGCCCACTCTGCCACCCCAGTTCAGACATGGCCATATGCAAATCAGTCTGACCCTGTGCCTCATGGGAACAGTCCAGCCCGAACTGCCAAGCCATGCCTTCCCTCGACCGGATCAAGCTTCCTAGGACCCGTTTCTGGCATTTCAGCCGTCTTCAGCCAGGCTTACTCTGCCACTGGACTCAAGCAAGCCTGGCTTCGCAGTTTGGGCTGGACTGTTCCCATGAGGCACAGGGTCAGACTGATTTTCATATGGCCATATGTCAGTGTCTGGTGGGCTGGTGCAGGTCTGGAAGGCCGCAGGCGAGTCCCCCTCAGCAGTGATTCCAGAGTGAGGCCTATTGCTCAGGCCAGGTTAATTCAAACAGGGTGCGTGGCCGCTGCGGGGTCCACTCCCAGGAGCAGCATCCCAGCTCCACCTCACCACCTTCAGCAAGGCCCCAGCGCGCCAAATCCAATGCGTCTCGCAGTAGGGTCAGGGCCGGGCCCCCCTCGACTGGGGGTCTCCTTCCACTCCGCCTCCGTCCACCGCCAGCCACACTGCAGCGCCACTCACCACTACCAGGCTCTGTCCTCAGGGGTTTGCCTCATCGGTTGCCCTCTCCGGGCGATCCCCGCCGCTACCAGGCCCGCGCCCGACCTCAAAATGGCGGACAGCCTGAGCGGCAAAAAGAGGGCCCTGGCTAGGTCACGAGGTTCTGGTGCCTCTGCTGGTGGGGCGCGGCACCGTGGGAGTCCAGGGGGGCCCATGAGGTTATTTTCGGGCCGCGTGAGAGACCCGGATCGGGAGGCCACAAGATGGCGGCCGCAGCCCCCAAAGCCAGGAGGCCGGTGCAATCCACAGTCCCACCGCAACCAGCGAGCCCCCGCTGTCGTCTGCTCGTCGGTGGACCCCCTCACTCTCCGCAACCAGTGTGCCCTGAAAAGTGGCGCAGATTGAGCTCCAGCACCGTGATAATGGCTTAAAAGTGTGGCGGCCGGCCGGAACTCCGCAACGTGCATCTCACGCCATTTACAGCGAGAACAAGCCCCCAAAAGTGAAATTTGACAGTCAGTATGGCTTTGTTCAAGATTTTGGTCAGTTATGGTAACAGAGAGGATTCATGACATCATCTGAATCCCCTATACGAAATGGAGCGAATGTCATGAGATTGTAGGAGGCACTCACGTTTTCCTCCTGGTCTGTGAACTTCTCTCTCCCCAACAGCTCCGCTGTCGGTGCCTTCGCTGCTGACCCCACTTCACCTCCTCCCAGTAGGTGTTTGAGGCTGCCCAGACCGTGATAGCACCCTCTCTGCTGTTTTGTGGTTTCTGCGCTGCCTTCCACAGTGTTGTTCTTTGTTTAACTGTTTCCTGCATTGGACTTTGTTTAGTTTAACTATTGTGTCTGTCTCTGTAATTCATTGTGCTGTACTACTGACTGTTGCCTGCTTCGCTAATTATGCGTTTTTTCTCTCTATTTGTTTTCCCAATTTTCTTCTTGCCGCTGACGCCCCTACGGCCCCTGCCGGTTCCTGCTCCAGCCTCCCAGCTGCACGTCCCAACCCTCCTTTCCCTATTTAATGGCGGCTGCTGCGGGGTTGCGCGCCTAAGGCAAGCCCGTCTGTTCCCGTACATGACCCAACCGTGGCCAGCGCCAGGAACCCTGGATCTACGACCTTCCACTGCTACAACTCCGCCGCCCTCCTCGCACTCAACCCCGGAAGGAACAATAATTGCCAGAGATCGACGCCGAACACCACCCACAGGCAGTTCTCCTGCCTACACTGCGGGCAGTCCTTCACCACTGACCGCCACCCCCCCACGACTGCTGAACACACGTCTGACGCCCATACCACCGAAGCCCTGACGTGCATCCTCCTCAATGTGCGCTCCTTACACAGACACGCCGTAGAGATCTGGGAACTGCTAGACACCCTCTCGCCAGACGTCACCTTTTTCACGGAAACATGTCCCAATGCCACCTCTGCCCCTAACATCACCATCCCCGATGGATACAAGATCCAGAGTAAGGACCACCTTCACAGCCTAGGAGGAGGACTTGCCATCGCTCACAAGAGCTCCCTCTGACTCTCCACCTCCAGCACGAGCGACCCCCTCTCCAACACTGAGCACCTCCACCTCCACTTCCAGATCCAGTGAAGCCCTAGAACCATGCTGCGCGGGACCCTCACCTACAGACCCCCTGGGCCTTGCGCCTCTCTCGCCACCACCATTGCCGACCTTGTCGCACCCCAAACCATCGTCTCCATGTACTAAATTCTTATCAGAGACCTGAACTTCCACTTCGACAACCTCAGCGACCCCGACTCTGCCACCCTCCTGGACCACCTCCTGGACAACCTCTCCAACCTCGGACTAAAGCAGCTTGTCAGCACCCCCACCCACAGAGCCGGACACATCCTTGACCCTTCTTCGCAGGAGGGACAAACATCAGCCGCAACACGCAGCCCCTGTGGACTGACCACCACTGTGTACACTTCACCTTCAACACCACCACCGCACGCAAGCCCGCCACAAAGGAACTTGAGCAAGGTAACAGAGGAGCACATCAACACCACCTTACTCCACGACCCCCCGCTACAACCGACGCCAGCTCTGCAGCCAAAGAACTATACAGCTACACAGACAAGCTCGCACCCCTCCGCCACCCTGTCAGGCAACGCCCCCTGAAGGCCGACTGGTTCACCACCGACCTCCAAGAAGCCAGGCGCTCCTGCAGATGCCTCAAGAAACTCTGGAGGAAGAGGAAAACCACCAAAGACCATAACACTTACAGGAACGCCATGACAGAATACCACCAGCTCATAAGAGACACCAAGAGGACCTTTATCAGGAACAGAATCCCCACCAACGCCTGTAATGCAAAATAATTCTTCAATTTCATACAGCAGTTCACCAAAATCCCCTGAGAGGCCATGGACGTCACACCATCCCAGGACCTCTGCAACAAGCTCAGCTCCTACTTTCACCTGAAAATCAAGGCCCTCTATGACAACTTCAGCGAACAGACTCCAGACACCACCCTTCTCTCAATCACCGACAAGCAGTCCATTATCACCACCTGGAAACCAGCTACCACTGAAGACACCGCCACAACCATGAAGAACACCCACTTTGGAGCCCCTTCGGACCCCTGCCCGTCACATGTCTACCACAGAGCCACCACCATCATAGCACCCAAACTATGCAAGGCCATTACCACCTCCTTCGAATCCGGCATCTTCCCCGACAACTGGAAGCAGGCAGAGGTCAAGCCCCTTCTCAAGAAACCCTCGACCTACCCGACAGACCTGAAAAACTACCGGCCCATCTCTCTCCTTTCTTTCGCAGCCAAAGTCACAGAGAGATTTGCCAACACCCAGCCTTCACCGAAGAGAATGCAATCCTCGACGCCTCCCAGTCCGGATTACTCAGCAACCACAGCAGCGAGACCGCCCTCCTCGCCGCCACCGACGACATCCACATGCTACTCAACCAGGGCCACACTGCGGCCCTCATCCTACTAGACCTCTCCCCAGCCTTCAACACCATCTCCAACCACACACTCGCCACCAGACTCCATGATGCCAGCATACGGAGAGCCACCCTCGATTGGATCCACTCCTTCCTCACCGGCAGAACCCAAAGGATCAGACTCCCACCCTTCCTCTCAGAACCAACAGAGATTAACTGCGTAGTACCATAAGGATCCTCCCTCAGCCCCACGCTCTTCAACATCTACATGGCCCCCCTTGTCGCCATCCTTATACAGCATGGGCTCAGCATAGTTTCCTATGCCAACGACACACAACTCATCCTCTCCCTCATGAAGAACCCCGAAAACACCAGACTCAGCTTCCAGGAAGGAATGAAAGACGTCACAGCCTGATGAACAACAACTGCCTTAAGCTCAACTCAGAGAAGACAGAGGTCCTCATCCTTGGACCCTCCTCCACCGCCTGGTACAACACCTGGTGGCCTTCTGCCCTCAGAAACCCACCCACTCCATTAGACCATGCCCGCAACCTCGGCATCAGTTTAGACTCTGCCCTCACCATGACTCGCCAGATCAACACCGTCGCCTCCACCTGCTTCAACTCACTCCGCATCCTCTGCAAGACCTTCAAGTGGATCCCCCTGAATGCAGAAACACCTTCACCCACATACTCATAACCAGCAGACTGGACTACGGTAACGCCCTCTACTCTGGAATCAACAAAACCCTGCTATACATGCTCCAAACCATCCAGAACACCGCAGCCAGACTCGTCCTCGAAACTCCTTGACACGAGCACATGACCCAGCACCTAAGAGAACTACACTGGCTTCCCATTAAGAATAGAGTAACTTTCGAGCTACTCACCCACGCCTACAAACCCTCCACAAAATCGGACAAAAATACCTCAACAAAAGAGTCTCCTTCCAAGTACCCAAAAGGAACCTCCGCTCCGCCGACCTCACCCTGGCAGAGACCCCACGCGTCCGCAGAACCAGAGCAGGCAGAAGAGCCTTCTCCTATGGTGCAGCAAAGACCTGGAACAAGCTCCCAGGCAACACCAGACCCTCCCCCACTCTACACACTTTCAGGAAGAGCCTCAAGAACTGGCTCTTCGACTGATCCAGTGCTGTTCCCCCTGCCCCCCCTCCCCAGCACCTTGAGACCCTCACAGGTAAGTAGCATGCTTCATAAACCCCCTGATTGATTGATTTACTGCAATTGTCTACTAAAATTGCAGTTGTGAAGTGTAAGACTCATAGAAGTGGAGATGACTATGTAACTGCTGGCAACCAATATGCTGATGAGGTTGCAAAATACGGTGCCCCTGGGGCTTGAGCATTTACTAGTGAATGCGTAAAAGATTCTGAAGATGAGACCAATTATAGCCTTTTATTAACAACAGCCGATAGTTTGGAAGAAGTGAGAAGGTTGCAGAAGAAGTGCCAAAGGTGAGAGAATGACATTTGGGTTTCAACAGATAGAAGACCTGTATTGCCAGATAGCTTGCTCTCTCCAATGGCTAGACATTTTCATGGTCCTACACAAGTTTGGAGGGATGCCATGGTCAGATTGTTTTGACAGAACTGGTTTAACCCCCTATTCAGATTGATGGCTGAAGTATTATGTCATAGATGTGTTGTGTGTCAACAGATGGATGTAGGAAAATACCACAGTGACATTTAGCCATGTAGGAAGATCAGGAGGGCCATTTAACAGGATGCTGCTGCTGAACTTCATTGAGTTGGCTGTGTGTAACGGGCTGAGATATGTCCTGGTGACTGTATGTATCTTTCCGCACTGGGTTAAAGCATACCCATCCAGGAGAAACAATAGCCTCACAGTAGCTAAGTTCTTGTTGCGGGAACTGATACCCATGCCTTGCCTCTTCCCTTCGTGACAGCTACTATCACGGAGGTACCGTGTGGCTATTCCTTGGTTCCTGACCGTCGCAGGAACCTCTTTCCTTGTGGGTTCACCCTGCACTCTAAAGGACTTCTCTGTCTCCTTGGCGCTGCTCCTCAGGTGACTACAATGTTTTTGTGGCCTTTGTTTGTGGTGCTTGATTGCTGTGCATGGCGTGAGTGTTACCCTTTTGCTCCATTCCCCAGGCAGTGTGTTCCACGAAACCCAAAGGACACCCAAGGGCAGATCAATCAAGCCTCCTTCTACGCCATCCCCACCTTTATTTTGGCGGCCTCCCCCAGTCCCTTCTTCAGCCTGGTTAGTATTCAGCCCTTTCTGGGAAAAGGAGGGAGCTTGAGGTGGTTGTCCATGTCTTCCCTGCTGGATCACTTCACAAGCAGGAGGTAAGTCTTGTGGGGTCTTGACAAAGAGGGGATTTGGAGGATAGCCGTGCAATCCCTATTGAACCTCCGTGAACTAAAGCTTGTGGCTGAACTGCACTTTGAATTTGTTTTGCCACGGAATAGACTTATCTGATCTGATTTGTCACTGGTGTCACTGAATTTTGATCCGATCTTTTATTAGAGACAATTGAATGAACTTTGTTCAAAATAACTAAGAAGATTACCTAGGCCCAAGGCTGCAGAAGGAGCGTAAGGGTGTCATTTAGAAGAAGACGGAGTAAGGTTAGGGAAGAATCATGAAGATGTTGTAAATAATTTCATCATACAATGTATGGACTTTGTCTTATCATTTGCACAAGTAGAAACGTATGAAAGAAATCTGCTTGCTGCTATTTTCTATTCAACCGTCTGATTTTAGTGAAGTCATGGAAACGCCTAACACTAATCTACGAAGGCTTATTGTTGAAGGGTAACTTAAAAATGACAATGTGAAACAGCAGGGAGAAGAACCGTCTTCATACAAGTAAACAGCCGGTCTCAATTTGCTGCTTTACAGGCCGCTATTTGAATACACAGTCAGACAGTATTTGTTACAAAAGATTCAACATTAAGTTAATTTAAGGTTACACATTGGTTACAAAACATGAAATCACCTGTAACCCTAAACTTTAAACTAATTCTCTACACATCCTTTATTGCAGTACAATGCTTAACAAACTAAGTAGTGTTCTACTCTTGAATGAATGTGTATTTGGGTTGAATACATATGTATTTGTGTGTGTGCTTTATCATTGTGCTCCTAGGCCCTCTTATCAGATTCTGTATGTTCTTGGCTAATTTAGTCCCTGCTTCTATAGTCTAATCATTTTAAAATCTATTGAAAACACAGAATGCATGACAGTGTGCCTGTGTGCTAAGTCCATAAATCCCCTCCAGCTAGTCAAACACGAGTTTTCCTTTCACTACGACTTTACAGGTCATGCACCATGTTCTCATGTAAACTCTTCCCTTCTTTCTCATCAGCACACGTTTTGGCCTGCACTGCTCTTCCTCCAAGTATAGCTGTGGGACCGTGTCTACTGTTGTTTGCTGTTGTGCTGTGTTTTCATATTTAATTTCTTCCATGACATTATATTAGCCGATGTATTGATAGCTGTAACTGTAGGACTAATTGTTTTGCTTCTAGGATTATATTCACCCACACTTCCCAATTTGCTGCGGAATGGATTACCTATCATCATATTCCTCGAACATGTGGTGTGACTTGTCCCTTTTAATGAGCCTTTTATGTGGTAAGTAACCCTGGGCGTAAAACTCCGCTCTGCTCGCGGAGTTTGCAGAGTTTTGGCAACTTTGCATTTTGTGCAACCGAAATGCATTTTTGCACACGCAGGAGCAACTTACTGGATGAGTGTGATCGCTGATGAGATTTCCCAAGCCGTTCGGGAGCGCAACGAGATTTGCTAGGTGGTCGCATGATCCCGCGAGAGATTGCGATCACGAACACGCCATTCAGACGCACCATCGGACTTCCGGTGGAAGTTTTGTGAAGAACGCAATCCCGAACACGCAGAATCTACCGCCACTGCAATCTGGAGAAATTAATCTCCTGAGCAGCATCAAACCTTCTCGAAATGACAATTTGGTTTAAAAAAAACTCCTCAAATTGACATTTGGCTGTACTTTTTTGTGTACGGAGTCCTTTTTCCTTTTTTTCCTTTTTTTTAAGAGGAAGGAAGTGCCCCAAGGTTTCCACTTCCTGTTCCTGTTCAGCAGGCTCCTCCCAGTGCTTTGGCCATCTCCTGGTCACTTTTCATTTGGATTTGGAGCTGGAAGGATCATTCTTTGTGTCTGCTGCATCATATATGATTGGATTTGAGGACTTTTGAATTTGAGATTTCACAAGTAATGTAAGTAAGTTGGAAAATTGGTGTTATTTGTTTGATTGGGGCCATGCACCTAGATTTATTTTTACTTTTTATCGATTTTTTTAAAATTTATTTTGGAGGGTGGCTTGTAGTTTCAGTAGTGGCCTAATTGTTTCTTTGTAAGTCGTTTTTTTTCTTTTATAAAGATAACATGTTGCAGAGTTCACTACATTTTCACCAACTTTGAAATCAATTTGCAATATTTATTTAATTAACTATGTAGCCCAGTAGTCTGCCAATAAGCCTTTCAGCCAGTAGGCCCAGAGCTACTCATTGGGTGCATGAAATAACTGTTTCTGTGGTGTCTGTTGAATTTAAACATCATTTAGGGCATGGATGGCATGAATGGCATTGGATGTAAATGTAAAATATGTTTTTATGGAGTATTTCACATTTTTATATGTGTCTTTGTTGTATGTGTGTGGTTGTAATAACTTGCAAACCTTTTTTTAACCCTGTGGATTTTCGTTTTTGGCATTGTTACATTGAAGATGTGCTGTCAGCATGCCTCCTTTATCTGGCCAGTGTGTGAGTGTGTTTGCTTGTAATAGTGGGCTATCATTTGCGTTGGCTGAGCCTCCTCATGTGGCCACGGGGCATTTTGTAAAGTCTGTGTCCATATAGGCCTGCTTGAGTTCATTGTTTTTCCAGGCCTCCTACTTGTTGTTGTTGTTGTGACCATGTGGCTGGTGACCAGTTAGTGTGTTTTTGCCATAGGCCTGCATGTCTTTCCTTTGTTCCTCTTAGCTTATTGCCTCTCGTTCTGGTAGCCTGGCCATCTGGCTGGCGGCCATTTTGTGAAGGCAGCCAGTGTGCTATTGCCATAGGGCTGCATTGTCTGTCTTCCCTTTCTTGTTGTTGTGGCCTGTCTGTGTGGCTGGGGGCCATTTAGTGAAGGCAGCCAGTGTGCTTTTGCCATAGGCCTACATTGTCTGTCTTCCCATACCTTGTTGTTGTGGCCTGGCCTTGTGGCTGGCGGCCATGTTGTCAAGGGGCAGCCAGTGTGCTTCTGCATTAGGCCTGCATTCATTCTTTGTGGTGGCTATGTCTTCTTGCTGGTTGTTGTTTTGCATGCATTTTCTTCTTCTTTTATATAGCAATAAATGTAGCAGAGTTAACTATATTTTATAATAAATTTGCAATTTTATTGATTTGAATTGATTCACTATGTGGCCTATGGGTCTGCCAATAGACCCAGAGCTACTCATGGGTGCATGAAATAACTGTTTCGGTGTTGTCTGTTGAATTTAAACATCATTTAGGGAATGTGTGGCATTGGATTGAAATGCAAAATTTGTTTTTTGTTTTTTCCCCACTTTTTTCATGTGTATTAAATAAATGCCTTTGTTGGATGTGTGTTATTGTTGTAACTTGCAAACCTATTTTAGTCCTGTGTATTTTCATTTTTGGTATTGTTGCAATTAAAGCTGTGTTGTTTAGCATGCCTCCTTTGTCTGGCCAGTGTATGAGTGTGTTTCTAATAGTGGGCCAGCATTTGCCTTGGCTGAGCCTCCCCATGTGGCCAGGGGTCATTTTGTAAAGTCTGTGTTAATATAGGCCTGCTTGAATTCATTGTTTTCCAGGCTGGTTGTTGTTGTGACTGAGTGACCACGTGGCTGGTGGCCATTTTGTGGTGGCAGTTGGTGTGCCCTTGCCATAGGCCTGCATGTCTTTCCTTAGTTCCTCTTGGCTTATTGCTTCCATCCATTGTGATTTCTCAGCTGTAGCTCCCTGAATGCTGCATCCCACGTGATCCACAATGCCAAACTGTTACATTTGTATTTTTGTTGTTCTTCTTCTTTCCTATTCTTCATGAGTGCACTGTACAGTACACCATGAAAGCCCTGTTGTTGTCAAAGTCTAACAAATGACTACACTGTATTGTTAATTGTTTTAATAACTGAGGTTATACATTTAATAATCCTAATAACACTAACAAGTGTGACCATACACTAAGTTATATTATATTTGTTTGCACTAGCAGTAATTGAACCACAACAATAAATACCATGTTTCACTGATGCTCTTCTTGGTTCTTTGCTTTTAGGTGCACAAAAGAAAGAGGAGGAGATAACATCACCCATTGTACTGCCAGACAGAAGTCCGGCTGCGCACAACGTCACGTGCAGTGGCGGTTTCTGTAGGCGGGAGTTGGGGCTCAGCCCCGTTACATTCATAATGCTGCTCAGAAATGTTCTAAACAGTTTTAATAAGCTTTAAAGGAAAATGTTCCCTTTGTAATTTTTTTTTTAGAAAGGCATCGTCTGCCCCACCAACCGACACCAGATGGACAATGTTACATGAATCTGATGTTGACTTGTTACCACAGTGTTATGTGACGTGACTCTGCCATGCTTGTTGCTCCCTGTAAGGGCTCAAAGAAACCTAAGTGTTTGCCAGGCTGACAACTTCACGGCCCTGAAGCCTGTGATGTCATTAGCTCAGCAAAGACCTAACTTCAGGGCCCACTCTCCAGCCGCTGATGGCATGGAGGTAAAGTTAGCCCTGGGCATTTTAAACGCAAGCCCGGTATCGCTAAGCCTCCATGTCAATCAGAGAGTGGAGAACCTTGGCACCCCACCCTTTCCCATCTCGTTACAGAGCGTGTATGGGACCCCACCCTGTGACGAATTAGGAAAGGGTGTGGCAGGTGGGAAGCAGGAATCAAGTCTGCGCAGACTCAACATGAGACTGCTACCCGCGCGAGTCTCTGCAGTGCCAGTCAGACGTTGAAGGCGGCAGCACCATTTTAATAAATTCTGACTGTGTGCGTGTTTGTCGCCGAAGGCAGTCCGAGTCGTCTTCTGCCAGTAGCAGCTAGCACTGACGGGTTGCTGTTGTGTCGTGTCAGGACTGGGGAGAGTAGGAGCCGGAGGGGAGGACTCTGAACACAATTCACCAGCACCAGGTAAGACCCAGTCAAAGAGAGTTCATTTTTCTATTAAAGAATCATTTGTACCAGATGAAGCCACACATTTAAATTAAAATCGCTGAGAACCCAGTCCAGCTGCTGACAAAGTGAGTTATTATGGTAAACAAAGTAATTCTGTTGTGCTAGAAATTGCCGTTTCTGCGGTGTGCTTAAGGCAAACTAGACATCACATTTCTGAGAATCTAATGAAAATTCTCCCAGCATGGCCTATTTTAGTCTACCTCAGATTCCAGAGATGTAGGTAATGTCATTTGTATATCAGAAATTACCTTTTAATTGTAATCTTAGATGGATCCATGGGAGGACACTGCATGACATTGCTCCAGGGAC
This sequence comes from Lissotriton helveticus, assembly GCF_964261635.1. NCBI lineage: Eukaryota > Metazoa > Chordata > Amphibia > Caudata > Salamandridae > Lissotriton > Lissotriton helveticus. The sequence continues at coordinate 717,573,914 of NC_136061.1, forward strand.
ACTACATGGCAAAGAGTCATTTAAGAACATGTTGATTTGGGGTGGAAGGGCTACCTTCTATCACTGTGAACTTCCATATTTCCTATCCACGTGCAGCGCAATGATTTCTTCTACCTCCACTGGGTATAGAATACTCATGTTTTGTCCTTTGTCCCCCTGTGGTTTTATGCCTTAAGTCACACCTTTATTAGAATTAAAGTCACAAAGGTAACGTGGCGATGGCATGTAACTTTGAACAGTGCTGTGGCTTGGGTTCCAAGGACTCTAGTCCGAGCCAGGAAAATGGTCCCCTCTGCCTCATGGACAGCAAAAGGTAGCCCTTATTGAGATGCAAGGGCCACACACAGGCCTGGGCCAGAGTTCCACTCCACCTGCTGCACAAACAATGTTTGTGCCTGTTAATGAGAACTATATTTTTCTTAAGAGTGCACGCACAGAGTAACAACATGCTCATTATTGGCTTAGTCATACTGACAGTAACTGTGCACCTTGATTCAGGAGGGAAAAGAAATATGTGACATTACTGTGGTGCTTGCAAGCGAGGGTTTTGCATGTACAAGGCATCTAGTAAGTGCAACACTACTGTATAGCCGACCTGTTTCAAAAACATAGCAAATGTTTTCCTACTGCAGCTCTCAATGAAACAGTGGAAGCTTATCCAATGCTAAACAAGTCAAGATTGCGCACTGAACTATTAACCCTGTGTGGAAGACAGGACTTTCAGCAGGCTACAGGTGGGGCCATGGCTTTATAAATATTTTTATGTCAAATCAACTTGGAATTTTTTTTCTGAGACTCTTAAGTTATTGAGAATTGTCATTACAACACCTATGACACCATCTGAAGCTGAAAGATGCTTTTCCACACTGAAGAGGATAAAAACATTTTTAAGAAACACAATAACCCAAGCTCGACTAAATGCATTAGCCATGCTGTCAGTGGAAAAGGAAATAATAAATCAGATTCCAGAATGCAACAAAAGAACTATTAAAAAGTTTGCTCACATTAAAGTACGGCGTGCAAACTTTCTGTATAAATAGAAATACACATGGTGTTCTGAATCATTGGTCCCAGCAAACATAGTTTTTGTTTACTTTGTATTGCAAGTAACATTAAAGAATACTGTAGGAACCTTCCTTGTATGAACGTAAGTACACCATGTATTCAATGTATTTTACAGTATCTTGCATCACTTGAGAGGAATTCAGACTTGTCATTATAAAGCCACATAAGCTTGGTGTTGTTTCAGGGCATTACTTAATGCACCGCTCTCTCAACCTTTTTTCAAAGTTAGCCAGCAAATATGACCCACTTTTATAAATATCCTACAGTCTGATAAGCTTTGGAATAGCCAGGCCGACTGGGACATGTACCTTCCATGACATACTTAAAGATGGTGAATACTGGGCAACAGTCAGTCTTGTAAGAAATTACAGGATTATGTTTATTGGTCTCATCTTTCCTGAGGGTATTATAGTCTTATTATAAAAACTTTAGCTGTACAGCAATGTCCTTTAGGCGAAGGGATTTTCTTCTGGCTATCTGTTTGATGAAGCTGTAGTTGTTCACTCTGTTCCTAATTGCAAACTCATACACTGTAATGCTTGCTGTGCTAGTAGAGGCATGTAAAATCCTGGACATCGTTTTTCTTTACCATATATATCACTGAGCATCAACCTGGACTGTACTGAGTGAATTTGTTAATAAAATGACTTACTTTATAATGATGGGCTTCATTTCTGAATGGTTATGGTTTAATATCCTTTTCAACTGAAGAACAGACTAGATTTGACACCATTGCATATCTTTAGTTCTACACGTGACGCATTACCTCAAACGTAATGCTCAACATATTATAAAAAAGTTAAAACAATTCTATAAAGTTGGCAGCACTTCATGTTGATCAAGTCCATTACTTTAAAAGAATCTGATTCTAATTGCCATCTGCAGTGATGCAAAATCTATTATGGCACACATACATTTTCATGCAAGGCGTCTGAATGTTGGGTCATTTAGGATTGATAAATGATATAACAATGTTTGTTTGCTTGTTGACACCAGTAATATTTTGTGATGGATTTATGGGTGTTAGATAAATGTGTTTCAGATCCATGTAAATGCAGGATACGTGATAATCTTACCAAAACAGGAGATAAAGGATACATTTTTGTCCCATAAAAAAAGAGACCCGCATGATAGAGGTAGGGAAACAACACACCTTTATATTTTAACAAATAATTGAACATAGAAAGGGATTTCAAGATTACCTATCTGTAGTAACCAAGCACTCACATCGCTTTGTGCTGATCCGACTGAGATTAGGGATAGCACACCACTTAGTTGCTTTCCCTACAACGAAAATGTGTCTCAACACCCCATGCCCCTGTGATGAGCAATCTAAACAAAGCACCATGCACTTTATACTCTTTTGCAAATTGTATCTGTATTTTAGGTGTTTTACTTGAAACCTCTTTTTATAAAATATAACGCGAGAACAACCCATGCTGCTATAAAATTACTTGTTACCCTCAATGACCCTGGGATATGTTTTTTATGCTGCGTCATATATTTAAAAAACAATTGATGTAAGGAAAGGAATTGTGCTTGATAATTAATTCACGTGTATTTATTTGGACTGTTTTATGCATGGCTGGAAATGTATTTAGAATTGTATTCTAAACTTGTCATTGCTTTGATGGTTGTTGTACATACCGAATAAAGCCTATTGAACTGAACTGAAGTGTGTAAACCCATACAACTTTGAGAAAGGTATGTTTCTTCTTTGCATCACTACACATTTCACTTCATTATTTATACAAGGTTTCTCAAGTACTGGTTAACCAGAGTCCTTATCAGAGTTGTACAAAGTATTTAACATTCAAATACATAAATGCACTTTTTGTACTATTAAACCTACACTCTACACAAAGATTTTGATCATCTTTCTCTAACGACCGTATTTTCTGGCGTATAAGACGACTTTTTAACCCTTGAAAATCTTTTCAAAAGTTGGGGGTCGTCTTATACGCCGGTGTCATTTAATAAGCAAGCGAATATAGCCCAAACCCTATATTTTAAAGGGAAAAGTAGGGGGTCGTCTTATACGCCCAGTCGTCTTATACGCCAGAAAATACGGTAATGATTTTTGAAAGAATTTAACCGTACTTGATTGTTTAAATGTAAATCTATATAGAGTATTTTACATTACTCGTTGACCGACTGGCTTTGGGGTGATGGATATTTTCTTTTCGTTTTCCAACTGTAAAGCTACCCAGCTCAAAGTTTGGTTGACTTTCTAGAAGAAGAAATACTTTTTTTATTCAAATGAATATCTCTTCTATCTGTAGCCAATTATATCATATGAAGATTTAAATCACCTCCTGTGTACTTGGCTTTACTCCTGTGTACTTGGCTTTGAACTAATGATTCATAAAGGAAACAGACATGCAGCAAAGGTAGGGAAAACATTTTATGTTTTGCATGTATACATTTAAATGCTGCATGTTTCTATGTGTTTTTAGTTTATGCCTTTATGCATTATTGAGTTTCAAAAATTAAACACTGACCAATATATTATTCTATTTAATAAGTAGGCATTTGACCCTGTTAGGCCATCTTGAATGACACTTTATCACTTGCATACACTGGCTCAGTAGACAGATCTAACCTATTTATGCAACATTATTTAAATTAATTGTGGTTATTAGCCACTATCCTTCGATTATCCTCAATAGAAACATGTTGTGAGGGAGATACCAACCCCAAAACGTCTTGCCTGTTTGACAGTTCGCTAAAGAAAGAGGGCAGGTTTGTCTAACAAGCCATGCCTATATTACATCTATAAAGAATAAACTGCTGAAAAAAGCAGCTTTTTATACCATTTCCGCTTAATAAAATTTGCACAGGAAACAGCGACTAACCTCCCAAAAAAATGACCCGCTCCTGTCCAAGCCCAGCCTCACCACTCATAAACATCACCAGCTGCCACTGGTCACTTGACGTGTGACCACAAACATCTCCTCAACTTGGGTCACTGCATGCTGCTGACATCTTCAAGATGACCCTAAAGAAAGGTACCAGCTCCAGTATCAAGAAAGTTGCCAGTGAGAAGAAGGCAATGCCACCACTGGACTGTCGCACAAGACCTTTTTTGTGAAACCAAAATTTGCGCCTGCAGCATCGGTGTCCGGGGAACACGCTGGGAGCAGCACCCCCACATCAGTGGACCCACCCCAACAATCTAGGCCCAAGCCCATATCTGTCTCAGAGGTAGCCAGTCTAATCATGACAACACCGATGAGCAGTGATGTTGAAATTGACTTATGGTCATAATAAAGTAGTACCCAATTAATGCAGGAAACTCAAAAAAGTGGGCAACAATAGCCTCAACCACACCCCCATAGTAGTTTATCCTCCGTAAGTAGGGGCAGTTCAGGAGATTGAGCTTCCTGCAAAAGAAGAAAAAGAGCAAGCCACTCTTTCAGAAGATCCATTTTCTTCCAGATCCCCAACAAAGAAAAGGAGGGTTAGTCTGATGATCTGGACGACACTTGGAATGCACCTTAGCTTGAGAGTGAGACACGCCATGCGAGGTTAGGGAAAAGGAAGCTTCCAGAAAGCCTAAGAGTTATGGAGGTAGATGTAGAAGAGGAGGATGATGATGACGAGCAACTCATCATGGACATTAACCGACATTACCCCATCCCAAATTGCTATAAGGGATGTGACACGTATACCACCTACACAGATACCACCAACACCACCTATAGCTGCCATATTTATAAAGACCCGGCAGCGACCTACAACCGCCTCAGTAGAAGTAGTTAGTGCAGAGAGTCAAACATCACACCCACCTACCAGTTCATACAACATTTCAAGTGGCACCAGCAGCGTCAGAAAGTTGACCTCTACAGTTTGGGACTTCTTTTCGGTTAGCAGGAAGGAGGTGAACATTGCTATATGCTCCATTTGTGGAGCAAGTGTTAGTTAGGGTAAGCTTGGTGCAAACCATAGTACCAGAGGCCAAGCAAACCACCTGAGAAAACACCACTTGGTCGAGTGGGAGGCACATCTTAGAGGCCCAAAATTGTGAGTGTTGTTGGTGGAGGGGATGAAGAAGATCCAATCATGGTGGAAGAGGAACGAGAGGGAGTCATTGTCTCTGGTATACAAAGCAGCACTGTCCCCAGCAGTGCAGTAGTACTGCCCACATAATCATTAGCAAAATCGCAATTGTACAAGAGTCAGGCTAAGACACCAATGGGTCCAAGGCTAGAGAGTACTGCAATGAAAAAACGCATATTAAGCCTAACAATATCTGGTCTCAAGAAGTTACCTGCATCCAAGGCACTATAAAAGAAAAAAATGCATTCTAACATTCTCAGCATGTTTAGGTCGGAGGGGCAATACGAACACAACCACCCAACGGCACGTTTATACAAAGCGAAGCTGGCTAAAATGTTAGCGAAGGACCTCCTCCCTTTTTCTTTTGTGGAAGGGGTGGGCTTTCTTGAATTTGTGGCAGCCATCTGCCCCAAATGGAAGGTTCCCAGCTGGTCCTATTTCGCCAGAGTTTCTGTTCCAGCACTACATCACGACATGCTAGAATTGCTCGGACAAGCTTTGAAGCAGAGTGCTGTTCACACTATTCACCTTTTTTATAACACTAAATAGACCTGATCTTTGGGTGAACAAAATACTCTGAGATCCCTCCATCGATCTATGGTCACCCAATTTTGTGTGACTGAACAGCGGCTACACTTATACCGTCTATTTTAGGAAGTCCTTAGTCACCTTTTATTATCCAAAAATATTTGTGTTTATGGGCTCTGCCTCCCAAAGTCTATACCACCGTATAGTGTGGATACCGAAACTTATAGAAGGAAAGAAAAAGTGGTGAAAAAGGTTGGCAGTGCCTCACGGAAGTAACACCATGGGAGTTTGCAGATTGGTTCTCACCTACATCTTCACTGCCAACCCAGAACAAAAAAGTGGTGTGAGTTTAAGAAAAGAAAATAAACAACGTGCTCAGTGTGGTGTATCGTAATGCCAGCAATCAAGATATCTTATCCGGGTGCCTGGCAGTACCAACCCTATAAGAAGTAGCGGAATCTGGATTTGAATACCGCTATTCCAAATCTAAAAACGCGCTAGACATCCACTGGCTATCCTATTTTATTATGTGCTGTGGGTCAGCTCACATTAAAACCAAGACACTCTGTTGCCTACTATCTATTTAGTTATAGAGGTCCAACATGTTTCATTGCCAAAGGAAACTCACTGCAGTTTCATCAGGGCAAGGGTCGGTTCTCGCCACACTGCACCAATTTTTATATTTTATACCGGGTAGTTGCCCATCTTGGGCATACCTGCAACCCCTTGTTTGTGAATGTGTACTAGTCCACACTCACACGGTCCGTCATGCCCGCTGCCGAGCGTCAGCCGTGTGCACGCGAGTGTCTGGCGTTTGCTCAGCACCTCGCCAGACACTCGCGTGCACACGGCTGACGCTTTGGCAATGCAACATGTTGGCCTTCTACAACTAAATAGATAGTAGGCAACATTGTGTCTTGGTTTTGGAATATAGGTATTCAAGTCCAGATTCCGCTACTTCTTACAGGGTTGTCACCCAGATAAGATATCTTAACTGCTGGCATTACGATACACCACACTGAGCACGTTCTTTCTTTTCTTTTCTTAAATTCACACCACTTTTTTGTTCTGGGTTGGCAGTTGCTGATGATGAGAACCTGAGGATGCAGGTGAGAACCAATCTGCAAACTCCCATGGCGTTACTCCCGTGAGGCACTGTCAACCTTTTTCACCACTTCTTCTTTCCTTGTATAAGTTTCGGTATCCACACTATAGGGTGGTATAGACTTTGGGAGGCAGAGCCCATAAACACAAATATTTTTAGAGAATAAAAGGTGACTAAGGATTCCCTAAAATAGACGGTATAAGTGTAGCCACTGTTGAGTCACACAAAGTTGGGCGACCATAGATCGATGGAGGGATCTCTGAGTATTTTTTTCACCCAAAGATCAGGTCTATATAGTGTTATAATTCTGTGAGTGGGAGGTGACCTGCTCTTTATCCTCTTACAGCTCCTTTGTGTATATCACACTATTCAGCTGACAACAGACATGTGGACCAGCTGCCAAACCACAGATTACATGTGCATCACTGTACACTGGATCTCTTTTGTGGGGTTTGGAGAAAAGATATCTGCAGGTGTTGACACTGCTGACATTTTTAATGCTGCTCAGAAACATGCAGCTGTAGTCCTGTTCACCATGGAGAAATCTCATACTGCTGCAAACATTTTGGAAGACTTTGACAACAAGGTCTTTGAATGGCTTTGATTAAGAGGGCTTAACATTGGTTTTGTTGCCATAGACAATGGCAGTAATATAGTTAAGACCATGGCTGCATGTGGCTATTTCAGGGTTCTGTGTTTGGCGCACTGCATTAACATAGTTGTTGAAGACTTTCTGAAAAAAAGAAGACCAAGTCAGCAACTTACTGACCACCTGCAGAAGAATCTGCACCCATTAGAGCCATTCTTTTAAACCCCAGAAGCAGCTGACGATCATTCAACGTGATGATAGAATGCCAGTTAAAGTACTCATCCAGGAGGTGCCAACATGTTGGAACTCAACTTATTACATGCTTGAACGTATTGTTGAGTAGTACAGACCAATCGATGAATATGTCACACAAAGAGGGGATGCTACTGTGAAAGGCATAATCATTGAGATGGACCAATAGAGCCTAGTTAAATGCCTGAGAGAGATGCTAATTCCTTTCGGGGTCTTCACACGTGTAGTCAGCAAGGAGGACTGTACTATGGGCCACGTTATCCTGCTGTTGCACATGCTAAAAGAAGAGCTGAAGGGGGTGTCTGCAATATACGCAGATGTGGAGAAAAAAAAAGAAGAAGCATATTAGTTAGTGGAGAGCTTACCCCTTCGCTTATCTGAAAATACAAGGTGCAAAGATGCATTGTGTCATCCAACCCTTACATTTGTGCCACAATTCTTGATCCACGGTACAAACGATTACTGCACACTTTCATTCTTTATTTAGACGGGGATGTTGCCAGCTACAAAACCTGGATAGCTGTGCAAACCAGTCAGCTAGAAAAAGAAAGGCCGGGAATTAGAGACCTGCTGCCCCAGGGCACAAAAAATACTGCAGGTCAGCCTTCAAGTTCAACTTCAGAGCCTGAGGGCAGTGCGGTTGGCTCACAGCAGCCAAAACCACCAACACCAAGAACAACATCAACAACAAGAACAGGAGCAACAGCCCACAATCGTCACTGGAATGTCTCTACAGGCAGGGCTTAAGTCCAGTGCTGAGGCAAAGGCAAAAGAAGCCGACGAAAGTGGAGCACCCATTAGCATTGAGCAGATAGTACAGGCCTGTCTATATGACCCAACAGAGGTCCACTTTGATCAAAACCCATTGCTGTATTGGTATGGGAAAAGGAGCCAATGGTCAGTGCTGAACAGGCTGGCGATAAACTATCTGGCTTACCCTGTCACAAGTGTCTCTGCTGAGCATGTTTATAGTGCTGCTGGTACCGTTCTGACAGTGAGAAGGACCAGTCTCTCCCCCCAAAGCATAGAGAGGTTAACCGTGATCAAAATTAATCAGCACTTTATGCCACCGGATTACACCATACCTGAAGTAGCACAGCAGGAAGATGACGGCGACTCAGGTCACGGAAGTAAAGTGTTAGGTGACCTACTTCTGGGTGAACCACCGGAGTTTGAAGACAAGTTCTACTTCCCTGACAACTAGGCTTTAGAGTTACTTTCTTTCTTCATTTGATGCCCAAAAAAAGCCTCCCCAAAAAATATAGCTAAGGAATATTATTCACTTTATTATTTGTGTGTGTCACTGTCTTTCTGGTTCGAATCACAACACATCACCACCGACTTACTCTTTTATTGCCGGATTGGAGTTGCAACTGTGTGTAGTCAGTGAAGAAGTAAGTACACTCCTCCTGACTTGTCCTAAATCCATTTCCCTCAAGCCAGACATTGGATGGAGAATACATACAACAAATGTGAAATGTGTGCCTGCATCGAGTCCAAACCTGACTATATATCTACCCTTTCCAAACCTAAGGGGACTGCCCTGGAATAACAGGTACATGATAGCATGCATTGCATCCTGGGTGATTGGTGTTTGCTGTGCATGATGTCTACTTGTATCCTACACACAGAAAACGTGACTCAAGTCAATCTTTCCATTCTTGTTGTTCAATAACAAAATTGTAATACTGCAGGCCGATCCATTGCATTTTGAGTCTGGATGAGTCTGAACGAGTCTGGACTCACTAAGGACACTTTTGGTACAGAGTTGGACACCATGACCATACCATTCTCGCAGTCAGAGTCAGTAGGATCGAAGATGATTGATGGAATAACTCGGGCATGAAGCGGCCTAAAAAGTAAAAAACACCAGACCTGCATGTCTGTGCAGTGGTGGAGCCTGGAGGCGAGTGTAGTGGTGTGACTGACAGTGGTGCATTGGTTTTGTTACTTAATTCGGAAAATGCTTTGTTGCTTTGTGGGTATGTGTGCTCAGTGCTGTCTAGCTCAAATTCAAAGCAAAGTGGAGGTTGGGTTGGGGGTTTCTCCTTTTGTTGGAGGTAACTGCTGGAAACAGGCATGATTTAGCCATGCCGCCTATGAAAGTCTTTTTGTTGCACTCCTCCTTCATTATGCAGTTTAACTTTTCTCCTTGATTTTTCAATATCCTTTCTGTTTTTCCATCTACAGGCCAGCCTTTACCCAGCACTATTCTGGGAAAAACAACTCACACTTACCTTACCAAACCGCATCCACCAGGCAGGCACCCAAGATTGACGGACGGACAGTCCAAGGAAGGACCAAGAGGAATGCGGAAATGCAACTCCCAATTCAGCAATAATTATAGTATCATTTTATTTGATTCATTTTTTCTCTTCAATCATTACGACTGTGTGTGTTCTTGTTTATTATGGCTTATATTTGACTCCTACAGATATTTTTTTATTTTATTAGCTATCTTTCAAAAGAAGCCCGGTACAACAGAACATAAAATGTATGTAACTTGGATCTCTCTGGGGGCAGACAGGCAAGGCAATTGCATAATTCATAATATACTGCCCTGTACTAGTCTAGTACTACTCAAGTCCTCATCATGCATGCATTTCCTTTTTCTTCCTTAACTGATTTTTTAATGGTCGGCTTCCAAGATGAATGTGTGTTGTCCATGTGTAGTTTTTGTCTTTGTCAAACCTTTCCCTCAAATCCCCCTTCCCAACCATTCATCAAACCCTAACCCACTTACCCCAGGCTGTGTCATTAATATTGATGTGTGACTAAATTAAATTTACACCGATTATTGACCACACCCTTGCTGGGGCGGATGTGATGAAAGCAACACTAACTCAAGGCAGGGCGAGGATCTTCTTCTGCTCTAAGTATATATACTATAGCACACACTGGCAATATATAGAGATTAGATTGCCCACCCATGCCCTGTATCCGATATTCAATTTTTTTCCAGAGGAACATAATCCATCATAATATAAGTGCCGGCATCGAGTCATCAATCACCCTAGTTCCAGCACTAAAGGTTACGCTTCCTCTTGTCCACTTCATAGCTCGAGTTGACTTCAGTTTCTAACTTGTACTAGGCTATCCCTTCATTCTGTTTTATTTTACTTTAGCATTGCTTATCATCATGGTGTCTTGTTTGGCAGTCTTCTTGTGTACCGTACTTCTACTACTCGTTTCTTAGTCTCCATCAGGTGACTCATTTTTGTTTTTTGCAATTGCTACTGTCAGTGTTTACTACTATTGCCAGCACCATGGCACCTTGGGAAACCAAACCATCACCATGCGGCCATCGCTTCGCTTATAAAGTATAAACATCAATCACAGGTAAGAGAAGAAGTGTGGGGGAGGCCTAATGTATATACTATGTGTGAGAAAGTGCCATCTTTCTTGCATGGTATGCCCCTTCTTTTTGCTGAATTGCTGATGTGCTTTGACTGAGTGTGTCCTGGGCTCCTGCCAATCAGGTGCCCCGGGCCTGTGTTCCTTCCCTAAAAACTGTATTGTAGCTAAAACCCAATTGGCATCTCTGGCCACATGTCAGCCCCTGGTAAATGGTACCCTAGGTACCGAGGGCATTGTGACCAGAGAAAACCCCTAAGGGCTGCAGCACTTATTGTGCCACCCTTAGAGGCTGCACCCTGACACCCACACTCTGCCTTTGCAGACTGAGTGTCCTGGTGCAGAACTAAACAATGAGTCGACATGGCACACATCCCTGTGTGCCATGCCAACAAACCCACTGCCCTGGCATATATCAGTCACCCCTCTAGCTGGTTGCCTTATGCCAATGGTGTGGGCACTGGTGCATGAGCCCTGTGCTCCTACAGTACCCAGGGCCATTCCTGGGCTCTGTAAGTGCAGTGATGCCATTAAGAGTATATGGTGCTTGGAGGTTGTCATTACGAAATCCACAGCACCATAATGGCTACACTGAAGACTGACAAGTTTGATATCAAACTTCTCAGCACATTAAACCCACACTGATGCCAGTGTGGGATTTAATGTAAAATGCACTACAGAGGGCATCTTAGAGATCCCCACTGAAACCTATCCTACAATCCATATCCTGTCTTAGAGGCTGCCTAGGCTGCCACACAGCAGACATGTTGCTGGACCCCTGGGTGGAGAGCCCCCGCTCTCCTGAGCATGCAACAATGCACATCTTGGGTGAGGTGCTAGGTCTTCTCTCCAGGATGGGCAGGGGGAAGCTTCAAAGGCATGCTGCCTTTGTGAGCTTCTCCAGGCCACTTGCTGTACTCAGCAAGTGACCACCACCAGTTCTGACCCCCACTCAGGCGGAAAGACTGGCGGGAAACCCAACGTGAGGAAAGGGGGTATGCCAGCCTGTGCCAACTCCACCCCTCAGGTGGGAGAGGCGAGGTGAAGCCCAACTCCGGGCTCCAGCCATCTTGAGGATGGGGAGCCCTGCCCAATCAGAGATAGGCTCCTTCGCCCCTCCCACAGGAGAGGAGCAGGATAGGGGTGTACTCATCCCAAGACAGGGACCTATTGGTCCCTGCCCTTCCCCTACCTGTAACGCCCCTAAATTTAGTATTTAGGGGCACCCTGAACCTTCCTTCCTCAGATCCCGATTTCGAAACAAGAAAGAAGACCAAGAAGAAGAAGACCTGCCGTGCAGCTGCTAACAAAAGGACGACACCAACTGACTTGGCCCCAGCCCTACCGGCCTGTGGGATCCTTCAACCTACTCCTGCTAAATCCCGGCGTCTACTGTGGACAGCAACCTCGAGAACCCCGGAGGACCTGCCTGCCTTGACCCTCTTATAGACTGGGACTCCCATGAGCAGTGGTTCTGCTCAAACAGCAATACCCCTGGTGCCAGCCAGGAACCACGAATTCAGCACATTCTGCACCGAGCCTGGCCTGTGTCGGAGTGGACCCCGAGGGACGTCCCCCCAGCGCTCCTGACCTGAAATCCAGTGCCCAAGGACCCTCCTCGAAGACCCAGACGACGCCTGCACCCTCAGAGCCAGGGACCCCTCCAACAGCGACCAGGAGAGGGTAAGATTTCCCGACGTCCAAAGACACCCCTGCACCCGGCGCCCCGGGCCTCCTGTGCCCAACTCCGGGATGCCTACATATCCTCCAAGAACCCAACTTACCCCTGAAAGTGTTGGTCACCCCTGAAGAATCCCCATCCCCGAGCCTGAAGCCTTTGTTCCCTTTTCAAGATCTCCATTACTACCCGACGGCTCAAAAGCACCCTGCACCCAGCCGCCCAAGTGCCTCTGGCAGTGCACCCTTTGCCCTAATCTACTTCCCCATTTGCCCTGAGCAAGTGAACAGGACCCCAGCTCCCACAGACGCGTGCCTGCTAGCCAGCAGCCACCACCCGAAGGCCCCCTGCCTCTCGTTGGACAACATTGGGCCTAACTACCTCTGCACCGGCTGCCCCTATGCCACTGAGGGTGTACCAACTGTACCTCCCTGACCCTGGGAAACCCCTGAGTCTATGCCCAGAATCTTAACTCTACCAGTCGAGTACTTACCTAAAAGCCGATAACTCACTTTTCTTCCATAGGCTAACATTGACTGGTTTTGCTTTGAAATTCTTCAAAGTGTGGAGTTTTGGAACTTTAAAATATTCATCTAAAATCAGCCGAACCACGAATTCCGATTTACTCACCTGCTATCAGGAGAGACCTCAGTGCTGTATCTTTTAGCCCAGTACTGACCCTGCAAAGTAATTTTAACCGTTCTTACCAGTAACTTGAATTTCCTTCCATAGGATATCATTGCCTGCTTTTTGCTGAAAAAGTTTTTGTGTTGATTTTTGAAACTTACAAATATTCTTTAAAAATCGTGCCAACGATAAAAACGTAATTACTTGTCTGTTTTAGATAGATGTCCCAGTGCTGAACATAGAAGCCCAGCACTGGATTACAAAAGTAACGTAAACATACTTTACCTGCAAACTGAATTTCCTTCCATAGGATAACATTGGTAATTCATCCAGAAAAGTTTCTAAGTGTCAACTTTTAAAATACAATAATATTCCTTAAAAATCACTACTGTAACCAAAACGCTTTTACTTAACTGTTTACAGCACATGTCTCGAATTTGAATCTAGGATCCAGTCCTGGGGTTAGAAAAGTAATCTACAAAGTAATTAATTGCATTTAACTAGAAATTCCCATTGAGCTCAATGTTGCATTGTGTTTGAAATTGTGTTGCCTATTGTAAAAAACTGTGACTATTGTATTCAAAGAGTCTATTGGCTATTTGAAACAATTGGCCTAGAGTTCAGTTCTTGAGTGTGTGAGACCATTTACTGACTGAGTGTGTACAACAAATGCTTTACACTGTCCTCTGATACTGCCCTACTGCTCGACCAAGCTACCACTTTAGAGAGTAAGGTTATATCTAACTTTAGCCTGTGCCAAACCACTGGGGACAATGGTCTCTGTACACACTGTACCTTACTTTGGTCCAGTACATACAGAGTCACTTCATCACAATATGGAAATTGATAATTCACACACCTGCACGCTTCCGAGTCAATAGGTGTTTTAGTTACAGACTGCATTGACCAGGAGGAGAGACTGACAGCAATGGTAGGACAAGAGAGGGTATCGCGCCTATCTGTTGGTGTGTTACACAATCGGCAGATTACAAAAACTGGCAGTGGCCCTGCAGCAAAGGAAACAGTGCAAAGTAAAAGAGTAACCCCCCCACAAAAGATTTACATCATATGTAAAGTACAAATTATTTATTCCCCTAACAAATAAACTAGAATTAAGAAACCCACAACACCTGACCCACCCCTCTCCCTAACTACAACCAATGTCTAGCAGTAAGTCCATTTGTCCATAAATTAAACAATCAAAATGTCCATTAAAAAAACAAGTTTTCCCCAACGCCCAATTCCCACCCACCAAAAAAAGATGAAAAAAGGGGCAAGGGTCAAGACTGAGGTCTAGTGGCGGGCTCACCGGATCTTCCTCTCTAGGGTCTTTAACTGCTCTTCAATCATGCCCTCCAGTCACGCCATCCGGAGGAGCATGCGGTGCTGAAATGTCTTGCATGAACAACAGGGGTGAGCAGCAGTGTTTGAAGTACAGTGGGCGGCTGCCAGACCACGGCACCGTACCACTGGAGGCGCTGTGGGGGCCTGGCTAGGGCCTGGGACAGAGGAGGAAGCAGCAGGAAGCTGCAGCTGCTGCTTCCTCCTCCTTCTCTGCCAGAACAACCAGCTGCCGATATTCGTCCCGGATAGCCTATAGCTTCCGGTGCCGGGCCCTGGCTGATAACTCCTTCCCTGGTGGGTTGTTTTGGTTGGGAAGGCGTATCTATATCAAGAAAGAAAAAAGACAATTGTAACCAATACTCATAGCAAAACAGTAACACAAAATTATACACATAAAATTATAGTGGCACAGTAACACTAGCAAGCACAGTGCATATCATTTGTGGTATCCTCTCACTTCCTTGGCCCCTAACATTTGTGTGAGTTTTAGGCATTACTAGGCATTATGGCCATACTCTGTTAAATCAATGGCAACTGCTCAATTTCACTTTCACCATGACTACTACAAGGCAGATGGTATCTGATTACTAATATGAATGATGATATATGGGACGACGTGAGGTACTACTATTGTTTGATTATGTAACCATGCAGCCGATAGGCCACCCATGACTGACACAGTCGAAATGTCATAGATAGGGAGCAGGAGTGGGCTTCGTAGTTGGAGGGAGGCGATTGATAATGGGTGGGTACATACATACACAATATATATGTTGTACTTGCAAACTATTATGAGTCAAAGGAGTATTCTGAAATATAACCTTGAATCAAAAACCTTGCAAAAAAACAGTCCTTGTTTCTTTCCAGTGATTTTTCCATTTATTGTTGCTTTGCTCTTCTAGCATTATTTTTTTATTCTAATCGTCACCCTTGGCTTAGCTACTCTAGCACGTTTTCTTTTTTTATATTCTCTTCATCCAGACTCCACCGATGCTATGACTGAATACCATCCAGGCATCCATCCATTCAAAGTAAACACGGACATCATTCTTCTTAATTTCAACAAATCTATCGCCAACAACATACATTGCCATTTTGTTAACCACCACCCTTGCGTCCGTACTTGCTTTTGAGTTTGGCCCATCAAATCCACCCTTAGACCCATACAGTTTCACACACCCAGCAGGCATCCTTTCTTTCACCTTTCACCTATCCTACAACAACCCATGCATCCTATAAGCCACCTATGCATCCAGGGCCCCCTTCTTTCACCCACACATCCTTGTCTGCCAGTCATATATTGCATGTCACCTGTCCTTCCTCCTTCCATCCTTCTTTCCCTTTTCGTTCATCCCATTCATCAAGGTTGTCTGACTCTTAGACTTCTTCATAAAACTTTTACAGCTGAGTTGAAGTCAGATAGAAGAGGTCATTAGTTACTCAACTCCCACCGCTAATGCTATTGCTAATGCTAATGCTATTGCTAATGCTAAGTAAAGGGTGTCTTCTTCAACCGTTGTTCACAACAACTTAGTCTCTCTCAACAGTACAGTGGACACCCTTGCACAGAGTGTATATTCAATAAGTAAGGCATATAACTTACTGCCGCCCGCCACTGCTGCTGGCTCACCCCCTCCAGCTGCTGCATCTGCTGCTCCCTCATTACTGTATACAAACAATGGTTCTGCTACCTATATCTCAAAAGGATATCAATAATTCAAACTAACCCACCAGCCGGGGGATATTCATTCAATGAAAAAGTAACAACTCAAAATTCTCCCAATTTCACTAAATAACTACAAATTAACAAATCATCTAATTCATGTATATTAAAGGCATAACATGTACACACATATAAAATTATTTTCACAATCAATACAAGAGACACAATACAAATGTAGTGCATAAATGGTTACATACAAAAATCACAAAACAATAAAGTAAACACACAATGATCACAAAGAAAAAGTATTAATTCCATCAACGTCAGGTTCGTCAGTCCTATGTTAAAAGTAGCAGTTGAGTTCCACAATTTTGTGTTTTACACGGACCAAGACATTTGATTTTTCATATACGTCGACGTTTCGACCCCTCAAATGCCATGCGAGATAGTTATTCATCAATATGGGGTCTTCATCAGGACTAGAAAAAGTGTGTGCTGCCTACACAAAAAAAACAAATATATTCATATTAGAATTTGTGGTTAAAGTGATAAGGGAGATAGTGAGAAAACGTTAGTTGCGGAGTCTTAGACTCTCTTTTTGAAAAACCTCACCGTTTGGTTCTGGTTGAGCGCCTTAAACTGCTGTTTAGGTAAAGGAGGGGATCTCATTTGTACACTCCACCTTCAACAATCTTTAGTGTTGAAAAAATAATATATAAGGGAACCTTTGTTAGTGAACCAATATTTGTAAGTTTTCTTAGAATTGTTAGGAGCGCTAGGAAGAACACAAGACTAACCACCAGCGTCACCAAATCAGAAATCCATATATTCATATGAAGACGCAATTCAGGGAAGAACCTCTGTAGCGAAAAGACAATATCAAAAAGGAATACCTAAGTGGACCAATTTGAGGAAAAGACCATTACTCATAACTTAGTATGTTTAGTGTAAAAGATGTCATAAATGTAATGTAATGTAATGTAATGTAATGTAAAAGGAACTTATAAATTAAAGTGTAACCAGATATCAAAATACTAATATCGTTACACCTACTTCAAGTCGCCGCGTTCATGAGTGCCAAAAGATCCCCATCAGGCTTATTAATTAAGTCTTCCCAAACCACCGACCTCGTCAGGGTGTTCACGGTGATCAGATTTACTCGTTCTACCGTAGCCACTGTTAAAGGTAGAACCTTATAAGTTGAAAGAGAATCAAAATCCCTTTCTTTGGAGCACTATTAGGAAGAATACAAATCTGTTACCTACAACGTATATAACATCTTCTCAGAGTGCAAACCTTTACTAGGTGCTCAAAAACATCAGGCGCACACGTGCTGCCTTGATCGCTGTTGAGATAAATGGAAATGCAACCAATTACCGTCAGTAAG
Organism: Lissotriton helveticus; assembly: GCF_964261635.1. Taxonomy (NCBI): domain Eukaryota; kingdom Metazoa; phylum Chordata; class Amphibia; order Caudata; family Salamandridae; genus Lissotriton; species Lissotriton helveticus. Next base: position 717,591,565 of record NC_136061.1, read on the forward strand.
CTCCAAATCGGGACTCAGCGGACTACAAAGTAATGACGTTCTTACCTCCAACTTGTGAGCTGCTACGAGAGAAATGGAGGAACTACCTTTCCTGTAGAAACCGGCGTCAAAGTGACAGCCCAATTAGTAGCTTGTAATAAGTGACGTTGGTAACGTACAAGTCACACTTAAGACGTACGCGTAAAAACTCTGATATTAGACGTGCCGTCAAGGAAACCTACCTCGAACGTAATGGCTCATCAGAGACCATTACCATAGTAACAGAGCCTAAATAACAGAGCCTAAACGGGATTACGTTGTGAACCTGGCGGTTATAAAACGAATCCGATTATGGTCAACCTTGATCTAGAATGATTTTTAAGCATTTGTGTACAAATATCCAAGTACAATGAATTTCGGGGTAACTTTGCAGACACGTGCTAGAAAATATATAATTTAAACATAACTCAGATTGAATACAACATACATATTCTACAATTGTTTCATAATATGTACATATCTATTGGTCAATTCAATTGATCCCCGCATTATATATGGGTCCTGCAGTTGTACACCGTACGGTTATAAACAAAGTCAAATCACGTTCAGACAGTGTTCTAAAAACGACTTAGTTATATAAGCATTCCAAGAATTCCTGCATTGCTAAACGAGTACACCCAATATCATTTATGATCTAACAAGTGCTCATACGTTAGAGGTATCACGACTGTGCACAAAACATATTGCACAAAATGTAAAATGTATTCAGTCTAACATTTATATTGGTCAATTCATCTCACATTTCATAGAAGTCATACAAAGCAAGACAACAGTCCAAATTGTATTGCATGATTTCTACCATAAATGTTATACAGACAATTCAGTTATACACCCAGAGTCATTGAAGAATTGTAGATCCTACATAACATTAAAGTTAGCCAGTATTCAGTAACGAAATATATCTAGAGATCTCCTCCTGCTCATTGAGACCCCGGAGTGCTGAGTCAAGAAGATGTATCCATTTGCACTCTCGAAGGTTCATTATAGCTGATATAGAAACCCATCTTGCATCGGGCAAAATTTTTTCTAACACCCACCATCGTAGACTGTTATAGGGACTCCAAGTTGATCTACTAGCGGAGCCCCTTGCACCTTGCATTGAATCCTAGAGCAATGGTGAAGTTCTCTATCCTTTACCTTTTGCCTTGTCTGGCCTACATATACCATTTCGCAAGGGCACTTGATATAAATAACATCAGTAGAATTACAATTCGTATGGTGTTTCAAATGATAGTCTCTGTCCATGAGTAAATTCTTTCTGCTCAACAGCCAGTTCAAAAGCTTTAGAAGTATTACACTTATTATGACCCTGTAAAGGTGGTAACATAAGTTGTGTACGTAAGTCAGGTGGTGATCTCAAATATGAACTTACAACCTAATCTTGTATGTTACGACCCCTCTTAAAAGCAAAAAGAGGTGGATGTTTACTTTCTATATCATCAGTTATTAAATACCAGTTTTTGATAATGATTTTCTTTATGTCATTGCTCCTGTCACTAAAGATTGCGACACAGACAATCCTTTTATTGGTTTTGCTTTTGTTGGAATTAACCTCCAATAGTATTTCCCTGTGACAATACCACACACTTTTTCTAGATTTCGTTAGCAGACTCTGTGGATAGTCACGTTCTATGAGTCTCATAATAAGTGAATCTGATTCACGGAAAAATTCTGACCTACAGGAACAGTTCTTCCGCAATCTGAGGAACTGCCCATAGGGATGATTATCTCTCAAATTGCGGGGATGATGACTGGCGTATTCCAATAGCGTGTTCCGTTCCAGAGGTTTTCTGTATAGTGTTGTATACAACTTGTCCTCATCATGTTTAATAGTTAAAACCAGAAAATCTATTTCATCACAACTGTATTTCATTGTGAATTTAATATCTCTAGATCTACCATTAAGCCAGGTGCAGAAGTCCTCAACAGTCTCAGAATTTCCTGTCCAGACCATGAAAACCTCATCGATATACCTCTTCCACAGTGTGATATTCACTGTGAAAGGGTTATCGATATTGTAGATGTATCTTGCTTCATAGTCATCCAAGTAAAGTTTAGCTATGTCTGGGGCAAACCCGGCACCCATAGCTACTCCCTTGGTCTGATAGTAACATTTCTTCTGGAACACAAATACATTCTTAGTCATAGCTATTTCGAGTAAATTCATGATGAAATCAGTGGGGACAAAGCGTGGTCTGTCTCTACGATCTAAGACTTTGCTAGCTACTTCTAATGCTTCTCTCTGAGGAATGCTCATATATAGAGAGGGTAAATCCATAGTTACTAACAATTGTGTACTTTTGTCAAATGGAAAATCCTCTACCCAATTAATCACTTCCATGGTGTCCCTTATAAATGATCTGGTCCTCGAAACCCAAGGTTGTAAAAAAAATGTCTATATATCGACACAGGGGTTCAAGAATCGAACCACATCTGGACACGAAGGGCCTGCCGGGTGGTTTGTCTTGATTCTTGTGCACCTTTGGCACAGTGTATATGGTAGGGATACGTGTTCCTTTTGGTTCAAGTATCCAAACTCCAAATCACTTGGGTATCCCTCTTCTAAACCTTTTATAGTAAGTTGATGTATGAGTTTAGATATTTGTTTAGTGGGATCACCTGAAATCAGTATGTAATTTTCAGCAATCTGGAGTTGAGACACAATCTCAGACACATACTCATCTATATTCTGGATCACAATAGAACCACCTTCATCAGCTGGCTTGATAACAACCCCATCATTCTGTTTCAGATCCAAAAGGCTTGCCCTTTCCTCTTTGGTGATATTATGCTTTATGTATTTGGCAGCCTTAAACAAACAGCATTATGAGACTCAGAGAACGTTTCTATCAACGGAGTCTGCTAAAGAAATCTAGAAAAAGAGTGTGGTATTGTCACAGGGAAATACTATTGGAGGTTAATTCCAACAAAAACAAAACCTATGAAAGGATTGTCTGTGTCTCAATCTTTAGTGACAGGAACAATGACATAAAGAAAATCATTAACAAAAACTGGTCTTTAATAACTGATGATATAGGAAGTAAAGTAAAGATCCACCTCTTTTTGCTTTTAAGAGGGGTCGTCAAAATAAAGATCAGGTTGTAAGCTCATATTTGAGAGCACCGGCACCACCTGACTTACTGTAACGACCTGATGTTCCCAGGATCGGGGAAAGCACGAATATACGTAGGACAAAAGACAAGGATGAAGGACTTCACCGATTTAATGAGCAAAGGTAAAGAACAAAGCAAGACGTATGCAACACATACTGTACATGAAAATATGAAACACAAACGATACCCAATCACAGCACCTGGAGGATCTCACCGTCCTCCGCATGAACACCGGTCCCGGTGTTCTCCAACGGAGGGCACTGTGCTAAGTAGCGGCCGACAATGCCGCTCGAATGCTGTGAGGGGTGTGCTACTTGGGAAGCAGCTCCTGATCCTTAGCGGGGCTCATAGGTAAGCACTGGGCACTCTACCTTCCGTTCATGTTCATGAGCAGGGAACAGCCGCTCAACCTGCACCACTCTATGAGCTAACTCCCCGTGTTAATTACTGGATCAGTAAGCATCCAACATAGACGCGGCAACCACCTCCGTGGGGTGCGTCTCTGTAACAGTGTCTCTAAACAATGTATTAATATCCAGGAAGAGTGTGTGGGCAGAGAGCAGCCCTCCTCGTGCCCGGTTTCCTTCAGCGGCAACACACCTGGTACGCTGAGACGCGGCAAACACCTCCGCGGTGTGCGTCTCAGCTACAGCGGCTGAAAGGGTCTGCGGTGGGGGCAGAGAACCGCCGTTCAATCCCCCTTGTCCTGTCCTGTAGAGGCTCAAAGCACTCACCGTGCTCTTTCGGGCTTCCTTAGCCGGGTCCGACGGCTGTAGCGCGATGTCGGCAGGGATTCGAAATATCCGACGCTGCGTCCTCGGTGCTACCTGCTTCAGTAGGCGTGTCGGTTCCGCGCTGAATCCGCTCTAGGCATGCTGGTAGTTGTGGTCCCAGCGGCGCAGATCGGTATAGCAGGATCACGCACTCACCGGCAGACTTCCGTAGGTGAGGGCAATCATGACACTTACGTACACAACTTATGTTACCACCTTTACAGGGTCACTATAAGTGTAGTACTTGTAAAGCTGGTGAACTGGCTATAGAGCAGAAAGAATCTACTCATGGACAGAGACGCTATCATTTGAAACACCATAGGAATTGTAATTCTCCTGATGTTATTTATATCATCAAGTGCCCTTGCAAAATGGTATATGTAGGCCAGACAAGACAAAAGGTAAAGCTTAGACTACTCCAGCATTGCTCTAGGATTCGATGCAAGGTACAAGGGGCTCCGCTAGTAGATCACTTTGTGGGTGTTAGAAAAAATTGTGCCCAATGCAAGAGGGGGTTCTATATCAGCTATAGTGAACCTTCGAGAGTGCAAATGGATACATCTTCTTGACTCAGCACTCCGGGGTCTCAATGAGCAGGAGGAGATCTCTAGACGGATCTTGTTACTGAATACTGGCTAACTTTAATGTCAAGCAGGATCTACAATGCTTCAATGACTCTGGGTGTATAACTGAATTGTCTATATCATATTTATGATAGAAATCATGTAATACAATTTGGACTGTTATCTTGCTTTGTACGACTTCTATGAAATGTGACATGAATTGACCAATGTAAATGTTAGACTGAATACATTTTACATTTTGTGCAATATGTGTTGTGCCCAGTCGTGATAGCTCTAATGTATGAGCACTTGTTAGATGATAAATGATATTTGGTGTACTCGTTTAGCAGTGGAGGAATTCTTGGAACGCTTGTATAAATAAGTCGTTTTTAGAACACTGTCTGAACGTGATTTGACTTTGTTTATAACCGTACGGTGTACAACTGCAGGACCCATATATAATGCGGTATCAATTGAATTGACCAATAGATATGCCATACAGAGTACATTTCATATTATGAAACAATTGTAGAATATGTATGTTGTATTTATTCTGAGATATGTTTAAATTATAAATGTTCTAGCACGTGTCTGCCAAGTTACCCCGAAATTCATTGTACTTGGATATTTATACACAAATGCTTAAAATTCATTCTAGATCATGGTTGACCTTAATCGGATTTGTTTTTAACCGCCAGATTCACAACGTAATCCTGTTTAGGCTCTGTTATTTAGGCTCTGTTACTATGGTAATGGTCTCTGATGAGCCATTACGTTCGAAATAGGTTTCCTTGACGACGCGTCTAATATCAGAGTTTTTACGCGTACGTCTTTAGCGTCACGTGTATGTTACCAACGTCACGTATTACAAGCTAATAATTGGGCTGTCACTTTGGATGCCGGTTTCTACAGGACAGGAAGTTCCTCCATTTCTCTCGTAGCAGCTCACAAGTTGGAGGTAAGAACTTCATTACTTTGTACTCCACCTTGTACTCCGCTGAGTCCCGATTTGGAACTTACTGACGGTAATTGGTTGCATTACCATTTATCTTAACAACGATCAAGGCAGCACGTATGCGCCTGATGTTTTTGAGCACCCAGTAAAGGTATGTGCTCTGAGAAGATGCTATATACGTTGTAGGTAGGAGATTTGTATTCTTCCTAATAGTGCTCCAAAGAAAGGGATTTTAATTCTCTTGTAACTAATAAGGTTCTACCTTTAACAGCGGCTACGGTAGAATGAGTAAATCTGATCACTGTGAACACCCTGACGAGGTCGGTGGTTTGGGAAGACTTAATTAATAAGCCTGATGGAGACCTTTTGGCACTCATGAACACAGTGACCTGAAGTAGGTGTAACGATATTAGTATTTTGATATCTGGTTACATTTATGACATCTCTTACACTAAACATACTGTTGTATTCTGCTTTCCTATTACCTTGTCCTTCCTTTGTATCAGTGTCTACTTGTCTATGTGTCATGTCTCTGTGATGTCATACACTGTTCCACCTGTTGATGTTCAATGATATTTGTCAGTTATCTGGAGGCTGATTAGGAAGGTACCTGCTCCCGGTGGGATTTCTTACCAGATTACATTTCTACTTGAATGCTGTACCTGACCATCTAATCACAAGAATAAATATACTACTTGAACATTATAACGAGGAATCTTTCATCTTTATTTTACTGAATGTAACACATACTAAGTTATGAGTAATGGTCTTTTCCTCCAATTGGTCCACTTAGGTATTCCTTTTTGATATTGTCTTTTTGCTACTGAGGTTCTTCCCTGTATTGCGTCTTCATATGAATATATGGATTTCTGATTTGGTGACGCTGCAGGTGAGTCTCGTGTTCTTCCTAGCGCTCCTAACAATTCTAAGAAAACTTATAAATATTGGTTCACTAACAAAGGTTGCTTTATATATTATTTTTTCAACACTAAAGATTGTTGAAGGTGGAGTGTACACACGAGATCCCCTCCTTTCCCAAAACAGCATTTTAAGGCGCTCAACCAGAACTAAACAGTGAGCTTTTTCAAATAGAGAGTCTAAGACTCCGCAACTAACGTTTTCTCACTATCTCCCTTATCACTTTAACCAAAAATTCTAATATGAATATATATATATATTTTTTTGTGTAGGCAGCACACACTTTTTCTAGTCCTGATGAAGACCCCATATTGATGAATAACCATCTCGCATGGCATTTGAGGGGTCGAAACGTCGACGTATATGAAAAATCAAATGTCTTGGTCCATGTAAAACACAAAATTGTGGAACTCAACTGCTACTTTTATTATAGGACTGTCTCATATGAAACTTGATGTTGATGGAACGAATAATTTTTATATGTGATCATTGTGTGTTTACTTTATTGTTTTGTGATTTTTATATGTAACCTAACCATTTATGCACTGTATTTGTATTGTGTCTCTTGTGTTGATTGTGAAAATAATTTTATATGTGTGTACATGTTCTGCCTGTAATATACATAATTACAGGATTTGTTAATTTGTAGTTATTTTTTTAAATTGGGAGAATTTTGAGTTGTTACTTTTTCACTGAATGAATATCCCCCGGCTGGTGGGTTAGGTTGAATTATTGATATCCTTTTGAGATATAGGTAGCAGAACCATTGTTCGTATACTGCAACTATCCCCAGGTTCTGTACAGTACTGGGTAACCCCATTAATATTAATAGGGCTCCCTCATTACTGGCATCGCCTTCGCTGCTGGCCCCAGCACTGGTGGTCGGTTCACCTAGAAAAAACATTGCACATATTTTAAATACCATGTACGCCCCCCCCCATTTTTTAATTCACTAGCAAGATTGAAAATACAATACATACATACACCACACACATGACTAGTACAAATCGGGTACTAGAGTAGACAGTATGTCCTATCCTATCAAAAATAACAAAATATCTGGTTGGGTATTTTGTTGGTGGCGATTTTCGAAAAACCTCTCAGGAAGACGACCACCTAAAGGACTGGACTCAGTGGCTAGAGCTATTGGTAAATCTGAGTTTTTAAAAAGAAAAAGAGTGGCCAACTGGGCGGACAATTGGACAGGAGGTCTCTTGAGTACTCTATCTTGGTTAGAAAATATAATGGTGCCCACCTCCTCCTCAAACTTTCTTCCAGTCATGGTGCACGGTAATTAGCTGTTCACAATTAACTGCTGCTAATGATAGTACTAGGCCTACACAAGAGAAAGTAAAATACACCACTTTGGGGTGTACAACGTGACCATCATTTTATGTACTGATTGAGCATGAGAAAGAAAGTAAAAGAAAGCCTTCTAATCTCAACAAACATGCATAGAATAGAAATAGGAAACGGAAATAATAGTTTGAAAAAAAATAAGGTGCAGTAAAGATAGGGAAATATATATTAAGATTAACAACAGGCGGACATACTGGGGCCAGCAGAGCCATCTGCAGAGGAGCGATCCTGGGAGGCGCTTCCAGCTCCTGCCTCGACAGACCCAGCCTTCTTCTTGCCCATGTAAGACATAATTAAAGAAACAAAAATTGATTGGTGTGAAATAAATATTAAGAAAACGCTCCAAAATAATTTTATGACAGGAAATGGCAATTGAAATTTACCTATCTAATCGGATCGACTATTAATAGACTAGTATCGCGGTCGAGGGCCATCCTATCTTTATTATTTCCCAGATCCATTCTGATTCCAGAATCGTAAATCTAAGTACCACCTAGCCCGCCTATTCCAAAGACTTTGGAATGAATTGCCAATAAGTTATATTCTAAGTTCCAATCTCATTTGCAATCATTAACCCCCTTGGATGGGCCAATTCACCAAGTCTGCATTAAAGTAACTAACTAACTACCTACCACTATCTTAGTGACAGGATAAAGGTAAGGAGTCTCTTTAGTATGCATTACCTAACTTAGGTTCTCTAACCTCTCTTACATAATCAGCCCAAGCAAGCGCAAAGTTGCAAACAAGTAAGATTAGTGGTGCCGAGCACCTGCCTAGAAGAATAACAATCACATAATATAAGACTTTTAAACATAACTTACCTGCATGTAAGCAGCAGCAGCATTCTTGCCATTTAGGAAAAAAACAATTATTGTAATAACACAGAACAAAATGCACAATAGTAATAAAATGAGCTACTCACCAAGCCCCACGACCTCAACACCTAGCAGGTTCAGCAGGATGTTTGCCACCAGTGCGTCAATTGTTTATGGTTGCGCCAGACCTCAGAGCTGCGAAACACTGCCTGGCGCACCCTCGCCCAGCGGCGGTGATGCTCCTGGATCCCGTACCCAGAACCAGGCCTGCCACCTGCTGCCAGGGTTAAGGCGAGGTGGGGCTGCACACAAAAAACTTAGTGCAGCCACTTCCACCTAAGAAAATAAGGCCCGGGGCTGCACCCCTTCGGGGCGTCGTCTTCCGCAAGGAAGGCGGCTCCCCTTGTTTTCCAGGGAACTGGAGGAAGCACTCTTCGTAGTCTTGGCCATGGTTCTGGGGACGGGGTCGGAAAAGAAAATGTAGGAGTCAAAAATTAAGTCGGGAGAAAAAGAAGGGCAGTAATAAAAAAAAAAAAAGCAGGTAATAGAAAAACAGCACAAACCGCAGTAAAACACACGAAAAGTAGAAAAAACCCTAAAAATATACACTTGGGAAGTGTTAGAACTGGGGGTCTCTAGTTGGCTGAGGAAGGTAACTTAGTCCAAATAGGACCGTTGCTTCTAAGTCAGGGAAAGAAGGACACCTTCTCAGATAGCCCCTGCTCACCCCTCTTTGTCGCTTAGCACGAGCAGCCAGGCTTATCTCCAATGCAAATGTGTAAAGTATTTGCAACCACGCTCTCAGTAACCCAGTGATAACTCCACACGAGTTTCTTAAAAAACAATAATATGTTTATAATAAAGATATATGATGAGACCACATAATAAAAATCCAACATATGCTTATTTTTAATATTTCACCTTGCCGGTTATTAGGCCGGGAAGCCCTTGTAGGTTCTTGCAGTATTAATGAGCAATCCTCTATGATCCAATGCAGTCCTAATGCAATGCTATGCAGTTCGTAAAGCAAGAATCAGGCACTTTGTAATGCAAATATAATGCAGTTCGTAATGCCTAAATAATTCAATTCATAATGCAACTCGTAATGCAACAATCAGCCAGTTCGTAATGCAAAAATAATGTACTCCGGCACAGATCGCGGTGCTCTGGATGGCCTCTATGCCATTCTTACTGACTCGCGGTCAGCCACTGAAAAAATATACCCCCAACACAGTTATGATGGAAAACAAAGTGCAGCTCCACACTCCGGCCCCAGTACTGCCACTTCTCAGCAAGTACGGGCCGCGATATGGACTTGAGCGCAGGCTCATCCTGCAAAGATGGGAAAGGCTGAGAGCGTTTCTATTGTAGCCCACACCCCACCCCAGGCGGTGACACACGCACGCACGCTGAGCGTTACCTGGGTGGTATGATCTCACTCTCCTCTCCTGTCCTCGTGGCTTGGGCCTCCGATGCGACTTCGTTGATCTTGGGCAGTGAAACTTGGACCCCGACGGTGATGGTTCGAGGGCTCTCCGCAGCACTTCTGGTCCGCTGTCGATCGAAGCAGAGAACAAGGCTGCTCCAGAACACACAGTCACTGGGCAATTTCTTACGAAAGTCTCAGGCTGCAACAGGGCACACACACACAGCGTCGCTGGGACCCACTTGAGACTGGGTGCACACGATCACAGGGCAATCCTCATGAAGGTCTCAGGCAGCATGAAGCACATGCACACAGCGCCACTGAGACTCACTTGGACTCCGGGTGCACACGATCATAGGGTAATCCTCACGAAGGTCTCAGGCTGCACGAAGCACATCCACACAGCGTCGCTGAGACTCGCTTGGACTCCGGATGCAAATGATCACAGGGCAATCTTCAAGAAGATCTCAGGCTGCACGAAGCACACATGGGCGCTGAGATTCTCTTGGACTTTGGGTGCACACGATCACAGGGCAATCCTCACGAAGGTTTCAGGCTGCTTGAAGCACACAAACACAGAATCGCTGAGACTCTCTTGGAATCCGGGTGCGTACGATCAAGGGGCAGTTCTTACGAAGGTCTCAGGATGCAAAAAGCACATGCACACAGCATTGCTGAGACACACTTGGAAACGTTTATGTTCCTGAGTTTCCATAACAGGGAGCCAGCTCTCCTCGGGCCCTTGGGGACAAGTTACTTCAGGACACAGCACACAGCAAAGTCCTTTCAAGCAGGGGGACACAGCACACAGCAAAGTCCCTTAGCTTCTCCTTACTTAAATCAGAAAACTGCAGGCCAGCCCCAGAACACACAGAAAGGGTCGGTCCTTCTCTTCAGTCTCTTCAGCTGTTCTTCCTTGGCAGAGGTCCCTCTTGACAACGAAGTAGTTTCAATCCTTTTCAGTCTTGATCATTCCAAAGTCCAGGGGTTTCAGCTCTCATAGTTATACCTCTAAATGTCTTTGAAGTCTTTGTGTTCAAGGAGGCACTGACCCCTGTCCAAACCGGTTCTGGGTGTCTCCCTGCCAGTGACACCTTATTCCTTTGATAGTGGGGGTCTGGATCCTCAATCACTCAGCAGGAGATGAGCCATTGTTTTATGGCAGTATCCCAGGCCACTTCACCTCCAGGGGCTACTCTTCCCCCCTACACTCCAGATGCAGGCCAGCCTGTTGCTGTCTCACCTCCTCCCCTGGGTCAAGACATTCCCCAGAGCCTATCACATTCAAATCCAGACAGTCAATCCAGACACAGGCAGAAACACACAGAATTGTTAGAACAAAGAAACCAGCCACTTCTAAAAGCGCGGTTTCTAAACACACAATGCAAGAACCACCTTCACAAAAAGATGTGTTATTAAATTGTGAGTTCAGGCACACTAAACTTCACCTCTCCATCTTAAGCCTGTGGGAAGATAGGCTGGAAACATGTTACACAGCCTTCCCCATTTTGTCCTATGGGCAAGATGGCCTTGTAACAGTGAAAAACGAAATGGAGACTATTTCACTGTCAGGACATGGTACACACCTCAGTACATGTCCTACCTTTCACAAACACTGCACCCTGTCCAAAGGGGCACATTGTGCCTACCATAGGGGTGTCTGATGTGCATAAAAAGGGAAGTGTAAGGCCTGGCAAGTGGGTGCACTTGATAGGAAACAAGGCAGTTTAACAAATTGCGTGCAGGCACTGCAGTGGCAGGCCTGAGTTCACTGTTTAGGGCTACTTGTGTGGGTGGCACAATTAGTGCTGCAGGCCCACTAGTGCAAAAACAATTGATGGACAGAATCCAGAACAGTGTCATACATTCATCCCAGTACAGAGATCTGGGCCTAAATCCATTGTTTTTTTGCTTGCCATGCCATTCCAGTTTGGACCCAGCCATATACAAATCAGTCTTGACCCTGCACCCAATGGGAACAGTCCAGCCCGAACTGCCAGGCCAGGTCCTCCCTGGACAGGCCCACTAGAAGCATTTGCATTACCAGCCCTGGCACACATAGTGCACTTTACTAGGGACTTTTACTAGTAAGGCAAACATACCAATCATGGAGAACCAAATACCATAACACTTTATACAGAGAGCACTTGCCCTTTGACACTGATCAGCAGTGGCAAAGTGCCCAAAGCATCTAAGCCAGTCAAACACAATCCATCACAGCATCAAAAATAGAGGAGGTAGAGGCAGAAAGTCAGGGGTAATGATGCCAAGAAATGCAGGTCTAACACGTGCCCCCTCCAGCTGAAAAGTGGGGAGAACTACCCAACCTCGTGGGAGTTCTCATCACTAAGGCAGAAAAATCTGGACAGACCATCGTCATTGGCGTGTTCTATGGGAAACAGCCATCACAACGCGGGCATAACAACGCAATACCATTACAACTAAACTTTTACAACGCAAGATCCATTACAATGCATGCTATTAAAACGCATGCCATTACAACGTAAGTATGGGTAAGTATTTAATTTAATAATTATTAATTTAATTTTAATTTAATTTACTTAAATTAATTGTATTATTTTAATTTAATTTTAATTTAATTTAATATATTTTAATTTAGTTTGATTTAATTTAAATGTAATTTATTTTAATTAAACCCCTACACTATCCAACACTAACCCTACTATTACACCCTCTGCAGTTAGAATAGTAATTGTAACCTCTACACTATCCAACACTTACCCTACTATTACACCCCCTGGAGTTAGAATAGTAAATTTAACCCCTACACTATCCAAAACTTACCCTACTATTACACCCCCTGGAGTTAGAATAGTAATTTTAACCCCTACACTATCTAACACTTACCCTACTATTACACCCCCTGGAGTTAGAATAGTAATTGTAACCTCTACACTATCCAACATTTACACTACTATTACATTCCCATTAAGTAAAATTAAAAAATACTTACCCATACTTAAGTTGTAATGGCATGCGTTGTAATAGCATCTGCGTTGTAATGGCATGCGTTATAATAGCATGCATTGTAATACCTTGCGTTGTAAAAGTTTTGTTGTAATGGTATACCTTGTGAATGTATGTGTTGTAACGTCATACATCCGTGTTCTACACCAGGTCGGCATTCCACCGTGAAGTCCATTCCCTGTAGGAAGATGGACCACCTCAACAGTTTTGGGTTCTCACACCTCATCTGCATCAATCATCTGAGGGGCCTGTGGTCGGTCTGAACCAGGAAGTGAGTCCCAAACAAGTAGGGCCTCAGCTTCTTCAGGAGCCCAGACCACAGCAAAAGCTTCCCTTTCAATTGCACTCCACCTCTTTTCTCTGGGTAGTAGCCTCCTGCTAATGAAAGCTGCGGGTTGGTCCAAGCCCTCGTCGTTCATTTGTTCGAGTACCGCTCCCACACCATGCTATGATGGCAGGCATCAGTCCAGATCACCTTCTTGGGCTGTTTCTTTGAAGTCCGTTCTGTCAAGGGGGCAACAATGGTGCCGTACCCATTCACAACCCGTCTGTAATACCCAGTGAGTCCTAAAAAGGCCCTCACTCCTGTCTGGGTCTTGGGGGGGTACCCAAGGCAGAATGACATCAATTTTTGCTTGTAGGGGCGCCACCTGGCCGCTCCCTAACTGGTGTACTAACTACACCAGAGAACCCTGCCCTATCTGGCACTTACTTGCCTTGATAGTTAGGCCTGCCCTCTGCAAGGCCTTCAACACTTCACAGAGGTGTCGCAAATGTTCCTCCCAACTGGAGCTGAAGTCAGCAATGTCGTCCAGGTAGGCGAGATGAATTCCTCCAGCCCACTCAGCACCTGGTTAACCAATCTCCGGAAGGTGGCAGGGGCGTTCTTCAACCCAAAGGGCATATCCCTGAACTGGTAGTGCCCTTCTGGCGTTGAGAACGATGACCTCTCTTTGGTCCCCTTGGTCAAGGCAATATGCCAGTACCCAGACGTCAAGTCAAATGTACTGAGGTACTGGGCAGCTCCCATCTGATCCACAAGCTCATCAGCTCTGGGGATGGGGTGAGTGTCAGTCTTAGTGACCGCATTGAGCCCACGGTAATCCGCACAGAGCCGGAGTTCTGGGGTGGGACCAGGCACAGCAGCTTTTGGCACAAGGGCCACTGGCCTAGCCCAAGGGCTGCTGGATGGCTCAATCACCCCTAGCGCCAGCATCTTGGAGACCTCCTCCTTGATGCTGGCCCTGACCTTATAAGCTACCCTGTAAAATGTTTGTTTTACAGGCAGACTGTCTCCAGTGTCCACATCATAACGCACCAATGGGTCATGAAAAACAGGGAGGCGAACTGACCCAATACCTGGCGACCGTCCCTCTGCTGTTCTGGGGTCAGGGTAGGCAAGAGGTTCACCCCATCCACTGGCCCATCTTTCTCTTTGGCTGACAGGAGGTCAGGAAGAGGTTCACTGTCCTCTTCTGCCCCATCGTCTGTGACCAAGAGCATGGTCACATCAGACCTCTCAAACTGTGGTTTGAGGTGGTTCACATAGAGGACCCTCAAAGGGTGCCTAGGAGACCGTAAGTCAACCAGGTAGGTCACTTCGTTCCTGCGCTCCACCACCTCATAAGGCACAGTCTGCTTGTCCTGGAGCACGCAAGGCTCCACTGGCGCCATCACCCACACTTTTTGTCCAGGTTGAAACTCGACCAGAGTGGCATTCTGGTCGTACCTGGCTGGCTTCCAGATTCACCTGGGCAAGTTGCCTGAAACGCCTAGTTTGGTTTCTGAAGGCCAGCATGTAGCTATATACATCCTGGGGGGGTTTACTAGGAGCCTTCTCCCAGCCCTCCTTCATCAAACTCAAGGGTCCTCTTACAGGGTGCCCATACAGGAGCTCAAAGGGGCTGATACCCTAGGGACTTCTGTGGCACCTCTCTGTAAGCAAACAGCAGGCATGGTAAGAGGATGTCCCACTTACACCTCATGGGTTCCTCAAGACCCATAATCATGTCCAAAAGGGTCCGGTTAAATCTCTCAACCAGACCGTTACCCAGGGGGTTGTAAGGTGTGGTGAACTTATAGGTTACACCGCACTCCTTCCACAGCGATTTCATATACCTAGATATGAAATTAGTACCCCAGTTGGACACCATCTCTCTGGGGAACCCCACGTGGGAGAAAATCCCCATCAGTGCCTGGCCCACCACGGGGGCTCTCACCATCTGGAGAGGGTTGACCTCTGGGTAACGGGTGGCATGGTCCACCAAGACCAGGATGAACCTGTTGCCCATGGCTGTCTTGGGATCCAGGGGCCCCACAATGTCAATGCCCACCCTTTCAAAGGGGGTGCTGACTACAGAGAAAGGTTAGAGGGGAGCCTTGCGCTTCCTTCCACTCTTACTACTTCCCTGGCAAGTCTGACAGGTCCTGCAATGAGTATCAGAACTCTTGCGCATTTGAGGCCAGTAGAAGTGGGTGACAAGTCTCCCAAAGGTCCAGTCCTGCCCCAAATGTCCTGCTGAAGGTATATCATGAGCCAACCCCAGTAGGAAGGCTCTGAAGCGCTGGGGTACCACCAGCATATGGGCGGACCCAGGCTCATCAACCTTAGGCTCACTATATATGAGATCATTCTCCCAGTAAATCAAGTGTGACCCAGATGGATCACACTGCTGCCTGGTTTGCTGCCTGTTGCTGCAGCCTACAAGAGAAGGGCACTTTTTCTGCTCCTCACAGAATTCCTCCCTGGAGGGCCCTCCCTCCTGCTGCCATTCGTTCAGCTTAGGTAGGTCTCCCAGTTCAGCTACTTGCTCCCACGTAGGCTCCAGGGTATCCCCCTCAAGATGTGCCTCCTCCTGAACCATGGGAACTTTGAGAGCCGGTTTCCAGTGCCCTCTGCAACTTTTCTTTAAGGCAGGCAACTGGGCCACTGTTTCAGGCCTCAGGTCCTCTTGAACACCTTTACTGGCTGCCATAGACCGAGTGGTCACACAAGCCCACTCAGGTAGACCCAACATCTCCAAATGAGCCTGGCGCTCCACCTCCTTCCAGAGGTAACTTTCCAGGTCATTCCCCAGCAGACAGTCTTCAGCATGGATGGACTTACAATGCCCTTCAAGGAACCTGAGACCCCCCCACTCAAAGGGAATTAGTCCCACCTTGCAGAGGTGCACTGAGTTGTCTGCTGCAACTACAGGGTGAAGTACTTTGGGAATTACCTGCTCCTCAGACACCCACTAACACCTGACAGATGTCAAACTGGCTCTTGTGTCTCTCAGGGCCTCCACCCTCCTTCCATTGATGGTCACCCACTGCCTGTACTTCTTAGTATTGTCAGGCAGAGAGGCTTCCTGGACCATCTCTCGATCTCCTAATGAGACTAGGGTCATAATTGCTTGCTCCTCCCCATTCCAAGGACTCAATTCCTCCTTCAGCGCTACACTCACTAAACCCGGTGTTGGAGCACCAGTGGGTGCAGGTGGTTTCTTTGGGCATTTAGGGGCAATGTGACCCACTTCTTTACAGAAATAACAAGTAGGAGGACCTCTGTGGTCCCGCTTGCCCTTAGGGGACCAGGGCCTCTTAGCCTTGGAGGACTGTGACCCTTTTACCTGGGAACTACTTTGGGGCCCTTTAGGGAACACCTTGTGGTTACCCTTGTCCTCCCCTACCTTCTGCGGTAGACCCTGTACACATTTGGTAGTGGTACCTCCAATCCCCTGGTGGACCCTGGTGCTGGTACAGCGGTCCACCTCCTCAGCAAGCTTACTGGGATCAGTCAGCTTACTGTTTAAAAGATGCTAGCCCAGCTCTGGAACATAGACTACTCAAGTGCTCCCAACTAATTAAATTGCATAAGCCCTTAAAATCAGTTACCTTGCTGCCCATCATCCAACCATCCAGTGCACGCGTGTATGCATTCACACACTCAACCCAAGTACTGTGTGACGGGGCGGTTCCCCTGGTGGAGGAACAGTCACCAGAACTGGACTGGTGGTCCGCCACCCCACTTTTACCTGCTTCCATTCCCTCCCTACAGCAGCATGAATCATACACTCAGGAGGAGTGGGCGGAAAGAGACCCCGAACACTGGTGGCAAAACGAGAAGGTGGAGGTACCTGGTCCCTTTAAGTGGGAGTACACAACGGACGAAACCCCGCCCCTACCGGGGGTCCCGGCGTCAAAAGGGGGAAGAAACCAGGAAGCGACGGACGGCGTTTTCCCGGAGGAGAGAGGAGTATACCGAAGCGGAGAGCAGAGCGAGGAGGAGAAGTACAACCCGGAACAAACCCTGAAGACCGGAGCGGAGTCGGAGAAGCCAGGAGGCCACCGTTTCAACGTGTCGCCCTGCCGCGCTCCCACGGGAGGAGTGTGGCTCCAACAGGTACGGGGCAGAGTGGCGGGCTGGGTGGGACGTCGGGTCCAACCTACGGAGTAGCCTGTATATTTGTATAGCCCCGTGTATAGTCCTCTGACCCTCTCCCCTTTTCCTCGCACGAGCACTCCTACACTTCGGCTGTATAAATTCACCATTGCATTAGGTTACCCTCACTCCCGGTCCTTGCTTTACCCTAGTCCCAAACCCTCCACTTTTTCGTCCCTCTCTCTCCTTTCCTTACGGCGGCGACAACCGGAAACTGGGAGAAAAGCGGATACCTGACCTCATTGGAAGCTGGAGCCCTTACGGAAGCCTGCCATCGACCCGGCCGCCTTTGCTAGAGAGAGAATCACTAGCCGAAGGAGAAAGTCTTACATAAAAATAAAGCCTTCCCTTAAAACCTTCTTCAAGGTCTCGGACTCTATTTCTACTTCCCCTACCCCTCCTGTCTCTCCGTCCCTCACCAACCCGGGACAAACTGGATTCCTGTTTCTTGAAGTTCCTGAACTACTGCCTGTGTTGTTCAGGAGTGAGCCCATACCTGAGGCATAAAGCCTCCTTCATGTTGACACAGGTCAGAGTTCCGCCCTCTCTAAAGGAAGTAAAACATCCCTCCCAGAAGCCTCAAAGTGTTTCTATAGGCCTGCACCCCCCCCCCCCCCCCATTGCTTCTCAGGCACCTCATTCATCCTCAGTGCAATCTCATATGCTGTGAGCCACGTATAAATATCATCACCCCTTTGGTAATCTCGCACTAAGTCTTTGGGAATGTACACCTTAACCGCTGGCACTGGTTGTGTGCTGCCACCATTCGCATTGGCTCCGCCTGTTTAACCTTAATGTCCAGTTCCCTCATGAGCCAAGAGAATCTTTTTCTCTTTTTCTCCTCCAAGGCGAGAGCGTTCCTGCTCTCCTCTGCTCGCTTTTCCCTTTCAATGAGCAGCTTCTTCTCTTCTGCTGGAGGCTTAAGTTTAAAACCTCCAACTCTTGCCCTCTGACCCTTTGGTTTTCCTCCATTTCCTATAGGGAAAAACTCTTCCCTGAATGGTTACTACCAGCCCCTGAGGCTGGTCCTTCCACCGCGAAATCCTGTGGACCAAATCCATTCCATGGGTCATCCTCACCCACCTCAGCATCACCTGTCTCCTGAGCCTCTTTGGCTTCCCACCAGGCCCTCAAGGCCATTTGCAGCTCCTCCTTATTGGCGCTACTTTCCATGGGACATCCGAAAGTTCTGCAGAATTGCCTGAATGGATCAACTTTGTAGGTAAGCAATGCCTCAATGACAAATTCTGCAGCCTCACTGGCTTCTTGACTCCTGTGAGACATGATGTGTGGCTTAAAGGTCACCCAAAAATAGAACCAAAAATAAAAAAAACACAATATGTGGTTGCATCGTGGTCTATGCTAAACTAGTGATGTACACCAATCACTATGAGTGAATTTGCAAATACACGTTCAAATCCCAAAACACTCACCATCAATGTTAGAACTGGGGGTCTCTAGTTGGCTGAGGTAGGTACCTTATTCCAAATGGGACCCTTGCTTCTAAGTCAGGGAAAGGAAGGACACCTCAGATAGCCCCTGCTCACCCCCTTGGTAGCTTGGCAAGAGCAGCCAGGCTTATCTCCAAGGCATATGTATAAAGTATTTGCAACCACGCTCTCAGTAACCCAGTGATAACACCAGAAATAGACTCCACACGAGTTTTAAAAAAAACAATTATATGTTTATAAAAAAGATATACGATGAGACCACACGATAAAAATCCAACATATGCGTATTTGTAATATTTCACCTTGCAGGTTATTAGGCCAGCAAGCCCTTGTAGGTTCTTGCAGTAATAATGAGCAATTCTCGATGACCCAATGCAGTCCTTATACAATGCTATGCAGTTCGTAATGCAAGAAACAAGCACTTTGTGATGTCAAAATAATGCAGTTCGTAATGCAACAATCAGGCAGTTCGTAATGCCAAAATAATGCAATTCGTAATGCAGCAATCAGGCAGTTCGTAATGCAAAAATAATGCACTGCGGCACCGATCGTGGTGCTCTGGACAGTCTCAATGCCACTCTTACTGCTACTGCCAAAATATACCCCCAACACGGTTATGATGGAAAACAAAGTGCAGCTCCACACTCTGGCCCCGATACTGCCACTCCTTGGCAAGTACGGGCCGCAATCCCGACTTGAGCAGAGGCTCGCGCTGCAGAGATGGGAAAGGCTGAAAGCGTCTTTCTCGTACCCTGTACCCCGCACCAGGCGGCGAAACAATCAAGCTGGCTAAGTGTTACCCGGGGGGTATGATCTCACTCTCCTCTCCTCTCCTCTCATCGCGGCTTGGGCCTCCAATGCGACTTTGTTGATCTTGGACAGTGGAACCTAGACCCCCGACTGTGATGGTTCGAGGTCTCTCCTTGTCAAAGGCAGGCTCGTGCCGGCGACTGTGAATTCTCACAGCTCCTCTGGGTATGCTGGTCCGGGCCGATGGCAATGATGATTGCAGCTCTTCTAGTCACGCTGTCGATCGAATCAGAGAACAAGACTGCTCCGGGACTCATTGTAACGGGGCAATTTCTCACAAAGGTCTCAGGCTGCAGCAGGGCACACGCACACAGCGTCGCTGAGACTCACTTAAGATACGGGTGCACACGATCACAGGACAATCCCCACGATGGTCTCAGGCTACACGAAGCACATGAACACAGCGTCGCTGAGACTCACTTGGACTCCAGGTGCACACGATCACAGGACAATCCTCACGAAGGTCTCAGGCTGCACGTAGCACACACACATAGCGTCGCTGAGACTCACTTGGACTCCGGGTCACGGGACAGTTCTTACGAAGGTCTCAAGCTGAAAAAAGCCCACACACAGCATCGCTGAGACACACTTGGAAGCTTTTATGTTCTTGAGTTTCAACAACAAGGACCCAGCTCTCCTCGGGCCCTTGGGGACAATTTACTTTAGGACACAGCAAAGTCCTTTCAAGCAGTGGGACACAGCACACAGCAAAGTCCCTTAGTCTCTCCTTAGTTAAACCATCAAACTGCAGGCCAGCCTCAGAACACACAGCAAGGGTCAGTCCTTCTATTCAGCCTTTTTAGCTGTTCTTCCTTGGCAAGTTTCCATCATTTTCAGTCTTGATCATTCCAAAGACCAGGGGTTTCAGCTCTCATAGTTATACTCCTAAATGTATTTGAAGTCTTTGTGTTCAGGGGGGCACTGCCCTCTGTCCAAACCTGTTCTGGGTGTCTCCCTGACAGTTACACCTTCTTCCTTTGATAGTGGGGGTCTGGATCCTCAATCACTCAGCAGGAGATGGAGCCATTGTTTTATGGCAGCAGCCCAGGCCTCTTCCCCTCCAGGGACTACTCCTCCCCCTACACTCCAGATGCAGGTCATCCTGTTGCTGTCGCACCTTCTGTCGCACCTTCTCCCCTGGGTCAAGACATTCCCCAAAGCCTATCTCATTCAAATCCAGACAGTCAATCTAGAACCAGGCAGAGACACACAGAATTGTTAGAACAAAGAAACCAGCCACTTCTAAAAGCGCGGTTTCTAAACACACAATGCAAAAAACACCTTCACAAAAAGATGTATTATTAAATTGTGAGCTCAGGCACACTAAATTTCACCTCTCTCCTATGGGCAAGATGGCCTTGCACAGTGAAAAATGAAATGGAGAGTACTTCACTGTCAGGACATGGTATACACCTCAGTACATGTCATACCTTTCACATACACTGCAACATGCCCAGGGGGCACTTTGGGCCTACCATAGGGGTATCTGATGTGCATGAAACGGGAAGGGTAAGGCCTGGAAAGTGCACGTGCCAGGACAACAAGGCAGTTTAACAAACTGCATGCAGGCACTGCAGTGGCAGGCCAGAGTTCTTTCTTTAGAGCTACTTGTGTGGGTGGCACAATTAGTGCTGCAGACCCACTAGTAGCATTTGCATTACCAGCCCTGGCACACATAGTGCACTTTACTAGTGCACTATGTGTGCCAGCCCTGGCACACATAGTGCACTTTACTAGGCACTTTTACTAGTAATGCAAACATACCACTCATGGACAACCAAATACCATAATAATTTATACAGAAAGCACTTGCACTTTGACACTGATCAGCAGTGGCAAAGTGCCCAAAGCATCTAAGCCAGTCAAAGGCAATCCATCACAGCATCAAAAATAGAGGAAGTAGAGACAAAAAGTCAGGGGTAATCATGCCAGGAAATGCCAGGTCTAACAGGAAGAGAGAGGGATAGATATTAAATAAAAAAGATCAGAATTTTATTTTAAGGACAAGGGATTGGAAGATTGAAAAACAGGCCCCAGAACCATAACCAGACAAGAAAAACAAGATGGCCGCACCCATTTGTGACCGTGTGGTGAAGTTTGCACAATATTTCCCCCTGAACACGCAATACGCGTTGCCGATAGTCAGAAATGTCTCGCGAGCATGCGGAACAAGAAACTCCGCATGCTCGCGGTACTCCGCGTAGTGCAGCAGAGGTTTTTTACTGCTTCACGAAGTTCTGCGTAACACGGCTACTCCAAACTATGCCCGGGCTTCATAGTGGGGCAGGTGCAATTCTTTGTTGCCTGCGCTTCTCTGGTCGGCTGCTCCTAGGAACGAGCCTCATAGTCTTTGGGGTGCTGCGCAGCAACTCAGACAGTGGTGACATCAATTCTTTAGGGCGACAATGCGGGGGACAATCTGCTTGCCCAGTCGACTTGTGGCCGTGCTTGTGGTCATGCCCTTCTCTCCTCATTGGGCCCTTTACACCCAAACTTGCTTCGGTTATTCGCTGACCCCTTCCTTGGCATGCTCTCGTGCTCAGCCTCTGCTGCACCCTTTATTTGCAGCCCGCAGGGGGGTTTAGCTGCCTTTCTTCTAGGGTCGTAGACCTATATTTGATATTCACAATAAATCAATTATTTGAAAGATATTAGTACATAGGAATTAATCCTGAGCAGAGAAAGAAAAACGTTCTTGTCTACACATAGATATACAATGCACCCATCAAATGTTCCGAAAGATGCTCATATCGAACATCAACATTTATTTGAATATATACAATTACATAAAAATACTTTATACATACATCAAAAGAGAATACTGCCAGGCGCAGTAGCAAAGTGCAAAGAAAAGTGCTCGTGTAAAAGGAAAGATCGATAAAAGAATTAGGTAATTCACATAAGAGAAATAAGGTACAATTCCTTATAACAGAAACCTGACCCAAACAACTAAATCAAAACAATTCCTTTTTACAATTTACAATGGACAGGGAGGGAGGTAGGGAAAGGATTCAGGTTTCCAAAAATTGGGGTGGAAGGATGTCGACGTTTCGACCCTGGCGCATTGGTGGGTGGGTTAACACCTCAGCTACGGGTCTTCATCAGGACTAGGACGGACAGGGAAACCTGGGGTAAAGATGAATGAATCATCAGTTCAAAACTGTCATATGGATTAAAAAATTCAAAAGACCAACAAATGGGTAGGGTACATTACCTAAGACGTAAAAGGCAGCACTTCAAATGGATGAGCCACCTAGGAATAAACAAGAACAATGGGCTAAGTGCCAAGATTCAAATATTGGCACTAAACTGCTCTGTGGAGTACTCTTTAAAAATAATGAGAGAAAAGGAACACGCACTCACCAGTCAATGATGTGCTCCACCAGTGAAAGATACATATACCAGATCACCTCAAGTCTATCAATGACGAGGTTTGTTGAAATTCAATTCCAAGAGCTACAACATAAAAAGGGGGGAAATATAAGTCTTATGTACAGACCACACGAGTGATAAGTGCACAAACAAACCCCGGTGTGCCCAACTCACTGTATGAGTGTATTATTTGGAAGGCACTCAAAAATCGATTGTGCAGCAGGAAAAACGAATCTCCCCGTCAGTTCTAGAGAAAATATATACATAACACCATATCAGTATGGTTTTGGGTGTTAGAGACTATAATGCCTTCCCAAGGGGGCATGTCACTGATTAGGCATACATGTTAGAGAACCGGCACACAAATGCGATAGCCACAGGTAAGGAAACAAAATATATGGAATTCTTTGCGCAGTCACTCGTTAGGCTCTGAAAACAAACAATACAAAAAACGCCCCATTAGTTTAAAAACGGTGTTCGCGGGTGCAATCGTAATGCCTTCACGAGCATTTGGAAAAGATATATTTATCCCCATTGCGCCTACCTTTAAATATTCAATTTGTGGGTTCACTTCATATCCCTAAAACGCTGTGAAGACAAAACCGCATCCGGACAAAGGGCAGACCGCATTCTCGCCACCTGCCCGCCTGATGAGCCAATCAGCACAGTGGCGAACCACCCAACTGCTGCACCATTATGGTAATCACACTACTCACGCCCCTTGCGGGGCTTATCTAGGCAAACCCCCGGTTGCACAGGCCCACAACCGCCCGAAGGACTACTGGGGCGCCGACACGGGTTCCTGGACCTCCCATGAGGTCCTAGGTTAGGCTCTGGCACCCCTATGTGCCCGCTGAAGTACAGTGTTGCACCTCTCTGCTTCCGGATTGCCCTGTAACTCCGCCTGCAACGAAAAAAGAACACATTAAAGCTCCCTCAGGAGCCCCCCCCTAGCTGACACTCTGGGTTAGAGGTAGGGAGGGAAAAGAGTGTCCCGAAGTAGTACGCGCGACGTCCGGAGCGGCAAAGAGGCCACAACAATGGCGAGGGGGGAGATATACCCTCTCCGTGCCTGCCGCCCCGGACGCGCGTCACTGATCCGCCCACCTCCACCGGGCAACGCCTGCCCTGGGGAGGGGAGCTGACCACACCAGGGGCGGGGGCAGCCCTCTGTGACTAAGGGCCCGCCCTCCTGATGGCCACCGTGTGGCCTCGGGCAGACACATAGTCACATCAGGGCCACAGGAACCCCCCGCCCCAACATATCCAACATCCCGCAAATAACACACAGACACAAGTGTTAAGATTGGGAAAAGTTGCTGCAGGTTTATTATTACATCCAACATTATGTAATCACGGTGGGTTATCTTACGGGCAATCCAAGGGCAGACTGCATTCTCGCCACCTGCCCGCCTGATGAGCCAATCAGCACAGTGGCGAACCACCCAACTGCTGCACCATTATGGTAATCACACTACTCACGCCCCTTGCGGGGCGTATCTAGGCAAACCCCCGGTTGCACAGGCCCACAACTGCCTGAAGGACTACTGGGGCGCCGACACGGGTTCCTGGACCTCCCATGAGGTTCTAGGTTAGGCTCTGGCACCCCTATGTGCCCGCTGAAGTACAGTGTTGCACCTCTCTGCTTCCGGATTGCCCTGTAACTCCGCCACAGCCCGGCCGGCGGCCACCGTCGCCGCCCGGGCTCCCCACCACTTCGCTACTTAGGAAACCTGCAACCCTTGCTCTGCAGAGCTTCTCGTCAGTCCAATAGGAACAAGACCAAAACGACAGGTGAGCGGTGGACCCTTTCCACCTCAAAGTGACTTTAGATCCTGACATGAAAATCACATGCCTGATGAAACCCAAGCCCCTCTGACACTAACCTGCAGATACCCCCGGGACCTTATTCCTTACAACATTAGTGTAACCATCCCCGGTTCGTAAGGTCATACTACCAGGAAAAGACAAAGTGATGAGGAAGGGCCCCTATTGCTGAAGGCGCCTCATAACATACAAAAGGCGTACCAGCACATGCCACTGAAACTCAACCACACGCCTCACAAGCGTCAGCAGACTACACCCAGGATAAGTTACAACCACTGCTGTACCGCCGTCCTCTGCATAACATCGAGAACGTGTGCTTACGTTGAACACTTGTGCTGCTAAACTCAAAAGATCACAAGGGCATAGGAGGGATCAATACATATATACAATATAACTTGGGTGATGTCCCATCATATGCTAATACAGGATTGTAAAGGTATAACAGCAGGCATCGCCTGCCCTCTTGGGTTTAGTCTGGAAGCAGCTCAGGCCATGCTACCTCTAAGATAGCTTGTCTGTAAGGTTGACTTACGACCACTACCAAGGGATTGTTGGGACTGAAACCAAGTGCCCCCTTAAGATCCTGACCTGCATAATGACACGCCTGTTGAAACCAATTCCCCTCTGACACTAATCAGCATATACCCCCGGGTACAATCCCTCTACAGCAATAGTGTAGCCTATCCCAGTACGTGAGGTCATACCCCTGGTAAGAGACAAGGTGTAGAGAGGGCCTCCCCTGCTGATATCGCTCCCTAATCTGTACGATGGGAGAACCAGCGCATGTCACTGAGACCCACTACACACTTTCACACAAAGTATCAGCAGCCTACACCCAGCAATGTACAACTTCTGCAGAAGCGCAGTTCTCAGAATTAAACCGTAAACTGTGATTTGTTTATGCTTGTACCACTATACTCACGAAACGGACAGGGGATATTTCAGTGCGCAATGCATAAATTTAGTATAACTTGCGTGATGGACTTACATTTGATATACAGGATTGCAAAGGAACAGCTGGTATCACATGCCCCCTAGTTTCGCCTGGAGGCTGCTGAGTCCATGGTACCTCAGGGATAGCTTGTCTATAAGGTTGACTTACGACCCCCGCCATGGAGATATATTAAACTGGACCAAGGTGCCCCCCTACTTGGCGACATGAAACGTCGGGCCAGCTTCTCACCTTGGGAAGGGCACGAAGGAGTCTAAAGGATACTCAGGTTCATTCACGAGGCTGTTCAACGCAAGCCAGGGGAGCCCAACCATACTAACCATGATGGTGTTAGGATACCCGATAGATCATTCTGAGTTTTCTAATAGCTGTTAAAACTTTTGAGCAAATTTATCTTGAGAGTCTTCAAGGGGCCCACTTCTTTAGGTATTCTTGGCAGCCCAGGCTCAGGCTGTGGTCGCAACATAGATTCACTTGTACGTGAATGAGTGTAACACTGCAGGCTGTAGGCACTACATTCTACTGAGAGGCAGCAGGTGCTCCCGAACTGATGGCGCCGCAGATGGGCTGCCTTCAGATTCCAGTGCCTTGGATAAACAGACAGAAACAGCAGTATTATGGAAGAGCGAAACGACTATAGTCATGTGACCTTTCTTCTCATAGGTTAAGTTAACAGTGCAGGTCCCGGGATAGTACCTATAACAGGACTAATTACACCTCTTGGTTAAGGCCCCAGGATATTGATATGCGCAAGGGGTTATTAAGAACCTATTAGCTTAGGGCTAGACCTAGAATGAGCTAATTATCCTAATTATGGCACATCATAGACGGTCTTCCATACAGTCAAACCTTGTCATGACAGTACAGCATATAATACCCAGAAGGGAGGGCCCCTCCCAATTGAGCGTCACAGGAGTAAGCCCAGCAGGAAATCTGTAATATGTACGATATTAAGGTGCAAATATAATTTCCACACAGCCATAAAAGAGTCACATGACGCGGCTCGGGGCTCCCCATAGCACACATAAGCGTGTAAAACTATGGAGAGCCTGTTCTGCTGAATTAGAACAGACCCAAAAGACGCCAAATACAAGAAGAGTGACTGAAAATTAACACCTTTGGCACGCTGATTCCACACTGTTGTGGTCTACGTACATACTGTACAGACAGTCGCGGCACTATCTTGTTTTGAGATAATGTTAGATGGAGTCCCGTAAACGCTCAAATGACCTTACAAATGCGCAAGAGCAGGTGTCCATTCACATACATGTACACTGCGGGTGACAGGCGCTCATTCCCATGTACGCTGCGCACACCTCACATCGCATCTGTTCCATGCACTCCTCTGCAAGGCCACTCATTTACATGCCCCTCATATACATGCCCTCCGACCACAGCATGCAGGGTTTGTTGCGTCGCACATCCCCTACAAACAAGCACTCAGTCCCATGAATACATATATCATGCAGTGGACGGCTTGCTCTAGTATGGCCCCACAAAGATGGGCACTCAATCGCATAAATAGTTTAGCCACAGCATACCAGATCTGTCCGCTGGTGGCCTGAA
Source organism: Lissotriton helveticus (assembly GCF_964261635.1). Lineage (NCBI taxonomy): Eukaryota > Metazoa > Chordata > Amphibia > Caudata > Salamandridae > Lissotriton > Lissotriton helveticus. Next base: position 717,618,915 of record NC_136061.1, read on the forward strand.
ACACTGCACATCTCCTGTACACCAGTAATTGGTTGTGTGTACATATTGTCCACACTATGCAGTAGCATTTGCTTGGATGATGTATCGCATATGTCCTAGAACTGGATACTCGGTCACCTGACATACTGATCACCTCATGCATAGAAGGCTTACTGTTTGTCTGGAAGAACCCAAATCTCTTAACATGGGTCCTCAGTTACACGTACACATTAATCACAACATACAGTTCTAGCTTGCTGCTTGCCTTATGTATCACACCTCTTGCACAGGGGCACCTAGTCACACGTACACATAGCGGCCTTATGCAGAGTACACTCGCTGATGGTATCGCACCTCAACTGCCGGTACTCAAACCGTATACACACTCAGTATATCATCTAAACTTACATGCAGGCACTCAAGGGTATGTACCTACTGAGTATACATACAGAGTCGGCTTGCTGCTAGCCTCGTTGCCTCACACGCACACGAGCACTTCCAATACAGGTGTACACAATCCCCGATGGCAGAACATAGCTAGAGTAACATTGAAACGCTACCGCTCACCACCTTTCCTAGGCAACTGTGAACGGTTCTGTCTAATATCGGATTATTAGCAAAGAGTAAATGTAATGCAACATGACTCTCAGTGATGCGCGCAGACACCTATGGGCAAAGTTTGCGCTATAAACAACCCCCTTAACTAAACGAAGCTACAGCTCATGACCCGCAGCCTGATGGAAGCATAGCCATGGCTAGAATTAATGAAAATCGGTTCTTATAAGCGGCACTCTGACACCTAGGAAATGTTTGCGCCAGATAAGGTGCGATTGTGTAACATGCACACGCCACTCATCTCTTGAAACACAGCTTTGTAATCTGTACACTTGTAAACTCCTCTTCCTGTCTCATTACTGTCCCTAGGTGAAGCGCTCTACCGCCTTCAGGAACACAGTGCGGGGGCAGAAGGCGCACTGGAGTTGCTACCAATCCTACCACACTGTCTCCATCGCCTCCTGCCACTGGAATAATCACATCTGCATTACTTGTCTAACAACGCATCATGCCTGCTGGGAGGCATAGCCCTATACCCCAGTCGATGCAGCAGGGCAGAAAGACCCCGTGAACGCTTCCCATTCACAGGCAGCGAAGCGAGGCTGGACAATTTAGAAGACAAAATGAAAAGAAGCCTAAAGCGGCCTCTGTGTCCAACGGCAGCTGTTGGACAGGCCACATGAAGGGCTCGCTCCCTCCCCGCAGGACAGGGCCCGGGCCACCGTCAGCACCATTGCCCGGCCCAGCCGCCATCTTGGACACGGCACCACGCGGCCGCGCGGCCTCAGCCCGACCCCAACCCTGGGCCTGGCCAGGCCCCGACATCCCGGCACCACCCTCCACCCAGGAGGTGAACGGACCACTTGGCAGGTCAATGGGAGTAAGAAGTGTCGATGGCTCTCCCCCGCCAGGTGCCGAGCACCCCCAGCCTCCTCGGGCGCTGGCTCCACTCCCCTGCTGGGTGTCTGGACTCCCTCATCCCAGACCTCCCGACCTCCAAGAGCGAGGGTCCGGACATCAAAGGGCGCCAGACCTATAACTGAGGCCGCCCCAGGACAGGAAGGCAGTTGTATCCTGGAGTCGAGAGACACCGCGACGAACTCATCCTTGACGGACTGCTGGCGCTGCCACAGCCCTGCCTTGTGAACTATTGTCCTGCCTGCTGGCGCTGCCGCGGCCCTCTGCAACCTTCATCCTCGTGGGACCTGCTGGCGCTGCCGCGGCCCTCTGCAACCTTCATCCTCGTGGGACCTGCTGGCGCTGCCGCGGCCCGTTGTAACCTTCATCCTCGTGGGACCTGCTGGCGCTGCCGCGGCCCGTTGCAACCTGCATTCTCGTGGGACCTGCTGGCGCTGCCGCGGCCCGTTGTAACCTTCATCCTCGTTGGGACCTGCTGGCGCTGCCGCGGCCCGTTGCCACCTACGACCTCTTCGGGACCTGCCGGCGCTGCCGCGGTCTGACCCATCCGAACACCGAGCTCGAGGATTGTGAGCTATCACCGTTACACCTCCGTACCCGTGGGTACCAAGACTGTCCCGCTACCCCCTTCCCTTACTAGAGACTAGAATTGAGAGGATCATCGTGTCCTGATCACCTTGTATCGTACCACTCTACTACCAGAAGTGCCTATAAAAGGTGTTACCCTGATCTTTGTGTGGTGTCCATCTGTGGGGGGGAAGTTACCTGTCTGTGCGATCACTGTGCCCGGCCGACCCTCCAGGTCCCCGTCTAACATTGGTGGCTAGCGGCGCGATCCGAACCAACGCGTACCGTACAGACAGTAACTCACCCTACGACTAAAACCACAATGACGACCAAAGAGAGCGGATCGGCGGAGAAGTTCCAGATGGAAAAGCTGGAAGAATACAACCACCGAGAGCTCAAACAATTTTGCATGGACTTAGGCATTGCTACCACCGGGCTAAGCACAAAAGAAGACTTCAAAAACGCCCTAGAGGCCTGGACAGAGACAAATACCGCAACCCCCCGGGACCCCGCAGCCCCGGAAGTCAACACCACCCGGACGGAGGAACGGAGAACAGGCCCTTCCCGTGAAGAGATCCAAGAGCGGGAAAAAAATAGATTACACGAGTTAGACTTGGCACGACTCAGATTAGACGGAGAATTGAAACTGGCGGAACAAAAAATAAACTTAGAACACTTACGGCTCAGAGAAGAGCGAGAGGAAAAACAGAGACAGAGAGACCTCGAAGAAAAAAGACTGGCATACGAGCACGAGTGCAAACTAGCGGAGATAGAAATACGCAAACTGAACAAAAACCTAGGGGTGCCCGAGCAACCGCACTCCCCGGGTCCTACCGAGCAGAAGGTCCACATCCCCAAGGATGTGGTCCGAGAATATCACCGGAACGACGACATACAGCAGTGGTTCAAGGCCTATGAGATTGCCATGACCGCCCACCGGGTCGCTCGAAGTGACTGGGGAGCCGGTCTATGGGGGAGATTCGTCAACGAGGGTCGTGATGCCCTGCTGCAGCTTCCGGACCATCAAATGACGTCCTATGACCACATGAAGGCCGCCCTCCTCAGTCGATATGGGCTTACACCCGAAATGTACCGCCAGAGGTTCCGCAACTGCACCCGGATCCCAGGTACAACGTGGTTGGAATACGTGAACTATTTCAGCCGAGCCTTCGAGGGGTGGATCAAGGGTAACAACGTAACCACTTACGAACAACTCTTCAATCTCATTGTGTGGGAGCACCTCTCCAACAACTGCTTCGTCGAGCTCAGGCAGCACCTCCTCGACAGTAAATTGACTGAACCCCGGCAGCTCGCCACCGAGGCTGACCGGTGGGAGAGCACCCGAGTGGCCCGGAGTGGGCCGAATGAGCAGAACAGAACCAACCAAGGTCATCATCGTCCCCGAGGAGGAGGAGGAGGAGGCCCGGGCCGGGGCAGAGACGCCGTCCCGGCCGCGCCCACTAACGCCACAGAAACCCCCCGATGCGCCCGGGGTTCCGAGCTAACGTGACGTGTCATCGATGCCAGCGAGTCGGCCACTATGCCAGTGACCCGACCTGCCCGAAGAACCAGGTCCCCGGGCCCCGCCAGATGGCGGCCGCCGCCCTGGGAGAAGAACAAGTCTCCGAAGACACGGAGACCTATGAGTCGGAGCAGTTCGAGTGGGAACCCGCCGCCATGACCCTGGCATGCCTGGGAGGAAGAGACATGGTCCCGCGGACTCCCCTGCCCGCCAACACTCGGAAGTACAGCCAATGGGTGAGCATCAATGGGCGCAAGAGCCCGTACGACAGCTATCACGCTCCGTAATAAAGGAATTGGCACTCTGAAGTTCGTAGGTAACTACTTGGACCTACTATTGTAACTGTACGGAATATTGATCACCGCCAATCCAGCGGCAGCACTTTGTGCCGCATCCCCCGCTCTCCTGGTTTGCCTCAATTTGAGATATAACCGCGATTTGAGGTAAGCCCTTCCTCTAAGTCGCTTGGAAAATTACCGATTGAGCTGGTGCCTGGGCAACTCGTAGATGACCATTGTCTGCTCTCTACAGGCTCAAATCCAGCCCCCTTGTCACCCCCCGATGCTGGTGCCTAATCACCTTATATTATGCGCCAACCTTAATTACAAGGCCTTTTAATTCCGGCAATCAACCAAATGTCCTGATGATGATCCATTTTTAAGGATTGGATCGAAAAGCCGTCGACTTATATGTGTTTAAACACTAGTTCACTATGATGTGCCAAAATTCATGTGTTTTCCACATATGTGAAGCAATTATACTACTAAGTTTTTCTTGCTCCTGTTTTTTGTAAATGCCTGAAACACCTTAGTTAAGTGTAATCTGTATTGTTTGTGCAGCACTGTGGATGCAGGACTGTGTCCCACTGCTTTATTGTTGGTTGTTGGATCTAAATTATTCTACTATTGAATAAATTTTATAGTCCGGCTGGACTATCTGTTCATTATAGTGCATATTGTGGCCTATAATCATTGCAAATGCTATTCTTCTTTGTCAAGGACCGTTGTCCCTTACACCAAAGATACTATACACCATTCGTAAATATGGACACCATCAACAAGATTGCGCACGAATAGGCTTACCCATCGCGCAGAAAATGCAATGCCACGTGTAAACCTGAATAAGTCACCCGATTGCGCCTCGAGGTACTATGGCCCAATGATACTATACACCATTTGCAAATACAGACACCGTAGACACATATGCGCACGTAATAAGATTACCCATCACGCTGAAATAAGCGATGCCACGTGTTAAAATGAACAAGACACTCGATTGGGCCTAGACATACTATGGCCCACTGATACTATACACCCTTTGTAAATACGGGCACCATCAACCAAATTGCACACAAATATGCAAAGCCACGTGTTGGAATTAATAAGTGTCACAAATGGGCCGAGGTACTATGGCCCAATGATACGATACCCCATTTGTAAAACGGACACCCTCCACAATTTTGCGCATAGAATAGGCTTATGCATCCTGCTGCAATGCAATGCCGCATGTTGAAATTGAAAAACACACCCATTTTATGGCAAATGAGCATTTGCTTCGATGCACTCCTAATCCCATGCAAAATTATTCACATTCAAAGCCTGATGACAAGAGGCACACGTGCTAAGTCCACACACCGTGCTCGATATTGGGACACAAGCATAAATAAAAACACTCGCGGTAATGTGGAAAAGTGCCAATGCTTCCCACCTATCATTATAAATGCGGGGATCTGTTTCGCGGCACTGGCTGAAAGCGCCCGGAAGTTCACAGCTCTAGGACATGAAACGGCCTCTACCGGTACTCTAAAACCCACTCGCCTAGTCGTCCCCTTCAAACATTTCAATACCAACTTTGAACAGTTGACACATTAAAAGCGTACACTTGGTGCACAAAAGCTTTACACTGGGGCATAGCTAACGTGATCACACTAAAAATCCTTACACCTAAGAATTGGACACGTGGGGATGTAAGCCTCAGAGGTCCGATTTATGAGCTGTGTGCAAAACGGGCAAAACTCAAAGCAAAAGCAGTGCCCACCGATCCGCTGTACACTGCTTCGCTGCACAACCGTACGATGTATCAAACAATAGCCGAGTACCTCGCAACGATCATCTGTTCATGCTAACTTGGCAAACGCTAGGCTGCACGGGCGCACCGCATCCGCATAAAGTACAGTGATCTATGTTCTCTACTTTCCCCTAACTACATGTCCCAGTCTTAATAACAAAGGTAGCATCGAACACCGGAAGTGCGCGCTCCGCCACTATCGACGGATAGGCCAATACAACCAAATTAGTATGCCCGCCTGGCTGCAACCAACAAGCGCTCTCGTGCCCCGAGACACTCAAGGAAGAACTTCTACCGTCCTTAAAATGCAAGAGCACGGTTATTTCCGACACAAATACATTTTTGGGGAACTATCCTCACCAATCGTATCCCTCTTCAAAACTCTTATTGCACACAGCACGATGGACCCGGCCGGAAACCCAACTGCCCCCATCGCCAAGGCAGAGAAACATGGCCCACGTGCAATCCAGCCAGGCCGTGCAAAACCAAGCCACTCCCCCCATGTCACCCAAGGTATGGGGACAACTGGAGGAGGCTGGGAATGCCCCGCCACGCACCACAACAACGGGACAGATCATGGACACGACGTCTAAAAAGAAAACCGCAGCCGCTCCTCGGCACGACCACCTAGGCCAGCAAAACGAGGACGACAAGAGTGTCCCAAACCATTCACCACGTAACGAGAAGGACCGGGAACACGACGCCTGACAACCGCAGCAGCTCCTCGGCACGACCACCTAGGCCGCAGAAGACGAGAAAAAGAGTGTCCCGAAGTAGTACACGCGACGTCCGGAGCGGCAAAGAGGCCACAACAATGGCGAGGGGGGAGATATACCCTCTCTCTGCCTGCCGCCCCGGACGCGCGTCACCGATCCGCCCACCTCCACCGGGCAACGCCTGCCCTGGGGAGGGGAGCTGACCACACAAGGGGCGGGGGCAGCCCTCTGTGACTAAGGGCCCGCCCTCCTGATGGCCACCGGGTGGCCTCGGGCAGACACATTACATGGTGGAAAAGCCCCTGGTACAAGCACAGGACGCTTCCCCATGGTACCCACTCAGGATGACCTCTTGATGTCCTCCGCACTGCAGAGGTAATGTGGGGGACATTAATGGGTTAGACAAGGGGGTTCAACATAGCATGTTGACTTATGTGTGTGGGGTTTCTGTAGCATTACCAATATACTCCACGAGTGTAGGAAGAGATTTTAAAAGTGTTGCTAAAGTTACAGATGATCACAATGAGGTTTGTTCTTGAAAGGCTCACTGCGGTGTGGCCTACTCATGTGAGGTGTCTTTGGAGGAAGACTGCTCCTTTTGTCGGTCCCTGGTACCACAGTGCTTTACATTTGTCAACACAAAAGGCATGGATTAAGATAAAAGTATAGATTCCAGGCGATTTCCGGATTGATATAAGAACTTGAGAGGAATTATATTTAGTACTCAATTAGATAACCAAACATTTGTCCTTTAACATGTTTAAAGACATTTTCAAGTGATTGAAAAAGTAATATTGCACGCTGTAATTGCATGAATAAAGCCAGCATGCTTTCCATAGGCCACCTCCCCCACGTTGCTATGTAATCAATATATCACTGTAATCATCGCCCCAGCCTACATAGTAGTGATTTTGAAATGCTGATTCACAAAAGCAGGAGTAGCTGAACTAAGGTACGTAATGAGAACTACGATACAAAGGCTTAAATCTGTGCAGTGAGAAAAATCGCATTAAACAGGTCCTCTGGGTGTTTGCAGGGTTGTCTTCTACTGTTAAGTCACTGTAAAGAGTAATCTGTGAGGCAGAAAGCAATGTTTATCATACTAGGCTCTACTCTGCTTTGATTATAAAATGGAATTTGACCACTGAAATGTAATAAGTTTCGTCCACATTTCTATTCATGTGCGTTTCATAATGCGTGTGAGCGCGCGCGCTGCAGCATCATTGCATTATGGAGTCAGATGCTCTCGAAACTTCAGATGAGCACTTTTCGAGAACAATTTAAGACAGAAAAAGCTGCCTTTAGTCATGTTCTTATTTTAATAAGATATAACTAATTTGACCTCAAGATGGCAGTCTTTCCATATTGTATAAATAACAGAACCGTGCTCATACCCAACAAGCAAAGACTGGGCACAATTCTCAAACGTCTGTTGTAAAACTGCAGCGGCAGGGTTACACCCTCGCCTGGATGCAGATTTATGACCTTGGGAAATTCATTAGATTTCCAGAATTCCGCCAGGAAACCTCTCTCACTTCCATTTTCTCATGTGAAAATGTTTCGCCTGAGAAAACATACAGAACCAGAGCAAGGGCACTATAAAGCAAGGAGCAAGACGAACTCTAGTCACAAAATGCTGCTTGCAAATTGCAACCAGTAATTTTACGATCAGTAAACTTTTTTAGGAACCGACTAATGTACTAATAGGATGGTTCCTAAAAGCTCACATCGTAGTGGGTCACAATCCATTGATAATGAATATTAATGAGGTAGGTCGCAAATTGAGACTCACTAGGATTGGAGGCCATCTCATGGATAGTGGCCTGCTGGGGATAGCAGACCACCATGTCTGTGGGCACTTCTAAATAGAGCAAACATAAACAAAAATGTAGCCCCTTTCTCCTAAAGATAACAGTGCTGTGTTTAAAAAGAAAGGTTGAACACTCCCTACTCCCCAACAAAGGGGTCGATTAAGATGGCGGACGGAATGGGTTCCGTCCGCCAAGGACGCGGCCAAGATACACCTGACCGCTCCGCGGAGAAACCGCCGTTGCGATTAGGATATTAATGCCATGAAACTCCGTCCGCGGCGGACGGAGTACATCAAACCCCGTCCGCGGCGGACGGAGTACACCTCAGACCGCCGCAAGCGGACGGAAACTAAGAAACTCCTTCCGCGGCGGACGATCATGACCGCGGGAACAGGCACAGCCACCGCAATACCTGCGGATGCTCCGTTCCCGCGATTAAGATCACGCCGCCAGTCCCACGGAACTCACCTTCATCCACGACCGCTGCGGAAACAATGCAACGAGAAACCCATCATCCCAGCGGAAGGACAACACGGAAACCATCCCTACCGTCAAACCAATTTACAAATGGCAGGCGTAAGTAAATACAAAACACACTACACAGGACACCCACCCACCTGAAACACCCACACCAATCACAAGCCACAATGACAACCCCCCAAGCACCTACCATTCCACACTAGTCAACACACCCACCTAGCACCTGACTGCCATCAACCACTGGGACACAACCACGACACAGACTACAAAATTACGCCCGCCCACTACCACAATCATTTGCATCACAGCATAGCTGCTAGCAAGAGGGCCGAGACGACTGACAGCAGAGACAAATTGCACACATACAACCACCACCCAAACACACCCACCACACAAACACCCACCAAACCATTCCCACACACCACACACCTGCACCTCCCAAAACAATCAACCCACACCTTGAGCACCACACACCATGGCACCCAAAAAAAAAAACCAAAAGAAGGAACTCATTTCAGCTCCATCAGGCTGCACAGCCCCACCACAATTTGAATCCAATGAATCAATTTCATTTTTAGTTTTCAACTATTTTCTCCTTGGTTTCACCTTGCATTTCATCCATTTTATCTTAACTTATGTTCGATCCATTTTATCCAAATAACGCTTATTATCAAGGTTCAGAAAGACACAGGAGTATAAGGTAGGTTTCACACGCCATGACTTTATTCCATCACCAATGCATTTCTGGAAATACATTTCCCTTCGTCAGGGGCATCTACAAATAAAAGTACAGGTTTTATAATTAAGCTTTCTGCATTTGCCTGATAAAGCATATAGTTGATGAAAAACATACCCCCAAAATTTAAAAACATACATTGTATCTAGACTGCAATCTTGTTTGCTGAAGCATATTTTACACACGTTTACTGCATGCCCAGAACCACTAAAGTATTTACTCAAACAGATCTATCTCCACAAAAATCTCCCTGTTAATCAAACCGGCTACCTACGTTGCAAAAACAGTAACATTTTACCGTGATTGAAAACTACTTTCACCCATGTACACTCACCATGGCCTGCTAACAAGTCTGTTCTATTAAAAGATTCATCCAGTTCATCCTTTCAGTCTCGGCGTACAAAGACGCTCAAACCTCCTTCTTGTGCGAGCTAAACATGAATGCTAAAACATCCTCTTTTGCCTCCCCTTCCTTGTTTGCAATCACCCGTTTAATTAATTGCACGTGTGGACAACAAAGCTCTGAACCCGTCCTCTCACTGGGTTTACTGTGTTTCATAATTTGTGTAAACACGATCTCACTACATTTCCCAGCATGCCATATATTCTAACACCCCTCCGTTCACGAGTATCTTGTTGTTTGCGCTTTCATTGTAATAAATGAGTTCATTTGCAATCCTTTCTTGTAATAAATCCTTCATATTGAAAAGTGATGACTCATTATTGAAATGCTTCCCTTTTCATCATCATTTCTCACGGAAGGAAACCCTGCTCCTGTGTTTTTCACCGTCTATAATACTGCAATTCTTCTGTTTATAACTTCCAATCTTCTCCTTGTCAACGTGGGTGCAATCTCAGTTGAGACGAAAGAATTCATACTTTGAAAAATGTGAAGAGAGTTGCACACCTTGTAATCCTTATTTTAACCATTTTAAATTTTTTGAACTTTCACTCCAATTCCAATTTTATCAGCGTGCAATGCCTGCTTCGCGCTTCGTCTCGTTGCGCTGTAACGTGACTAAACCCAAAAGAAGGATCTCATTTCAGCTCCATCAGGCTGCACAGCCCCACCACAATTTGAATCCAATGAATCAATTTCATTTTTAGTTTTCAACTATTTTCTCCTTGGTTTCACCTTGCATTTCATCCATTTTATCTTAACTTATGTTCGATCCATTTTATCCAAATAACGCTTATTATCAAGGTTCAGAAAGACACAGAAGTATAAGGTAGGTTTCACACGCCATGACTTTATTCCATCACCCAATGCATTTCTGGAAATACATTTCCCTTCGTCAGGGGCATCTACAAATAAAAGTACAGGTTTTATAATTAAGCTTTCTGCATTTGCCTGATAAAGCATATAGTTGATGAAAAACATACCCCCAAATTCACGGAGACAGAGTTGAAGGTCATGGTGGATGAAATCATCCGTGTTGAACCCCACTTATTCGGGACACTAGTCCAGCAGACCACCGTGGCCCAGAAAAATCACATGTGGGACAGGATAGTAACTCGGGTGAATGCGTCAGGGACCGTGCCAAGGACAAAGCACGAGATCCAGAGGCGGTGGCATGACCTAAAAACCAGGGTCAAAGGCATCCGTGCTAAAAACCATCTGCGAGCACATCACACTGGCGGCGGCACACCCCCGGAGCCCATACCCTATACTGATTGGGAGGAAAAGGTGCTGGGCATACTGCACCCAGAGAGCCTGGAAGAATTGAGGAAGGAGAAGAGGCTGGTTAGTACAAACCAAGCACCACGAGCACATAGACATGGCCTGCCTCACACAACTGAGAAGAAAAAGCTCCCAGGCTCCAACCCATGCATGTGGGCTACATACTCACCAAAATGTAAAGGACTCCCAACAGGCCCCCATGTCCACAGGGAGGGTGGTGGTGGGTGGGGTGTGTGAGAGACCAGCACTACAACTCCCAACAGGCCCCCATGTCCACAGGGAGGGTGGTGGTGGGTGGGGGTGTGTGAGAGACCAGCACTACAACTCCCAACAGGCCCCCATGTCCACAGGGAGGGTGGTGGTGGGTGGGGTGTGTGAGAGACCTGCACTACAACTCCCAACAGGCCCCCATGTCCACAGGGAGGGTGGTGGTGGTGGGTGGGTTGTGTGAGAGAGGTCACAACTACAACTCCCAACATGCCCCCATGTCCACACGGAGGGTGGTGGTGGGTGGGGTGTGTGAGAGACCAGCACTGCAACTCCCAACAGGCCCCCAAGTCCACAGGGAGGGTGGTGGTGGTGGGTGGGGTGTGTGAGAGAGGTCACAACTACAACTCCCAACAGGCCCCCATGTCCACAGGGAGGGTGGTGGTGGGTGGGGTGTGTGAGAGAGGTCACAACTACAACTCCCAACAGGCCCCCATGTCCACAGGGAGGGTGGTTGTGGGTGGGGTGTGTGAGAGACTAGCACTACAACTCCCAACAGGCCCCCATGTCCACAGGGAGGGTGGTGATGGTGGGTGGGGTGTGTGAGAGAGGTCACAACTACAACTCCCAACAGGCCCGATGTCCACAGGGAGGGTGGTGGTGGGTGGGGTGTGTGAGAGACCAGCACTACAACTCCCAACAGGCCCCCATGTCCACAGGGAGGGTGGTGGTGGTGTGTGGGGTGTGTGAGAGAGGTCACAACTACAACTCCCAACAGGCCCCCATGTCCACAGGGAGGGTGGTGGTGGTGGGTGGGGTGTGTGAGAGAGGTCACAACTACAACTCCCAACAGGCCCCCATGTCCACAGGGAGGGTGGTGTTGGTGGGTGGGGTGTGTGAGAGACCAGCACTACAACTCCCAACAGGCCCCCATGTCCACAGGGAGGGTGGTGGTGGTGGGTGGGGTGTGTGAGAGAGGTCACACCTACAACTCCCAACAGGCCCCCATGTCCACAGGGAGGGTGGTGGTGTGTGGGGTGTGTGAGAGAGGTCACAACTACAACTCCCAACAGGCCCCTATGTCCACAGGGAGGGTGGTGGTGGTGGGTGGGGTGTGTGCGACAGGACACTGAAAAGTAATGTATGTCAATCAAAACATGTCATGTCCAAAGTATTGATCATCAAAATCTTTTCCCACAGGTGATCGCAATTTGACTGGTGAAACCAGCAACCCGCCGCCACACTCTCCTCACTCACATCCAGGACTCTCTTGTGACGATGCCACAGCCAGCTCCGGTGCGGAGGAGGGAGCGGGCCAATGCACACAGCCAGGGCCATCTGGCTCACTGGAAATCCCTGCCTCAACACCCGTGGCCTGTGTCACTCCTGCAACACCTGCCACAGTGAGCTGTAGACCCACCACCACCACCACCTCCACCACCACCATTACCACCACTCCTGCCTGTGCCACCCTGCCTGACCCACCGCAAGACGCAGGGCCATCAACATCCCAGGCAAGCAGGGAGAGTGGACGGGAAAGGAGAGAGCCGAGACAACATCCCCGAAGCAGGAGTACCTCACACCGGCGAGCTGGGGAAGGACACCCACCCCATCCTGCCGCTGAGACACTGGAAGCCCTCGGCAGAGTCCAGGCTTCCTTTGACCGTGGGCAGGGACATGCTGATCGTGCCCACCAGGACTCGGTTGATAACACCAATGTGTTGCGGTCCATTGACAGCGGCCTTGGCCAAATAGTGGACCTCCTGGGCCAGCACACATCACTGTGGAGGGTATGGTTAGACCGCAACACCCCCCCTGACCCCCCCCCCTCAACCAAGTGTCCAGCCGCCACGGTCTGCAACACCACCGCCACCTGTGCCCCTGGACATGGATGTGGCCCCTGAGCAACCTGCCCCACAAGCTGACTCCGTAGCGCCGTCCGAGGCTGGATGGAGCTGAGAGCAGTGGGGATGCTCCATCTACACGCTCAAAGAGGGGCCGACAATGACTGTAACACTGCCTGAGGCTGCCATCCACCCGCAAACTATCCTGTCCCACTACGCCAAGTATTGGCACAGGTCTGCTGGACTAGCGGGACATCACCCAATGTGGTGTCAGCACGGACATTTCATCTACCATGACCTTCAACTCACACTCCCCCACCCAACACTTACTTGTATATATCCACCAGCACCAATGCACAACCTGTAAATAAATTTCACTTACACACTCAATGATGTGTTGCCTCCATGTTTATTCACATGATTGTCTCAGAAACAGACCTGATCAGGTGCAGGGAACCATGTCGTACAGAATCCTGCCGCTGTGGGAGTGACCCAGGGAAAATCAGAGACAGCAAACACACGTCAGATAAGTGAATCACAGCCATCACAACACGCAGCAGTGCAAAATTCCACAAACCACACACATCACAAATTCAGTGGGTGAGAGGACACACATCATGGAGACTTGCATGTCCAGAGAAATAAACACACATACATAACATACCAGAACAGGCAGCTGATGGACACCACATCCACACACCACCAGCAAACATACATAACGCATTGTCAACCGGCACAGGAGGTAGTCACTCACATTCAAGGGAAATAGCGATCAATGAGCTGACGCCTCTGGTTCACACCTTCCTCCTCACCACTATCCTCATCAGTCGACATGGGTGGGATGGGAGGCCGAGGAACTTGTTGGTCTTCAGGGTCCAAGATCAGTTCAATGTTATTGCGCACTGCCAGGTTGTGGAGCATGCAGCAGGCAAGCACGATCCTGCATACTTTGCCTGGTGAGTAAGGCAGGGCCCCTCCGGTCTTATCCAGGCACCGAAACCTGGATTTTAGCAGTCCAAAAGTACTTTCCACCACTCTACGTGTCCTTCGATGGGCATCATTGTAGCGCATTTCACCCGCTGTAGTAGGATTACGTATGGGACTCAGGAGCCAGGGCCGGTTTGGGTACACCGAGTCGCCTATGTAGGGGGATGACAGACACAAATATCACAACCAGAATTGGTGGGTACCCCATGCCACACAGAAATCACAAATGTCCCCACAGCATACTCACCAACAAGCCACGCGTGTCCTGGACGCAGATTTGCCATCAGTTGGGGGACAATGCTGCTCCGCATGATGTGGGAGTCATGTGCGGAGCCTGGAAATCTTGCACACACATGGGAGATGATGTTGTCGGCCAGGCACACCACCTGCACGTTGAGCGAATGAAAGTGCTTGCGATTCCTATATACCGGCTCACATGCCCGTGGTGGAATGAGAGCGATATGTGTGCCATCAATGGAACCCACTACGTGTGGTATCTGACCCAGTGCATAGAAGTCTGCTTTGACAGCTGCCAACTCTGCCGGCCGTGGGAAATGGATGTAGTCATCCTTGTACAGCATCATGGCTTTTAGAACATCCCAAAGTACCATGCTGAACATGGACTGTGACATCCCCCCGGCATGTCCAACTGTGTACTGAAAGGTGCCAGTAGCAAAAAAGTGTAGTGCCGCCATCACCTTAGCTGTGGGTGTAATGGAACCAGGATACGTCCTTCGTGGCTGCAGATGAGGAGACAATTGGTCTACAAGCTCCATCAATTGACGTCGATCGAGCCAGAATTTCCTGATCACCTCCTCGTCAACCATATCCTGCAGCACAGTGTATGGGCGATGGACATTTGGAGCCCTCCTGTGTGGGAGTAGATGTAATATAAGTCAACTTACAAACAACGCATGTCTTTGCAACTCCATCACATGTAAGCCAACACTAGCAAGAAGATAAATGTTGTGGACAATAGTCATATGTGTGACATCTCAGAAAGTAACGACAATACGGAGTGCCCTATGAACAATGTGCAGCCACTAGCAACATGAAGTGTGTCAACATTTACAATGCAACTTAGTCTCATGTCAACATTACTGCCAACAAGACATGTGTAAGGACCCAAATGTGTACAAGCCTCATCACAGACACACATGCACAAACAACAGGCAACACATATACACAGAATGCATGTGTACCCCCACCATTGTTATTAGCACACATAAACTACACACTGTCAACAGATTCTGACTGTGGCGAGACAGGCCTGATGTACAGTGTAGATGTGAAGTATTTGAAACGTGTGTAGGGAAATACAAGACGTCAACACGTCGACATGCACATGTGTAGCACAGTGTGTGCACATCAATGGGCATAGTATGAACACACATGATATAGTGCATTACATATGGCAGGTCATGACCCCCCCTTACAGTCACGTTGCATCATCCACTGTACACCGGCCGTGGCAGGCCCGGTGCTCAACCGCCGTGCCAGGCATGTCACCCACCGCTGTGCCAGGCATGTCACCCACCGCCGGGCCAGGCCGGGTGCACAACTGCCGTGCAAGGCATGTCACCCACCGCCGTGCCAGGCATGTCACCCCCGCCGGGCCAGGCCCGGTGCACGACCGCCGTGCCTGGCATGTCACCCACTGCCGGGCCAGGCCCGGTGCACGACCGCCGTGCCAGGCATGTCACCAACCGCCGGGCCAGGCCCGGCGGTGGATGACATGCCTGGCACGGCGGTGGGTGACATGCCTTGCACGGCGGTTGTGCACCGGGCCTGGCCCGGCGGTGGGTGACATGCCTGGCACGGCGGTGGGTGACATGCCTTGCACGGCGGTTGTGCACCGGGCCTGGCCCGGCGGTGGGTGACATGCCAGGCACGGCGATTGTGCACCGGGCCCGGCCCGGCGGTAGGTGACATGCCAGGCACGGCGGTGGGTGACATGCCTTGCACAGCGGTTGTGCACCGGGCCTGGCCCGGCGGTGGGTGACATGCCTGGCCCGGCGGTGGGTGACATGCCTGGCCCGGCAGTGGGTGACATGCCTTGCACGGCGGTTGTGCACCGGGCCTGGCCCGGCGGTGGGTGACATGCCAGGCATGGCGGTGGGTGACATGCCTTGCACGGCGGTCGTGCACCAGGCCTGGCCCGGTGGTGGGTGACATGCCTGGCACGGCGGTTGTGCACCCGGCCTGGCCCGGCGGTGGGGGACATGCCTGGCACGGCGGTGGGTGACATGCCTGGCACGGCGGTTGTGCACCGGGCCTGCCACGGCCGGTGTATGGTGGATGATGCAATGTGACTGTAAGGGGGATCATGACCTGCCATTTCGATATCCATAATTACAAGTATGTGTTGGCCATCACCTCCCCCGCGGAAGGCGTGCACCGCCATGGTGGCGCCACTGATTGAACATTGTTGCAAATGATGTAACCGTCGCGGAGTGCGCACTTGCGGCAGCCAATGGGAAGAGGTAACGCTGGCTGCGTATGCGCCATCGACAATGGCGGAAACAGTGCACCACCACACCAGGGCCTGTCATTGGGCCTTTTCGAATGAGGCTTCCAGGGGGAACCAATAGCTGGCCACGGGAGCCACTGACCTGGGCTCTGGGCCCTATATATGTGTGACTTTCACAAGCACACATTCACTGCTTTGATCCAGTGCTGCCTGTGACCATCACCTCGACCTGCTGCTGCTGAGCTGACCAACGGCTGCTGCCTGTGACCATCACCTCGACCTGCTGCTGCTGAGCTGACCAACGGCTGCTGCCTGTGACCATCACCTCGACCTGCTGCTGCTGCCTGTGACCATCACCTCGACCTGCTGCTGCTGAGCTGGCCAACAGCTGCTGCTGTTGTGCCACTGTCCAGGACCTTGCCATGCAGGGAGTGCGAGAGACCCGGTCGCGTCCCTTCACCGCAGCGGAGCTGGATGTCCTTGTGGACGGTGTGCTCAGCCACTACCAACGGCTCTACGGTGCACCCGGACAGGTGGTAAGTACAGTGGTGTACATGTTGTTGGTCATGAGGTGTTCAGTGGCTCCTGTCTTCTGCAGGCCTGGCGGTGTGCTGTGGGACGTTCACATGTGTAGTGCTGAGCATGGCTGCATGTAGAAACGTGTTACTACGATGTTTGTGCAGGTCATACTGTCCACTTACTGTACCCTCTTGTCTCCCATCATGGCAGGTAAAGCTGCACGTTCGCAAGGCCGTGTGGAGGACGATAGCACGTGATGTACGGGCAGTGGAGGGGTTCAATAGACGACACACACACTGCCACAAGCGCTGGGACGACATCTTCAGGCTCAGCAAGAATGTCGCGGAGATGACACTGGGGATGATTCCAAGATCTACACGTCTGGCCCGCCGCACCATGACCCCTCTTATGCACCGTATCATTGCTGTGACGCATCCTGACCTGTCCGCCCAGCTGAGTGGGGAACAGCAGCACACTAGCGGTAAGCAGATTGTATGTGTATGTTACTTGGGCATGCAATGCATGTATTGCTGCTCGGACACAGTAGTGGCTTCCGTGGTGCGTATGTTTATCTGAAATACCATGCTGGTGCCATTAGCGGAGTAGGCGTTGGCATCCATGTCCGCCAGGTGGACAGCCCACTTGCATGGAAGTTGAGGGTTCCAGGACATGCCGTTGAGGTCTGTGGTCCCATGGCATGACATGTGTGCAGATAGTAGGGGTGGGACGTGTGCAGGATGTGTGCTACATGTACAATGTATGTAATGGAATCCTAGATCTGTTGTCCTTCAGTACGTGAGTGTGGCACTTACTCACACCGCGTTTCTCTCTATTTCAGCTTTGGCAGAGGGCACTGACCCACAGACGACGGAGATGAGTGGTGGCAATGCTTCCGAATCAGAGGTCACGCACACGCAGACTGACACTGAAGGGGGAAGCCCCGGAGAGGGGGACAGGACCGTCCCTGAGGACTTGCATGTGGAAACACCATCGCCCTCATCCTCAGAAAGTGTTGGTGAGTCTGCACTGTTGGCACAGACAGGGAGTGGGCAATCGACACCTTCAGTCGGGACACAGCACACAGGGCCCACACTGCCACCCACTGCAACATGTACTGCTCGTGCTCGCCAGAGGAGGGGGAGCAGAGTTGCCTTCGGTGCAGGAACTGCCGCCCCTGCCCCAGTGACACAAAGTGCACTTTGTGCCGAGGCTGTTGATCTGCTGCGACAGCTGTATGTGGGGCAGACCAACATGATCAATGCATTCCAAGACCACAATAGGAAGTTGGGGCAGGTGGTGGCATTCATGGAGGGGATGCATGGCGATGTTGCTGGTCTCCACAGAACAGTTCAGTCATTGGCAAACACTGTGTCCTCAGCCATTGTACAGTCGCATACACAGGGTGCTACTTCTGTACAACCATCCACACCACTTGATGTTACAGGGGAGAGTGAGTCTTCAGACCAGGCCTCTTATTCTGGTTATTACACTAGGAGCAGCCACAGGCAGCAAGGCAGGGCACGGAGGGCACAGACACCCTCCCCTAAGCCTGTGATCTCTTTATCCGAAGACGACGTGTCCAACACTGGAGTTGACAGACAGGATCATGTAGGGGTGTGTATGGAAATGGATTCACATGCTACACAGCCATCCCCCACCAACGTGACTCCCAAGCCAAGGCCACCTCCCAAGAGCAGGGACACTACCAAGGACAGTACCAAGGAAAGGGCACCTCCCAAGAGCAGGGACACTCCCAAGGACAAGGACAGTACCAAGGAAAGGGCACCTCCCAAGAGCAGGGACACTCCCAAGGACAAGGACAGTACCAAGGAAAGGGCACCTCCCAAGAGCAGGGACACTCCCAAGGACAAGGACAGTACCAAGGAAAGGGCACCTCCCAAGAGCAGGGACACTCCCAAGGACAAGGACAGTACCAAGGAAAGGGCACCTCCCAAGAGCAGGGACACTCCCAAGGAGAAGGACAGTACCAAGGAAAGGGCACCTCCCAAGAGCAGGGTCACACCCAAGGACAAGGACAGTACCAAGGTAAGGGCACCTCCCAAGAGCAGGGTAGCTTCAAAGGAGAGGGACACTACAATGGACATGTCTGCACCCAGGGACAGGGCACCGGCAAGGGATCAGGGCCATTCCAGGGACAGGACACCTCCGACGTCCAAGGCACATCCCATGGCCAAGGGTTCTCCCATGGACACGAGCACCATCAAGGACAGGCATATTTCACCCCTGGCTGCACTGAGGATGATGTTTAAGGAACGTACAACACATGTATCAGCGGTGGAGTCCCCCCATACCTCTACTCCCATCCACGCCCCGCTAAAGCAGAGGAAGGAGTACACTGTTCTTGCATCCCCCATTACACATGATGCAGAGGGCAGAAGGCAGGCACACAGCAAACGGCAGGCAGGGTCCAGCACGTCCCCAGAGAGCAGACCACCACAAGCACATGATACACCATTGATGTCTGGTGATGCCACTCCACTTACCAGTCCAGGCATGTCCGGGGTGCCCCTACGTTTCACAAAGAAACGGAGACACACACCAGTGAGACCTGAACACCCCAATGTCGCTCCAGTACAGCTGTCCCCAGCTCCCAGAGCCACCCTGCCTCCTGGCCCATACAGCCCTGTGGCTCAACATTTCAGCAGTCCTAGTGGCTCAGCTGCTGTTCACTCACATGTGTCAGGTGCAGGCATGGTATTTGTTGGTCAGTGTACAGGGACATGTCCGGCCAGTGTGTCTGGGTCTATGGCACATGTTTTTTTTTTGTCAAAGAAAGGAACTTCGGGAGGAAAATTTTTATTGGGGTCCAGTGTGCATGTCCAGGACAATAGTTTAGCAAAATAAAGCACAGAGTTCCCCAGAAAGACTGAGAAGGAAGAGTGTGTATGTGTATAGGGAAAGACAAGAGGGGAAGGAAAAGGGGATTCCCCTCTTGGGAACTAGAACCCTCACACACCCAGCAAGCTAGGTGTCATGCTTCATCATATGGGTCCTGCTCCTTGTCAGACTGGCGCTGCAATGTCTGACGGGCACCCGCGAAGGGGCTCTTTAGCGGAGATCTTTTGTTCCAGCCATATGGTGCATGCGTGTGAGAGGGCAGAAGAAGTGTGTAGTCGTAAGAAGGTGGTGGTGATTAAAAAAGGTGGGTCAGTCCACAAGGATTTTTAATAGCGTGGCTGACTCCCTTGGTTAAAAAGGTGGGAGGGGAGATAGAACGCTACGGAAGTAAGTGGCGGAGGTATCTACAACCCTCTGGTTAGGTCGACATGTTTCATGCTAAACTAGCAATTCTTCAGGACCTTGGTGACTACTACTACACAGTGAACTAAAAAGCTTGTATACAACCTTGACTTGGTTGGTCTGTGACACATGTGTCAGTCAGTAGATCGGTGGCTGTGTCTCACACTCCTGTTGCTGGTGCTGGTGGTGTGTCTGGGTCTATGGCACATGTGTCAGTCAGTAGATCGGTGGCTGTGTCTCACACTCCTGTTGCTGGTGCTGGGTGTGTGTCCGGGTCTATGGCACATGTGTCAGTCAGTAGATCGGTGGCTGTGTCTCACACTCCTGTTGCTGGTGCTGGCAGTGTGTCTGGGTCTATGGCACATGTGTCAGTCACCACAGCTGTGTCTGTGTCTCACACTCCTGTTGCTAGTGCTGGCGGCGTGTCTGGGTCTAGGGCACATGTGTCAGTCAGTAGATCGGTGGCTGTGTCTCACACTCCTGTTGCTGGTGCTGGCGGTGTGTCTGGGTCTATGGCTCATGTGTCAGTCAGTAGATCAGTGGCTGTGTCTCACACTCCTGTTGCTGGTGCTGGCGGTGTGTCCGAGGCGAGTTGTTCAAGCAGTCCACCTGATTCTGTGGTGTGAGGTCTAGTTGGCATCAGTCACATCTCATTTAAGTTTGTGTGTAGATTGCGTATGTAACCAGCTATGTTTTATTAGTCTCCTTGTGACGGGTCGCTTGACACACGTACTTGGCTAGCTAATGATGTACCTGCTGTGTTGTCCACAATGCCCTGTTGCTGTTCTTATACTGCATTCTGCCCTCTCATATGCTGCCAATGATGTACCTGCTCTGTTGTTTACAATGCCCTGTTGCTGTTCTGATAATGCATTCTGCCCTCTCACGTGCTGCCTCTGATGGACCTGTTCAGTACAATGGACTGTTGATGCACTTAGCCCCTCTCACGTGCTGCCTCTGATGGACCTGCTCTGTTGTCCACAATGCCCTGTTGCTGTTCTGATACTGCATTCTGCCCTCTCACGTGCTGCCTCTGATGGACCTGTTCAGTGCAATGGACTGTTGATGCACTTAGCCCCTCTCACGTGCTGCCTCTGATGTACCTGCTCTGTTGTTCACAATGCCCTGTTGCTGTTCTGATACTGCATTCTGCCCTCTCATATGCTGCCAATGATGTACCTGCTGTGTTGGGCACAATGCCCTGTTGCTGTTCTGATACTACATTCTGCCCTCTCATATGCTGCCAATGATGTACCTGCTGTGTTGGGCACAATGCCCTGTTGCTGTTCTGATACTGCATTCTGCCCTCTCATATGCTGCCAATGATGTACCTGCTGTGTTGTCCACAATGCCCTGTTGTTGTTCTGATACTGCAATCTGCCCTCTCACGTGCTGCCAATGATGTACCTGCTCTGTTGGGCACTATGCCCATGCTCTTGGATTTTCTGATATTATGCACCTATTATGTTGAATAAAGCTAATGTATCATGTTTAGTGGTTTGTCGCTGTCATTCCTGGTTGTGTACTTCTATTGTGTATATTTTGGTGTGTTCGTCATTGTATTTCCTGTGACATGACACTCCCCCTCCCAACGTCACAGCCCTGCCAGGTACTCCCCTTCCGGAAGTAAATGGTGTGTAACGTACCTGCGACGTCGTCGATGATGGTCCATGACTTGCTGGTAGAGGATCGCGAAGAGTATCGGAAAAGCGTGTAGTGCTGGGTCCATGTGGGCGAGCTGCTTGTGGTGGGTATCTTCGCAATGTGTGGTTTGTTAGCTGTGGGGAATCCGCCGTGTTCAGGCAGGCTGTTTTTCCGCAGCGGTTTTATGTGTGTTTTCCGCCATCGTGATTTGGGACACGGTCGGAGACGTCATTCCGTACGGCGGTGTCTCTGGATTGGTTACGTCCGCCGCGGGGTCGGGTGTAATTCCGCGGCGGTGCGTTATCTTCCGCCGCGTACGGAGTTTTGAAAGTTTTTCCCATCCTAATATGGCGGTCGGACTGTCCACGGCAGGCGGACGGAAAAGGGCTTTTTCCGCCTACTCCAGGACGGCGGACGTCCTCTGTCCGCCATCCTAATGAGCCCCTATCTCTTTATAAAAGTCCCAAAGTGGAAGGTCCCCAAGGTTACCATCACAACTATCTCGATCCAAAACTATTCATACATGTGTATAGGAATCATATTTGGCAAGGATTCCTACATCATGCACCTTCCAAATAGTGATTCCTTATCTGTTTCTAAACCCTTTTAAGAAGTCGGTTAAAAGTTACAGAATCCAAAAATAGGTTTAGTACATTACAGAAAAGCATTTTTGCAGGTGTAAACTCTGAATTGTAGAGTTTGTGCCTTTGTTATGGGGTCCCAGCTGCCTTTGTTGAACTGCACTAGAATCGCACCAGTCCTACATGCCTCTTTTTCCCGGTCCTGGGGGCTGTGGCGCTGATCATTTGCCCCTGCCTCCATCGCCCAAACGGTCAGAGGGGACCGCATTTCTCAGCCTTCCATTCGTGGCGCTCGGCCACCAGCGTCATCAGCCGGCGCCAGAAGGCGCCTCAAAGGCGGCATCGGGCTTCCGCAATGCGGGTCCCGCCTTGCCTTTGTTAAAAATGCACTAGAATCGCACCAGTCCTACCTGCCTCTTTTTCCAGATCCCGGGGGCTGCGGTGCTGATCATCATTTGCCCTTGCCTGCCTCCATCGCCCAAACGGTCAGAGGGAACCACATTTCCCAGCATTCCATTCGTGGCGCTCGGCCACCAGCGTCATCAGCCGGCGCCTCAAAGGCGGCTGCAGACTCCCGCAGCACGGGTCCTTCCTTGCCTTTGTTGAACTGCACTAGAATCGCACCAGTCCTACCTGCTTCTTTTTCCCGGTCCAGGGGGCTACGGCGCTGATCATCATATGCCCCTGACTGCATCCATCGCCCAAATGGTCAGAGGGAACAGCATTTCCCAGCATTCTGTTGTATGTTATTATTCGTAGTTGACGCGCACGCTAAGTACACGCGTCAACAACTAATAATACTCACGTGATGTGTTGCCTTTTAAAATGCTTCCGTGTGGGTGAAGGAAGTTGTGGGTCGCGTGGTGTGTGATGTTTTGAAAGGGAGCGAATGGTGGTTGGCGGTGAACGGGGGTTTACCGGCATTCAGAGGCTGGAGACGCTGGATCTTGGATATCGTAATAAAGACCTCGTTACTTGGAAATACTGGATTTGTGCATTTTTTCTTTCCTGCAAAGAGATTCACTTTTTTCCACATTGGTGACGATCGGGAATGCACTCCAACGTTGGTTTTATAATAATTTGTGATTTAAAAGCAATTTCTTGAGGATTTATATACGTGGCTTGTTTTCATTGGATACCTTCCAAAGCAGTTGCCTTGCTAATTGCTATTGGATATTGTGAACGAACGCCATTGGACAAACAACATAACAGTGTTTTCTTTCACTGCTTTTCATTGGATGATGTATGAACACCTCATTGGATAAAGGTTCATCATCCAATCCTGCAATTTCAAAAAGGACATTCATCCTCTTTCTTACATTCGGGGCCAAATTGGATTGTTTTCTAGCGCTAAATTGGGTAAACTCAAACTTAATCGCAACCTTACGTATATTCACCCAATCCCAACGGCAGCGCTGTGGACTGCGAGAACAACTGTAAGTAAACTACTGTGACACGCACACATTATTCAGCGTGTTATATGCCATGAATAACGAAGGGAAAGAAGTTTTTATTTGGTTTACATTTGGCATACATAGAAATTAACTGTTTAATTGTGTTTTATACAAAGATAGTATACAGGAATCCAAAATATGTCAGGAATTCAACCGCCACCTTCATTTTTATCTATACCAGGTGATCCCCAAATTGAGTGGGAAATATGGGAAGCAATGTTTTTAGCATATGTGGATGTTCTTGAAGGAGAAGAATGTGAAGCAGACAGGAAATTAGCTTTACTTAAACATTGTCTTGTAGGTATTGCTCTTAAGGAATTCAAAAGTCTACCTCCTTTGAGTAACACTTCAAATTTGAATAAATATCAAATTGCTTCTAAACAACTTGCCATCAGATATGGGAGAAAAATAAATCTGGTCATGGAAAGATTCAAATTTTACTCTAGGAAACAAAATAGTGATGAGTCTATTGACAATTATGTTTCTGCTTTAAGAGCATTGGCAGTTACATGTGACTTTGAACATATTAATTATGACCAGGTATTAAGGGACCAGATTTTAACACGCACTAATAATAAAAAAAATACAGCAAAGGCTATGGACCACTACAGACATGTCGCTCAATGCGGCAATTGAAATAGCAGAGTCAATTGAACATTCAGAGAAGTTCGTAGATGAAATTAGATCAAGCGTTAAGTCTGATGTGCATATTGTCAATAAGGAGAATGACAAGCAAAAAGATATGGATAAACAAAAAAAGTTTATAAATCAAAGGAATGATAATCAATAATGCTGTCCAGAATTTATAATGACTATATGCTTGCCAGAGCACTGGACAATGTCCGTGAAGGATCCCGAACCTTCCATTTTATCCAATTTAAAGACACTTACACCATGGAATGTGTATTGAATGATATCATGCCTCCCTTAACAAGGAAATTATTTTTGCAGTGGAGGTATAGGACATTACCTTTGGGGTCCTTTACTAAAGGATGGTCGAGCCAATCCGGCACCGGGACATGTCCTATCTGTGCCAGTACACAGGAGACCGATGTGCATGCTGTATTTATGTGCCCAGCCTATCGAAAAAGCAGAAAGTATTGGATTGTTCCGCTACTCAAAAACTGGGGTTTTAGACAACTTTTACCAGCTTACAGAGTTTTAAAAACTGACTTATCCTCGGTAACTGTTCTGGCAATGTCAAAATTTTTAACTGCAATGTGGGTTATACGTGCTAGGCTGCTAAAGGGCACGGGGAGGCAGAGCTAACCAATTTACCCCGCTTCAGCGATTTATCTTTTAAATTTACTGTGGACCATTCTGGTTTTTATTTTTTATGTTTTTTAAAAATGTGTTTATCACTTGGTTTTAATGATGTAATAGTTATATGTATATCTTTTATGGTCCTGTGACCGAAATAAAGATTTGATACAGATAATCAATACAAAACAGGAAATTAGAATAGATGGCAAAAACCAGATTTAAGGATGAACAATTGGCAAAGACCAGATTCAAGAATGTATAGTACTTATTGTTTCAGATGTCGGAGTGGCTCTCATTTTGGGAATTCTAAGTCATGCCCAGCTTTGGAGAAAGTGTGCACAACATGCAATAAAAAAGGGAATTTTTCAAGAGTATGTAGATCAGCTCCAAGGAGAATCAGTTTCATTCATGGACAAGAGCAAGATGATACAAGTGCCTGTGAATTTGATGTTAACACTATAATGTGTATAAACAAAAACACGAGCTGTAAGCAATTTTCCTCTTGTGAAATCATTATTGATGGAATTTCAACTAAAGTATTCGTTGATTCTTGTTCATGGTATACTATTCTACCTTGCACCTTGGTTGAATCTAATTGGCCTAATGTCAAACTGATACAACCCGACATAGCGCCTAGTGCCTACACCGGTCATAAATTAAAGCTTAACGGATATTTTATAGCTGAACTGAATTTTAAGAACCGCAGTACACGAGGGAAAATTTATGTTACAAAGGCTGGAGAATCACTACTTGGTTGGCCACATCAGGAGCAACTTGGCATTAAACTAGATCCTAATGCTGATCTACCTGTGTATTCTATTGATGATTCTATTCTGTCAATAAGTAGTGGGGATTCATTAATTTCAGAGATCAAAAGGAAATGTCCTACATTGTTTTGTTATAGTCTAGGCAAGTACAAAGGATTTGAACATCGCATAAAAGTACATTCCAATGCTTTACCTATTCGCCATAAAGTCAGGAATGTCTCACTGTCATATAGAATTAAATTGAAGGAAATGCTATATGATATGTGCGTAAAGAAAATAATAGAACCTATTGAGTCATCCCCCTGGGTTTCTCCAGTAGTGATTTCAATTAAATCTGGAGGAGATCTTCGTCTGTGCATAGATTTACACAGTTTAAACAATGCTATCTGCGTGGATTCACATCCTCTGCCAAATTTACATGAGATAGTATCGACGTTTGATAATGCACAAGTGTTTTCTTGTCTGGATCTTGCAAGTGCAGATCACCAAGTAGTCCTTCATGAAGATTCAAGGGATTTAACTGCTTTTATGACGCCTGAAGGTTTATATAGATTTTGTAGAATGCCTTTTGGCTTAGCTAGTGCTGCTGCGGTCTTCCAAAGGTTGATGAAGGAAACTTTAAATGGTCTAACAGGAGCAGTGGCCTCCAAGATGATATTTTGGTTTTTGGCAAAGATGATAATGAACATGATAAAAATGTAATGCAGGTACTAAATGCTCTTTCGAACAAAGGTTTGACACTCCGTGCTGACAAATGTATATTCAGAAAGAAGGAAGTGGAATATTTGGGTCATTGCATAAGTGGAAATGGAATCAAGCCTAAAGTGTCACATTTGGAAAATATCAGCAAAGCACCTATTCCTCAGAACAAGGACCAATTAGTAGCCTTTTTGGGGTTAGTAGAGTTTTACGCTAAGTTCATTCCAAACTATGCTAGTGTAATTGAACCTTTTAGGTCTCTTTTAAAGAAAAATGCAAAATATGTATGGACAGACTCTATGACAATGACGCTCAATACTGTAAAGGATATGATTGTCAAGGCTCCTTGTCTTAAACCATTTGTCATTGGGAAAAAATGTATTGTGATGGTTGATGCAAGTGATTGTGGTTTAGGGGCTGTTTTGATCCAAGAGGAATGGGGTAAAGAATGAATGGTAGCGTATGCGACTAGAACATTAAGAGAGTCCGAACGTCATTATTCTGTGATTGAGAGGGAGCTTTTAGCGTGTGTTTGGGGGGGTTGAACATTTTAGACCATTCTTGTGGGGAACTAAATTCGTTATTAAGTCAGACTATAAGCCTTTAGTGCACATATTATCACCTGGTGGGGGACGTACGCTTTCATCAAGATTAGCTAGACTTTCTTCCAGGTTGCAAAACTTTCAGTACTCTTTAGAATATGTTCCTGGAAAATCTAATATTCATGCTGATTGCATGTCAAGACTTCCCTTAGCATGTAAGGATTCAGACAATGTTGATAAGGATGAATGTGAAGTAGCTTATGTTGTAGGTGATGTGAATTTAGTATTTGGTGAGGACTCAGTAGTACAGGAACAAACTTGGAATGAGGAAATGGATAAAGATTTAGAACTTAAGGAAGTAAAGAAATTCATATTGGGTAGCTGGCCAGAAGGGAAAAGACTTGAAGGAGGTTTAATGAGTTTTCATAAAATTAAAGATGAACTAGCTGTGGAGAATGGTATCATGTTAAGAGGGGATAAAATTATCCCACCTTTTGGACTTAGGAAGAAATTTCTTGATCTGGCTCATGAAGGGCATTTTGGAATTTCGCTTACTAGAAGACGGTTGAAAGACAATTTTTGGTGGCCAGGGATTGATTCATATGTTGAACATCAAGTGAGGTCATGTGAATTGTGTACAAATAGTGATAAATCAGCCAAAGCTCTGTCTACTGTTCCATAACCTTCGAATTACCTGTTTCGCCTTGGAATAAACTTGGTATTGACATTATTGGGCCTTTTAGCATTTTACCACAACAATATTCATTTGGAATAGTACACATGGACTATTTTTCTAAATGGCCATAAATTAAAATGGTCAAAGAGGTTACTACTGATGCTATTGTACAATTTATGGATGACATTTTTTGTAGAGAAGGTATTCCCCATGAAGTTGTAACGGATAATGGGCCTCAATTCGTTAGCAAGCAGATGGAGAACTATTTTTCAAGATGTGGTATTTCTCATAAAAGATTGCAGTGTTCCATCCGGAAGTGAATGGTCAGATAGAGAGATTTAACCGAGTGGTCAAAGAAGCAATTCAATTGGCTGTTAAAGGGGGATTATGTTGGAACAAAGCTATTCAATCCATGTTGTTGTTATATAGAACAACTCCAAATGCTGTTACGCTTCTATCTCCTTTTGAGCTATTAAAAGGGCGTAAACCTAGTACACAGTTAGTACCATGGTGGTTGAAAAACAAGGATAAAGGTCGTATTGATTTTGCTGAGGTTGATTTCAAGGAAATTCGTAGGAAAGTTGATGCATATAAAATGAAAAATGATTTGTTAAAGAGGAAGACAAGTAGGGAGGTTTCTGTTCAAGTGGGAGATTTTGTGCGATTAAAAAAAGGTAATTTTGTACACAAGGGGTTAGCAAAATGGTCTGATCCTATAGAAGTAATCGAAGTATTCAGGAATGCAGTAAGGGTAATGGATGGAAGTGTTTGGAACTTCAGCAGAGTGTCTAAGTTCAGTAATGGGAAAAACATTTCTATTTATGATTCTTCAAACATATTCTTGAATGTTACAACTGAGAATATAGAGGAATCTGAGCCTATTACCTCTTTGAATGAATCCTGTGATTCTACTCCTTTTGATTTATTGAAAAGTTCAAGAATCTGCAGACCACCTATTAAATTCAAGGATTTTGTACTCACTGAAAAAAAAAGGAGGGAGGTGTGTTGTATGTTATTATTCATTGTTGAAGCGCACGCTAAGTACATGCGTCAACAACGAATAATACTCACGTGATGTGTTGCCTTTTAAAATGCTTCCGTGTGGGTGTAGGATGTTGTGGGTCGCGTGGTGTGTGATGCTTTGAAAGGGAGCGAATGGTGGTTGGCGGTGAGCGGGGGTTTACTGGCATTCAGAGGCTGGAGACGCTGAGTCTTAGATATCGTAATAAAGACCTGGTTACTTGGAAATACTGGATTTGTGCATTTCTTCTTTCCTGCAAAGAGATTAAATTTTTTCCACACTTTCCATTCGTGGCGCTCGGAAAACAGCATCATCAGCTGGCGCCAGGAGGCGCCTCAAAGGCGGCCGCGGGCTCCCGCAGCGCAGGACGTGCACGGGCGTGCCAGGGCCGAGGGCGGGCCTGTATGCGCCCGTCCGTGACAGAACGTGGCAGGGCAGGGTCACCCCGCTTTTGTTACGTGGAGAGACACACAAACTATGGTAAGAGAACTCCTACACCGTTATATTTATTCAACATCAAACAGATTGCAAAGATGGGCAAAAGGATGTTATTACAAGAAGCGGGGAAGAAGTTCATGAAGACTTTAAAGAATGCCCCAATAACGAAATATTTAACAAATGCAGTAGATCTCATAAATGATGAAATTATTCACGTAGAGGAGCAATTGGCAACAACAAAGACAGCCCTTGATGCAGGCTTTAACGGAGTCAATACCAAAGGGATAAAAGGAACCTCTAGTACTTGAAAACATTGTGAGAGATAGGGTCACGGAGCCAGACACGTGTAGCAAACGCTCATATAAGTCCGGATAATTATAATCCTCTCACCCATGTGTCCTAACCTCATCCCTGGAAATCTCAGAATTAACAGATGATTCCTCCCTGATATCTCCACCAGTGAAAAATAATGAAACAACCAGGCTGACATGTAGATAACTCAGTGGAAAAGCAAAAGTTCACATCTAAGGTTAAATTAACAGTTAAGCAAAAAAAGGGAGGGTGTAGTCCTGGGCAGATCAGAAAAGAACATCACTCTACAAAACAGAAACCCCCAGATCTTTAAATCCTTTGTAAAAAAAGTACATGGTAAAATGGACTGCATCGACAGACGACTAATGCAGGAGATCAAACAGATACAGAAGGATGTGGCTCATCTAACGGACATGGTTACCGAAATATTATCTCTTAAAGCAATAGGTAAAACACCTAATACCCCCAATACAGGACAAATTCAAATGGGAAGTGTAAAAGAAAAACCAAGTCTCGCTAACAGAACTAGCTCTGCAATATGTAGAGAGACGGAGATGAATATTACAGCTACATCAAAGGTCACTAACCTATCAACTAAAGATACAAGCAAACCCAATATAGACAAAGAAGATATTTATCATGATTCCTAAAAATTCGCCAATACACATGAAGAATAGCTCTTTATATCCTGTTAATAACTTGAAGGGGACATTAAACCTCCCACCTGAAGCAACACCGTATGTTATAGTTTTACATATTGTGCCTAAACTATTGAGAAACCAGAAGGAAACATACGATACCATGAAGAATCAAGTGGTTCCGTGGTTTTCTACTAATACTAATGTTAGGACACATATTCTATATCAGGATATAATCAGGTTAAGGAGAACTGACTGGCTGGGTACATCTAGGAAATCATGTCAGGGAGATTGTACTGTGATGAACTTTCGAAGTAAAAAATGAGTGGGTGACTTATTGAAAATCCTTATGTATTGTGAAAAAGGAGATTGTCTGGATGCTACTAGTTCTATAATGGCCGTTCCTTTGGGCTTTTTCTATAGGCCAAATTACGACAGTATTATTGCAAAGGTTAGATTTAATTTTTCTTTGTATGTGCTACTGCACAATAGATATGCGTCATTGCGGAGATGTAGCGAAATAGATTGAAATACAATTGCCGACCAACCATATGGGGTTACGGACCAAGTAACTGTTTGTGGTGTGTTAGATGTTGGTAGCACAGATGACACCAGGGAAATTGGTCTGGAAGAGCCTTTTTATAGTACCATGGGAGACGTCAATTTACGTAATTCAAACACCTACATGGAAAACCGAAAAGTAACATCGAATTTAGAGATCCCAGACATTCCTGTGCATGATCATAGTAATAAGACTCCCATTAGTAATTTGTCGAAAGATGAACCTAGATTACACCATAGAGAGTTCTTTAAAATTATGATGTGGAACATCGCAGGTATTAAAAATAAGATGTATGATACCCACTGGCTACAAATGCTGGATGGTTTTGAAGTAATATTGCTACAAGAAACCTGGTGTACTGAACAATTTGTACTAATGCCATTTCATCTAGGATGGGGAGGGTGAAGGGTGGTCTTGCCACATTAATTGCAGTTACTTCGCCCTTGACTCTAAAGAAAACCTTTATCACATCACAATACTATCAGTTTGTATATTTTTATTCCAATGGAAATCAGGCCATTGTTGTAATACATTTTTACAATAATCTATTTGATAACACAAAGAGTAAGGTAATTAGCCTATTAGAAAATGACTTGGACCTCTTCTTAAAGGGAGTTGCTGGGGATTATGTTTTAGTTTGGGTGGGGGATTTTAACTGTGTCAAATGTGATTATGAAGTAGGCGAACCTTACCAATATTGTGATCATTATGGTGACAAGACGCCAGATTTTTCGCATGATATGTATGGGGAAGCTATTAATAAGGCGGTGCATAAATATTATCTAACTGTTTTAGAACCTAATACATCAGAAGGAGAAACAAATATGCACACTTTTGTAGGAGCAAGGTCATCTTCAAATATAGATCAACTTATAATTTCAGCAAATGGTAGTAACTTGGTCAAAAATATTTTTGATAAATATTAGTTTGTATAGTGATCACCACCCTTTAAGTGGGATTTTGAAAATAAACTTGTCAATAAAATTACGCGGAAAGACAGCAGATGCTGACATTGATACCCAAGGAAATAATGGTGTTTTCATAAAATGGACGGGTGTTAATCCAGTTACATTCATGGAAAATATTAGAGAGAAAACTAAAAAAGACCTAGAAACCTGCTTGGATAGCTCCTCCACTAAAATAGCTACCATAATTGCTTTTTCTAATATTACTAAGGAAATTGCAGGTAATTTAACAACTATAAGGAGGAAAAAATCTTGTGATTTTAACCCAAGATGGTTTAGACATGAGTGTACGAGGCTGAATGGGGAACTGAAATTGGCTCTTAAACAAAAACCTAGAGACCCTCATAGGATTAGCACAGCAAGGAAAGATTATAAAAAAACCTTGGAAGAAAGAAAAAGGGAGATCCGTGAGGGGGCTGGGGAGAAACTAAACCAGGCAGCAGAGCTGAAAGATTCTGCCCTCTTCTGGAAGACAATTAACTACCCGTATTTTAAAGAGAAAAACAAAGTAAAGATTGATACTGTAGTTTCTGGAAGATTGTGTGTTACACTTCGAGAATGTTTTTAACCCAGAAGGTTTGAAAATAATTGACCGTAATCGAGAAAAGTTTTTAATAGTAGAACATATCAAAGCACTACCAATAACCATAGAAGAAATTAATTTATCTCTAAAAAAATGCAAATGGAAAAGCTGCAGGACCAGAAGGTGCACTCATAGATGTTTTTAAGTATAATATGGATTTTTGGACACCTATTTTATTGAATGTTTTTAATGCTGCTTTGGGAGACGCATTACCCTCCACTTGGGTTGAAAGTATTATCGTACCCATCTTTAAAAAGGGGGACAGATGAAAGGCAAATTGCTACCGCCCAATATCCCGTCTTGATTCCTCATCGAAGTTGATGGGCCGAATTATGTTGGCAAGGCTTGAAGAATGGGCTAGTGAAAACAAAATCTTGACAGAAGCCCAGTATGGTTTCAGAAAGGGTATTGGGACGGTAGAGCAATGCTTAAACCTAGATTTGTTAATAGGGAAGTATATACTGGCCAAGGAGGGGGCACTTCACTAATGTTTGTAGAACTCACTGGCGCCTTCGATTTAGTTAACCACCGAAAACTTTGACAAACACTGAAGGGGCTAGGGGCTCCCACTGAAATAATTTCGCTTATAACACAAATGTATGCCTTTTTTAACTACTAGCGTACAATACAGCAAGATGGGGGAATGTACACCTGATTTTATGGTAAAGCGTGGTATTAGACAGGGATGTGTTTTAGATCCCCTTCTATTTTCATTATATAAATAACGTGGATTCGTTTTTACAAAAAGTTGTTGCAGATGCCCAGAAAGTGGGAAAAAGCCCCACACCTGCTTTAATATACGGAGATGATGCTGTCTTAATGTCTAGGACCCCAAATGGACTGCAATGCTTAATAGAAAACATTGCCCTATATATGTTGGATAAAGATTTGCAGTTACACTTAAAGAAAACTTTTGTAATGACATGTGGGGCCAAGAGGCCAAAGCATAGACAACAACATGTGGGTGGGGTTTTTATCAACAGAGTGTCAACCTTTTCTTATTTAGGGATGCTATTCTGCAAAAATGGTACCTGGAACCAGCATATCGAATCAAGTAAAATGAAATTTTTAAGAACCACTGAGGACATTTTTAGATTCGCAGCAAAATTGGGAAACAAACCCATTAAGGAAATTTTAACATTGAATGGGAGCATGTGTGTCTCAGGGGTTTGTTATGGTGCAGCGATATGGGGGAGAGCAAACACAGGCGCACTACAAATTAAGGAAAACTAGTTTTTAAAAAGATTATTGGCTGTCCCTAGTGCTACTGCGAATATTATCGTACATAAAGAACTATTTGTACCATATCTAAGTGACACTACAAACATGGCAGGCCTTATACTTTGGCAAGGGATATGGGCAAAGGAAGAAACAAAGTTCACAAAAGATCTAATAATGGATTGCCTAGCTCTTGACCATAGTTAAAAAAATACCATGGCTGGAGTATATTTTTAAACTTTTAATGAAATGTAAAGTGAATATTGATAAAAATAATCCTATTACAATACAGGAATATAGTAAAAGTGATCTGAAATTAAGATACTTAACCGCAATGGGGCAGGAACGTCACATGGCTGCTAGTCAAAAACAGAGTATGGTTAGTTATTGTGAACGCCCGCTCATGAGAGGCATCCAGTTATATTTCACATTGGTAAGGAATACCCAGCATAGGTTCTACCTGACCAGGTTGAGGATGGGTACCTTACATTATTTAATTGCCTTTCCAAGTTCTGAAAAATGGTGCCATATATTATCTCATTGTCCTTCTGATGGTAAAACTTTATAATCAACACTGCATTTTATACTTTTTTTCCCTTTTTATAAGAGTATCCGGAAATCAGTTTTAAAACCCCTCTTTTTAAGAAATACACTTTTTTTGATTTCAAAAGTATTTTATTGGAAGTTTCAGTATCAAATGAAATGCAAATAGAGCATTACAACAAAACATTACGGTAGTACAAAAGAAACATTACAGTAGTACCACAGAGTAATGTAGTACAAAATAATACACAGTCGTTCAGACTGATACATACAGGCGTATTTAGCTGGCAATTAAGGAGGCACATGTATCTGTCTTTAGCACTAGGAAATGAAGTAATACAGATCAAAAGCGCGTAACAGCAGTATACAGTAGTATCAGTAATGTCATGGGATTGGAGCTCAGGGACACAGAACTCACAATCCTAGTAGGATAACGTCAAACTCACGACTTTCGGTAGTGTCTGCGCGGATTGATTGTGTAGAGAGGGGGGAAAAGATAGCTAAGGCGGTTTATGGGTGGTAAAATAACTGTCTAGGGTAGACCACATCCTTCTCTTAGGGGGGGCGCCATGGTGACTGTTGGAGTGCTATGTTATCAGCTCCTTGGAGGCTAATTACCCAATTGAGCCAGCAGGCAAAGTTAGCTTTGCTCGTATCCTTCCAGTTATTTAGGACTACCTTGACCGGTGCTATGAGCAGAAGATCCAGTAGTGTCCTTTCATCGGCATTTAATTATAAAAATGCGTTTAACTATGTTTGTAGTTTGGATAACGTGAAAACGATAAGTTCTGTCATTCGTTTTGTATATCTCTCAATTAGGAAGAGAAAAGAGTATGCAAATCTGGATGTACTGTTATACGAAAAACAGGACGAATAATTATAATTTACCTATGTATGTTTAATATATTTATATGCACTTATAATGCACTTATAGGCACCAGCACTTTATTGCATATATTGTGGCAGTTGTACTTCTGTATATATGGTACCTTTATGCGTTGACATCTTACTAAATTCATATTGATACTATCCCAATGGAAACCTCAATGTGTAACATTTATTTTAATTATGGGTATTGATTATATGATGTAATATGATTGTTTTTCGTTTATCTGTGTATCAGCATGCTTTTATGGTGTTTGTTTTATTTACACAGAATAAAGCTATTTGAATTGAATTGAATTGAATTGACTGAAAACATGCATTGTATTTCTGGTCCTTCGTTTCTTTCTTTGCCTCAGCAGCAGTGGTGAACCATGGGCTCTAGTGCAAGCAATGACAATTGCTTCCTTGACACCTGGCTGCTGGGTAGTAGAATCAGCAAGATTTAGGATTAAGTAGGCCTCTTTTGCCTATAGGCCCCAGTGGCATTGCACCCTGCTCAACAGATAAAACAAGTTAACCAAAGAGAATTTGTACACTACATCCATTTTGGAGGATGTACACGTCCTACCCTAGACAGGATTTTACCCCTGTTCTTGACAGAAGTAAATCTAACACATTTTCCAGGGGTCAGAAGTGGTTTCTGAAAACCCACAGGCAGGTATGTCTGTGGATGCACACAGCTTTTCATTGTATTCCTGTTGTGGAACACCCACACTCCACTCCCAGGGGTAAATTTATTGACACAAGAACCTCTTTTGAGTAAATCCTTTTGCAAGTGTAAAGCCAACGCTCTTGAATTGAAAAGTGCTTTGCACTGTAAAACAGGCTGTATATGGAAGAAAAACTAAAGTATGCAAGTAGCTGTGTGAATTGGGCCCGCTTAACTACAGGTCCACTGGAGCATTTTTCTTAAGAAATGGCTAAGCGACCTACAAAACATTGTTTTAATATAGATATACCCCAGATGCATCAACAACCCATTTTACGATTCCTTAATAGCGAAAAATACCGATTCGCTATTAAGGAATAGCAAAATGGAATGCATCAAGAAATCACTAAAAAAATAGCGATTTCTTAGAATTCCTTAATTGCGACTCGCAAATTGCGAGTCACAATTAAGGAATACCTCCCCATTCATTCCTATGGTCCTAGAGGCCCATAGGAATGAATGGGAAGACAATCTCAATTTGCGAATCGCAATTAGCAAATCGCAAATTGAGTTTGCGATTTCAAAGGTGCAGGGGTGTCCGAAGGACACCCTGTTGCACCCCTGAAATTGATCTGTGCACATATGTTGCGCACACACACTTTGAAAAATGCACTTTAGTGCATTTTTCAAAGTTTTTGCAAATTACCATGAAGTTGTACTTCATGGTAATTTGCGTGCCCTATTAGCGAATTCGCTATTTTTAAAACTTTCATGCATTGCATTTAAGGACTCTCAATTTGAGATTCCTTAAATGCAAATAATCGCAATTTAGCGATTTCTCAATTTGCGATTTTTGCATTTGGGATGATGTATCCCAAATGCAAAAATACCGGTCGCACCTTTGCGAGCGGATTTTTGTTTGATGCATCTAGCTGATAGAGAGCACATGTTTGCAATGTACACATTATAGTTAGCTATATGAAGTCAGCGATTGTAAGGTTGCAAATACAATATGTTAGCTAACTTAAGGACTCACTGCATTGCTTTCTCCAAATACACTATGTTTATACATCATTTAGATAGCATCATACACTCAGAAAAGTTCAAAAGTGAATTAAAACAGCACAAAAGGGAGAGGGGCTTTACAGTGTCTTACAAATACACTTCCACAAAAAGGCCTCATGCTCAAAGATTCCAAATACAAAATTGTAAATTGTGACTAATAACAAGTCACAATATGTGATATCTTATTTGTACTGCACTAAAATGGATTCAGTAAAAGTGCTCACAATTTGTGCAATGACTTCTGCTGAATGTATTGGCATAACGTGCACCGACTTCAACCAAATGTATTTGAATTTTGCGAACCGACCTATGTACTAATAGGTAGGTTCTCAAAAAACAGAATTGTAGTGGGTCGCAATTCGACCTAGCTCATTAAAAGGCATGAGGTAGGTCACAAATTGCAAGCCACTACAATTGGTCACAATCACAGGGGTGGTGGCCTGCTAAAGTCAGCAGATCACTATTTCCTTGATTGGTTTTAAATGAAGCAATCTTTTTTTTTAAATGCAGCCCGTTTTCATTAAAGGAAAACTGAATGCTTAAAAAAATTGAAACGTTAAGCAAACCTTTTTAGTGGTAGGCAGTGGTCCGATGGACCAACTCAAACTCATCAATGTATTCTCACACTCTTGAGTGATTCCTCAGTTAATAAACCTGCTCCAAATAACTGCTGCTCAAGAAACTTTCATGGGACAGCTCTGAGATGGCAGGTTTGTGTCCACATCTTTGACCAGCAAATGACTCAATTATTTGTCTCGCTGTCTCTCGGCACAGGTGAAGATAGCACCACTGTTGGACCTGGGGTTACCAGTCTACATAGGGTAGCGTGGCACAATTGGTAGGCTTATCTCAAAGGTTCATGTGTTAGTAACAAAACGTCCATCCACTCAAAAATAAGGACACCACACCAGTTTTTGGAAAAATACGAGATGTTTTATAAAAAGGATTCTGTATACTCTTGTTTTGTGCTCAGATGCTAAATCAGTACCACATTTACAGCTCAATCAGTGCATTTAAATTACTTGTTTCGCTTTTTGATAACTCATGGCATTCATAAAGCTTTACAGTACTTCAATTGATTTCCTTTTCCCCACTTTGGAAATGTTTCCACACATACCCCGTCACCTTAACTTCAGCCGGGATATCACAGTTTGATTGAGATAATCAGTCTGAATAACACGCTTCAATGGAGAAGCCGGATTGTACGTTACCCTGGGGTACTCATAGGCATAGGCATCAGTAGCTGGAAATTACAGTTGCCCAGGTAATGGTTTCCTTAATGATACACTTGTAAAATTGTATTACGTAGCGGTTTATCTAGAAGGAGAGTGAACAGGAAGGTCATTTCATCACATTACATAACCCACATAGCACACTCTTTACTCTGGGATGGTCTGGATATTTTGGTTACACCTCTCAGACCTCAAGTATCTGCACTACATTATTCCCTAGCTGCTAATCCTGCTTACTTTCGAATCGGCTTTATGCCCTAGCCTCAAATAATGTTTACTTGTACTCGTAGACTCTCCCCTAGAAATCACCCTAACAACAAGCAGTCATTGGAGGAACCAACCCGGTGCTTGAAGGTCACTGTTCGTGGAGAAATAAGACTGGCTTAGCGAGCTGGTAGGCTGAAGGGTCTCTGATTAGGCCTGAGTCTCTGTCACAATGTGGGCCTGGTTGCAACCTCCTACACCACCCCCGCCATTCCAGTTCCCCAGCTTACTTCTGTGTCGTGGCTCTGTCCCTCAACCTCTCCTCAGCGCCGGCTCCGTTTTTCCTGTCAGACGACTGCTCCACTTCCCGCTGGCTTGACTCGCCGTACTTCTCTCCGTGGGCCCTGGGGAGCATCAAATGCAGCTTTCGCGTTTCTGCTCCGGCTGGCTCCACACACGCAGGCCCCCGCCTCCGTCCGCCTCCTCTGGCGTCACCTCGCCTCTTCCTACGTCGCTGCCGTCTGGCTCCTGGGGTATGCCTCGGCTTCCGTCGTTCTCGCAAGGCGCCTGCTGATCTTCGCTTCACCTTTCACCGCAAGGGGGGGATTCCACGCTGAGGGAGCTAACAGCTGACCCCAGAGCCTTCACACGGTGAGTGTACTCTCGACTTTTAGTGTCAGATCCACGCTTTCCTCTAACAGCGCGACCTCAGAGTTCAACGTTCCGTGCTGGTGAGAGGAGGGCCCACGGCCCAGCCAGATAGTGCTCTATTCACTATCTACGAGCGGAGTCCAGTAATATCTCAGGCTCCCTCAAATCAGTCGTCACTACATCAGGAATCTCGGACCAGTTTCCTTCCGTTAACCCGATGTCAGGTTGCCATGCCGGTTATTGTCCAAAAAGGCTTATGGAGCGACTGATGATACCACTCTGGTAGGGCTTAGTCAACAGAAGGGGGGTCACGTCGTCACAGTAGAGCCGATGGCCCATAAGACAATCTAGCCCCTCACAGTGCACCTTCCTTCCCTCGCAGTTGCCTCACTCCTCACCAGGTCACGCCCACATTCTCTGGTCACTCTACAAAATGGCTGCCCTGACCCTGGCCTTTTATAGGCTGACCTCAGAAGATCCAGAAGGGTCCAGAAGGTTCTGGAATGTTCCTATTCTACCCTATGGGTCCAGTCTCTGAGTTGGCAGTTATGGCAGTTACTGGCCACCATTTTGTGGGTCTTGTAACTTCAGTCAGAAAGGCACCTAGGCCTCAGGAAAAAGACTATGAGGGCAAAGAGCACCTAACCCCTAGGTCAACACCTGAAAAGTCCAGTAGACATAACAAATAAAAAGATTAAGGGGCAAAAAGGGGACAAAATAAATAATTAATTAGGAGGGACTACCCAAAGAGCAGACAGGTCTAACAACCACAATGAGAGGTCACTCGATATTGAATGCGATATACATGCTTTGCAGAATCACTCCCATGTCAGTACTGCTTTGTATACTTGAACCCCAGAGACAAGTAGCAGACAGTGGTCGGGTAGGGCTCAGAGCTAGCCAGACCCATCAACAGTGTGCTTTTCTTTCTTTCATCAAGTACTCTTTTCTTCCCCATTTACAGACTATCAATTAGCCTCATGCTACTATAGATGTCCTCTTTCCTCTCCAAAGTAAGAAAAGCAGCCTTCACCTTGCCCTTTTTATCCCAGCCGAGGAGACTTCCATGTGGGCTTCTATAGGACACTTTGCTCCCCACTCTCCTGTCCGGTCTTTAAAAGATTCCACCATTGCATTTAATGTTCCATGTATGAAAATGATCTGCAAATTCTGGCAATGGTGGATAGGCACCCTAACTTAACCCTAGCTTACGTTGGTTATAGAACTAGTTGAAGCTAAATCCCTACAAAACAGATATCAACCGTTTCCGTCAAGTTCCTGTGCTCAGGAGTCACTCATTAGGGTGGGAAGTGGCCATTCTACAAATCTCCAATTAAACTTCAAATAGACTCTGGATACAATGGCACAAACAGCCCTATACAATATGGTATATTTCTTGACGTTTCTGAAAAAAGTAGACTTTTTTTATTAAAAATAATATGTCACCAACAGCGAGTGCTTCACAAAAGAATAGAATCTAAAGCATGACGCTAGAAAGAAATGATCAAAATACCAAACACTATTACTGAGCAGATCAGAAAAAGGAACAAATGCACTTGCTTCTAGAACAGTTGCAGCACACTATGGGCTTGATGCACACAACTACTTTGCATTTCCAAAGGTGGAACAGAGTCGGCTTTCCAAATGCAAAATACTATTTTCCAATGCATAAAATTGCATTCTAATTTGCAAGTGCTCTTGTTCATTGCAGTGCACATGTTGTGACTCGTAAAGGCAATGGGCATCAAAGGGACAGTCTGAGCTTTTTGTGACTGCATACATGTTTTGTGAACACTTCTGCAGTCAAAGCATTGAATGCCACAATTACTTTCTCATAGCTTATTCTGTGCATGTGCAATCTGCACTCATCGTAAGGAGTAGGCACGGGTCCTATGGACTTCCAAGTCGCGTTTCGACCAATGTCTGTCCATTTTTCAATGCGCCCTTTTTAGGTTTCCGTTGAACAGCGTGTATGCCCTGTCAATGAAAAAGGCCTACAAATGGGCTCAGAGCCTGCCCATTACTTACCTTTGGTTGGCTTCAACGTCACTTTTGTTTCCTTGCTTTTTATTGGTCCCCGCCTCCTGCTTGCCTCCTATTTCCTGCTAGGTCTTCAAGTGGTGGTCCCTGCTGTGAAGCATGGACCAAGTACAGTTTCCTGGCTGCAGTGTCCTTCCACTGGCCACGGGCTTCTGCAGGTACATTTAAAAATGTTTCTGCATTCACTTCTTCCACTGTCCGTGCTCTTGTCTCCCACCCCCTGCCTGCTATCTGTTGTGTTGCTGTTCCCTCCCTCACACCTCCCACATGTTACTTGCCTCCCACAATCCCTCCACTTTCCATTGTGTAGCTGTTCCCTCCCTCCGTCCCCCACATATCCCTGTATTGCTTGCCTTGCCGCACTCCCTTGCCCTCCATTGTGTTGCTGCTCCCTCCCTCCTCCCCCACACCTCCCTTTTGTTGCTTGCACCCCACAATACCCCAGCACTCTATTGTGCTACTGCTTCCTCTCCCTCCCCACACCGTTCTCATATTACTTCACCCCCCATTACTCCCGCCCTCCATTAAATTGCTGAGCTCCCCCCATGGTTCCCCCAGACCCTTGAACTCTCCCTTTCCCCACAAAAAACATTAAGCAAAGCCAAATAGCTCACGCTGATGGAAGTGCCATTTGGCTTTTTTTGTAATGTTTTCAGACATAGTGCACAGAAAAGTGGGCTGCTCTGCAACATGGCTTAACGAAAAAAAGCACTGTGATGCGCTCAACGATGGCCACGTCATATCACTTTTTTTTTTAACTTTAAGCCATGTTGTACAGCAGCCTGCGCTGCTCTGTAACATGTCTAAAAGCATTGACAAAGCCAATAGTTCTTGCATAGGCGAAACCTATTATCTTTGGAAATGCTTGCTTTGTTACATTGTGCCCTCTCTTCCACCAAAGGGTAACGATCCCAACACTGGTAAACTGTGAAAAGTGTGCCATTCCTTGCAGGCCTCCTTCTCAACATTCCGTACTGTATGCATTGAAGCTTAAAGACCAATAACGCAGAATGATCCTGATGATAGAAAGTGTTTTGGTGTGTTATTGAAGTATGCAGTCTTGTGTGGCGTGATGTATTATTATCCTGTATGTGAGGTTTTGGGTTATCTGGTGTTGATTCTGGGTTCAATAGGTTAATATTGTTTGGCTCTGGTATAGGATTCCCCGAAATTCAAGACATCAAGATATCATTGTTGAACTTGTCTACATAAAGGAAGTGTGTTTTGCAAGGCATCTCATACACACAGATAGGGACTTTTCTGAACTAACATTTTCTCTTTCAAGGGTTTGCATGCCTAATCTGAGTTAGTGTCATTTGCTCCTCAATGTGCAAGAGTAAATGCACAAGGCAGAGGTGGATTTCTGCCAGACATGAGTCTCATTTGGTGTGACTTGAGATTGACATGTGTTGAGTGGGTGCTGGTCTTGTTCCTGTTGTTTGAAAGATTTGTTTTATTCTAACTTGCTCATTTTCTCCTGTTTATGTTGAGCAGATGAAATGTATTTTGGCTTATTTAGCATGTTCATTAAAAAGGCTGTTTAGGTATTTTCTAATTCATGGAGAAGTTGAGCTGCAATTGGTTAGTCAGCTGAGGAGTCACAGTGAGATTGGTGAGACATGTTAACAGAGGAACGCTATCATTGGTTGGTTGCTATCAAAGATGCGCTGTCAGTGGTAGATCATGGCATAGCCGCTCTGGGATTGGTTGTTGCGCATAAGCTTGTTTTGTGTGGTATCTTGTATGATTTTTAGTGTGAAAAGTGTGTGCTGCCTTGAAAAGCCTACGGTATCTAGCGTACCTGCTTTAGAAGGCCTAACAGGTTTACTACTCCTTAGAGGGTACCTTTAACAATAAAAAACTAGATTTCTTGAGACAGGTTATGAATGATAGAAGGCATTACCTAGACCTACACAGTTTGAGGTGTTGAATAAATGGAATCGGAAGGCAACAGAGAAGGAGTGAAAGAAGATAAAAAGGCAGGTGAAGGGTAAATATAGACAATGGCTTGAAGGCAAGTGAGATGCCCAGGAGTGATACTAGAGAGAGGGAATTAGAGTTTTTCCTGCAACAGTCAAAGACACGGTGGATAAAAAGAAGGGTGATGAGGGGAACAGAGAGAAACAGAGCTGAGAAAGAGATTCAGATGAAGATGATAGCTTTTTAAATGATCTTTTGAATTGCAGACATCCTCCATTTACTGATGGGATCCAGAGACAGGGGAAGAGTTCTGTGATTCTTGATACAGGTCCAGGGAGAGATGGTACAAGTGTACAAACACAAGGATCGGCTGCTCTTACAGTTGTTGTGCTTCAGCAAGTGCCCCACATAAGAATGCATGTATCACGTTTCCCACTCTTTAAACCAACAGATCATTCACTCCTTTCACATGACAAGCTCTACAAAACACTAAAGCAAGATAGCAGGCATCCACTCAAGTTTGAGGCATGTTGAAATATTCAATTATACAGCACACATAATAAATCCTTCTCAGAATTGGTTCTTCACCAACTAGGAAGCACCACTAATAATATACCTCCACTTATTCTCACCCACATATTCAATTGCACAAACTCCTGTAGCTCCATAATGCACCACATACAATTCACCTTTCTCTCATGCTCTTTTCTCAATCTTGGATGTAAATTTGAAAATATAAATTCTTCCTCAACCTTAATCTGTTGTTTTATCTTCTGAATCTCTTACAATTTTCACTCCTCTCTCATGATATTCCCTAACAAACTCACACTCTTCTTTACTTAATCTACACACATACTCCGGTTTAGTTTTGTTATTATAATGGTTAATATGTGCAACTGTATTTAGAAATGTACCATATTTTAATCCATCTGTCATATAGATATGCTTTGCCTTCACGCTGTGTTAAGTTAGCATGAGCTTATTCAGAAGTTTAAACGCCATTTTACCTTTCTGCTGCTTCTGCACACGGCACATATTGTTATTAGAGCTTAGAGCCTAGTAGAATATTTTGCTTCACACGAGAATAATATGTTTCGCTATTGTATCAGATTTGCTTGGTAAGCTATGTCTGAACAGTGAGTGCCGAGGCCTTCAAGGTTATTTCAACACAGTGGTTGTTGTGAGGTCAGATCTGTGCACGTTCTAGACATAACATATATGCAGCTGCGGCCAACTCTGTCTTTAGGCGCGTTTAATATTGCACTGCGCAGAGCATGCAAACACACTTGATGATTCTTCGCATGCAGAGAGCTGGTGGAAGATGATGTGATCCCTTTCCACTAGGATCAGAGGTATGGGGCCGCCCTTCTAAAACCTAAAGAGACTTTCTTTAGATATAATATAATATACTAGCCAGGGAGGGTAAGACTTAGGTGCTATTTAGCCTTCTTCCCTTTAGCATTTTAACATGCTTTCTCCCTTTGTATTTAATGGACTAGTAACTATGCTGATGACTTTGTTTCTTATAATATGTTTACTCGTATTAGCTAAGATACTGCGCTTGAGAACACTGCATTAGAAATAAACATTTCAAACTTGCACGTGTCTTCATTTATTCCTCGTTCTGGATTGATATGTTGGTATAACAAGAGTGTTCATGTGTTCCACGTTACCTGAGGTGTTCTAAGTCCATGTTCTGGGTTGTCTAAACATTGGGAGTTTGTAAGAACCAATGAGACACTGATTGCTAGTCTGGTAGGGCATTTCGGGTACTAAGGTGAGTTTTGGCACACCCTAATTCACTGAGGTTCCAAGTCTCTATGCACAGTTTTGTG
Source organism: Lissotriton helveticus (assembly GCF_964261635.1). Classification (NCBI taxonomy): domain Eukaryota; kingdom Metazoa; phylum Chordata; class Amphibia; order Caudata; family Salamandridae; genus Lissotriton; species Lissotriton helveticus. Next base: position 717,663,622 of record NC_136061.1, read on the forward strand.
TGAGAGCAGGATCCCTGCGACATGGAGCCCAACCGTTGGTGGTCTTATTACATGACACTTGAGTAGTGCTTCTATCAGTCCTTAACCCCCTTCACTATTGTTTCCGGAAGACAGTGGTGTCGGACAAACCTACCTATAGTTACATAAGTTTTTTCAAGCTTGAATCTTTTCAAACGGTTTCTTTTTTAATTACTACCCAGTTGTGCTACGTAGTTTTTATTTTACTTGTTTCTTACTGTGTTGCTATGGCTAATGCTGTTGATATTCCACAGCATAGTCGGATTGCAGTTCGCAATCATTTGCAGACTTTTGATGTCCCTGTGGATGGCATGGCTGTGATCATGGTGGTGAGTGCAAAAGTAGCTTACCCATGCGAAATCTTTTACTCGTGGGTGACCTTCCCGGCTGTGAATGCAAATACTAATGTGTTGGACACGTACACTGCGACTGCCATGCCACAGGAATATGTTCCCTCTAGGACACAGGAATTTCCTAATAATGCCTGGCAGCACAGAGTTTGGTTTAATGGCCACCCACCCCACTCTTTGTTAATTCTGAGGTTAGGTCCTTTGTCCATTCCAGGCGCAACTTGGCCTGTTTTGGCTGGATTTACACCGCATCCTAGACATGTAGCGGTTCCCGTTGCAGATTTACGGCTGTTACATACAGTCGCAATTAGTGTAATTCGGTCGTTAGTGCAGTACATTACCCGCAATCTCCCGGGCGGGGCCCCGGGTGCTGCGGCGCTTCCTGCCGGACAGGGCGGTATGAAGCTCAGTCCTGTGATGGTGAACGCAGTAATGGGAAAGCGCCCCCAGAATAAGGAGGATTTTCTTTTCTGGCTTGCCGAGAAGTTTGACCAGCTGGCAGCAGTATTTCCTAACACGACTCCTGGTGAAAAACACAGGATTATGACAATTAGCATGCCAAAAGACTTGGTCCCGGAACCTGGTGACTGTGAAACATGGGGTAATACCTTTGCGGCAGTGTATACGAGGTGCTTCGGCACTCCGTCAATGACTGTCCTTCCTACGGTCCTTAAGCATGTTCAGGATGAGCACGGACCCAAGGCAGCGGTTGAATTGGGTATGCGCCTATGCGGCACTTTTGACGTAGTTTCCGATCTCGTTCTTGCGAATATCAAGGGAGATGCTGTGAACTTTCAAGTGTCTAATGCTTTGCAGGCTGTACCCGATGTTGACAAACCCCGACAGTTAGCAAGAATTATTGTGGCGGCTTATAAGACCGTAGGCCATAATAGTTTGGGACTCAAGCCTTTCTCAACAAAAGAGAAAAAACAAACCCAAGGGCAGAAGTCAGAAACTGACGAATAGCCCAAGGCTAAGAAGCATAATTGGCCGAAAAAACAACAAAAACAGGGTAAACAACAACAGCAGAAACAGGAGTCTCGTCCTGCATCTCCAGTGCCTGCACCTACAGAATGTATTTATGACTTGCGCAATCGTGCGACGATAAAATCACTTGATCGTTTTCAGGTGTCTGAACAACGCTCTCCTCGTTCTTTTCAGGAATCATCGGCCTCATCGACCGGTGGTGGAGGAGGCCGCGGAGGTCGGGGTGGCCAGCAGGGACGCGACCAGCCCCGCCCGAAAGACGGTAAAGGCAAGCAGGACGATTCAACACCGAAAAGACCCCAGTTTCAGAAAAAGAAAGTTGCCGCTTTAACAGCGAGATATGCTACAGATAGTGTGAACGCAGCTTCGGAATCAGACATGGTCTCTGACCTTGCTGGACAGCGCGGCTGAGATAACCATAGTGCGAGAGGCCCTGCGTCAACTACTGAAGATGACAGTGACTGACCGATATGTTGTTGTGGAGACAGCTGACACTAGAGTAGCTCCCCCTGATAGACTTTATGAACTAGTCCTTTTAATTGGAGGCGACATACAATGTACCATAAAAGGGGTATTTTCGGAAAATCTTATGACTACCTATGACATTTTGTTAGCGGAGGCTGACTGGCCCCCACCTTTTGTGCTCGCAGCTCCGAGAGGGGAGGAGGTGATCCTCCCTAGTTTCGCGCACACTGTCTTGAAGGAGCATGCGCTGAATTTTGCAGAAGAGTGGGCTAAAGCCCTTGCGCCGGCTCTGTACCGTACACACTGTGGTTAGGATAAATTTTCTCCACACCACGAGATTCCCTTACGGTCTATGCCGCAGACTCAACCTCAATATCCCATCAGATGCGAAGCTAAGGCTTCCGTTGCGGAAATCCTTGAACAATTGGAATATCAAGGTGTAACTTGTGTGTCACCGATGAATAACCCTCTTTTTACTGTGACCAAGCCAGACGGGTCGTTCCGTTTGGTATTGGATTACCGGCATCTTAACTCGCATTGTCGTACCTGTGCAGTCCAGAATACCCACGGCTCTGCTTTAGTGGATGGTCTTGTGCGAAAACGGTTTAAAACCACACTTGACTATTCCAATGGTTTTTTTGCCCACAATTTAGATGGTCTAAGTTCCCAATGGACCTGTTTTACAAGTGGCGGCAAACAGCGCCAATATAAACGTTTGCGGATGGGCTATAAGAATAGTCCAGGCGTGTTTGCTGCCCGCATTGTCTCTCTCTTAGAGAGAGTGGACACGGATGCGTGTTCGTATGTGGATGACATCTATCGCACAGACGATGAGCTTTGGGCGCATCTGTGTTTTGTTGACCGCATAATTTGTAACTTTGCGGACTTCGGTTACAAATTTAACTTTGCAAAGTCTCACATTGCAGAGTACACAGTGTTGTTCCTGGGCTATGAGCTCAACAATGAAGGTCAAGGATTGGCTCCTCACTTCTTGGAGAAATGCGCACTATTGCGCGCTCCTACAACCCTGAAAAAATGACAGTCCTTGCTGGGATTTTTTAATTTTGGGCGTACATACATTCCTGAATATGCCCAGCGTATCAAGCCTTTGTATGCTTTGATACAACCTACTTTTACCAAATCGTGCTGGCTGCCAGAACACTCAGCTATATTGCAATCTTTGCAGGCTGATCTTTTAGAATCTAAATTCTTACTGACTCGTGATAACCACACCAACCTGGTGATAAGAATCATCCCTGGGGCGGTGGGTTTCACTTACCTTACTTTTAACGAAGGAGACACAGTACCTATTGCTTACAAGTCACACTTGTACACTTTGGCTGAAATGCGGTTTTCCGCTGTGGAAAAAAGTTTTAACAGTGGTGCAGATGGCGATTCTTAAGGAACGTGCGCTGTCACAGGGAAAACGCATGTTGGTTGTTTCTCCGTATCCTGCATTGGAGGCAGTTACGAAAGCCAGTGTACCAAATTCTAAAGCTTTGCACCCACGGTGGATACAATGGGCAGCATCATTGACATCTCCGGATGTCACGTTTATTTTTGATGCCTCCTTACAGTCGCAGGAGTTTTTACAATATGAATTTGTTCATCCTGCACCCTTGACTATGCGGCCTTTGGAGGATTTCTATTGCATCATATACACTGATGGTTCAGCGCAAGTTGCGCATGGGTCTAAACACGCATATGTTTCAGCTTGCACCATTGTGGTAGGTGCCATGGTGAATGATGAGTTCAAGTCCAGAGTCGTGCACACGCAGACTCTAGGGGACTGCACCGCACAATTGTCAGAGCTTCGTGCTCTGATGCTTGCCTTGGAGTACGCTGATCCTAGTGTGACGACTCTTATTGTGAGTGATTCTTACTACTGTGTCCAGTCTTACAATGAGAACCTGTTCTTTTGGATTCTGAATGATTTTCGTGATTCCAAGGGTAGCACAATAAAACATAAAATGATCTGGGTCCGAGTGGCTGAGCTTAAAGAGCAGTTGTCACTGGTGTTTGTAATTCACACTTTAGGTCATCAGCGCGTGGGAGTCCACGCTGTTGGCAATTCGTTGGCTGATGAGGCCGCGAAATCAGCAGTATCGTCATATCTGGTTGCAGCAGTTACACGGTCCAAAAGTAAGATTGATGATGATATCTTGGCAGCTGTTGCTGCGACTGAGAAGGAAAGTAAATATCCTAAGGGATTCCCTTCGAAGTATTCGTACCACTTAAGTCCTGATAAAGTTCCTTATGTGAAAATACCTGACGTTGGTGAGAGGTTGATTCCCAACGCAGATCGCAGGCACACATTGCTCACAGCGGCCCATGAAGGAGTTGCGTCTGCGCATGCGGACGTTTCAGCCACTGTGGCTCAGTTACAACAGTGTTTCTGGTGGCGGGGACTGTACAAACAGACGCGTGAGTGTGTCCTTCAATGTGACATTTGCCAGCAGATTAAGCCTTCAACTGCTTTGCGTCCACCCCAGACACAGTTGTACATATCTAATAAACCACTAGGTTGTGTTTACTTAGATCACTGCGGTCCTTTTTCTTCTGATACTGCGTATAAGTACATCTTAGTAGCAGTTGGTTCATGCACACGCTTTGTGTGGGTGTGGCCTCACCGCAGCGCAGATTCAGGAACTGTCATAAGAGACTTGCGTGTCTTTGTAGGGATTTTTGCCTGTGGTACTTTCCATTCGGATCAGGGTGTGGCTTTCGCCTCTAAGGCGTATAAGGATGCCATGACTTTGTCGGGGTCCAAGTCAAGTTTTCGTCTTCATACAGACCTGAGGGTAATAGTGTTGTGGAACAAATAAACCGAGATTTAAAGCAGTCTTTGACAGCTAGAGTTATAGGCACTGGCAGGAACTGGCTGGCCCACCTCAATAGCATGCAGCGTGCTCTAAATAATCTCCCTAGAAGGTCTCTGGGTGGGCGGACCCCATACGAGATGCTCTTTGGTATCAACATGTTCGTACCGGACCTTGACAGTCTAGACTTGGCGGCTGTTGCTGCCTCCTTTGACGTAGATGAACATTGCAATGTTTTACAGAATCTACAAGAGACGAGAGACAGTCTTGCAAAGGAACATTTGCCCTCCACCTCGGATGATGCGTTGCAGATCCCGGTAGTTGGCTGGCTACCCCAAGTTGGGGAACTAGTTCGGGAGAAGATCGAAAACAAGAAAGAATTTGGTCCCTCTTATCGAGCTCCAGTTCCAGTGCTTGGTGTGAAGGGCACAAGAACAGTCATTTTACCACCACTTCCAGGTCGTAAGGAAAACAGGTATATCTCCATTGACGATGACAAGATACACAGAATGGCCGATTCTTTTTAGTATGACACCAGCGGTCTCATGTCCTTCGATTGTGAGAAATTCTGTTTTGGCCCCGGCTTCTAATCCAGTGCCTGATGTTGCCCTCGGATGCCTGCAATATATAGTACTTTATTGAGTACACTACCTGGTACTCAACTTGATGAAACTGACTATACTTACCAAACTGACTTATCGATGCCTGATTTACAGACTCGCTTGGCCACAGAATCCAGATTTTCATTTGACACTGTTTCACACACATCAAGAAAGCCTTCAAGGATTACAGTTTATGTAAGACTGTTTAAAAACATTTTTTAATTCCCCCTTGGACCTATATTTGGCTGGTGCTTTTTTCGATTTACCTTTTTATGTCAATTGGTTTTGTCTTTTATTTTTTACGCCTCGTCAATGGACACTATGCCGAGGAGAGAACATGCATTCGACATATCAATGGAACATTGGCACCCCATTCCTTATCACACAGATTGAAGAGAAACGTGGCTTTTGTTAACATCACTGCTTGGCCTGTCCTAGATGGAATTGTATGGGATGCTGTTAAATTTCAAATCCATAGCCCCACTGAGGTTATAAATGTCCCTAATGTGCTTAGAGTTAACATGGGGGATGTAGTTAAACAAAATATACGTTCTGATGATTGGGATGTTCAGGCCGTAGAAGCGTTGTTTTCTGATTTGAAATATTATGCTGCCTTTGATGCTGAAGATTTGTATTTAGAATCTGCTAATTACGGTGATTTATTTTGTTACCAACATTTTGGCAATCACTACCTGCATAAAACTAATACCAGGAGGTACACTGTAAATTATACACAATGGGAGCATTGTCCAGCTCCTATACAAGGCAGTTCTGCTTCCTTTTTGAAAAGGTTCACTTATTTTACTGATTTTTAAAAAAAAATCTTTTTATTGGTTTTATAAAGGTAATAACAATGAAAAACGTATCAGGTGAAATGCAATTACATACATACAAGTATCGAATCATAGAAAAGTCAGGATAGTAGCGGCATAAGACACAGGATACCGGGACTCAACACTCCTAATCATTCAGGATTATGAAATTAACAGGATTCGCTCTATCGTAGGGTGCTGGCACTCGGCCCCGCCGGTCACAAAATCAATATATCTGAGATCATGTACAGGATACATTGCAGCCCTTGTATGCAGAAGATACACCAGATCAAACAGTAATGCTTGCATTAGCACGATAATACTGAAAAAAGGGGGATCAGGATATTTAAAAATATAAGAAAAGGAGAATAGAAGAAACCAAAAGAAAAACGCAAAGCGCGTAAACATCCCTCCCCCCACCCTGCACCCCTGCATGCAGCTTACGCCAAACCCCAACTAGCAGTGTGCCTGTCGCCCCATCTAAACTAAAACCCCTTGAAAGGAATGGAGGAGGGCCTTCGTACAGGCTCCTGGCCTCTCCCCTCCCACTAACTCTAAGCCTCCCCCTAAGTAAGGATATTCAACAGTTACACAATCAAGCTAAGATCGGGGGATTCATTACTCGCCTACATCGCCTCCCAGTATCAACATTATAAAGTGAGTCCCACAAAGCCACAACTCGAACAAAAGTCCCGAAGAATAAGCCGGTCTCAGCCCTGGCCAGTTCAAGCAGGTACACGAGTGTACGTCACCCAAACAGTCGCCATTATGGAAGAATGCAGAACACAGGAGCGAGCCGGAAACATCACGGAACAGTGAAGCACATTGTCATTGGGTCCCATCCGCTCCGTCAGGAACTCCAGACATTGTTGCCAGTCACATTGAACTGAGTTTGAATAAAGCAAGAGGGGTACCTTGTCAAGCCAGTCCTGAGTCATTGTATAAGCCCTCAGATGTGTTTTACGGCGCGATTTTCTCTCCGTCAATTGCAATACTGAACATGCCAGCACAATAGGGACATCCGACACATCGCCGTTAGCTGATTTGCGGATCAGAGTCTCACTCCCCTCGTGCTGCACAGGGTTGTTGGCGTCGAGTAAACCAGTTGCTGTGGACGCTGTAACTTTCACAATGTCACGAAAGTGAACACAGGTCTCTTCCACACGCCCCATCTCAAAAATAACGGCATCCAATTTAAGTTCCAGTGCTTGGGCTCCTCTGTGCAGGGAAAGGTGAAGACCACCGACAGCCGCCATTAGAGTCGCGAGCGTGGGTTCACTCCTGGCCGATACTGATTGTTCCCCTTCGTTGGTGACGGACTGGTCCGATGTCGAAAACCCCTTGGTTAGGATATATCGTCCCAAGATATCCGTACGACGTTCTATGGACCCCTTAGAGGGTTGGGTTCGAATCTTACGCTGGTCGATATTGGGCGTCATGTCATACATTTCCACCATGGTCAGTCCCTCGGGCCCATAGGGACCGACCAACTAGAGTCAAAGATGAGGACACCCGCTCCGATCGCGTACAGGATAAGTCAGGGTCGTTTTCAGGATGTGGCCGCAGCCGGCGGGTCGCCTTTCCGTATTTCAAAGCCATTCACGGAACTGGCTCCGTTAGTTAATACCCAAATTGCGTCCGCAGAGTCTGTGGGGCGTTCCTGCAATGCGCCAATCTGTTCGAGTGTTCAATGTGAAGATCGGATAAAAAACCTTCACTTCCATTCCGGTGGACCGGCCCCTCCAAAACTCCTGTGTCCGATGTTGTTCAATTAGGTGCCGGCTAGATTTCCACTCGAGGTCCCGGCTTCAGGGCTGATGTAGGCCGCAAACTTCAGGACGACGTTTCTCCGTTCTCGATGGTGATAGAACTTTCGGGATTTCACGGTGCGGCGTAGTTTTGATTCGTCTATACGGGAGCGTTGCATAGGCACAGGATATCTAGCAGGATCTTGTAGCAGGATGAGGAGGACTACGGAGCCGGGAGCCTAAGCGGCCATCTTGGTCGCCAGCTTTGCTCCTCCCCCTATTTTACTGATTTTAATCAGTCAAATCCCAATGCATTTTATTTTAAAATGACCCAAAAGTCCACATCCAAAGTTAGACTTACAGATACTAAATTATTGTACTCGAAGTCCTTTTTAGACCAGTTAGCTGTTGGAGGCTACGAGTTGTGGAAGGAAATAGTTGAACTTAAATCTGTTTGGGGTTCTAAAAGTTGGCAGGTGCAAAGCACTGAGGCTTTGCACCGTGCATGTCTCTTCCCAAATCATATGTTGTTTTTGAATTCTACAATTTCACAGACAACATGCTTTGGGTTGGCTACCTCTAATAAATTAAATGCTCCTTCTTTACCTGATTTAGAAGAATATTCAGGTTGGGGTAATACTACAAAATTTTCGATCAGAGAGTTGCACACTCTGTTGCTAAATTCTTCTTTTAACATATCCAGTTTGGATCCCAATGGCTGGTTGCTCTGGCACAGAAGTGCTGACTCGTGCCAGCGTCGTTTTCTGGGTTTGGCTCAAGGCTTTACACAGGTCAGGGTTGATCCCCGTTTGAAAGTGACCATTCTGTGACTACCTATTCTGTAGGCAAATTATGTCAGAATTGGCTCAAACATTCTACCTTGGCGTCAGTTAAACAGCATTTATCTAAACTGACTGACGATGTTGATCTGAATGATTTCATAAAAGGCCCGGCTAAAGGTAGATCTAAAAGGTGGATATATGCTGTTTATAAAGAATTCCGGCAAACTTCCCAGATTGAGGCGGCAACCCGCCTTAGGGCTATAGATCAAGCTAATCTAGAAAAAGTGCTAGCAGTTGTAGATAATAGCATTAACACGCTTTCTTCCCGCATTTACACATTGGATAATATTGTGTCATCTATTGTTGATATTGTGCAAGATGAAGTGTCTGTATTATACCACGGTCAAAATCAATTGCGTTCGACTATGCAGTTTGCTTGGACCCTGCAGACGCTTAAGGCAGGAAAAGTGCCATGGCATTACATGAATACCTCTTCCCTGTTTGCCCCGTTTAATTTGACTGACAAGCAGAGTTTACTTTCAATGAAGGATGCCTCTCTTTCCATGTTACACATTGAGCGGTTGGAGTCCTTACCGTTTTCAGTGGCAGAGGCCACTACTGCAACGTGGCTTATCCATGGATTGATAACTCTCCCGTTTCCCCTGTTCGAGTTCAAAAACTGTATGAAGTACTTTGCCATTGGTAGATACGAGCCTCTTGGAAGTTCTTATCTCCATGAAGCCTGGTCGCTTCCTTTTACATATAGATGCCTTAGGGAGGGCAAGGAAGTTTATTTGAATTGTGAAGAATGCACTGAAACACCGGATCACTCATTAATGTGTAGACATATCCAATTACACAGCTCCTGTAATCAGAACGAGCCAAATTTAGGCTGTATTTCGGAAGGTACCCTGTGCCTGCTATCGTTCCCACATTCACGTTACTGGCAAATGGGAGTTATTTACTATTGAACAATGAAGATTGCTGTGGGTTAATAAAAGGAATTGCGTCTGTCGTTACCGTCAGTGAGCGTGTGGTTTGCTGTAAGAATGTAATGTATCCACCCCCGCATGGGAAATTTTATGTTTCCATCAGGCCCAAGATTCCGACCTTGAAAGCAGAGTTCAATAAGATGAGTCGCATAAGAGCTCTATTGTCCCAAAAAGAAGTTGCTCTCACATCTGCTCGTGAAACATTTGTCCTTCACGTGGCTAACACCCGCACAGAGGTGCATGCTTCATTAAATACTGACTTGCCCTTGCATTTCGGTGAATTAATTCACACAATCTTTAATGCATCCTCCACAACTGGGCTGGCGCACTTTTTTAAAGTGCTTAGCAGCGGCCTTGTGACTTCATATCAGAGTATATTTGGGGTCTTTCCTGCTTTCTTTCATTCGCTCTTTTCCAGCCTTTTTGGTGGATTTTCCATACTACTGGCTCTGGCTGCAGGCATTCTTTTGCTGTTTTGTTCAATGCAAAATGGATGCACGTCCTGTGTTTCGAGACGAGCTGTCACGAATGGCACTGTTTCGCAACAGAATGCTTGAATACTATGGAGCGCTGCCTCTTGCAACCCTAAGTGCAGCCTATGGATTATTGTTTCGGTTTTCCTACTTTAGATGTGTCCAGCCTGTTTTTCATTGCCTGAGTTGCGATTTCGACTGGGCCCTGGATTTGTGTCTCTGAAATACGGTGTCTCCCGATGTGGATTATAACCAGCTCATGAGCCCCTTAGGTGCTCATGAATTGCTTTGTTCTGACGGAGGGATTATGGCCTTTGCAGCGATGCATGGAATACTGGGTCGTTGGAATGTATTCGCAGCAGCACAAGATTTCTTGGCACACAGCTTAATTGAGAATCCACTGAGTTGTCCTCTGATGGTGCTAGAGGCTCTGGTAATTGAAGAGCATGTATGTTCTTTCCCGCTATTAAATTGGATGGCTGAACTATTTTCAGATGAGAACAGTGACTTCCTATTTGAAGCTGTTGCTGCATATTTTGCATATTCAATGTTGGGATGAGGTTGTGTCATCGTCATTTATTGGACATTGAACAATTATTTATTATTATTTTTTTCTAGCAAATGAAAACTTTCTCTTCCCCAGGCCTATTGACTTTGCTACAGCCAATGACTACATTTTCTTGATTATGAGATTTTATTTCTGGGTGAATTTAAAAAAAAAATGTTTTTACTTGGGCAAATTTGAGCTGACTGTCGTTCTTGAACTCTGCATTCCAAAAATGTGCCCCTTATCTTATCTTATCTTATCTTATCCGTGCTCGGATCAAGGGAGGGTGTCATATAGATATGCTTTGCCTTCACACTGTGTTAATTTATCATGAGCTTATTAGAAGTTTGAACGCCATTTTACCTTTCTGCTGCTTCTGCTCACGGCACATATTGTTAGAGCTTTGAGCCTAGTAGAATATTTTGCTTCACACGAGAATAATATGTTTTGCTATTGTATCAGCTTTGCTTGGTATGCTATGTCTGAACAGTGAGTGCCGAGGCCTTCAAGGTTATTTTAACACCGTGGTTGTTGTGAGGTCTGATCTGCGCGGTGAGCAACACTTACAACGCAACTTTTACATCGCAGAGCCTTTACAACGCAACCATTACAACGCAAACTATTACAACGCTTTGCTCTGGGGGGCGCTCTAGGATAGGGAATAGGTTAATTTACTATCCAATAACCTTCCCTAGTGTCCACGTGGACTGGAGTTGGAATAGTAAATTAAACTATTCACTATCCAGCGCCCAAAAGCACTATGCGTTGTAATGGACTGCGTTGTAATACTTACGTTGTAAAGGCATGCGATATAAATGCATGCGTTGTAATGTCATACATCCGATCTGCGCACGTTCTAGACATAACACATATGCAGCTGCGGCCAACTCTGGCTTTAGTCGCGTTTAATACTGCACTGCGCAGAGCATGCAAACACACTTGATGATTCTTCGCATGCAGAGAGCTGGTGGAAGATGATGTGATCCCTTTACACTAGGATCAGAGGTATGGGGCCGCCCTTCTAAAACCCAAAGAGACCTTCTTTAGATATAATATAATATACTAGCAAGGGAGGGTAAGACTTAGGTGCTATTTAGCCTTCTTCCCTTTAGCATTTTAACATGCTTTCTTCTTTTGTATTTTATGGACTAGTAACTATGCTGATAACTTTGTTTCTCATAATATGTTTACTCGTATTAGCTAAGATACTGCGCTTGAGAACACTGCATTAGAAATAAACATTTCAAACGTGCACGTGTCTTCATTTACTCCTCGTTCTGGATTGATATGTTGGTATAACGAAAGAGTGTTCATGTGTTCCACATTACCTGAGGTGTTCTAAGACAATGTTCTGGGTTGTCTAAACATTGGGAGTTTGTAAGAACCAATGAGACACTGATTGCTAGTCTGGTAGGGGATTTTGGGTACTAAGGTGAGTTTTGGCACACCCTAATTCACTGAGGTTCCAAGTCTCTATGCACAGTTCTGTGTGAGAGCAGGATCCCTGCGACATATCTTTAGCATCTTCGGTAAGTATACGTTTCCTGTGAAACATTTTAGTAAAGATATTACCAAGAAATCCACAACTAAGCTTTCCCTATGTGTTAATATATTAGGGCCAACACCACTACTTACTGAAGTTAATGCAACTTCTGTGAAGATATATCCCACTAAAGAAAGGAGGCACAACAACAAACCAACTAAGCCCATTAGTATCATTATTAGGGATAGTATGCCAGCAAAGTTGCGGCATTTGCTATATGCCTTTTCTATGGTGATCAAAAACAAAAAGGAATGTGAGATTCCAAAAATCTGCAAGATCTTTCTTTCAAAACAATAATAAACTTTTTCTCTTTTTTGTAAAGTGATAAAATCAGTATAGACTTCACAGTTTTTGTTCAGCTCTTTTGTTCAGTTCATACAGTTCTTAATCTAAAAATGTTTCTTCATCTGGATTTTCAAAGTTTAAACTGATTTCACCACTGTCAATCTTTTCCCTCAAGTTCAAGGTGGTGCTTCTAGTTCACTTTCAAAAATGAATTGGCACAATTTCTTGGACTGCAAATCTCTGCATCTGACTTATCTTCTTTTTCTTCAGTCATAGATGCCTATTCAGGTGAAGCATACGTTTGATTCAGAATTCTCTTTCTTGCTGGTCTTTTAGAAACTGACTACTCACTTTTACACTTCTATGGTCCATTTCAATCACTTCAGGTTCTTGTTTGATTGACCTTCATTGATAGTCTTTCATTCTGTCAGTTTTTTCTTTTCCATGTTGTCTTTTCTGCATTTGATGTCTTGACTCTTTACTTGTGACTACTGTTGAAACTTCTCCACTCACTGATGAACTTCAGCTTTGTTCAGCATAAGATACTGGACTCACCATGGATGCCTTTCTTCCACTGGGAGTTCTTGAGACTTGAATTTTTAACTAGACCCTTTCACTGTTTGGATAAGAAACTATTGGCTGCCCCTCATGACTTTGTGCAAAAGAACAATTGATGGACAGAATATAGAACAATGTCTTATAATCACCCCAGTACAGAGATCTGGGCCTAAATCCATTGTTATTTCACTCACCATGCCATTCCAGTTTGGACCCAGCCATATTCAAATCAGTCTTGACCCTACACCCAATGGGAACAGTCCAGCCTGAACTGCCAGGCCAGGTCCTCTATGGACTGGAAACAAGCCTCCTAGTACCGGTTTCGGGCTTTCAGCCCTCATCAGCCAGGATAGCTTGACTCCAGTGGCATGGAGAGCACGGGACCCACGTCTGAGCATACCCGTCCCACTCGGGGTGACAAATGCAAAAAGAACAATTGATGGTCAGAATGCAGAACAATGTCATACATTCACCCGAGTACAGAGATCTGGGCCTTAATCCATCGTTTTCTGCTCACCATGTCATTCCAGTTTGGACCCAGCCATATGCAAATCAGTCTTGACCCTGCGCCCAATGGGAACAGTCCAGCCCGAACTGCCAGGCCAGGTCCTCCCTGGACTGGAAACAACCATCCTAGGACCAGTTTCGGGCTTTCGGGCCTCATCAGCCAGTATAGCTTGACTACAGTGGCATGGAGAGCTTTCTAACAGCTCTTCATTCTGATCCTCAAAATGAAACTAGCCACTGCTACTAATACCTTTACCAGGATCTTCCCCTCCACCAGCAGCAATTTCACCAACTTCACTAGTTTCAAAAATCCCCCCCCCACCTCGGGGTCTACATCGCGAACTTGAGTTTGACTCTCACTCTGACACTCAGATTGAAACTAGCCTATGCTACAGATGCCTTCACCAGTATATTCACCTCCATCAGTAGCAACTTCACCAACTTCACTAGTTTCAAAATGTTCTTCACCCTGGTCCACGCTGCAAACGTGGGCTTAAGTTTATCAATCAAATCCCTTCTTTGTCTGCTGCCTTCACCAATCTTGTGTGAGTGACATGGATCCACTGTGGTACTCCAGCACACTTCACAGCAGGGTTATTCATATGTACGACTTGAAATGGTTCTCTTGAGTGCTCTTCCAAACAATTCTTGTGGACGTGTTTCTTGATGAGAACCCAATCTCTTTGGTTCGGCGGGTGACAATATGTTTTTTTTGCTGATGCTGTTGCCAAAATCACCTGATGAAAAACAAATTTCACCATATCAGCCATACCTTTGCAGTAATCTAGAACAATGCCATCAGTCATTGAAACAAGCTAAGATGAAAAATTGTAGGCCAATCTCATTGCTTTGCCCATTAGCAGTTCATGGGGTGAGACCTATCTTTTTGCCTGGGTAAGTCTTAATACTCATTAGGACAAGAGAAAGGGTGTCAGACCATTCCAAACCAGTGGCTACACACACATTGGGTAACTTCTTTTTTGATAGCCTAATTGAGCCACTTGATTATGCCAAATAATTGAGGGTAATAATTACAACGGAACCTTTGTTCAATTTGGAGAACTGTACAAATCAATTTCAAATTCTATTTTTTTAAATAGGAGCCACGATCCGTCCTAACAAGAATCAGTAGGTAAAAAAGGGGTATTAACTCCCTCAACTTGCCAACTTACATAATGTTTCATCTCCTGGTGGAATATACCACCACCCATTTAGAGAATAAGCAGACAATCACGAGGATGTACTTAAGGCCAATGTAAACAACCATCTCAATGAAGTCTGCTTGATATCTCGTAAATAGGCCCTGTAATTTATATTCATAAGGATATTGGTTCTTTTACCATGATTATTTCTATGACAGATGAGGCACTTCTGACATAAGTCCTCTGCAACGTTTCTGAATTTGGAATTTGCAAAGTACTTATTGAATGGTTGTGTTATATGTCTCTCCCTGCAGGTGACTGATTATGTTAATGCCTTGCCATACAATTCAACCTCGAGTCAGGTAATGTATACTTATACTCCGGACTGACCAAAATTGCTTGATAGTTCTTTCTGTAACCCAACACTTCTCTTCTTATCCTCTAGAACTTCCTCCCGGAGGTCCCTTAATTCAGTAACAGATGTCTGCATTGAATTCAACAAGAAACAATTTACATGTTTTTGCATTTTCCACAATATTTTCATTTAATTCATTTTATTCTGTCTCTTGAATCACAGCTTCATTCTCAAATGCACAATATCTGGCCACCTAGTATGCATATTTATTTCTAACTATGACCAAATCGTTTCCAGCCTTGCGGAAAGAACACTTGACTACTGTAACTTCTTTGTCCTGCTGAATTGCTTCCAATGAGTCAACTATGTATGAACTACTTCTAATGGGAGTTCCAGAGGATGGCATAAACCCCTTTGTGATCATAATTGTTCAAAGCCAAGGACCACTCCAAAACCAGATTTTCAGTCTTTATAGATCGGCACATTAAATTTTCTGCAAGGCAACAAGCTCTTGTCACTGCAATCAACTCTGCCACTTGTGCTGAAGTTAGATTCGGCAGGTATGATGTTTCAAGAATTTCAGAAATGGAATTTACTGCGTAGACAGCCTTCAGTCATGCACGATGGATGGCCTCTCAAACAAGAACCATCTACAAACAGAATTATTTAAGCGATTTCAAGAGGAATTTCTTTAATGTCTGGTCTTGGCTTGGTATATAACTCAGCGACTTTAATACAGTTGTATTCTGGTTCATAACCATCATCAATTCTATTTTTGTCTTCTTAACTGTTCAGAACAGGAAGCAGCATTGCAGGATTAAAAAAATTACACCTTTTGACAGAGATGTTCTCAGCTGCTAGTATGACTTGTTCATATCTGGCCAGACGACTGTTTGTTATGTGTTGACTATATATAAATATATATATATATATAAATAATATATAAATATATATATATATATATATATATATATATATATATATATATATATATATATATATATATATATATATATATATATATATATATATATATATATATAACAAAAATAGAATTGATGATGGTTATGAACCAGAATACAACTGTATTAAAGTCGCTGAGTTATATACCAAGCCAAGACCAGACATTAAAGAAATTCCTCTTGAAATCGCTTATCTAATTCTGTTTGTAGATGGTTCTTGTTTGAGAGGCCATCCATCGTGCATGACTGAAGACTGTCTACGCAGTAAATTCCATTTCTGAAATGTTATGTGTTGACTCCAAATACTGGTCAGCAAAGTCTTGACAGAATGTGGAACAAACACACTCAATGTATGTACCATTACAATTTCTTCACTTTGCTCTATTGTGATGCAAACAGCTGCAGCCACTTTCAGACAACCTGGAGGACCTACAGCTACCAGATCTAGCACAGCTGATAAATAGGCTGCTGTCCTGATGACTCCACCATGTTTTTGAGTAGGGACTGAAAAGGCACAACTGCCTCTTTCATGGTAGTAAAGAAAAAGACTCCATATGGCATTCCAAGGGCTGGCACATTGCACAATTTCTTTTCTCGCAACTCATATGGCCTCTAAACATTTGTCATCAAATGGCACTGATTCTCTGATATCTGATATCATTGTGGGTCAGCCTTACTCAAGGCTTTGCAATCAAGGAAACGTTTAGTATCTACTGATGCCACTAGCTAACAATTCCCAGGAACATCCTCACCTCCCTCTGGGTGGTAGGAGGACCCATTTTCAGAATTGCAGTAACGCCTTCTGTTGAGACATTTTTTACCCCTTTTTCCATGTGATATCCAAGATAAATCACTTTTGCCTCTTTTTAAAGTTTGTATTGTTTAATTCTAGGAAAAATGCATTTGGTTTCACATTTATCTTGACAGGGTTTGCTCTTTTTTCAGTCCTATTTTTTTCCCCTGTGATATCCCATTCCCGTTCTTTGACAATATATACTAAATCCAGGGGCAAATCATCTTTAGTAGCACCTGGAAGCCACTAAACTCTTGAATCTTGTGATTTAATGTTGTACACGGAGTCTTCATTATGAGATATAATTGCGATCCCATCTAGTGTGCGATAAATCGCACAGTTCATCTTGCAACGCAAGACTACCCAACAAATTGACAGGATTCGAATCACAGAATATGAACTGATGGTTGTTTTCCATTGCTTCTATTTTAACAGGGATATCTGCTGTTACCTGGTTAAGTTTGTTTGTTGCTAATGCTTCTCTTCTCGAGAGGGGTAGGTTTGGAACCTCCACACAACAAACTGTAGAGAGTGCTGTGCCCGAATTTATCAAGAAAGACATGGGGTGGCAATTCACCTTACCATGTACATAAGGGCCACTTTGGTCTACCTTCAGGACTGCTCCATGTAAGTACTCCTCCTCCCTCCTTAAGCACTGTCACTGGGAATTAGTCTCTGGGAAAAACGGAGGGAAATCAGTTTTCAGAATCAACGGATGCTGTTGATACCTTGAATTATAAGGCATTTTATTTCTCCTATTTAGCTGCAACACTGGAGCTGTGGGAGTATTCATATTAAACTGCCCTTGATTTTGCACATTCTGCACAGAAGCTATTTGGGCTGGGGCTACTAACTGTGTTTGCAACCAATTCACATTCTGCTGCATCTAGGGAATATAATCATTCTGGATTCAATCTGGATCCTGCCTACATTTCCACTTTCTATGAAGAATTTTACCACAGTGCTCCTCTTCAACTCAGCACATCACTAGATGCATTCACTCCAGGATTATTCAAAACTCTTCCACAACCTTGCATTTGCATCATCTCATTTCCCATTCTCACACCTTGTATCTAATGCACCATTTCATTCAAGCAATGTCAGATGATACAAAACATATATCAGACCCATCATCTGGTTCTTGCAATTTCTCTGAAATTGCTTCGACTGCACAACCATCAACATCTCTTTGATTTTTTTCTGCTTTGCATGAAAACATGACAACCAAGCTCGGGACGCAACCCCCCAAAAAAAGCAGATATTAAGCCAGTGGCACCATCTTTGTCAAGCTTTTCAACTTCACTGTGCTTCCCTTTCACATTAGGCATACACCACTTCTTTAGCTCTTGTGTAGATTTCAAAATCTTTGTTCAATTAATTTCCTTCTCTGTCATTTTCTTTTTCAAATTCTCTATCACTGCTCTGTATTTCACAGCAACCACCTCAGATGGAGCATTGTTAGGAGCAACTCTAGCTGGTTCCTCTGTCGGCCAAGCAACATCCACCTTGGACGCAGATCGCTAGGATCAACAATCTCAAACAACACATCCAAATCAGTCTAAATCATTTTATAAATTGTTGTCAATCTATGCATTGCAGATTGGTCAGATAGTATTAGATATATTAGATGATATGATTACATCTATAGGTGTGGCTATGAATGATGTGCAACTTGGACCGATGTGCAGTATGAGGATGGGGGGATGGGTGGAGGGCAGTCAGACAAAAAAAGAACTGGAAGCTGGAGCCTGGAACTCCCTTGACCAATCTGGGCACTGCTCTCATGCTGTGAGAGCAGCACCCTGATTGGAGGGAGGAGCCTCAATCAGTGCTCCACAGCATCCTGGAAGCCTGCACTGACTCTAACTAAACTATCTTAAGACAGCTGGACTACAGATGTTTAAAGTGTGCATGTGTCGCTGTCCGTTTCAAGACAGCCAGCCCAAAAATATGCGCACTTTAAACATATGTGCATAGACAGCCCACCCTCCTCCTTGCTGCTGTCACTCAGCAGCGACCCCACCCCAATCCTGACGCTTGGCTCGGGACAGGGATGAAAAATAAAAAGGTAATAAATTACTACTTTATTTTTTATGGGGTTTTGGTGGGATTTTAAATGGGGCGACGCTCGTCCATTCTAACGAAGAGCCATCCTTGCCGCTGTCTACGCTTGTGGACTGACTAGCTTCTAACTGCCAGTGCCCTAACACAGAATAATTCTGTACTAATTTCAGTGGGAGCAATGATTATGCAAACTGCTTAGCGTTAGTTATCATTCTCTTAAACGATTGCAGTATTTGCAGGGCTTTGAAAGTTAGGGAGTGTTGCACCTTCATATCCGTTCATATATGGGTTATAAATGCATATGTGTCCAACATTACTAATAATTCTTATGAAGTCTAAGCTTTAGAGGAGAACGGCTTGTTGGAAGCGGGGCAGTAGGTTGCTGGGTTAGTGAGTTTAAATGGGGTTTAGCAAGGTTGGTGAATGGGTTGATAGCTTGACAGGGTCATGTTTAAGCTTTTTCTAACCCTTGTGATAATTGTATTGATTTGTGAACTGTGCTGTTTTTCCTGTTAACATTTTCTGAATATTTGTTTCTAATACATGGGTGTGAGGATAAAAGAGGATTGTTAAAGAGAAAGCGGCAGGAATATGAGATGAAGGATGCCAGGAACTGTGTTTACAACCAGCTAAAATTAATGGAAGAATAGGCCAGAAAGAAGCAGAAAGTGATGTTGGCTGTTTTACAATTGTTGACTTATTAGATTAATTGTGAGTTTTTTTTTAATGATTATAGAATAATAGGGAGGGAGAATTGTTAAAGATTTTTGTTCATCCATATTTCTTGCGTGTTATTAACAATGTGCAAAATGTGGCTTTACACTAAATTTCCCATGCAGTCACTGATATAGATAGAACTGTTGTCTTCAAAACAAATGTACTATAGTGTATAGAAGTGTGTTTTTCTGAAACTTGTTATCTAGGCCTCAATTAGAGCTTAGCTGTCACCTTTTTTTTTTTTTTTGTCCTCATCTCCACCATATCTGTGATCCGTCGAATCTCTGGACTGGGAGGGAAGAAAGACAGGCTGTGAATATGACACGCAAACTCAGTAAGTACTGGTAGGGTTGCAACCAATTGGTAGAGTTGCCAAAACCCAGATGCTGTGTCAGTCACTCTGCACATTCTACCCCCAGCAACTTATTGTGCGGATGCTCAACCATTAGCCATATTCCTTATTACTTGTATCAACCTTTATACCCCTCAAAGAAGGCAAGGTTGCAAAGCAGAGAAGGTATAACATGGCTTCGTAATCATCGGACGTGGGAAAAAAAAAAAAAAAAAAAACCCACTCCTCCAAAGAGATTAGTCAAGTAAGTGCCAAAAAGCTCTTTTTTCTGGTTTCCCAGCTCTGGCTAGATCTAATTTAGATATTTGTAGCATTGAAATGCACCAGTCTTGTATGGAAGGGGGAGATACCTCTTTCCATCTCTTACAAATTTCTCTCCGGGCCACCAGGATGGAAAAGAATAAGAGATTTCTGGTTGCACTTCGCTTCTGATCTACTACTCCGAAGATTACCAATGGTAGATCGATGGAAAAATCATTGTTTGTTTTCCTTCAGTAAACCAATGGTGGAGGGCGAAGATAATAAGTAGAAAAGGAAAAAGAAATAAGGAATGGGAGAAGTACAGAGGCAAGGGGAAAGACTATGGAAAGATAATGTAGAGATAGGAGAAAAAGGAGAAGAAAAGGAAAGGAAAAGAAAAACAGGGGATTCGAAAGATTAAACACTCATATTAAGTCAATTTACACAAAGTGCACTAACGGGTGATTGGGGAAGAAAAAAAAAAGGAAGATATAAAAAAAGGGGTAAGGAAAGAAACACTTTTTCAGTTTATTAATATGATGGAGCACTATACAGCCCTCTACACTATAATACTCGCTCCTGCAGGGGCTCGGTAAAGAGTTAGGGGTACCGAAAAACCGGACACGTCCCGGTTAGTTAGAACAAGGGTTCCTCAAGGGTGGTTGGGAGGGTTTCACTCGGGTGGTGGGGGGGTGGGAGTACAAAATAAAAAAAATCCTCATTTCCTATTTGGTTGTGGACTGTCTCTTTTTTTGCTGTTCATTATGGACAAGCTTTATATTCTTAGGTATAGTATTTCAGTTGTCAGCTAAGGACTGTATGATGGGTCGAATTAATCTCAAATGACATGAGTACTCTTAGGATTCTCTCCTGGAATATTAATGGCTTGCGCACCAAACCTAGGTCTAACAGGATCATACAATATTTACGGGACTCAGAAGCGCAGGTCGTAATACTCCAGGAGACTCACCTGGCCGAAGTCGACCTGTTAGAAGTAATAAAAAAGAACAAGTGGATGGATTTGTCTGTCTCAACTTCACAAACAAGTACAACTAGAGGGGTCTCGATTTTCTTTAAAAAATCAATCACCACAAAAATCTTAAAGCAGAAGGTTGACTCCGCAGGCAGATGGGTCATAGCTGCAGTAGTTATAAATGGATCACAGTTTACCATCGTAGGGTACTATGGTTCTAACAGAGATGACCCATCAGTCCTAGAGACATTATTCTCTGAATTATTGCACTTCCCAGAACCTGTCATAATGGCAGGGGATTATAATATTGTGCTTAATCCTCTGATTGACAAGACTCCGTCTAGTCGGCAACAAACATTCTCTAAATCTAGAGCTTTCTTACTCAAATCTATGAATCAATATGGACTCCTTGATATTTGGAGAGTAAGAGCAGATCAGAAATAATCAGTTTTCTCATTTCATAATTTCAAATATCACCACCAATCAAGGATTGACTTTATTTTAATTAGCAAAACTTTGCTTGATTCGGTAAAAAATATTGCCTATTTACCGTCACACTTGTCAGATCACAGTGCCGTTTCCTTGGAACTTGTCGGTTTGATCAGATCTCCGAACAGAACATGGACGTGCGTGTCAGGAATCAGGCTTCGTGGGCCGCTGTCCGCGCAATGCGTGGTAAACGGCAACCACGTACATTTGGACCACAAACCCCAGAAGGCAATGGGGGACGTCGCGCATGACGTCAGAAGCGCAGTCCAGGAACATAAACCCGGAAACCACAAAGAACGGAGCCGATAATTTTGCCGAGGGTGAGTCACGTCTTGGAGCGGACATTGGATATCGGAGCTACCGTGAGTAAAAGTAGTTCCGTGTGTTTGCCGGCTGGAGGCACACGGACCTGGGACACGCCGTACTAGCGTTGTGTCTTTCTGGATTCACACACGACGGTATGTGTCAGAATCTCGTGAATCCTTAGAAAAAATTGTGTTTGTTTTCCCCGTTTTTTGGTGGAGAAAAGCAGCTGCTTTCTCTTGCGGGGAAAACGGTGTTGAAACTCGCTGTCTGGGAACTAACCTCATTCAGAAAACAATTGTGCGAGTTGGAACGTTTTGCATTGGTGGGTTTGGAATCACTACCAAAGTCTCACCAATTTGAGAGTACTTTATGATTTTTGGAGAGTGCGGTGCTAACTCAAGCCTGAGGGGTATAAACTCTTCTCTATGTACTATATTACCTTTTGTGAATGCAAATACAAAACTGGACAAGAAGGTGAATTGAACCTGTAGCATATAGCTCATCATTTGTTTTTGAAGACAACCTGTTTGTGCTTTATTTTACGGTGCAGGAGAGAACTCAACGGGGGGTACCTATGTAAAAGGACGAAGTGGCGTAAGGCAGAGCATTGACACTAAGTGCTGATTGCTGCCACTGATAGGACCTCACCTCCCTCTCCTGTATATCAAGACTATGTATTTTTCTTTACAGATCTCCCTCCCCGCTGTCCCCTTCCTTTCCCGCGCTCACGTGATCATCCTGTTGGTCTGTGATATAACTATCAGGCCGCGGGGTGTTCGTGGGGGTGTGGAGTAAGGTCTTTCAGCACAGCCCCGAGGAGTATCGTGTGGAACCTGACAGAATTACCGGCCCACGGATACTGTTCTCCTCTTGGCTGTGTTGATAGAAAATGGCTACGCTTGATGACGTTCTGGCTGCCTTGGCTTTGGTTCAAACGGAACTGGCTGCCTCCAATAGAGAGGTCGCTGCTTCCAGAACTGAAAATGCACAATTAAGGGCTCGTATGGATAGGATGCAAGGGAATCCATTTGACGCTGGGGCTAGCACACCCGCTCCATCTTCCCTAGTCGTAGAAATGCCCACACAAATCCCGCTGGCTCCCCCTGAAAGGTTTTATGGGGACAACAAGAAGGTGCAGGTGTTCATGACACAAATACTCTTACACTTCATGTGCAAACCCAAAATGTTTTCAACAAACCAGGCCCGAGTGGCCTTCTTGATTTCCTATCTAGGTGGGGAGGCAGCCCAGTGGGCGGTTCCAGTGGTTAGGAGAGACGATCCCTTACTCTACGATTGGGACGAGTTCAGGGTGGAATTTGAGAAAACCTTCGACCGTAGAGCAGAAACGTTCTCAGCAGACCGTGAGCTGTTGGTGCTTAAACAGGGCACCTCGGACTTGGTGTCTTATTTGAACAACTTCCGTCGCCTGATAGCGGAGACGGATTGGCCTGAGGTCAAACAATCGGCGTTGTTCTATCAAGGACTAAATGACTAGATGAAAGATGTGCTGGCGCACATAGATCCCCAACCGCGTACCTGTTCGGCGCTTATTGAACTCACGCTCCGTCTAGATCATAGAATAAGGGAACGCAAGGGCGAATTAAGAAAGAAAGAGCCTATCGTGGTGGGTCATGAGCGAGGTGGAGGGGGCAACGAGAAGCCAACTACCACGCAAGACGCCATGGAAATCGGAGCGGTCAGAGCCTCTTTGTCTTTTAGCGAGAAAGAGCATCGCAGGAAAAATGGGCTCTGTTTGTACTGCGGAAAGAAGGGACACTACCTACGGGAGTGTCCGGTGAAACCAAAATCAGGAAGGTTCAGACCTGGTCAGGCGGCAGCAGGAACAGTCGATAAGAAGTCGGAAAACCCCAGTGCTTGAGAGTGGAAGAAGGGGAACCCTCAAGCAGAATCACTATCCCTTCAGTCACAGCCAGTTGTGATCAAGAAAAGAATCATGTATACCTTTCCTTGTTGTTGTTGATGGATACCGGAGAACAGGGAGTCAAAGCAATGGTGGACTCCGGTGCCACTGGGTGTTTTATGGACTATACAGAAGCAGAAAGGCTGGGTATACAGCTTATAGCAAAGAAACAACCTGAACCAGTGTATGCGGTCGACGGTAGTGAACTGATTGCAGGACCCATAAAATACCATACGCCGGATTTTTGGTGCGTATGTAATGGCGTACATCAAGAAACAATTTCGTTTAACATTATCCAAGCACCCCAATATGGCATCATTTTGGGGCTCCCTTGGCTACAAAAACACGAACCTTACATCCATTGGACCTCGAAGACCATCAGTTTCGACTCGGATTATTGTAAGGAACACTGTTTAGTGACTACCGAGAGTCCGTCTCATGCCTTGGCAAGGGTGTTTAACATCGCCACAGCAGCCGAGAACGAAGTGGAACTCCCGTCCTGTTATGCCGCCTATGCAAAGGTGTTCAGCGAGGAACAAGCCGAGACTCTCCCGCCTCACAGAGACTTCGATTGTCGTATCGATCTTGTTCCCGACGCAGTAATACCAAACGGCAGACTATATGCCCTTACAGTGCCGGAGAATGAGTACCTGAGAGCATATCTGGATAAGTATCTGGCTCTGGGGTACATTCGCCCTTCTCGGTCACCTGCATCGTCACCGTTGTTTTTTATACCAAAAGCAAACGGTGAAAAGAGGTGTTGCATCGACTACCGTGCTTTAAACACCATCACGGTAAAGAACCAATACCCTTTACCCCTGATTCCTGTACTATTGGAACAAGTTAGAGCAGCCACTATATACACCAAGTTGGATCTGCGAGGGGCATACCACCTGGTTCGCATAAGAAGGGGCGACGAATGGAAGACGGCATTTAAGACGCGGTATGGGCTCTTTGAGTATCTAGTGATGCCCTTTGGGCTGTGTAACGCCCCAGCCGCATTCCAATACTTTTTGAATGAGGTGTTGAGAGAGTACTTAGACCTCTTTGTAGTCGTCTACATTGATGACATTTTGGTGTACTCCAACACAACGGGTGAACATCAACAGCATGTGAGCCAGGTGCTAGAAGCCCTGATGAAACACCATCTCTATTGTAAGATCACGAAATGTGAGTTCCATGTGACTACCGTCGAGTTCTTGGGAGTAATGCTTATGCCATCAGGCCAGGTAATGGCTGAGAGGAAAGTCCAAGCCATAAAAGACTGGCCTCGTCCATGCACAGTCAAGGATATCCAATGCTTACTGGGTTTTGCGAACTTTTATAGAAGGTTCATTGGGGGGTTTTCTGCCCTGGTGACCCCCTTGACACGTCTAACAAGAAAGAGCGTCCCGTTCATCTGGAGTGGAGAGGCCCAACAAGCGTTCGATGGGTTGAAAGAAGCCTTTATCAGTGCTCCGATACTAAAACATGCAAACCCCGAATTGCCGTTTATAGTAGAGGCTGATGCATCCGAAGTGGCCCTGGGGGCGGTTCTTTCACAAAGACAGGAAAACACAGGCATTCTACACCCTATCGCCTTTATGTCACGAAAACTCAGTTCGGCGGAAATCAATTACACCATAGCCGAAAAAGAGTTGCTGGCTATAAGAGACGCCTTTGTGGAGTGGAGGCATTGGCTCTTGGGAGCGGTTCATCAGGTAACGGTCTATACGGATCACCGTAACCTACAGTTCATAAGAGCAGCCCGACATCTCACGCCCAGACAATTACGCTGGATGCTTTTCTTCGAGGAGTATCGATTCGTTGTTACCTACCGACCAGGAGTGAACAACAAGAAAGCAGACGCCCTGACCCGGCAAGAACATCCAGCGTTGCACACCCTGACTCCGACCAGATCGATCATAGACCCCGCGAAAGTTGTGTGTGCTACCCAATCCATAGATTTTGTACAATCCTTGCGCTCAGGGATACAGTCATGCGTTTGGAGAACCTGGCTTCGTCATCATCCGGAATGGAAGATGAGACAAGGAGTAGCCATGAAAGGGTACCAAGTGCTTGTGCCCACCAAGTCCTTACAACGTACTGTATTTCAATGGTGCCACAAAATGCCTAGTGCTGGCCACATGGGACATGTGAAGACTCTGGAAAAAGCGTTGAGGCAGTTTTGGTGGCCCTCCATCCGCCTGGATTTGAAACGCTGGGGAACCCAGTGTGTGCAATGCGCCAGAATGAAATCGGATAGACAACAACCCCAGGGATACTTACAACCTTTACCCACTCCTGAACTGCCTTGGGAAAGCGTGTCAGTGGACTTTATTGTAGGTTTGCCGAAAGACCAAGGGAAAACCGCCATTGTAGTAGTGGTGGATTTCCTTACGAAAATGGGCCACTTCATCGCTTGTGAGAAAGTACCTACAGCGGGTCAGTTAGCGCATCTACTATTAACACACATAGTGAGGTTACATGGACTGCCGAAAGTGATAGTGTCGGACAGGGGGGCCCAATTCACTGCAGGCTTTTGGAAGGTATGGTGTGCTGAGTTACATATATCTTCTTCTCTCTCCACCAGCTATCATCCACAGTCGGATGGGCAAACTGAAAGGCTCAATCAGTCACTAAAACAGTATCTCCGATGCTATGTTCAGGCAGACTCAGATTCCTGGGTGGATTGGTTGTGGGTGGCGGAGCTGGTGTACAACAGCACACAACATTCCTCGACAGGTCATGCCCCTTTCTTTAGCACATATGGCCATCACCCAAGGGTCAATCCATTACTTCTTCCCAGAGAAGCTGTCAGGTTGCCAGACGTCAGGGCAAGATTGTTGCGCATTCGTAAGATACTTCTGGCGACGCGCAGGAATCTTGTTCGTGCCAAAGGGAGATATAAAGCACAGGCTGATAAACACCGAAGACCGTGTCCCGTGTACAAGAAAGGGGATCTGGTGTGGTTGTCCACCAAACATATAACATTCAGGAGGTATAGCGTGTTCAATCCTAGATTCATAGGTCCTTACAGGGTAGTAAAACTGATCAATCCGGTTGCTGTGAAGTTGAAGTTGCCTGCTCATTTCAAAATTCACCCTGTGTTTCACGTGTCCCTTCTAAAACCCTCTCGGGTCCCTGTTCATCGACCTCCTGTGCCTGTTTGGGTACAACAAGAGAAGGAATACGAGGTGTTGAGAGTGTTTGACTCAAGATGGGTGCGGGGGAGACTGCAATACCTGCTTTCTTGGAAGGGCTACGGGCCGGAGGAGAACTCCTGGGAGCCTGCGGGGTCTGTGCATGCTCCCCGTCTTGTGTCATGTTTTCACCGCCGGCATCCTGATAGGCCGGCCCCTGGACAGCGTCCCTTGTGAGGGGGGATGTACTGTCAGGAATCAGGCTTCGTGGGCCGCTGTCCGCGCAATGCGTGGTAAACGGCAACCACGTTCATTTGGACCACAAACCCCAGAAGGCCAAGGGGGACGTCGCGCATGACGTCAGACGCGCAGTCCAGGAACATACACCCGGAAACCACAAAGAACGGAGCCGATAATTTTGCCGAGGGTGAGTCACGTCTTGGAGCGGACATTGGATATCGGAGCTACCGTGAGTAAAAGTAGTTCCGTGTGTTTGCCGGCTGGAGGCACACGGACCTGGGACACGCCGTACTAGCGTTGTGTCTTTCTGGATTCACACACGACGGTATGTGTCAGAATCTCGTGAATCCTTAGAAAAAACTGTGTTTGTTTTCCCCGTTTTTTGGTGGAGAAAAGCAGCCGCTTTCTCTTGCGGGGAAAACGGTGTTGAAACTCGCTGTCTGGAAACTAACCTCATTCAGAAAACAATTGTGCGAGTTGGAACGTTTTGCATTGGTGGGTTTGGACTCACTACCAAAGTCTCACCAATTTGAGAGTACTTTATGATTTTTGGAGAGTGCGGTGCTAACTCAAGCCTGAGGGGTATAAACTCTTCTCTATGTACTATATTACCTTTTGTGGATGCAAATACAAAACATGACAAGAAGGTGAATTGAACCTGTAGCATATAGCTCATCATTTGTTTTTGAAGACAACCTGTTTGTGCTTTATTTTACGGTGCAGTAGAGAACTCAACGGGGGGTACCTATGTAAAAGGACGAAGTGGCGTAAGGCAGAGCATTGACACTAAGTGCTGATTGCTGCCACTGATAGGACCTCACCTCCCTCTCCTGTATATCAAGACTATGTATTTTTCTTTACAGATCTCCCTCCCCGCTGTCCCCTTCCTTTCCCGCGCTCACGTGATCATCCTGTTGGTCTGTGATATAACTATCAGGCCGCGGGGTGTTCGCGGGGGTGTGGAGTAAGGTCTTCCAGCAAAGCCCCGAGGAGTATCGTGTGGAACCTGACAGTGCGACCGTTCACTTTTTTCATCTCCGGACGATCTCGCATGTATTAGGACAGAAGTACAGGAATTCTTTCGTCTCAAGATTGGCTCGGCTACTCCCTGCATTGTCTGGGATGCTTTTAAATGCTTCTTACGAGGTGTTATTAAGAGCAAAACTACATTCCGAAGAAAGCAATACACCCAAGAAATTGAATCTATAGAAACCAACATGTCATTGATCCAATCCGAGCTAGAGGCTTGTAATAATGTCTCCGACTCAATTACATCGGATAAACAGGAAAAACTACTAGAGCTTAAGGGCAGTTGGCTTCTATCCTTAACCAGCGTATTCTCCAGAAATGGGAAGCCAGTAAGTTAGCCAATTTTGAATTCGGAGAAGGGGCTGGTAAATTACTAGCCTGGAAGTCCAGAACTGACCGGAGTCGGAACAACGTAGATTGTATTAAAACCAGGGCTGGGGCCGTATTTTCAGATGCTGAAATAAGATCCGCCTTCAAGGATTTTTTCCAGAATATATATCAGGAGGGTATGAACACTTCACCTGATAAAATAAAGGATTGGCTGGAAGGCATCTCTTTACCATCTCTAACCGTAGAACAAAGTATATCCTTGGATAAGAGGATCACTGAAGAAGAGGTGATAAGTGTAATAAAAAACAGCAAGGGAGGTAAAGCGGCGGGGCCCGACGGCTTGCCGTCTGAAATATATAAACATCTAATAACTGAAATCTCTCCTCTTCTTGTAGATATATTTAATCAAATTTTGCAAGAAGGAATGTTACCTCCCACCTCCTGGAATAATGCTTCTATTACACTTATCCTGAAACCAGGCAAGGTTCCTTCCGACTGCGGTTCACATCGTCCCATCTCAATACTTAACGCGGACTATAAAATCTATACATCCCTTTTAGCCAAGAGATTGAGCCTGGTGGCTCCAGAAGTTCTACACCCTAATCAGAAGGGCTTCGTGAAGGGTCACCAGCTCTTCGAGCTGACGTATGACCTTATAGGAGCAATCGACATGGCAACAGCTTCTTGACCATTGGCAATTCTCACGTTGGACGCCACCAAGGCCTTCGACAGGGTCAACTGGTTGTACCTGTCGGGGGTCTTGGAAAAGTTCGGCATGGGACGCTTTTTTCGTAGAGCAGTGGACCTTATATATCATAACCCGACGGCCTCTGTTTTGGTTAACGGTGGATCATCAGAGTCATTCTCCATTACAAGGGGCACCCGTCAGGGGTGCCCCTTGTCCCCCCTGCTTTTCGACCTCTACATTGAGCCCTTTGCGCAAAAAATCCGCCAGGCTAATAACATCAAGCCTTTTAAGTTTAGAGATTGGGAAAAAAAGGTGTCACTGTATGCCGACGATGTCATGATCATGACGTCGGATATTAGCACTGCATTTCCAGCAGCTATAAACTTAGCACTTGAGTTCGGGGAAATCTCAGGGTACGAGGTTAACGAATCCAAGACCGAAATAATGGCTTGGAACAGTGATCTGACAGGTTTCAATGGTCAACTTAGCAGTAATCTCAATTACCTAGGTCTAAGAATCATCAAAGACATCAATCTGATTGCATCTACTAATTTTACAATAGTTGCGAAAAAATGCAGGAAACTAATGGAGTCCTGGAAGCACCTACCTTTGACGGTTCTGGGACGTGCAAACTTGGTGAAGATGTCAATTTTACCTCAGTTAACCTTTATTTTTAACACTATACCATTATTTGTTGACACATCGTTAGTGGCGAAGATGCAAAGCAGTATTTCTTCATTCATATGGAAAAATAAAACTGTAAGAATCGCGTGGAAGAAATTAAGGCGACGTAGGGAGAAAGGTGGCTTAGCTGGTCCCGACCTTCAGTTATATGCCTGGGCCTTTCAGATGACACATGCACGAATGTTGTTAAAAAATACATCAGACCAAGGTATAGGGTTGATGTTCAAGGCATTGCTGCAGGGGGAAGAAGTCAGGCAGTCAGGCTTTCTATTCAAGTTCGGAGACCCCAAATTTTTTAAGAAGGTCAAACTAAAGGTGCTGCAGGGTCTTGCAAGAACTTGGTATAATATAAGATCGGCAACTAAATTAGGATATTATTCAAATAGATCTCAAATATGGGATCTACCCGCACCCCCTGGCTGGACAACTGATGCACTGGTAATCCCACTAAAAGACGCTGGAATTCTAACTTGGGGGGACCTATTCATAGATGGAGTCTTGTTGCCGTGGGAACATCTTGTAAGAAAGACAGGTCCAGGGCTGTCTAGATTGAAGTATCTGCAAATCTCAAGTTGGGCCCAAGCCGAAATACAGCCAGATAGACCCGCTCGGCTTCACAATAGACCACTAGGTGAAGCAAACCATCTGGAAGACCTTATGCTCGACAAACCAAAAGCAGCAAAGGAAGTCTCTCTATGGTATAACTTAATCCTGGAGGAGATTGACGAGGACTTTCATCTCCCCGGAAAGTTATGGGGGTCCATGATGCCATTTTCGAACTTGAACGACTTATGGTCAACATCATGTAACGTTCTGTGGGACCTGGTCAAACCAGCTTGGCTCCGTAGAAACCATCTTTTTACTATTCACAGGGCCTACTATTCGCCTCAGAGGCTTTCCAAATTTTCCCCAGGGGGTTCGGTCGCATGTGCGCGGTGCGGCCTAGTAGCAGCCTCTGATGCACATATGTTTTTTGATTGCCCCCAACTCAGGTCTTTTTGGGATCAAATCAGTAACAAACTTACATCTTCCATCGGCTCCACGGCTTAGCTGTCACCTTGTTCAAAATTGATTTTTCTCTTGTCCTCCCCCTGCACATTTTACCGTTCATTATTTCTTCAGCATACAGTTAAGCCGAATAATTTTATTTAATTCTATTGTCTTTGTTCATTCTATTCTCAATGAATTTTCCGAGCCACAGAACTGACTTTCAAGGATCTTCTGCTAGCTCACTGTGCTCTATTCATTCAAGGGTGCTGGAATTAAGCAGTTCTGGGACTACAGCTTTTTTAGCATAGTTATGGATTTCCCGCATTTGCCACACAATCCATCATCTGCTGCATTATCTGCAGATTTTAACAAAAAAAAAATATTTCTCCCTTAAACGGATCAGAAGTTACTAAAAACTTGTCGACATGTGTTTGCACGTAGTGGAAGGCCCTTCACAAGGGTTAACTGGTCACCTTTCAGTTGTTTATTACTGTATTTGGTTTATAAGTTAGACTAATAAGGTGAAATCTTTCCCCTGACATTATTACCATGTAAACAAGTTACAAAATAATGAAATAATATTTTTTTTAATGTGCCACAATATGCTGCATAATTTGCCTTTTCTTGCAGCATTAATTTGAGAAATCATCAGTGATGTCATAAATGATCTCATAGAACATGCCACGAGTTATGTAATATGTGAGGTGATAGGTATTGCATGGCGGGGGCACAAGTAATCTTTAGGTCTGCTAATTATAACTGATGAATTTCTGTGTTTTTTTTGTTCAAAACGTTAATGTTGTCACTGACATATACACCTAACTATGTTACTTTAAACTTTGTTTTGACTTGTAGGATTTTTTTTTAACGAACAGTGATATTTTATTACCATGCGTAAAGCCAACCCCCCACCGCAGCCAAGCCCTGTAGCCAACCAACCTGGAGGCAGTCAACTCTCCTTCACAAGCAGCCAACTCCATGCTGTGCATGCCTTTTCATCGCTTACACCATGGGGTTGGCCACAGGGCTTGGTTTGCAGTCAGACCCTGCTTCTAACTCCCTGCAGGCAGCCATTCAGAGGCAGCCCACCCCACGCCCCACATGCCTTTTTATCGTGCAAGGCATGGGGTTAGCCACATGGCCTGTCTTGCAGCCAGGGCCCACTTCCACCTCTCTGCAGGCAGCCAACACATGTGTGCGGTGGAAAGTTGGCCACAGGGCTTGGCCTGCCGCCGGGCCCTGTGGCCAAACCCCCAGAAGGCTGCCAACCACACTTCGTGCACAGCCTTTGGTATGTGAAGTAAGAGGTTGGCCTTCAGGCCCTAGGGACCCCATCCCTGAAGCCATATATATTAAGGGTAGGGAGGCATGCAGCCTCCTCCCCTTCCCTTAAGTGGCCCTTGAGACACCATCCTCCAGGGTCAGTTGCAATAAACGTAATTGGTCCAAACTTCCCTTGGAACTCTGGATGTCGGCCCTTGAAGCTAAAAAACCAACTAGCAACCCTAACCCCACCTCAGCCAATGATGAATTTAATCGCTGGATTCATAGCTCCCTAGATGCTGTGCTGCCATAAAGTGCTCTCAAATAAATCATAGTGCCACAACCTCCCCCTGGTACTCCCCTAAGCTAAGGGAACTTAAACGACATTGTAAGAGGCTAGAGAGGAAATGGAGACTAGACTACTCCCCTACCAGCAAGTCCGCTAATAGGGAGGCAATAAAGACCTATAAAGATGAAATCAAAGCCTCTCAGGTGGTTTTTTTATGAAGAAAAATTAAGGCAGCTGCTCACTTCCCCATGGAAATCTATCGGATTGCCAAAACTCTTTCAAACTACCCCAGAAACAACCTAACCCGATCGACGCCCAATCCCGCTTGCAGAATCCTTCCAACAGAAAATAAAAAAAATATACACCACTTTTCCCCTCACTCAGCTTGATCCAGCCCCAGCTGGATCAAGCTGGATCATCAGCTCAGGACCTGGATCCCCAGCCACTTTGGACACACTCCCCCCTCATGCATAGGGTGAATTCTGGCTCCCCCCTAGACCCGGCACCCACACGTGCCTTGGTGCCGGTCATAGGAAACATATTTCCTATCACCCTTGACCTGCTTAATGCCTCCATCTCCTCTGGCATTGTTCCCCCCCTTGAAAACATGCCATGGTCAAGGCTCTCTTAAAGAAGCCCAACCTTGACCAAGACAACCCTAGCAACTACCGGCCGATCTCCCTTCTACCGCAGTTGAGTAAGATCCTAGAAAAACATATCAATTCTGTACTGGTAGAGTTCCTAGAAGTTACCACCTACTTGATCTCTCACAAACTGGTTTACGCCCCCAACATGGAACCAAAACCACCCTCCTCGCAGTAACCGAGGAGGCCAGGAAAATCTTCGATCAGGGCGGTTCCCGCTCAATCATCCTCCGCGACCTAAGTGCCGCATTTGACACTGTAAACCACAACATACTGATCCACAGACTTATGAACTTAGGAGTATCAGGAAATGCCATCACCTGGTTTAGATCCTTTTTAGTTGACCGCTCCTTCCAGGTTTTAGAGGGCGACACTGTTTCCACCAGCACACTGCTCAGTTGTGGTGTACTTCAGGGCTCCTCCCTGAGTCCCACATTGTTCAACATATTCATGAACCCCTAGCTGAGATTGTCTGCCCATTTGGCATAAAAATTATCACCTACTCCGACAACACTCAGCTAGTGGTGGCTCTAAACCAGCCGGATAAGACACGAAGCAACTTAAAAGCTGCCTAGAGGAGGTGGCCAACTGAATGGCACTCTCCCGCTTAAAACTAAATGGGGACAAAACCAAGCTCATGCTCTTAGGAAACAATCCCTCCTTCAATGCGGATTCACTGTGGCTTACCTGCCTCGGCCCTGCCCCAGCCCCCAAAGACATGATAAAACATGATCAAAAGCCTTGGCATCTGGCTGGACCACTCCCTTAACTTAACCCATCAAGAGGCAAAACTTTAAGCCTCATGTTACGGATTACTCAAGCTGCTATGAAAAATCCTCCCCCTTCTCCCATTTCAGGCAAGACAAATTATGGTCCAGGGCCTCATTTTGTCACGCTTGGACTACGGGAACGCCTTATACCTAGGGGCCCCTCAACCCACTATTCACAAACCCCAGATTATCCAAAACTGTGCAGCCCGCACACTCCTTCAGATCCCCTGTTGACACTCAACAAACCCAGGACTAAAGAACTTGCACTGGCTTCCGGTCAGGGAAAGAATCCAATTCAAGGTACTGTGCATTGTCCACAGGGCAATCTGGAAGACTGGTCCGGCCATTAGCCAATCGCTGATCACCCCCTACTAACGCAACAGACAGCTCCCATCGGCATCCTCTTCCCTCGCCTCGGTCCCCAAAATCAAGTAAGCAAGATGTGGCAGCCGCTCCTTTTCCTATAATTCAGCTAAACTATGGAACACCCTTCCCCGCCACATGCAGGCAGAGCCCAACCTACTATCTTTCCGCAAACTACTAAAAACTCTGCTATTCAACAACCCCCTATAAACTTTGGTTACTCTCCTTTTGTCCGCACTTGTCTGCAGTGTTAGGACGCCTCGTGGTAGCTACTGTGCTTTATAAATGTTCTTTTCATTTCATTCATTCAGGTCTGTGTGGCCCCCTCTGCCCCAGACCATAAAAGGGCCCAGGGATCCTATCCCCTCAGGCCAAATAAAATTGAACAGGAGAGGAGGGACACATGGCTCCCCCACACATGCCTTCTTAGGCCCCAGGGACTCCATCCCTGGGGCTAAAACCTACGGTGATGGGGCATGTCCCCCTCCCTGAGCCTAATTATGCCCCAGAGACCCCATCCCCCATATTCTGATATAGTAAAAAAGGGGAGGGGGACTTGTGACCTCCCTCCCTGAGCCTTATTAGGACTTTGGCACCTCATCTCCCGGATCCGGGTAAATAATAAAGGGGAGGGGCACAAAGTCCCACACCCTGAGCCTAATTAGGCCCTGTGCAGCCCATGCCCAGGGTCAAAATGTAAATAAAAGGTAAGGGACCATTGTACCATCCCTCTATGAGACTTTTTGCCCCATGCCCGGGGACCCCATCCCCATGGACAAATTGCCTAGTTAGGTGCCAGGGACCCCATCCCCCGGGGCTGAGTAATTAATAAAGGGAGGGGGTGCGAGGCTCCTCCCTGAGCCTAATAGGCACCAGGGACTCCATCCACCAGGAAACACATTTAAATAAAAAGGGAGGAGGCTGTGTGGGACTCCTCCTGAGCCTTTAGAGGACCCAGGACCCATTTGCCTGTGGCTGTACCTTATTTTACAATACAATACAAAGAACTTTATTTTTAACACTATAGATCAATAAAAGTATACCATAAAACAAGACTCTTACAGACACAAGATACAAATAAGACATGGCATCATAAATAACAATTCGCAGTCCATTTACAATTGCAGCATAATAAAGTGATCAGAGTGCATCTTTGTATTTCACTGGGATAGCAGCCAAGTGTGGCAATTTCATAAATACAAATACATCATTGTTTATAATTTAAAATGTCATCATAAAATACACAAGAGCAACGATAAAACATAAAAAAAGACTTAAAAGATAAAAAGAACAGCATTCACTTAAAGTGACTCAAGGCACATGAAACAGTTTAGCCGGAACCATACAGTATGATACAACCTAGGAGCTAACAGGGAAGTACTTGTTACGCCTAGTCCACATAGCCATTAAAAGCTTAGCTGTACAGAATACAATCATGTGCATTGTATTTGACTGCAGTATTCTATAGGCCTCCTTGAACTTCCTTACCCCCAAATTTCTGCACAGCGGGGCTATCCATTTAGTTCGAGATTGGTAGTACAAGGGGCAAAAGAATAAAACGTGTTCAAGTGACTCAGGTATCCCTCTGCAGCAAGGGCAATTTTCTTCAACCCTCTCACATACTTTGCCCCATTTTCTTTTAAAGTTATTTACAGGTCAGCAGCCATACCTAAACTGTAGGTATAGTTTCCTTGCTAGTCAAGTCAAATCAAGTCAAAGGCATTTGTAATGCCCACATATCACAACCAAAGAGTCTCATGGCGCTTGCAGACGGCTCTGACGAGAAGTGGGCAGCTTAGTTTGCAAAAAGCCATGTCTTCAGCTTTTTACGGAAGCAGCTGTGCTCTGAAGTAGTGCGCAGATTAAGGGGCATTTTATTCCAGAAGGTGGGGGCAAGAAAGGAAAAAGCACGACCACCATTTCTGGCGGTTTGTATTCTAAGAGGAGTGAGCAGCGACTCGGTACTGGATGTATGACATTACAACGCATGCTTTTACATCGCATGCTTTTACAATGCGGTTTTTACAACGCATACCATTACAACGCATAGTGCTTTTAGGCGCTGGATAGTGAATTGTTTAATTTACTATTCCAACTCCAGTCCCCGTGGATAGTAGGGAAGGTGTTGGATAGTACATTAAACATATTCCCTATCCTAGAGCGCCCCCCAGCGCAATGCGTTGTAATGGTTTGCGTTGTAAAAGTTGCGTTGTAAAGGCACTGTGTGGTAAAAGTTGCATTGTAAAGGTTGTTTACCCTCGGTACTGGATCTAAGTTGTCTTCTGGGTGCATACCATGTGAGCTTATGGGACCAATATTTTGGGCCGTTTCCATACATATGTTTATGGACTAGACATAATGTTTTAAATAGGATTTGCTTTTTAACAGGGAGCCAAAGGAGGCTCTTAAGGCATGGGGCAGAGGGGGACATTCGGGGAAGGTTTAAAACCAACCGCGCTGCAGTGTTCTGGAGAACCTGTAGTCTTTTCAAGTGATGCTCATTTATAGCTAGTAGGAGCGAATTCCCGTAGTCCAGCCTGTTTATAATTACACCCTGAACTAAAGGTTTCCGTGCCTCTGCGGGAATCCACTTGAAAACTTTGCGCAGACTGCGCATGAGTCCAAAGCAGGTTCCTACAATGTGGTTAGTTTGGTTCTTCATGGATAGTATGTTGTCCATGTGAAAACCCAGGTTCCGCACTGATTCCTTGGGGGTTGGGCAGTCACCAAGATCTACTGGCCACCAGTCTTGGGTCCAGTGTTCAACGGCTTTGCCAAAAAGCATGATCTCGGTTTTACTGCCATTGAGCTGCAGATGGTTGGTACCCATCCAATTCTCAACCTCGATCATGCAGTTTTTGAAACTAATGGGGGTTTGATTTCATCTATCGCAGCCGCAAATGACAATGACTGTTTAAAGTTCATAAAAGCAATCGAGAGTGAACCCTTACACTTCATTATCAAATCGGTCTCAACGTTGCCCAAGTATGACAATGCTGACGAATAAAGCATTGAAACTTGAACTTGCAACTTTGAGACTGTGTCTATTGATCCGACTAAGAGTTTCCTGTTTACTCCAGTATACATCTAATCCTAGTTTATGTAACAAAGTCTTAACTTTGCACATCCACGGAATCTCGTTCACACAAGTTGGTGTCACTGGGGGCTAGTTTTGTTGCACCCCCCACACACTCCCCTGCTTCCAGGGCTGGTCGAGTAGCAATCTGCCAGGACTGGTAGCTGTTCCCAATCTTTCCCGAATTTCTTGATGGCTGAAGATCTGTGTGTGGTGTTTCTTGAAGTGACTTGAGTGCTGCTAGGTACCAATATTGCATACGGCACGTCCAAATGGGATGCATTGAATGTATGTTGGGCTTCTCTCCAGTGTGTTATGAAGGTTACTGTATTGTTTATTAAAGTGGGAAGTGATGTGGGCATCAAGCTGATTGCCAACTATATGGCATATCTTTGATGTTTTTAGTGCATGAGGTGCTCCACATAATGCGCCCATTTAGGTTTTTCTGTGTGAAATGCTAGTGAGAGACACCCTATGATAGAAACCATTTTAACTGATAACCTGAAAAGGAAGACAGACTATCATTAGCAACATTACTGCAAAAGGCAAAAGTGATCAGCAGTATTTAATCAAGATCAGAACCTTGGAAGCGGCTCGCAGAAAAATAGTGTTTACAACAAGTGCTGGCCACCCACAGATTGGTTGCTTATTCTACAAGCCTGACATGGCAAGCACTTGTCTTTATTCGCCTTTCTCTGACTTTCTGTAAAGCATGGCTTCATGTCAGAGGATTACGTTTTAAAAATATAATTTGCAGAAGTAAAACACTCAATCGCAAGGAAGTACAACTCTTGGTCATGTCACAGCTAAATGTCACCGCACAAATGGAGGAAAGCTCTTCGATGTAGTAGCAGAACGAGGAAGTATGCACGGTGTACAGTGATGTACATTCATTTAAAAAGCCCCATGAGAAGGTGGGGATTTTACTTTGCAGAAGTGATGGAAGAGATATCCAAACCCGAACGAGATCACGGGTGGGACACTGGCCAAACAAGTAAGTTGTAACTAAGGGGAAGAAGGTGATGGCACATGCAGTTCAGGACATTGTTCAGCAAAGTTGCGATCCTTTATAACTTATCCATCTTGATGTGATAACTCCCGTTGAAAAATAGAGTGAAAGAAGTTCACCGTCACTAAAGAGCACTTTTGAGTAAAATTGCACACATGTAGTATAATAACTATACATGAACAAGACAAACATAGAATCAAAGATGAGAATATGAAGTAGATCAGAAATAGAAACTTTTGCCGTCCTGTAAGATTCAATCAAGACATATGGGGAGGGGCGTAGCTGTCATTCGCAGTTGTGTTCAGGCCCAGGGGAGACAGAGCCCACTGCACGCTCTTTATGGTTGCTTCTTACTAGCAAATCAAGGGGATGTGGGCCCTGATATGCATGTTTTGATCAGGGCCACTGTTAAGCTACTCAATATGAAAATTGAGGGGGTGTGACTATGGTAACCAAGATGGCGGATGGACAGTAGAGGAGCTCTGAGCGCCAGTCCCCGCATCCGTCACTAATCCTTGCTTCCGGCTACCATCGGCCTCCCCTTCCCAGAGTGTCTGGCTGATGCCGGGGGTGACTACACTGCTGAGAAGCCTGGATTCAGGGACTGAGCGGCCAAGATAGAGGCTTAATTTGCAGTTTGCACTGGACCGCCGCATGGCGCATAGTGGCCTGCTCTCTGGTGCTGCAGCACAGACTGCGGTACAAAAGGGGGTGGTGATGGACGGAGCATCAGAACCAATCAAACACTCACACCCAGTCAAAAGATCTGGGTTTGATCCATCACCGTTCTTTAGCCCACTCTGCCAACCCAGTTCAGACATGGCTATATGCAAATCAGTCTGACCCTGTGCCTCATGGGAACAGTCCAGCCCGAACTGCCAAGCCATGCCTTCCCTGGACCGGAAACAAGCTTCCGAGGACCGGTTTCTGGCATTCCAGCCGTGTTTAGCGCGGCTTGCTTGAATCCAGTGGCAAAGTGAGCAAGGGACTCACGTCTGAGCATACCCTGCCACACTTATGGCGGCCAAAAGCGGTACAAAAGGGGGTGGTGATGGACGGAGCATCAGAACCAATCAAACACTCACACCCAGTCAAAAGATCTGGGTTTGATCCATCACCGTTCTTTAGCCCACTCTGCCACCCCAGTTCAGACATGGCTATATGCAAATCAGTCTGACCCTGTGCCTCATGGGAACAGTCCAGCCCGAACTGCCAAGCCATGCCTTCCCTGGACCGGAAACAAGCTTCCGAGGACCGGTTTCTGGCATTCCAGCCGTCTTCAGCGCGGCTTGCTTGAATCCAGTGGCAAAGTGAGCAAGGGACTCACGTCTGAGCATACCCTGCCACACTTATGGCGGCCAAAAGCGGTACAAAAGGGGGTGGTGATGGACGGAGCATCAGAGCCAATCAAACACACACACCCAGTCAAAAGATCTGGGTTTGATCCATCACCGTTCTTTAGCCCACTCTGCCACCCCAGTTCAGACATGGCTATATGCAAATCAGTCTGACCCTGTGCCTCATGGGAACAGTCCAGCCCGAACTGCCAAGCCATGCTTTCCCTGGACCGGAAACAAGCTTCCGAGGACCGGTTTCTGGCATTCCAGCCGTCTTCAGCGCGGCTTGCTTGAATCCAGTGGCAAAGTGAGCAAGGGACTCACGTCTGAGCATACCCTGCCACACTTATGGCGGCCAAAAGCGGTACAAAAGGGGGTGGTGATGGACGGAGCATCAGAACCAATCAAACACTCACACCCAGTCAAAAGATCTGGGTTTAATCCATCACCGTTCTTTAGCCCACTCTGCCACCCCAGTTCAGACATGGCCATGTGCAAATCAGTCTGACCCTGTGCCTCATGGGAACAGTCCAGCCCGAACTGCCAAGCCATGCCTTCCCTGGACCGGAAACAAGCTTCCGAGGACCGGTTTCTGGCATTCCAGCCGTGTTTAGCGCGGCTTGCTTGAATCCAGTGGCAAAGTGAGCAAGGGACTCACGTCTGAGCATACCCTGCCACACTTATGGCGGCCAAAAGCGGTACAAAAGGGGGTGGTGATGGACGGAGCATCAGAACCAATCAAACACTCACACCCAGTCAAAAGATCTGGGTTTTTATCCATCACCGTTCTTTAGCCCACTCTGCCACCCCAGTTCAGACATGGCTATATGCAAATCAGTCTGACCCTGTGCCTCATGGGAACAGTCCAGCCCGAACTGCCAAGCCATGCCTTCCCTGGACCGGAAACAAGCTTCCGAGGACCGGTTTCTGGCATTCCAGCCGTCTTCAGCGCGGCTTGCTTGAATCCAGTGGCAAAGTGAGCAAGGGACTCACGTCTGAGCATACCCTGCCACACTTATGGCGGCCAAAAGCGGTACAAAAGGGGGTGGTGATGGACGGAGCATCAGAGTCAATCAAACACACACACCCAGTCAAAAGATCTGGGTTTGATCCATCACCGTTCTTTAGCCCACTCTGCCACCCCAGTTCAGACATGGCTATATGCAAATCAGTCTGACCCTGTGCCTCATGGGAACAGTCCAGCCCGAACTGCCAAGCCATGCTTTCCCTGGACCGGAAACAAGCTTCCGAGGACCGGTTTCTGGCATTCCAGCCGTCTTCAGCGCGGCTTGCTTGAATCCAGTGGCAAAGTGAGCAAGGGACTCACGTCTGAGCATACCCTGCCACACTTATGGCGGCCAAAAGAGGTACAAAAGGGGGTGGTGATGGATGGAGCATCAGAACCAATCAAACACTCACACCCAGTCAAAAGATCTGGGTTTAATCCATCACCGTTCTTTAGCCCACTCTGCCACCCCAGTTCAGACATGGCCATGTGCAAATCAGTCTGACCCTGTGCCTCATGGGAACAGTCCAGCCCGAACTGCAAAGCCATGCCTTCCCTGGACCGGAAACAAGCTTCCGAGGACCGGTTTCTGGCATTCCAGCCGTCTTCAGCGCGGCTTGCTTGAATCCAGTGGCAAAGTGAGCAAGGGACTCACGTCTGAGCATACCCTGCCACACTTATGGCGGCCAAAAGCGGTACAAAAGGGGGTGGTGATGGACGGAGCATCAGAACCAATCAAACACTCACACCCAGTCAAAAGATCTGGGTTTGATCCATCACCGTTCTTTAGCCCACTCTGCCACCCCAGTTCAGACATGGCTATATGCAAATCAGTCTGACCCTGTGCCTCATGGGAACAGTCCAGCCCGAACTGCCAAGCCATGCCTTCCCTGGACCGGAAACAAGCTTCCGAGGACCGGTTTCTGGCATTCCAGCCGTCTTCAGCGCGGTTTGCTTGAATCCAGTGGCAAAGTGAGCAAGGGACTCACGTCTGAGCATACCCTGCCACACTTATGGCGGCCAAAAGCGGTACAAAAGGGGGTGGTGATGGACGGAGCATCAGAGCCAATCAAACACACACACACAATCAAAAGATCTGGGTTTGATCCATCACCGTTCTTTAGTCCACTCTGCCACCCCAGTTCAGACATGGCTATATGCAAATCAGTCTGACCCTGTGCCTCATGGGAACAGTCCAGCCCGAACTGCCAAGCCATGCCTTCCCTGGACCGGAAACAAGCTTCCGAGGACCGGTTTCTGGCATTCCAGCCGTATTCAGCGCGGCTTGCTTGAATCCAGTGGCAAAGTGAGCAAGGGACTCACGTCTGAGCATACCCTGCCACACTTATGGCGGCCAAAAGCAGTACAAAAGGGGGTGGTGATGGACGGAGCATCAGAACCAATCAAACACTCACACCCAGTCAAAAGATCTGGGTTTGATCCATCACCGTTCTTTAGCCCACTCTGCCACCCCAGTTCAGACATGGCTATATGCAAATCGGTCTGACCCTGTGCCTCATGGGAACAGTCCAGACTGCGGGCAGATGGTTGATGGGATCAGCCTCCCACTGAGTTGGTGTTGCAGTGGGGCACTGGCGAGGCCCGGTAGGATTGGTAAGGCGAAACTAGGGGGCAATGCTCATGCTGCGATTTGCACCTGTGTCATCTGACATTCGCAAGTGGGCGCTTTAATTGGGTTCGGCTTCCTTCGCCCCTCAATACAGCTGCCGCGTGGTCCTCTGTAGTGCTGGGTCACTCCTAGAAAATTACTGGAACTATTGGGCTGTTCGTGCTCTGTGTCACATCAGCTTTAGTTGGCACTCGCAAGCAAGCCCAATTCCTGGGATTGCACCCCTTCATCTCCTGGACAGAGCTGTTGATCAGGAGATGACCATGGGGCGCCTTTGTTTCAGAGCCAACTCTGCTACCTAAACAGTGTCAACTTCGGATTCACAGACTGCCAATTATGAGATACCTCCTGAAGGGCCACCTCAATAGAGAGAGAGAGTTGGACAAAGTTTTAGCAGTGATATAGAGATCCTGTGTGTCCATGGAGAACAAAATGGACACAGTAGTGATGAACCTCACCCTAAGGAGGGATGACCATTGCAAGCTCGCCAACATGGTCCGCACAGAAGAGCAATCCTTGGTGACACTCAACCTCAATAGATACAGACCCATATATGTGCACTGCAAAAACCAGGTCCGCGCATTAGAAGAGAGGGTGCGGAGGAAGCAGAGGGGCCTTGTGGGATTTCCTGAAGGTGCTGAGGGTCAGGACATAGCGGCCTACCTGAAATTGTGGGTTTTGCAGTAACCGATCAGCATGCTACTCACCAGCATCCTTAACACCTCCATCTCCTCGGCAAACTTTCAGTACAGATAGAAACAGACCCCTCCTAAAGATAGCCTCTGCTGACCCCAGCAATCTAAAAAATGATCGTCCGATCTCCCTGCTCTCCTACCTGGTTAAAGTTCTCAAGAAAGCCATCAACCAGCAGCTCATCAAATTCCTGGAACAAAACCAGCTACTGGATGCCTCTCAATCAGGATTCCGTGCTGCCACAGACAACATCAGAACACTCCTCAACCATGCAGAAATGGTGGTCTTGATCCTCCTTGATCTCTCCAAAGCGTTCGACATAGTCTCGCATAACACCCTCATCAACAGACTCTACAACATAGGCATATGGCAAGACGTCCTCAAGTGGATCACCTCTTTCCTTACAGGATGCACAGAGAGCATCTGGCTGCCTCCCTTCACCTCTGCACCCATAGACATCATATGCAGCATACCACAAGGATCATCCCTCATCCCTCATCCCCACACTTTTCAACATCTACATGACTACCCTCGCAAACGTCACCAGATCCCATGCACTCAACAGCATCTCCTACTCAGACAACACTCAACTGATCCTCTTGCTCACCGGGGACCCCGCCAATGCCAAAAGCAACTTCTTCAACGCCATGATCAATGTAGTTAAATGGATGAAAAATAACTGCTTATAACTCAACTCTGAGAAAACTGAAGTACTGATCTTCAGGAAGAACAGCTCTGCATGGGACTACAGCTGGTGGCCTACAGAACTCCAAACCACCCCCACACTGACCGACCACGCGCGCAACCTCGGCACCATCCTCGACAGCCCACTGACCATGTAACAACAATTTAACGCAGTCACCTCTTTCTGCTTCCACACACTTCGCATGCTCCACAGAATCTTTAGATGGATCCCAACCAACACCAGAAAGACGGTCACTCAGGCCCTCATCACCAGCTGCCTCTACTTTGGCAATGCCCTCTATGCTTGCATCCCCATCCAGCTCCTGAGAAGGCTCCAGACCATACAGAACGCGGATGCCAGACTCATCCTGGACCTCCCTAAATCAACCCACATTGTCCCCCACCTCAGAGACCTCCACTGGCTCCCCTTCCCGTAAAGGTGCCAGTTCAAAGTCCTCACTCATGCCTAAAAAGCCCTCCAAGACCTAGGACCATCCTACCTCAACCACAGACTGAACTTCCACCAACCCGCTAGACATCTATGATCATCTTCACTCGCCCTTGTACCCCCGCATCCGCTGCACCTATGGCAGCCACTCCTCCTCCTACATCGCAGCCAAGCCCTGGAACGACTTCCCCATTCAGCTCTGTACAGCTCACCTGCTGGCAGACTCCAGAAAAAGACTCAAGATCTGGCTCTCCAACAGATACACAGCACCCAGATACCCTTAGGGGTTACAGATTGCGCTTTACAAATGCTGATTGATTGATTGATCCTGGCTTCTGTTCTCTCAACCTTCCTATCGATCGAGTGGGTCCACCATGTGCTGGTGCAGTGGCCCCCTCTGGGTGCCCCTCCCAGACTACTTGTGGTGCACCTTCTACACTACAGAGAGAACAACATTATCCTGAGGGAAGCCTGTAAACAAGAAAACCTGGCAGTAGACAATATAAAAGTGATGATTTTCTCAGACTATGCGTTAGCAGTCCAACGTCAATGCTATAATTTCCTTGCAGTCAAACGCAGAATACGTGCATCTAACTTCAAATACTCACTCATGTTTATGGCCTGCCTTTGGATCGAAGCAGGTGGTTAGCCACATTTCTTCAAGGACCCAAAAGAGGCTTAGGACTGGGTGGAGAGTCGAGGCAGCGCAGAGACTTCCTTGTCTCCGTCGCCGACCGCTAACTCATGTTCTTCTGGAGGAAGCTGGTGAATCAGTGAGGTCCATTGATCACGGATCACCTCCCGGGTGCCTCGCTCACCTAACCTGGAACAAGTCCCCGTAGAATCACT
The DNA here is from genome assembly GCF_964261635.1 of Lissotriton helveticus. Lineage (NCBI taxonomy): Eukaryota > Metazoa > Chordata > Amphibia > Caudata > Salamandridae > Lissotriton > Lissotriton helveticus. The sequence continues at coordinate 717,708,568 of NC_136061.1, forward strand.
CACTAACAAGTGATGATGCTGGCCCGTGCTGCCCACTCACATCTTCGGCCGCGCTGTTGGGGGTTGCGTACACCCACACACAACAATAGCTGGGCGGGGCATCTCATTATACAAACCTACGTAACGATATCGAGGAAGTACGGGGGCTTGCATACTCACCAGAAGTTGAGCGCTTGATGCATGTACATCTTATGCACGCTGCCCCCAGCCAGGATACTTTCACTGGTGCACAAGGTTCATATGTTTGGGAAGGATCCCATTGTATCTCTGCTCCTGATGGTATTGCATGTTTTTCTTTGTTATATTACATTGGTTCCAAGTTGTTGCCTGCACCTGCCTAGCATGCTGATTCCCTCAGGAACCAGGCCCTGCTCCTTTGGCCGATGCTGGAGCTCATCCACCTAACCATGTTGATTGACATCAATATATTAACGAGAAATATCTGAAAGATGTACCTTCCCTCCAGCCCATACGCAGTATACTCCTACATATGCCACAGGGACACACATAGCTTCCTGCAACGGTCCCCCCTCACACAGACAGAAGCAGTGCGGTTGCAGAAGCGATGGAGGGGCCAGTACATTCTACTAACTATTCCACCTATGCCTGCGGGGTTTTGGTGTGGATCAACGCTGGGGTGCAATTTGTGTCAGACAACACTGTCATTGACCCAGAGGGTTGGTACGTTCTTGTAAACGGCCAGCTGGAGGGCCACCGACTGCTCCTCGGCACAATATATGCTTCCAACACTGTACAGACAGCATTTTTACAAGTCTTGACTGGGAAGTTGTCGCGCCGGAGCAGTCTCACCCAGTTACGGGTAGGTGACTTGAATAGTGTACTTAATGTAAACCTACACCGATCCTTCCCGCCCTTCCTCCGTGCCACCTCGACCTCAAACACCCATAGCTTAACAAGCTGGTTACAGCATTGGCACTTAACTGACATCTGGCGCTCATACAACATACATTCCAGAGTCTACTCGTACTGCTCCAACACCCACGACTTGCACATAAGAATAGACTCCCTAGTTAGCACATCAGACTTAATCCCTCGTATAACACATATCGACTACCTATGCAGGACACACTCAGATCATAACCCACAATATTTGCGGCTGTCCCCCAATCTCCATGTGGCACCTAAAAGCCCCCTGTGACAGAGTCCCGGCGTACCCCCCCCCTGGATTCTTTCCCCCTGAGCCTTTACCTCATCCCGGGGACGTCCACACGAACACTTGCCGTCCAAACCCTCGGGTCCGCAACCGGGCCGGAACAATAACATTGACCCACAGTCCCCCGCCTCTCTCTCTATTACAGGAGCCAATCACGGACCTGCAATCACCGGAAGCACTACGCCTTGACCCCGGAAGTCCCGCCTTGGAGGTAGCGTCGGAACCGGTGAAAAGCGACCCGAACAGTGGAGGCGGGGTCGGAGAATCGTGGCAGGATACTCAGGCTGGATCTGGAGACGGAGGAGAGGAGCCAACCGAAGCAGACGAGTGGTCGGAGGAGTGGTGGAACCCTTAAGGAGGAAGCTGAAGAGCGGCCGTGGCTCACCTGGAGAGCTACGGCAGACCGCGTGAGTACCGTTAACCGCCCCTTGAGCGCGCTAGGTGCTCTCTGTACATATTATAAATAATCTCCACACTTGTAGGCACCAATCACTTAGAGTAAACACTGTAACGTACTGTACAGCAATACCACCGTACACGGCCCGGTCCCCCGTCACGTCCTGAACACCCTTGTTGATTCACTATCTTTGTCCTTGCCTACCGTCCCTCTTTCCCGTACCTCCTTCCCTCACCACTCCTTCCGCTCCGTCCTTTCACCTCCCGGTGTTGGTAGTGGCATACTCGCCGAGTCCCTGTTCGGACTAACGGTCCCTCTCTCTCTTCTTGCCCTCCGAGGTCTCTCCACCAACAACGAAGATCAAAGTACCCGGCAAGGACCATCCGAAGGGAGCTACACCCCGCAGACGCCGGATCCGAACATCAGGAGTCCACTGTATTCAATTCTTGCGTGACTGTTGTACTGCGAATAAAAACCCTAACTATAGCACACTATCTCCGGCCTCCTTGCCTGATTTACCGGCCCGCGGACACCCCACGACCACACACCCCTGATGCCACAGCTAGAGCATCCAGACCAAAATGGATGTGTGCCAGCCAGGGGCACTTCTCTGAGCCTCTGCTGCTTTTTTCGTGTACTCGAATATGCTCCTGCAGCATGGCCGCACACTAAGTGCCTGGTGCCTGACTTGGAAAAAGCCTTTGATTCCCTGGAATGGTCTTACCCATATGAGATGCTCACTTGGTATGGACTGCGAACCCGCTCATTTGTCTGGTCAAGCTCATGTATACCAGCCCCCTCAGCCTAGGTGAAAACAGGTCCCTGCATATCTGCTCCAATACTGATACACAGGGGCACCCATCAGGGATGCCCTTTGCCCCCACTGCCCTTCTCCTTAGCAATGAAGCCATTAGCATATACCGTTAGTGACCAGGACCTCCAATGGGGATCCCCCTCAGCGATGTCTACCATTTCATGTCGCTCTATGCGTTTGACATGCTTTGATACCTGAAAGATATCACACTTAATTAGTTTGCAGATGTTTTCAGTCTTAGGGTTAACTGGACTAAATCATGCCTTTTCCCGCTCGTCACCACTATGCCTAACCTTGCCCACAGGTCCAAACCCTGCCGAACAGATCCATGAAATTTCCATGCCATTGCAGCCTGCCACTTTCCAATACCTGGGTATATGCATCTGCCACACTCCAGTGGACCTTCTAGATGGAAATCTTGTTTGGGCGCTGACCTCAGTTTGAGCAGAGATGGAGCTCTGGCAGAGCCTGCCTCCATCAGTAGTGGGATGCATAGTTCTCACAAAGATAGTAATGCTGCTGCGTCTCCTGTATTACTTCTAAAATGTGCCCTTATATTTTGCCAAACCCTTCTTCCACTCCTTGGCTCGACTAACCTGTTACGTTATATGGCACGCTACGCATTATAGGGTGGCCCTCACTGAACTCTACCTCTGGACTGATCAGGACGTTCTAGGCGTGTCCAATTTCGAGCAGTACTATCTGGCCTCCCAGCTGCATACTCATACTGCATACCTCCCTAATTCCACCCGCACTCCCAGGTATCGCTGCTGCAGTCCCCCATAGTGCGGGTTGCATGTAGAAGTGTGGCTCAATGGTTAGAGCGGCAGACCCTGATGCAGAGGTCTGGCCCGGGACCAGGGTTCAATTCCCACCTCGGTGGGTCTTGGGCTCAATTTCCTCGGACCTGATAATTCTCGCCTTGGTGCCTATTCTAAGGGTCCCACTGTGGTATATAAATAAATAATACCGGATCTAGGTTTTACTGGACATAGCAATAACAGATAGCTCAATAAATAAGAGTCAAGATTCGAGGTAGTAGGAGTTTGCAGGTTTAATACAGCATAAAGGACAGGAACAGGACAACCTGCACGGGAACAGGATGGCAGCGCTGCCGGGGGCAGGATCAAGGGAAAGGAATCGGCGTAACATTTAATAACAGTGCACAAGCATATATACTAAAACAGTTGCATTACAATACATATGATAGGCGGAGCAGTGGGTGTGGTCAATAGCAGTCGCGAAAGATAAGGGTGAAAGTAGGTGTAACAAGAGGCGTATACATAGACATGTGATGTAAACGTAACAGAATATGTCATAAATGGGGCGGAAACATGGAGGGGGCTACCTAAGGAGCCGGGACCTCTGACCTAATGGTGCGCGCAAACTGACAATGACGTGTTACTAGGAGAAGCTGGGGGCTATGAACTCTGTGCTAGGAGTAGAGACTGAAGTCTGGAGAGTCAGGGCGACATGTACCTAAACCCTATCTAGTATCTAATGTTTAGAGGACATGTTGATATAAACTAAGAGTCAGGAGGGGAGAGGCTAACAGACTCTAAGACTGGAGCATGCATTATTCTACATGTAGTGCGTGATGAAGAATATTAAATGACCATAAATACAGTATTTCTCTTATGTGGAGACGTAAAGGCTAGACGATGACGGAAACTATTGATGCGATTCAGTAGTTTAGGAATGCAGAGAAGGAGGGCTGGACTGATAACTAGAATCATAACATACTCTTGGCAGACTCGTAGGCAGAGCCAGGCTGAACCGGGCACTGTGAGGCAGGAAGTAAGTGAAGGGTCGAGGATACAGGTGGGGGCTGTATCGCTCCTCAGCGAGGGCTCAGGAGACAGGAGCTGAATCTGGTGTCCAGGCCCTTTTGAGGCCTAGGAACGGGGACTTTTCAATGAAATAACGTGCACACTGGGAAACGTGGCAACGTAACTTTACATAGGCCTGATATTCGTAGCTTTCACGAGAACTGGAAACTAGCATACTAGAGATGGACACAACTGTAATTGCGTCTTTAATCAAACATGGGGAATACATATGCATATTAATCATGCACACATAACATAAGATGGGGAACACGTAGGGACACAGAACATGGCAAAATTTACTTTTCCACATTCCCTCCTTGTCACTACGTTTCCATCAGGAAACATCAATATTCATGATACCATCTATCATTTCATACAGTATCATTTGCTCGTCTCGAATTGTTTTGGAACGGGATTTAGAACGGGACTTGGGACTAGGAATACAAGAGGTAGCACAAATGCCGCAAATCGCAGGGCCACATTGTAAACAGAGGCAGCAACTGAATATGATCGCTACTGCAATACCTAGAAAGGACAATACTTTCCATCCCCAAGCGGAAATTATATTCCAGAACCAACCGGACCATGTCCAGGTGCCTGGATCTTGGTGTAACATATGGGCAATTTTATGGAGTCTGGTTATGGCTGAATAAACAGACGGCGCGTTATTAGGAATGAAAATGCAGCAACTAGATCCGATGACTCTACATGCCCCGCCCCTATCGGCCAGTATGACGTCAAGGACGAGACGATTCTGGAGCACGACAATTCTCATAAAGGATTGTTCTTCGGTTAAGTTACCTAGAGCAGAAGTAGTCTCAATCACTACTGCTTCAAGTGTTCTCGTTAATCTACGTATCAGTTTACTATTCACGACAGTACCTAAATAAGGGAAGACACCTTTATTGATATCTATGTATTGTTCTAGAGCAGTTTCAGTATAATCGACAATCGGGAGGTCTCTCTTGTGTCTAGTATGTACTAGGTGGGAATTCCTATGATAGTCAGGTGGGGCTAGAAAAACTGGTGGCAGTAGGAAGGCAATGTAACAGGTTCCCTCCCAATCGAGGGGCAGACGAACATATGCGGTCTGACCACAAACAAAATAAGAATGACGTGAAGCTTTGAAAATAGATTTCCTACTGTCACTATACTTGACAATAGTAGTACAATCACTATGGCCTACATGTACGGAACCATTATTTCGGACACATAATTCGCCTTTGACTGGTAGTACTGACATAGCAGGTAAGTCTGGAGTAGTGTCAGACTGAACATTCAGGACCATGAAATTCGAAGAATAATTACCTAAATTATAAACTTCATTTTCTAGATCTAACCCTATTCTGTGGGGAAGACCTTGCTTGTCTGGAAAACATGTACTGTTAAGAAAAGACATATCTGTTGAGGATGACGTTAACGTGGACCATGCTCCACACGAACCATTATGTGAAAATGGATAAGGAAAGAGTGGCAGAACTCCCTTCGGTGTCTGGAAAGGGGGGAGTCGACCACACACCCAACAATTAGTGGCATTGCTGGTCTGGTGTGAATAATGTAACATGCGGATGAAGGAATTATTACGCATAGCGAGACGATATGAGAGTTCATGAGGAGGCAGATCACTAAACGTGTGTTCTACTGTAGCATTAGCAGACTTATTTACATGAGAAACTGGAAAACACAAATAAAAAGCATAACTGGTGCAGGTAGTCATAAGGCTGAAAAACAATATGAAACTTAGAAAAACGATACATCGGATTGAGTTTTGACTAACTCTCTCACTATGGGGGTCTATTTTATACATGTCAGAAACCGGTCTAACCGTTTCACCTAGGGGAGGACTTAGACAATCAAACTGGCTGACTTATTTTACTAGACCTTAATTTGAGTTTATACTCCTGTTGCGGAGTTTTCTCTAACAGGGAGGGTTCAGTATCATTGTCTTTTGCGGGACAGTCCTTAAGAACAGTACTTTGGCAGTCTTTCAAATCCTCGGAAATGTTCTCAGAAACAGGCTTTAATCCGTAAAACTTCTTCACATGTGACAAATGGACCCAGCCCTTCCTGCCTTCCAGCTTGACGGCAGTACGGGTGGCCAGGAGGACCTGTCTGGGTTCCTTCCAGCGAGGCTCCAGCGGACTTGAACGATCAAAGTTCCTCACAAGAACCATGCATCCGGGAACGATTTCATGCGGTGCCACCTCGGTATTGTCTGGAAATGCGGCGGCAACCTGTGAACGACAAGAGTGTAGGGCAGACATCAAGGAAGCTAGGTAATCTGTCAGCATATTACTTGAAACATCGGTAATACTTCGGGGTCTAGGTGTACCCCACATATTAGGGGGGCGGCCGAATACGACCTCGTACGGGGACAGACCTGATCTGGAATGTGCGACCATGCGCATATAAAACAGAGCAACTGGCAGAGCTACTAGCCAGTCCACACCTTTCTCTTTACATACTTTTGCAATGCGGATTTTCAGGGTCTGGTTATGTCTCTCTACGAGACCGGCTGCTTCAGGATGGCGTACACAATGGAACTTCCACTGGTACCCTAACAACAGGGAAACATGTTTCATCAACTCAGATGAGAATGGCTGGCCGTTATCAGAATATACGACCCTAGGGAGTCCATAACGGGGGAAGAATTCACGAACCAACTGCTTGGCAGTGGTCGCGGCTGTGTAATCTGGGACTGGATATGCCTCTGTCCACCTGGACAAAGCGCATACAACTACAAGGACATACTTGAAACCTCGACATCGCTCCATCTGAATATAATCCATCTGGAGGACTTCAAAAGGGTGGTCAGGGGGCTGGAATCCACCTTGTTCCACCGGGACACTTTTACCTGGATTAAACTGGCAACATATCATACAGGTACGGACTTTCTGCTTGGCTGCAGCTCGTAAATGCTTGTTGAACCAAATGTTCTGGATACTATCTAACATAGCTTTTTCTCCTAAATGTGCTGGACTATGTGCGGTATTGATAATGACTTGAACCATAGAGTCGGGGAGAAACCATGTGGCTCTTCCCTTCGTTACCCATCCCTGATCTGTCTGGACCCCTCCTTGTTCGGACCATTTCTTGATTTCATCGGGAGTAGCATGTAACTGGATATCTATGACATCTTGAGTGGGGTCCTTAACTGTCATACAGGTAGTCGGATCTGGAGTGTGTGTCGGTGTCGGATTAACTGAAATGTCTGGAGTCTGTGTTGTAAGCTTGGCTGTGCGATCTGCTAGATCATTACCTTGAGAAATAATGTCAGTAACTTTCGTATGTGCTTTGCACTTCATGATAGCAATAGATGTCGGTAAATGTATGGCATCTAACAGAGCTTGAATAAGGAAACCATGCTGAATCTTGGTTCCATGAGAAGTCATGAAACCTCTCTCCTGCCAGAGCACTCCGAAGTCGTGTACAACTCCGAATGCATAGCGTGAATCTGTGTAAACATTAACTTTCAGGTTCTTAGCGTGTATGCAGGCTTGGGTCAGAGCAACTAGCTCTGCTGCTTGAGCAGACAGGGTGTCGATACGGTGTGTTTCTATAACTTCAGTGTCTGTAGTCACTGCATACGCGGCTACTAGTTCTCCTGTACTTGTTCTCATACATGAACCATCCACATAAAGTGTCAGGTCGGGATCTGGTAATGGAATATCTGTCAGATCTTGTCTTGGCTTAGTCATAATGTTAACTACTTCCACACAGTCGTGTGTGGCAGGATTTGAATTAACTGATGGTAACAGTGTAGCAGGATTTAGAACGTTGCAGCGTCTGATTTCTATGTGTGGCTGGAACAGTGTCAATTCATAACCTGTTAAACGTGCAATTGTCAAGTGCTGAGTTTGTGTTCGGTTTAAAAGAACTTCCACGGAGTGTGGAACTTGTACTGTCAAGGAATGTCCTAATACTATGGAATCACTTTGTCTGATAGCTAGTGCTGTGGCTGCAACTGACTTGAGGCACGCAGGCAGAGCCTGGGCTACAGGATCTAGTGTGCTCGAAAAATAAGCACAGGGCTTGTATTGTCCTGCTTGATCTTGTGTGAGAACAGATAATGCTGTACCATCACGTTCTGTGACAAAAAGTGTAAAAGGCTTACTGTAGTTCGGTGTAGCTAGAACAAGAGCTTGGCATAGAGCTTTCTTTAACTCATTGAAACTAAGTGTATGTTCAGATGTCCAAGGGAGGACAGTCGATACGGCTGCCTCCTGTGTCGTTAACTGTATCAGTGGCTTAGCTAGAAATGCATACTGAGGAATCCATTGTCTGCAGTAAGAAGTAAGGCCGATAAAAGCACGTACCTCCTTCTGGGTCTTGGGCTGAGGAAGACTCGCTATTAACTGGATACGGTCTGGTGTCAACTGCCTACCCCACTTGGACAGTAAGTGGCCTAAATAGATCACTTGCTGGACACAGAATTGAAGCTTAGAAGGGGACACCTTGTGCCCCATCTCGGCAAGGAAATACAAGACTGTAAGTGATGCTCGCTCGCAAGCACGTTCAGAACGGGCTGTGATCAGTAGATCATCGACATATTGGAGCATGGCAGTGTCAGTTGGCATGTGAATGTTGTCTAGTTGTCTCTTAAGTGCTTGACTGTAAATACTAGGACTTTCTGTGAAACCTTGAGGAGCTCGTGTGAACATATAGCTTCTTCCATTTAAACAAAATCCGAAAAGAAACTGGCTGTCTGGATGAATGGGGACACTGAAAAACGCGTTCTTGAGGTCTATGACTGTAAAAAATGAGGCTTCGGAATCAATGGCTGTCAATAGGGAAGAGATATCTGGGACAACTGGGTACTGGGGAATAATACATTTATTAAGTTCTCGAAGGTCAATCACTAATCGATATACTGGGGGTGCATTTGGATCAGTACGTTTCATGACTGGAATGATCAGAGAATTACATACATTGGAGTCAGTTTCTATAACTACTCCTTGAGCGATGAGCTCATCAATAATTTTGGATAAGGCTGCTACAGCCTCAGGTGGCAATCTGTACTGTCGGATTCGTGGCAGGACTACACCTGGTTTGAGAGTCACACGATGGGGTGTGATTTGCATATAACCAACATCAGTTGGACCTTGCGCCCATAGATGCTGCGGAACATTAGACAATCTCGGATCAAAATCTCGTAATACATAGTGACCCTTGAAGTCACGTAGGAACAGTCGTATTCCCTCGGGGGAACAGCAAATAACTGCACCTAATTCTTTCAGTGTTTTAATGCCTAATAAATTTTCTGGACATGACTTCGTAAGTAACAGATCAGTAGTGCGGGACAATGGACCTACTTCTAGAGTGACTGGCTTAGATATCTCGTTTACAATAGGCTTTCCTGAAAATCCAAGGGAAACATTTCTAGAGCCTGAGAGCGGAGCCCCTGGAACTTCGGCGTGACTGATGGTCGTCCTACTTGCCCCTGTATCAATCAGAAACTTTCTGTCTTTCCCTAATACTTGACTATGAACATAGGGACCTTCTTGATCTACAGGAATCTCGATGAGAGGCAAGCCTACCTCCCTCTCTAGGCTGTTTCATGAATATGGCTGATACTCTGGATACTCTGTCTGAGCATACTGATACATCTGCTGTGTAACATGCTGTGTTGCAGCAATAGGCTGCGGTGCTGGAACTGTCTGTTGTGCATTCTGTAGCTGAGAAGTCTGTGAAACTTGTTCTTGTCTAGGCGGACGTGGTCTTTCTTTAGTTTTACCAGTTGCTATGTTGTGTTTCAGAACTGCACACTCGTTTATAAAATGACCTGGCTGTTTACAATAATTGCAGGTCCCTTTAACGGGAACTGCAGGATGACTGGCTTGATTCGTACCCCTCTTCTGACTGTCTTGAGGAACAGATTGTGCAACTAGTACTTTCATTTTCGTGTCTTTCATACGTTTCCTTTCATGATCTTGCTCTTCTCTGATTCTATTCTGGTGGTACTGGAGCATCTGTAACATCTGGGACGGAGTACTAGCTTGCCACGTACTTTCGACTTTCAAAACTCGATTCTTAACTTGTGGACTTGAATTCTCGACTAGTTTAGTAACAAAAAGATGAGGGTATGACTCACTACTTGTCTTGAGGCCACTGTTTATGATAAAGCATTTCTCAAATCTAGAATAAAAATCACTAGTGTCTTCGTCTTGTTTCTGTTTACAGGCTGAGATTGCATCCCAGTCTTCCTTTTTAGTGGTTAATAATCTGGGCAAAACTTGTATTAACAGTTCTGGTATTTCTTTACATTTATCTCCAAGACCGGTACCTGGTACTCGTATCTTATCTTCAGCTTCTAGAACTGCCCAATCGATCTTTTTCTCTCCCACCTCCCAATCTTTTTCCTTGAGTTTCTCGTATACCCCTGCGGGCAACAGGACTTTTAACATTTTAATAATATCTGGATACGTGTATTCTCCCATACGGAGCATGTCTTTCAATTCTCGGTGGAACCCTGCTGGATCTTTGTCATGACAAGGAATTAATTTCTTCATCTCTAAGAGTTCCATCTTTGTAATCGGAGTGTAAACAAACACTCGTTGCATTTCACCATCTGTTGTCCTAACTGGGTGTACTTCTCGTAACGGATTCTGTCTGTCTATGTAAAAGGGTTTACTTTCTGGGGGTGAGACATGAACAAAATGCGGGTTCAAAAACATACTATATTTGTGGCGCTGTTCTAGGATGACACTAATTAAATCGGTACCTAAACCTTTCCATCTATACTGGAGTAACTCGTTCAGGACATCATGTAACGGACCTGGATCAGAATGTTGACCTTCATACAGAGTAATGAGGTGCTGGATCATATACATACCCACCAGTCGCTGCTCGGCTGGGGGCAGTTTCAGAAACATTTGTGCCACTATTTCATCTGGAAAAGTGGTAGAATCAGTAATCCATCGGATTGCTGATCGGACTAGTTCTTGTTCATGCATAGTACTTAACTCACTGTAACCGATTCGTGATTTCAGAATGTGATCGGTAGCTTGAAATACTTGTTCTAGAGAACCTTGTTCTGGTGCTGGATGATGAAAAACTGACTTGTGTTCTAGACGTAAGTGGCCGTCTGAAAATCTAGATTTTCCTACATACGCTATTCTGGCGGGATTCTCTTCCTCTACCTCTTCTGTAGAAGATTCATTTTCTTTTTCGCTTACTTGTGCTTCTTTGCGTTTCTCGTGTAACTTTATTATTTCTTTACGAATTTTCTTGTACATACTCTCTATACTACTGATAGTTCTGTGTTTACCCTCGGCTATATTATCACTCCACCTTGTCAGGATTCTCATTTCGGCCGGATCTTTAGTCGGAGAATCTTGTTCTCTTATTAAACAATTAATCAGAAACTTTAATAACATGAGCTGGATCTCAGCTTTCCTTTGAGACATGGCTTCGCCAATACTTTCTGGATCATTCCCTGTACGGATGAAACGATATATTCTGTCTAGATCTCCTTTCATGTCAGGTAGGGTGTCCAAATACCCGGTCACCCGTCTTACACGGATGGAATATATAACTGTACTATCATCACCTGCGACCGGATCATAGCGGCATTCAGTAAGGGCTCGTCGGATATCTGCAACGGACTTATATTTGGGCGTGCGTTGTAACGCACATTCATGTAACTCGGCCAACGTTCTACGTTGGTGTGGTGGCGGGGTACCAGGAGGACCTCCTCCTGCGGCCCCTAAACCGGAATCGTCGACTGATACTCTTCGTGCTGGCAGAGTGGGAAATTGTAATGTTGGCTGGACCGGGGGTACCGTAGCAGGTACTGCAAAAGGTGCCCCGGTGTCTGGAGGAGCTGGATTTACATTATTTACAGGAGCTGGCGGATTTGCATATTCCGGGACTGTGTCGTCCAAATAGGACGAAATAAAAATATCAGCTGCGGTCGGTTTGTGACGTAGCTTGATCGGAACTAGTGGTGGCGGAAAATTACTGGATGCCTCCGGGGTTGCTTTTGGCAAGCCCTCGGCAAGAAGAGGATACATACCCTTAATGAGGGCATGCCTCTGTCTGTCTGACTGTTCGGTTTTAACTCGTTCACCTATCTCGATTAGTTCCCTTTCTTGGGCTCGTTCCAAGGATTCTCTACTTAGTTCTGACTTTCTGATTTCTTTTTCGGTTCTTTTATGAGATTCTTTGCGCCATAACTCGATGGCATCTTTCTGTGACTGTCTGGCTTTCTTTTTCCATAATGCTTCTTCTACTCGCATGATGCACTCGGCATCCCATGTGCCTGATACAGGCCATCTATGCTTTTCTTCTAACTCTTTGGTGTACTCTACCCATAAATCTAGATATAATATGGCACTTATGCCATGCTTCTGATACATAAAATGACCTGGACTGTCCCTAGGCGGGACAGGAACTGCTGCTTCTAGCAGACCTTTTCTGGTTTTCAACTGACGTAATTTAGAAAATAAGGGCATGACTGAACTGTAATCTAGACATAATACAATACACAATGAACACGATAATTACTCCACTTTCATACCACGACATTGAAATACATGAAGAACATTTAAAATAACAGTTCGAACAGAATACTACCTGGAATACTGAAAACAGAATACATGAATCTTATCGAGAACAGAACTGACTAGAACAGAAACTAGATGCACTGCTAAAACAGTACGAAACTTACCGGTCTCATAAAGAGAGACGTCAGGACCCGCATCCACCGAAGTGGACACTTCGTTTTGGGATCTGTGTACCACCAAACCCTACGGACCAGAGACAATTAGATTGACCCTGTCTAGATACTACCCCAGCAACGGTACTCACCGGGCAGCAAGAACGGAAGGCCTCGGACTGGACTGGACTGCTTCGACGCCGGACGGACGAACTTCGGACTTCAGTTACGGGTGGGCCTCCGGATACCTCGGACCTTGGACTCTCGGCTTGGGCTCTGGTCGGGACTCGCCGCGTTCCTCCACCGCCTCGTCTGGATGCTGGACCGCCACCTCAGTCTCCTCCGTGGGCCTGAGGGATACTTGAAGCAGAAATATCTGCACGTGCACGGTATGGCTCCGTCACGGCTGCAGAGGGTCAGGGGGCCGGCGTGGCTTCACCGGCGCGTGGGGAAAGGGCAAGTCCCTATTCGGGCGCCATTATGTGGTATATAAATAAATAATACCGGATCTAGGTTTTACTGGACATAGCAATAACAGATAGCTCAATAAATAAGAGTCAAGATTCGAGGTAGTAGGAGTTTGCAGGTTTAATACAGCATAAAGGACAGGAACAGGACAACCTGCACGGGAACAGGATGGCAGCGCTGCCGGGGGCAGGATCAAGGGAAAGGAATCGGCGTAACATTTAATAACAGTGCACAAGCATATATACTAAAACAGTTGCATTACAATACATATGATAGGCGGAGCAGTGGGTGTGGTCAATAGCAGTCGCGAAAGATAAGGGTGAAAGTAGGTGTAACAAGAGGCGTATACATAGACATGTGATGTAAACGTAACAGAATATGTCATAAATGGGGCGGAAACATGGAGGGGGCTACCTAAGGAGCCGGGACCTCTGACCTAATGGTGCGCGCAAACTGACAATGACGTGTTACTAGGAGAAGCTGGGGGCTATGAACTCTGTGCTAGGAGTAGAGACTGAAGTCTGGAGAGTCAGGGCGACATGTACCTAAACCCTATCTAGTATCTAATGTTTAGAGGACATGTTGATATAAACTAAGAGTCAGGAGGGGAGAGGCTAACAGACTCTAAGACTGGAGCATGCATTATTCTACATGTAGTGCGTGATGAAGAATATTAAATGACCATAAATACAGTATTTCTCTTATGTGGAGACGTAAAGGCTAGACGATGACGGAAACTATTGATGCGATTCAGTAGTTTAGGAATGCAGAGAAGGAGGGCTGGACTGATAACTAGAATCATAACATACTCTTGGCAGACTCGTAGGCAGAGCCAGGCTGAACCGGGCACTGTGAGGCAGGAAGTAAGTGAAGGGTCGAGGATACAGGTGGGGGCTGTATCGCTCCTCAGCGAGGGCTCAGGAGACAGGAGCTGAATCTGGTGTCCAGGCCCTTTTGAGGCCTAGGAACGGGGACTTTTCAATGAAATAACGTGCACACTGGGAAACGTGGCAACGTAACTTTACATAGGCCTGATATTCGTAGCTTTCACGAGAACTGGAAACTAGCATACTAGAGATGGACACAACTGTAATTGCGTCTTTAATCAAACATGGGGAATACATATGCATATTAATCATGCACACATAACATAAGATGGGGAACACGTAGGGACACAGAACATGGCAAAATTAACTTTTCCACACCACTCTGCAACTCTGGGCAATAGCTTGCTTAATCTCCACAACGGCACCAACAGCGCTGGGATGCCTGGCTTCACCTTGGGGGTGCCCAGGAGTGGACATTTCACAGGGAAAAGCCAGGAAGGGTTCCACAGCGGTATGTGTTACAGCGCCAGGACACCCATGGGTATTAGTGCGCTTTACAAGTACTAATTACATTACATTTACATTTACATTACATTACATGTAAATGCTACTGAAGGAGTCTTTTTCACACTGCCTCGGTAATGTCTTACGCTCCGGTGCTGCACTCCTTTGCACACCACAGGGCAGCGTAGCAACCTCCCTGCAGGAGCTGGGCCACTGGCACATAGCAGGGCTTCACATCCTTGGGGATGGGGACCTGTTCCGATACCGCGCACTCCTCTCCATGGAGGAACTCATAGCCTAGACTGGCCGCCCGTCAGGGCAGTTTTTATTGCACACAATTCATTATCCGATCGCTGGGGGATGCTGAGATGACAAGCGACGGGAACCAGACATGCACCTAACAATCCAATGCATTCATTTAATGGGGCGGGCAGCCACCTAACACAATGGTTGGCCAGTTCCTTGTACACACACACTGCTGCACCTCTTACCACACAGGGCAACACTGGGATACCAACTTAGGTCGCCCCTGCACTGACAAGGAGTGGCAGAACAGCCTGGCATACCCTGCTATGGTATCTCACAGCACCCACTTCAGGCTTATACAGTATTATGTGCTGCACAGGGCTTACCTCCACCCCCACAAAATCAATGCCACTTTAAATTGCACAGACGCCGACTGCCCCCCCTGTCATGCACCCGGGCCGTTCTCCTGCATATGATATGGGCATGCCCAACACTCTACCAGTACTGGCTAGGAATCACAAATCATCGAATGCGCTGCACAGGTTACAATGTATTAAATACCTGGGAGGTGTGCCTACGAGGCCTGGTACGATGAAACAAGAAAAAATAAGGCAGTGACACGATTTATAGAGTTGGTTCTCCTCCTTGCCAGGCGCCAGATCACCGTCAGGTAAAAATCACCCAGCCCCCACTCTTTCTACATGGGCGCTCTCCAGGAACACCTGGGCTCAGGCTGAGAGCCAGGCATTGCATGGTGAGGACGCCAAGGTCCTGCACAAATACCCAATGCCAGCCACCTGGGACACCCCCTTGCCGGAGACGCGCGCTGATCTGAGCCCTCTCAATAAATGACAGCGGCTACCTCCCTCTATCTCACCATGATGCTCGACAAACACATCATACCATGGGCAACGTAATGTGCACACCTGGCCCCACAACTACCATCCTTTACACACTGGAGTTGCACAATCCCGGTCATCTTTGTGACAAAAGTTTCCTCTTTATCAGTGTCCAGGTGATTCTGCCAACACTCAGATGCTTTAGACTCGCTGTTGCAGTCGCTTATAACCATACCCATTGCTGCAACACATAGTGCTGCAGTTGTTTGAAATGTATCGCACTGGGAAGCAATAATTTGCTTGATACATCTCTGAATAGCAATCTGATTTATCTGTAAAATGCACAATAACAAGATTTTTAAACTCAATATGAAAATTGAGGAAAGTGAGTAAATTGACAGCAATGATGAAATAAAATTCCAGGCCATTGGCCATGAAGGCAAGAAGACCACCCAGGGACCAAACAAACGTCGTCTCCGTTGCCTTTGGGTTATGCTCTCTGCAGGCCAGCTAGATGTGCTCACAAACACAATTGACACTTTTGTGCATGTAAGAAGGAAATATGAAAATTGGGACTATGAGATCTTTGAGAGCTGGGTCCAGACACCACAGCTAGCAGAAAGCAATGCCAGGGATAGTCACCAATCCTGCAAAGTCCTTGCTTCACTTTACACGCTGCACTCGTCAGAATGCCAGAACCTCCTCTCTCCCAGGTTCAGTAATTTAAGATCTTTACAGGTGCAGGTAACTGATCTGGTTCAATCTTGTCACATGACTATGCTCTAAGCATCTACCGATTGGCAACTGCTCATAAAAAATAAATACATCTGAAACTTCTGCTCTACACTGGCATTCTTGAATTTCTGTCTGCTAGGTGTGATGCTGCTGAACCATCTTTCCCTCATACGTGAAACCCTGATGAGTGTGCCTCCTCTCAGGGCCTGTTCTAGTCTTCTGCGCCTCTTTCAAGCCTGCCTTGGAAATTCCGGCTCTATCATTCAGCTCTGCTTTTGGAATTTCACTGCCTCTCTTTACAGGTGCCTACCAGTAGATCACTTTAAGATCCGAGTATGATGCTCTATGGTTTCCAGCCATTTAGTGCAATCTTCGGTCTCAGCTTTAGAGCCACTGACTGTTCGAACTTTCTGCAGTCTTCTGACTTTCCCTGTAGTCTTATGCCTCTGTTTCATAGGATTCTAGTGACAGGATGACCGGGATCTAGATCGTTTGGGACAAACTGTCAGAGATTCTAGCTGATTTCAGGACAAGGCAATGCTATGGGTTGCTTGCTCTGTGCAGGGACAAAACGATTTTGAGAGAAGGGGTCAAATATAAATAGGAGAGTACCTGAAGGCTTGGAAGGAAGCAGGACAGAAACAGGTGGTGAAAAGGGAACCGGAAGTCTGCAGGGCCAGTTATACAGTTGACACAAGTCCAAATAACAGGAAGATAAATACAGGGAAACAACTCATAAACGATAGTTTGTCTGCTTTTTGGAAGCGATCTCTCTGTGAGGTGAAACAGATCATACAAGAAGGCAAGGAACAGAATATTCTCACAGAGTTCACGGAGACACCCAGTACCCCCTAGTGAGGAGGAGCGCTGGGTGGTTCTCTGTGCCAAAGGCACACACCGTGGAGTCTAACTGACACCCTTGGAAGCAATGAAAATAAGGGTAATTATAAACACGCACAAGCAGACAAAGGAGAACAGTGGAAGGGACTCAAACAGAAACTGGGCTCTGGAAAATCTGGACTGTAATAAGGATCAGTAACAGGACTAGAATACCCAAAGCTGAATATACTGGAAATCTGCACCCTAACTAGGAAAGGACAGGAATATTCAGTCAGAACAGGAACACAGGAATACAGGAATAGGAATTTGCATATACAAGACAGGTCTGGGTCTGTGCAGTTAGAAGTAGGTCAAGGCAAACAGGAAAAAAGGCATCTGCGCACTAACTAGGACAGGACAGGAATATGTGGTCAGAACAGGAACACATGAATACAGGAAAAGGAATCTGCATATGCAAGACAAGTATGGGTGGGTGTGTGCAGTCTGAACTAGGGTCAAGGTAAACAGGGAAACAAAGAGGCAGGATACACAAGAGACAAATAACCAATCAGAACAGGAACATGACATCAACAACAATAAAAACTGAAATCAGAGGCAAGCCTGGAAAATAGCTGCAGGAACCAAAATAGAGCATGGAGACTCAGCAGCAAGGTCATTTGCGAGCCACTGAACTCTGAGCTCACCAGGTAGAAATAGCAGGAGGTTCAGGGGGGGGGGGACAGGTGCAGGGAGAGAGCCAGGAACAAGGAATCAATCAGGTGCAAGGAATCAGGGAGGCACCAATAAAGGGAAGGTAGAACTGAGACTGTGAAGGGGGAAGACCAGGGATACCAGCAGACACAAGACAGGACATATGAAAGCCAGGAACGAGAGCTGAGGGAAAGAAAAGCCCAGAATGGAGGTATAAAGAAGTCTGAAAGGCTGTGGGATCCAGGAATCAAGATAGAGAATAGAATACCACCATCAGGACATGATTGGGGAAGGGTTTGGAGACACAAAGGACTACAGGGACCATGATGCATCAGGACATAATTGTGGAAGCCTGTACTAGAATGCAAAGTGTATCTGGCAACACAAGGTGTAGAAGTGTATAATATAATATTCAGGGATAAAAGCAATACTCCAGAAGGCCTTTGTGAACATCACCTAGTGACCGCATAGTGAAATCCTAACAGAGAAGAGAAGCTTCACAAAAAGCCAACATTGCCAGGGAGGATTATTCCTAAGCCATGCCCTAGAATCTCCCTAGCCTGGAAGTCCATTGCACATAAAGTGAGACCCATGTCATACTCACTGCGATGCTCTGTGGGCGGGCACCGCTGACAGAGACCGCCAAGCAATGTTCTCCCCAATGAAGCGTTTAACCCTGCTGGTGCCTGCCCCAGGTCCAAGGCAGCACTTCAGGCTCTCAGGCAGGCCCCTCCTGCAAGGCCATTTTATTTCTCCATGAGCAGTGGCCTCATGTCATGAACAACCTGTACTTTAAGGGAACACAATTGCCAGGCTGAAGTCCAGTATTCCTAGGTAGATATGTTAGTGTTATTCAAAGAAAGGATAACAGGGAAACTTGCATCCAGCATTTGTGAGAGAGACTAAATGTTCCTTCTGTGTTTCATCTTCCTAGGTGATAAGACAGTACACAGTGTCCCTGCCCCAAAGGAGACACTCCTTCCCTTCTGCTTTGCAATCGGGGGTCGGGTGCCTTTCAGTGGGGTCGCGGTCTTTTGCTGCTATTGGGTGTTGGCCATATTGGTTTGGAGCTCCATGTCCTGACCTTCACTCATCTAGATGTGCTACACAATAGCATCCAATACAACTGGGGTCGGATAAAACAAAAAAAGCGTAATATTTCAGCATCTCAATTAACATGAAGACTTCAATTCGAAATTTGGATTACTTTGTTCATAGTTGAAATTTAATTACTCAGAGGTGTCTCTCTGCCGAACTTTGAGAGAAAAGCTCAGAGCCATTTATTGGCACTAGCCAAGATAGAGGTGACTTTATTGTTTAAGTTTCCAAGATTTTACTACAGGGCAGAAGACTTTTGTTTCAGGAGGTGGGGAGTGGTTCGAAAAGGCAGCTTTAGCTTTGTCTCCCTGTATTTTTGGGGAAAATTAATCACTTTCAGAATAAATCACAGGGGCGAGATCTTCAGGTGATTCATTTCGGATTTATATTTTTACGGTATGTTTATGAAATTGTCACGTGTTTTCTAAACCTATGATTTTTCTTTTTTATATTTACAACCGAGACCCCTCCTGGACACTTCCCTAAAACATAACCCTTTCCTTTTAAACCTTCACCCTTCTCTTACATTTTCACCTTTGCTCCTACTCTTGTTCCTTTCCAGTTACCCATCTTTCTCTTCACTGTTTTTCCTCGAGATTTTTGTAACCCATTTTTTTAAAAGCAAAAACACAAGAAAAATCATCTTAGCTTTTGTCACTGGCAGTGTGCTGGTGTTTATTAGTCTGACTGTCTGAAGGCAGGCTCCCTTCACAGCCTCAGCTCGGGCACACTCCCAAGTGTCAACTCTTACAGTGAGCCACTCAAAAACGTAGAAAGAGAAACCCAGGTGCAACCGCGCTTCGTTCTTATTTGTGACTTTCTAAGTAATCATGCCCCTGCAGAACAGGCGCTGAATTTTGCATTAGCTGGTGATTAACTGTCTGAAGATTAAAATCCTTCAATTGCTTTTTCAGGATGGGAGTGAGCGGCTTGGCAGCTCGAGCACGGATGACGGTGCAGTTATTACGGCTGGCCGCCTAGAATTCCTGCCACGGAATACTTTATGCAATGCCAGCTCTTTATTTATGGCTGAACTATATTTAGCCTATTACCACCAGCGTCTGTGCAAACCTTTAGTAAATGTGGGCTCAAGAGTTGCTTCCCAAATCATAGCACACTTATGTAAAGTGAGAGAGGCTCATTAGATACCTACGTCATATTTACCTCCTTTAAACTTCCTTCCTACTAACCCTTCCCTAATTTGCTGTCCTACTTTAACTGAACAACAAAAGCCATAAGAGGAACAATAACGTTCCAACTAGAGTTGGATTGGGATGAAAAATCGCCCCGGGCACACCAAAAACAAGCATTTGCAATGCAATAGGTCTCGCATTAGGAAAGTGTGAGCTATTGGTATTGTAAATGACACATTTTTTTAATATTTGTTGGCTTTGAAAATATATAAATTATTAGCATCGTTATTCACAAAGCCAATAGCTTACACTTTCCTAATGCGAGTCCTATTGGCTATGGCAATGCTTGTTGTTAGCAAGCAAGGACAGTGCTGTTGTGGTGCTGAGTGATGATGTGGTTGGGCTGAGTGA
Organism: Lissotriton helveticus; assembly: GCF_964261635.1. Classification (NCBI taxonomy): domain Eukaryota; kingdom Metazoa; phylum Chordata; class Amphibia; order Caudata; family Salamandridae; genus Lissotriton; species Lissotriton helveticus. Next base: position 717,729,229 of record NC_136061.1, read on the forward strand.
TGTGGTGGTGTCCTGGAGTGATGTGGTGGTGCCCCAGCGTAATGTGGTGGTGCCCCAGAGTAATGTGGTGGTGCCCCAGAGTAATGTGGTGGTGCCCCTGAGTGATGTGGTGGTGTCCCCGAGTGATGTGGTGGTGTCCCTGAGTGATGTGGTGGAGTCCCCGAGTGATGTGGTGGTGTCCCCGAGTGATGTGGTGGTTTCCCCGAATGATGTGGTGGTGCCCCTGAGTGGTGAGGTGGTGGTGCCCCTGAGTGATGTGGTGGTGCCCCTGAGTGATGTGGTGGTGCCCCTGAGTGGTGCCCTTGAGTGATGTGGTGGTGCCCCTGAGTGATATGGTGGTGTACCCTGAGTGATGTGGTGGTGTTCCCTGAGTGATGTGGTGGTGTTCCCAGAGTGATATGGTGGTGTCCCTGAGTGATGTGGTGGTGTCCCTGAGTGATGTGGTGGAGTTGGAAGGTGGAGTTGGAGGGTGGAGTTGGAGGGTGGAGTTTGAGGGTGGAGGTTGGAGTTGAGGGTGGACTTGGAGGGTGGAGGGTGGAGTTGGAGTTGGAGGGTGGAGTTGGAGGGTGGAGTTGGAGGGTGGAGTTGGAGGGTGGAGTTGGAGGGTGGAGTTGGAGGGTGGAGTTGGAGGGTGGACTTGGAGGGTGGACTTGGAGGGTGGAGTTGGAGTTGGAGGGTTGAGTTGGAGTTGGAGGGTGGAGTTGGAGTTGGAGGGTGGAGTTGGAGGGTGGAGGCTGGAGTTGGAGTTGGAGGTTGGAGTTGGAGGGTGGAGGCTGGAGTTGGAGGGTGGAGGCTGGAGTTGGAGTTGGAGGTTGGAGTTGGAGGGTGGAGGGTGGAGTTGGAGGGTGGGGTTGAAGTTGGAGGGTGGATTTGTAGGGTGGATTTGAACTTGGAGGGTGGCGTTGGACTAGGAGGGTGGAGTTGGACTTGGAGGGTGGACTTGGAGGGTGGACTTGGACTTGGAGGGTGGACTTGGACTTGGAGGGTGGAGGGTTAAGTTGGAAGGTGGAGGGTGGAGTTGGAGGGTGGAGTTGGAGGGTGGAGTTGGAGGGTGGAGTTGGAGGGTGGAGGGTGGAGTTGGAGGGTGGAGGGTGGAGTTGGAGTTGGAGGGTGGACTTGGAGGTTGGACTTGGAGGTTGGACTTGGAGGTTGGACTTGGAGGGTTGACTTGGAGGGTGGACTTGGAGGGTGGAGTGTGGAGTTGGAGTGTGGAGTTGGAGGGTGGAGTTGGAGGGTGGAGTTGGAGGGTGGAGTTGGAGGGTGGAGTTGGAGGGTGGAGTTGGAGTTGGAGGGTGGAGTTGGAGTTGGAGGGTGGAGTTGGAGTTGGAGGGTGGAGTTGGAGGGTGGAGTTGGAGTTGGAGGGTGGAGTTGGAGGGTGGAGGGTGGAGTTGGAGGGTGGACTTGGATGGTGGAGTTGGAGGGTGGAGTTGAAGGGTGGAGTTGGAGGGTGGACTTGGAGGGTGGACTTGGAGGGTGGACTTGGAGGGTGGACTTGGAGGGTGGACTTGGATGGTGGAGTTGGAGGGTGGAGTTGAAGGGTGGAGTTGGAGGGTGGACTTGGAGGGTCAACTTGGAGGGTGGACTTGGAGGGTGGAGCTGGAGGGTGGAGTTGGAGGGTGGAGGGTGCAGTTGGATTTGGTGGGTGGAGTTGGAGGGTGGAGTTGGAGGGTGGAGTTGGAGGGTGGAGGGTGGAATTGGAGTTGGAGGGTTGAGTTGGAGGGTGGAGTTGGAGGGTGGAGTTGGAGGGTGGAGGGTGGAGGGTGGAGTTGAAGGGTAGAGTTGGAGTTGGAGGGTGGAGGGTGGAGTTGGAGGCTGGAGGGTGGAGTTGGAGGGTGGACTTGGAGGGTGGACTTGGAGGGTGGAGGGTGGAGTTGGAGGGTGGACTTGGAGGGTGGAGGGTGGAGATGGAGGGTGGACTTGGAGGGTGGAGGGTGGAGATGGAGGGTGGACTTGAGGGTGGAGGGTGGAGTTGGAGGGTGGAGTTGGAGGGTGGGGTTGGAGGGTGGACTTGGAGGGTGCACTTGGAGGGTGGAGTTAGAGGGTGGACTTGGAGGGTGGAGTTGGAGGGTGGAGTTGGAGGGTGGAAGTTGGAGTTGGAGCGTGGAGTTGGAGTTGGAGGGTGGAGTTGGAGGGTGGAGGCTGGAGTTGGAGGTTGGAGTTGGAGGGTGGAGTGTGGAGTTGGAGGGTGGGGTTGAAGTTGGAGGGTGGGGTTGGAGGGTGGAGGTTGGAGTTGAGGGTGGACTTGGAGGGTGGAGGGTGGAGTTGGAGGGTGGAGGGTGGACTTGGAGGGTGTGGGTGGAGTTGGAGTTGGAGGGTGGAATTGGAGGGTGGACTTGGAGGGTGGACTTGGAGGGTGGAGGGTGGACTTGGAGTTGGAGGGTGGAGTTGGAGTTGGAAGGTGGAGTTGGAGTTGGAAGGTGGAGTTGGAGGGTGGAAGTTGGAGTTGGAGGTTGGAGTTGGAGGGTGGAGTTGGAGGGTGGGGTTGACGTTGGAGGGTGGAGTTGTAGGGTGGATTTGGACTTGGAGGGTGGAGTTGGACTTGGAGGGTGGACTTGGAGGGTGGACTTGGACTTGGAGGGTGGAGGGTTAAGTTGGAGGGTGGAGGTTGGAGTTGGAGGGTGGAGTTGGAGGGTGAGTTGGAGTTGGAGGGTGGAGTTGGAGGGTGAGAGTAGGGTGGAGTTGGAGTTGGAGGGTGGAGTTGGAGGGTGGACTTGGAGGGTGGACTTGGAGGTTGGAACTTGGAGGGTTGACCTGAAGGGTGGACTTGGAGGGTGGAGGGTGGAGTTGGAGGGTGGAGGTGGAGGGTGGAGTTTGAATTGGAGGTGGAGTTGAAGGGTGGAGTTGGAGGGTGGAGTTGGAGGGTGGAGTTGGAGGGTGGAGTTGGAGGGTGGAGTTGGAGGGTGGAGTTGGAGGGTGGAGTTGGAGGGTGGAGCTGGAGGGTGGAGCTGGAGGGTGGAGTTGGAGGGTGGAGTTGGAGGGTGGAGTTGGAGGGTGGAGTTGGAGGGTGGTGGAGGTGAGTTGGAGAGTGGAGTTGGAGAGTGGAGTTGGAGGGTGGAGTTTGAGGGTGGAGTTGGAGGGTTGAGTTGGAGGGTAGAGTTGGAGTTGGAGGGTGGAGGGTGGAGTTGGAGGGTGGAGTTGGAGGGTGGAGTTGGAGTTGGAGGGTGGAGTTGGAGGGTGGAGTTGGAGGGTGGAGTTGGAGGTTTGAGTTGGAGGGTAGAGTTGGAGTTGGAGGGTGGAGTTGGAGTTGGAGGGTGGAGGGTGGAGTTGGAGGGTTGAGTTGGAGGGTAGAGTTGGAGGGTGGAGGGTGGAGTTGGAGGGTGGAGGGTGGAGTTGGACGGTGGAGGGTGGTGTTGGAGTTGGAGGGTGGAGTTGGAGGGTGAGTTGGAGGGTAGAGTGGAGTTGGAGGGTGGAGTTGGAGGGTAGAGTTGGAGGGTAGAGTTGGAGTTGGAGGGTGGAGGGTGGAGTTGGAGTTGGAGGGTGGAGGGTGGAGTTGGAGTTGGAGGGTGGAGGGTGGAGTTGGAGTTGGAGGGTGAGGGTGGAGTTGGAGGGTGGAGTTGGAGGGTGGAGTTGGAGGGTGGAGTTGGAGGGTGGAGGGTGGAGTTGGAGGGTTGAGTTGGAGGTAGAGTTGGAGGTAGAGTTGGAGGGTGGAGGGTGGAGTTGGATGGTGGAGGGTGGAGTTGGACAGTGGAGGGTGGAGTTGGAGTTGGAGGGTGGAGTTGGAGGGTGGAGGTGGAGTTGGACAGTGGAGGGTCGGAGTTGGAGTTGGAGGGTGGAGTTGGAGGGTTGAGTTGGAGGGTAGAGTTGGAGTTGGAGGGTGGAGTTGGAGGTAGGAGTTGGAGGGTAGAGTTGGAGTTGGAGTCGGAGTTGGAGTTGGAGTGGAGTGGAGTTGGAGTGGAGGTGGAGTTGGAGGGTGGAGTTGGAGGGTGGAGTTGGAGGGTGGAATTGGAGGGTGAAGTTGGAGGGTGGAGTTGGAGGGTGGAGTTGGAGGGTTGAGTTGGAGGGTAGAGTTGGAGTTGGAGGGTGGAGTTGGAGGGTGGAGGGTGGAGTTGGAGGGTGGAGTTGGAGGGTGGACTTGGAGGGTGGAGTTGGAGGGTGGACTTGGAGGGTGGAGTTGGAGGGTGGAGTTGGAGGGTGGACTTGGAGGGTGGAGTTGGAGGGTGGAGTTGGAGGGTGGAGTTGGAGGGTGGACTTGGAGGGTGGAGTTGGAGGGTGGAGTTGGAGGGTGGACTTAGAGGGTGGACTTAGAGGGTGGACTTGGAGGGTGGAGTTGGAGTTGGAGGGTGGAGTTGGAGGGTGGAGTTGGAGGGTGCACTTGGAGGGTGGAGTTAGAGGGTGGACTTGGAGGGTGGAGTTGGAGGGTGGAGGGTGGAGTTGGAGGGTGGAGGGTGGAGTTGGACGGTGGAGGGTGGAGTTGGAGTTGGAGGGTGGAGTTGGAGGGTGGAGGGAGGAGTTGGAGGGTGGACTTGGAGGGTAGACTTGGAGGTTAGAGGGTGGACTTGGAGGGTGGACTTTGAGGGTGGAGTTGGAGGTTGGAGAGTGGAGTTGGAGTTGGAGGGTAGAGTTGGAGTTGGAGGGTGGAGGGAGGAGTTGGAGGGTGGAGTTGGAGTTGGAGGGTGGAGTTGGAGGGTGGAGTTGGCGTTGGAGGGTGGAGTTGGAGGGTGGAGTTGGAGGGTGGAGTCGGAGGGTGGAGTCGGAGGGTGGAGTTGGAGGGTGGAGTTGGAGGGTGGAGTTGGGGGGTGGAGTTGAAGGTTGGAGGGTGGAGTTGGAGTTTGGAGGGTGGATTTGGAATTCGAGGGTGGACTTGGATTTGGAGGGTGGACTTGGAGGGTGGAGGGTGGAGTTGGAGGGTGGAGTTGGAGGGTGGAGTTGGAGTGTGGAGTTGGAGTGTGGGGTTGGAGGGTGGAGTTGGAGGGTGGAGATGGAGGGTGGAGTTGGAGGGCAGACTTGGAGGTTGGACTTGGAGGGTGGACTTGGAGGGTGGATGGGGGAGATGGAGGGTGGAGTTGGAGGGTGGAGTTGGAGTTTGAAGGGTGGAGTTGGAGTTTGAAGGGTGGAGTTGGAGTTTGAAGGGTGGAGTTGGAGTTTGAAGGGTGGAGTTGGAGTTTGAAGGGTGGAGTTAGAGTTGGAGGGTGGAGTTAGAGGGTGGAAGGTGGAGTTGGAGTTGGAGGGAGGAGCTGTAGGGTGGAGTTGTAGGGTGGAGTTGGAGGGTGGAGTTGGAGGGTGGAGTTGGAGGGTGGAGTTGGAGGGTGGAGTTGGAGGGTGGACTTGGAGGGTGGACTTGGAGGGTGGACTTGGAGGGTGGAGGGTGGAGTTGGAGGGTGGAGGTGGAGGGTGTAGTCGGAGGGTAGAGTCGGAGGGTGGAGGGTGGAGTTGGAGGGTGGAGTTGGAGGGTGGAGTCGGAGGGTAGAGTCGGAGGGTAGAGTCGGAGGGTAGAGTCGGAGGGTGGAGTCGGAGGGTGGAGTTGGAGGGTGGAGTTGGAGGGTGGAGTTGGAGGGTGGAGTTGGAGGGCGGAATTGGAGTTTGGAGGGTGGAGTTGGAGTTGGAGGGTGGCGTTGGAGTTGGAGGATGGACTTGGAGGGTGGACTTGGTGGGTGGACTTGGAGGGTTGTCTTGGAGGGTGGAGTTGGAGGGTGGACTTGGAGGGTGGACTAGGAGGGTGGAGGGTGGAGGTTGGAGTTGGAGGGTGGAGGGTGGAGTTGGAGGGTGGAGTTGAAAGGTGGAGGGTAGAGGGTGGATTGGAGGGTGGAGGGTGGAGTTGGAGGGTGTAGTTGGAGGGTGTATTTGGAGGGTGGACTTGGAGGGTGGAGTTGGAGGGTGGAGTTGGAGGGTGGACTTGGGGGGTGGAGTTGGAGGGTGGACTTGGGGGTGGACTTGGAGCGTGGACTTGGAGGGTGGAGGGTGGAGTTGGAGTTTGAAGGATGGAGTTGGAGTTTGAAGGGTGGAGTTGGAGTTTGAAGGGTGGAGTTGGAGGGTGGAGTTGGAGGGTGGAGTTGGAGTTGGATGGTGAAGTTGGAGTTGGAGGTTGGAGTTGGAGTTGGAGGTTGGAGTTGGAGTTGGAGGGTAGAGTTGGAGTTGGAGGGTGTAGTTGGAGGGTGGACTTGGAGGGTGGAGGGTGGAGTTGGAGTTTGAAGGATGGAGTTGGAGTTTGAAGGGTGGAGTTGGAGTTTGAAGGGTGGAGTTGGAGGGTGGAGTTGGAGGGTGGAGTTGGAGTTGGATGGTGAAGTTGGAGTTGGAGTTGGAGGGTAGAGTTGGAGTTGGAGGGTGGATTTGGAGGGTGTAGTTGGAGGGTGGACTTGGAGGGTGGAGTTGGAGGGTGGACTTGGGGGGTGGACTTGGAGCGTGGACTTGGAGGGTGGAGGGTGGAGTTGGAGTTTGAAGGATGGAGTTGGAGTTTGAAGAGTGGAGTTGGAGTTTGAAGGGTGGAGTTGGAGGGTGGAGTTGGAGGGTGGAGTTAGAGTTGGATGGTGAAGTTGGAGTTGGAGGTTGGAGTTGGAGTTGGAGGTTGGAGCTGGAGGGTACAGTTGGAGTTGGAGGGTGGAGTTGGAGGGTAGAGTTGGAGGGTGGAGTTGGAGGGTGGAGTTGGAGGGTGGAGTTGGAGGGTGGAATTGGAGGGTGGAGTTGGAGGGTGGAGGGTGGAGTTGGAGTTGGAGGGTGGAGTTGGAGGGTGGAGTTGTAGTTGGAGGGTAGAGTTGGAGGATAGTGTTGGAGGGTGGAGTTGGAGGGTGGAGTTGGAGTTGGAGGGTGGAGTTGGAGTTTGAAGGGTGGAGTTGGAGTTTGAAGGGTGGAGTTGGAGGGTGGAGTTGGAGGGTGGAGTTGGAGTTGGATGGTGAAGTTGGAGTTGGAGGTTGGAGTTGGAGTTGGAGGTTGGAGTTGGAGTTGGAGGGTAGAGTTGGAGTTGGAGGGTGTAGTTGGAGGGTGGACTTGGAGGGTGGAGGGTGGAGTTGGAGTTTGAAGGATGGAGTTGGAGTTTGAAGGGTGGAGTTGGAGTTTGAAGGGTGGAGTTGGAGGGTGGAGTTGGAGGGTGGAGTTGGAGTTGGATGGTGAAGTTGGAGTTGGAGTTGGAGGGTAGAGTTGGAGTTGGAGGGTGGATTTGGAGGGTGGACTTGGAGGGTGGACTTGGAGGGTGGAGTTGGAGGGTGGACTTGGGGGGTGGACTTGGAGCGTGGACTTGGAGGGTGGAGGGTGGAGTTGGAGTTTGAAGGATGGAGTTGGAGTTTGAAGAGTGGAGTTGGAGTTTGAAGGGTGGAGTTGGAGGGTGGAGTTGGAGGGTGGAGTTAGAGTTGGATGGTGAAGTTGGAGTTGGAGGTTGGAGTTGGAGTTGGAGGTTGGAGCTGGAGGGTACAGTTGGAGTTGGAGGGTAGAGTTGGAGGGTGGAGTTGGAGGGTGGAGTTGGAGGGTGGAGTTGGAGGGTGGAGTTGGAGGGTGGAATTGGAGGGTGGAGTTGGAGGGTGGAGGGTGGAGTTGGAGGGTGGAGTTGGAGGGTGGAGTTGTAGTTGGAGGGTAGAGTTGGAGGATAGTGTTGGAGGGTGGAGTTGGAGGGTGGAGTTGGAGTTGGAGGGTGGAGTTGGAGGGTGGAGTTGGAGGGTGGAGTTGGAGGGTGGAGTTGGAGGGTGGAGTTGGAGGTTGGAGTTGGAGGGTGGAGTTGGAGGGTGGAGGGTGGAGTTGGAGGGTGGAGTTGGGGGTGTAGGGTGGAGTTGGGGGTGGAGCGTGGGTGCGAGAGCAAGAAAGAGACGTAGAGAGAGGGGTAGGAGAAGAAAAAAAAGAACACACAAGTGGTGCTAATGAGTAATAGGTGTGATGTGCACAATTCCGTTATAAAAGGCTCAATGGTGAGTCGCCTTTGAAACTTCTTTTGTAATCGGACGCCCACCTATGAGTGAAGGGAAATACTTATTCCTGTAAGTATTTGTTGCTTGATGAGGATATACGAGTCTAATAGAGGATAAGTATTTGCATGTAATTTTATTATAAATTACTCTAAGCTTGGGCTTAATGTGACGTTTCAGAGTGTAAATATAAAAGCAAGTTTCGGGCTTTTATTGACGTATCGGGCACCCTTAAGTAAAATATGAGCAAGTTACTGATTAAATAAGAAGGCTCGATGGTGAGTCGCCTTTGAAACTTCTTTTAGAATCGGACGCCCACATATAAGTGAAGGGAAATACTATTTTTTTTTTTTGTAAAAACCTTTATTGTGGAAAAGGAATACAGAGACAGACCTACAACCACCAAGGCCGGTCAATCATACGAAATAGCAAAAACAGAGCAATACACAGCTCATCAGCTGACAACCTAAGGGTCCGGCAGCGTGACAGTATGGTGTGACTCGGAACATTTGGCAGATGAGGATAAATAAAAGGTTTTCATGTTTTTATTATATACAAACAACAAGAAAAAACATTAAAAAAAGAATCGAGGCAAAAGTATCAATATCAGTCCTGCAATGTACCGTAGGGGGGAGACAAACGAAAAGCAAGCATCAAACAATCGTAGAGGCGGGGAGCGGGGACCAAGAGCGAACAGCACTTCACAAAGAACAGAAAATCAAAACACTGGAACGTACAGTCAAGGAGAACTCGGAGGGTCCGGGGGGTCAGCAAAGGGAGGGTCACAAATCTCTCCACGGTACGAATTCCACTGACCCCAAATCCTCCCCCACTTCTTGGGCCTACCTCGGGAGATGTACACAGTTTTTTCTCTAAACATGCACCAATCCATGTTCTCCTCCCAGGTCGAGACCAACGGTGCCCTATGAGACCCCCAGAGTTGAGCGATATCTCTCTTTGCAATCATGTTGCCCAGCGTGACCCATTGAGTCTGAGCAACGGTACAGTCATTCGGTTCCCAAACATTCAGCAAACAGCGTCTGGCCTCGGGGAGTAACCCGACACCCGTCACTTCTCCCATCACCGCATGCACTCGATTCCAAAAAACCACGACCGCCGGGCATTCCCACACAATATGGAGGAAGGTAGCAATCAAACCACAGCCACGCCGACATAACCCATCCACAGAATAACCCATATGGATCAATCGTGGACCCGTGACATAGACGCGATGTAGAATCTTGAGCTGCACCAGTCGGAGACGCGCCGGAATAGCGACTTCTTTTGGGGAGGATATTGCAGCCTGCCAGTCTTCATCGTCTAATTCCAGACCGTCACCAGTCCACGATTCTTGTAGCTGTACAAGAAGGTCCGAACGGGCATTAATAAGCTTTTTATAGATGAGGGAGATAGTGCTGTCAGGGACATGTCCATCCAGTACTCTATCTTCCAGAGGAGAAGACTCAGGGATCGAAGTACCAGCAGGGAAGACCGAGGCAAGTGCATGGCGGACCTGAAGATATCGGAAATATTCCCTATCACTCAGCTTATATTCCCGTTTTAGCTCATCAAAAGTTTTGACTCTGTCAACGGCCCAAAGATCACCCACCGTGCTAATACCGATAAGGTCCCATCGATCGAATCCCTTCGAGGACCACAGACCACCCAGTCTCTCAGCAGCATACAGGGGAGTCGCCTTAGTCAGTTTATCCGTCCAGCCCGTGGCCGACGTTGCACTATCCCATACACGTATCGCCACCGCAGTGGGACCCGTCAGACTCCTCCTGGCGGTCCTGGAGTACAGCGCTCTAGTATAATCGCCCCCCGGTAGTTGCCACCTATGCATATCATAGGCAGGATTAGGAACAGGACCATACATGGCATGGTTAATAGCACTCAACTGTGACGCCCAATAATAGCGCTTGACATCCTGCAAAGCTATACCACCGTCATACCAGGGCAAAGTTAATTTCGCCAACGCTATACGCGGCCGTCCACCCCAAACCAATTTCCTCTGAAGGCCCTCAATTTCACGGAAATAACCGGCCGGAACCAGATCAAGCGTGTTCTGGATGGCGTAGAGAAATCGGGGAAGAGACATCATTTTAAACAGGGCCGCTCTCCCTAAAGGAGACAGAGGTAATCCACACCATGCCACTACATCCGACCGAAGTCGGGCAAGCGGAGGCAGTAGATTCCGCTCAAATCGTACCCTGGGGTCCATAGAAATGTAGATCCCCAAGTACTTGAAACCAACACTGGAGACAGGTATAGGGCAGAAACGGGGCAAAGACGGATGTCCACCTGCAAGCGGGTAAATACAGGATTTAGCCCAGTTAATAACCAAGCCAGAGTTCTTCCCGAAAGAGCTCAGGACGTCAAACAGAACACCCAATGACTTACGGGGAGAAGTAAGATATAACAGTATATCATCGGCGTAAAGCGACACCCGATCTTCAAAGGTAGGGGACCACCGTATGCCCCTGAGCGAGGGTTCCCAGCGGAGCCACGCGGCAAGGGGTTCAAGAGCGAGCGCAAAAAGAAGAGGCGACAGGGGGCAGCCCTGCCGCGTGCCACGCCCGAGGACAAAAGGGTCAGAGGCCCTTCCATTAACCACCACCTGTGCCAGCGGTTGCTCATATAAAAGCCTAACCCACCCGATAAACTTAGGACCAAAACCAAACTTGGCAAGGGCAGCCCACAAATAAGGCCATTCCACCGTGTCAAAGGCCATCGAGGCGTCAAGGGAGACCAAGATGGCCGCCTCCTCAAGAGACCCCGCCCTCGCCAAGGCACCATGAAGGCGTCGAAGATTGAGTGCGGTATTACGGTGGGGGATAAACCCGGACTGATCAGGGTGCACCAAATCGCCAATCACCGTAACCATGCAGCTCGCCAAAATCTTAGCGAGAAACTTAGGCTCCACATTCAAAAGCGAGATCGGCCGATATGACGAACATTGTTCCCGAGGCTTTCCATCCTTATGGATAACCACAATGGATGCCAGTCTCTGATCCCGGGGAAGAAGCCCGAGATCTCGCGACGCCAAGAACATCCGACGAAGGTATGGCGCCATTTTGTCGGGACACAGCTTATACAGCTCGACTGGCATACCGTTCGGGCCCGAAGCCTTCCCCGAGCGAAGCGCACGGACAGCGAGCGCTACTTCATCGGTAGAGAAATCCGCCTCCATAAGCTCCCTGTCCGAGTCCGACAGACTGGGCAACGTTATATCTCGGAGCAACAGGTGCGAGTCCTCCTCGGGTCTGTCTGAGACCGACGCGTAAACCTTCCGAAAGTGCTGGGCAAAGACCTCCACTATCTCGACAGGGTCCACCACTCGCACACCATCCACTCGTTCAATCACGGGCACCACCCGGTTCAATCTATCCCTCCTGCAAGCCAAGCAATCAGTTTCCCCGCCTTGTCACCCACATCATATAGGCGCCCCTGCTGCTCACGATTCATCGCCTTAGCCGCATCAGTCACCAGAGCTCTGTATTCAGACTGTTTAAGCGCCAGGGAGTGCAAGCTACCAGGCGTAGTTCCAGACTCCATCCGTCCCTCCAACTCAGAGATATAGTTTTCCAGACGTCCAACTTCCATAGTTCAGCACCTCCTCTCGCTGGCAATCAAAGAGAGAGTCTGACCCCGGACCACAGTTTTACATGCCTCCCATAAAGAAACAGGGGAGGATACTGACCCTTCATTCTCAGCAAAATAGTAATCCACACACTTAACCACTTCCGTACCAATATGGGGGTTACGAAGATGCCACGGATTAATAGGAGCGATACGACCCCCGGATTCCAGCCGCACGTCAATAGTGAGCCAGAGTGGGGAGTGGTCCGAAATCCCCCTAGCCAAATGCCTAATTTCCCTCACAGAGACCATCTGTGCCGCTGGTATAAGGATGTAGTCGAGTCTCGAGAGACTACCATGAGCCCCCGAATAAAAGGTGTATTGGAGCTGTCCAGGATGGAGTTGTCTCCAACAATCCGCTAATCCCAGTGTGTCCAAGAAATTCCCCAGCCATAACTGTGATGTGGGGAGGGTTCTACGGGGGCTACCATCCTCCTCTCCACTGACGACCGAATTAAAGTCGCCACCCACTACCAGCAAGCCATCGGGGAGTCCCAGGACTACGCCGCCCAAATCAGAAAACGTGGTGGACTGAAGACCAGGGGGGACATACACAGACAAAATGGAGATCGTCTTCCCGTCCCAGCGACCCACCACAGCGGCACAGTGGCCCCTATCATCTAGCACCTTATCATCCACTTCGAGGGGGGGGAGTTTCTAACCAGGATACCCGCCCCCCTCCACCCAGTGGTGAATCCAGAGTGGGCTACCAAGCGGTATTCAATGCATGGCACGTATTACCCACAAGATGCGTCTCCTGCAGTAAAACAATATCCGGGGATTGTCGCTTCAAGTATTGCAAAACTATCCCCCGTTTTATCCTATCCCTGAGACCATTAACGTTCCAGCTCAGTACCCTCAGCCCCCTACCCCCCATCCCAGACAAGAACAAACAGTCCTCCCCGACACAGAACAGGCACAAATGATAAAATAGCGATCAAATCGTAGCCTCGGAACAAGCAAACAAGAAAAGACCCCCCCACCACCCCCCAAGGAACCCTCAACACACAACCCCCCACCCTGCACCCCTGCGGTAGACCAAAAAGCCACCCCAACTTGCAGTGTGCCTGTCGCCCCATTAAACTAACCTACAAGAAGAGAGAGAAAAACGTCCCCTGAGGAGGAAGAGTCCCGAATCCCTCCACCCCCGGGTATTTACAACGTAGAAACATCGCTGATCACAGAGCCACTGCAAAGCGTCCAACAAATTGACTCGTCGGCACAGACTCACTACTCCTGTTCTTCCAAGCCACCCTCGGCGACCCCAAGCTCTCCGGGTCGATGTGTGGCATCGGCAGGGTGTCCAGCCAGTCACTGGCCCCCTCGGGTGATGAAAGAAAAATGCACGTTCATTATGTTCGATCCTCAGGCGAGCCGGAAAAAGCATGGCGTATTTCAGTCCCATGTCCCTGAGACGTCTCTTCACCCCCGTAAAGCCCATACGTTGCTTCTGCACCGCCTGCGTGAAGTCCGGATAAAAACTGATAGACACGTTTTCAAACTTTGTGGGACCATTAGTACGGGAGGCCTGCAGGATAGCGTCTCTGTCTCGGAAATTAAAAATCCTGGCTATTATAGGCCGCGGAGCGGCACCAAGCTTGGGCTTCCCACCTGGAATCCTGTGAGCACGCTCCACCGCAAAAAGATTACTAAGGCCCTTTGGTGCCAAGTGGTTCCGAATAAGATCCTCCACCGAAAGGTCTGTAGGCGAGCCTGTAGATTCCTCCGGAACACCGACGATGCGGACGTTGTTGCGTCTGGCCCGGCTCTCAAAATCATCCAGCCGACGGGCGAACGAATCCCTGGCCATACGAAGATCGCGGACCTCGGTCTGAAGATCTGAGACATCCGTAATCAAGCTCGCTGTCTTGACGTCCAGGGATTTAACCCGCTCATTGGTTTTCCCCAAGTCCGTCCTGATAAGGTTGACCTCGATCGCCACCGTGTCTAGTTTAGCGGCCAGAGTTTCATATTGCCGACCCATCGCAGTCTGGATACTGGTAATGGCGCCCATGACATCCTTTAGAGTCGGATCCTCAGTCGCAGGAGCATCGTCACCAGACTCCCCCAGGGCCTTACTGGATCCACCAGGGGATCCCTTCGGCCGGGTAAAGCGATCTATAGTCTGAGAGGCGCCACACCCGAGGCCCGAATCGTGGAGGGGCTGTCCAGGCACAGAGTCCGTCCTGCCCGTCATGGTGGGCGACGAGCTCCGACTGGACCTTTGGAATCTGGTCAAAATGATGCCCTCTATGACAAGCCTGTTGTGTCGAGAGGTCGAGGAACGACAACCAGAGCGAAATTGACGGGCAGCCCAGGGCAGCAGTAGCAATCAGTGGCGAGGTGGCGTCAACAATGACCAAAATCGAAACCGAAAGTACCACAGGGGCAGCGAATGCAGCTCTCCAGCCGTTGTTGTTCAATTGCCACCTGGGCACCTCGGGAACTCAAGCCCCCGGATGGCCTCTGCCATAGGCCTCAAATTATGAGGAGCATCAAGTCCGGCTCCCGGTGGCCAAATCGAGTTTTGGAAAAAGCGTTTGATATCAGCAGGGCATCAACAAGAAATACCCGTCGTCCAAATCAGGATTTGTTACAGGATAGATGAGGGTGGCGGAAGGGGTCTCGGGAGCCCTCTGCTCACGCGTCCATCTTGGATCCGCGCGTAGCTCCTCCTCCTGAAGGGAAATACTTATTCCCGTAAGTATTTGTTGCTTGATGAGGATATACGAGTCTAATAGAGGCTAAGTATTTGCATGTAATTTTATTATAAATTACTCTAAGCTTGGGCTTAATGTGACGTTTCAGAGTGTAAATATAAACACAAGTTTCGGGCTTTTATTGACGTATCGGGCACCCTTAATTAAAATATGAGCAAGCTACTGTTTAAAGACTGCGGTGGCTGGAGATATTGCAATTGGCGTTGTCGCCGCGCTACTCCAAAAGAAGGGCTTGCCAGTCACATTACACCCAAAGTGGGGTTCGCCTGCAATGTTATACCCAAAACTGAGGTTGCCTGTGTTAACGCTAGTACACATAGGATAACAAGCTCTTGGCATTGCTGTGGCGGAGTGGCGGGGGGCGGGAGCCATTCCTTTGAAGTCTGATGCGGCGGGCGGGGGAGGGGCAGCCTTTCAAGTGTGATTGGGGGGGAACGGCAGCTTTGAAGTCTGATGAGGCACAGACAAATCGTGGTGTGACGTGGCTGGCCTCGTGCACACGCCTGTCTCACATGAACTGTGAGTGATCCGCACGTTTGGTAGAGTTTTTAAAGTGCTTACTATAATTCGCGCCTATCTATCCCTGCGGGATAGAAATAGTCGAGACCTAAAATGTGGCCTACATTTGCGTATTGCCTTTCCGCAAAACACTTCTTCAGTGAAGTTTTATGAAAAGAAAGGGGGTGGGGGCATGTTTTATTAACTTGACTTAGGTAAAAAAAATGCACAGATTAGTTTACACTGCTGAGCCACACATGAATGCAAGTGAGACCACTTCTGCTCAGGACCCCTGCCCCCACTCAATCAGCATACATTAATGGGCCGGCCCAGCGAGAGAAATGGAGTGATACTTCCACCCATCTGCCTCCAGAAAGGCCACTCAGGCACCCACTGGCCCTCTGGCGGCATCCGAACAGCACAGACAGCCCCCAGGCTGCCCAAAAAAGCAGCCCACAGCTAGAACCCGGCTACCGCCCATTTGGTCATTTCCCGAGTTCCCGTTATCAATCTGACCCTGGTTCCAACAAGCACAAAACACAGTTGATGGACAGAATGTAGAACAATGTCATACATTCACCCCAGTACAAGGATCTGGGCTTAAATCCATCGTTTTTTTGCACTCCACACCACCCTGGGTTAGACACTGGCTATTTGCAAATCAGCTCTGACCCTGTGCCTCATGGGAACAGTCCAGTCCGAACTACCAAGCCATGTCTTTCCCAGACCGGAATCAAGCATCCAAGGACCGGTTTATGGCTATCAGCCTTCATCAGCCTGGATAGCTTGACTCCAGTGGTGTGGAGGGCCTGGGACTCACGTCTGAGCATACCCAGCCCACTCGGGGTGAAACTGCAAAAAACACAGTTGATGGACAGAATGTAGAACAATGTCATACATTCACCCCAGTACAAGGATCTGGGCTTAAATCCATCGTTTTTTTGCACTCCACACCACCCTGGGTTAGACACTGGCTATATGCAAATCAGCTCTGACCCTGTGCCTCATGGGAACAGTCCAGTCCGAACTACCAAGCCATGTCTTTCCCAGACCGGAATCAAGCATCCAAGGACCGGTTTCTGGCTATCAGCCTTCATCAGCCTGGATAGCTTGACTCCAGTGGTGTGGAGGGCCTGGGACTCACGTCTGAGCATACCCAGCCCACTCGGGGTGAAAATTGCAAAAAACACAGTTGATGGACAGAATGTAGAACAATGTCATACATTCACCCCAGTACAAGGATCTGGGCTTAAATCCATCGTTTTTTTGCACTCCACACCACCCTGGGTTAGACACTGGCTATATGCAAATCAGCTCTGACCCTGTGCCTCATGGGAACAGTCCAGTCCGAACTACCAAGCCATGTCTTTCCCAGACCGGAATCAAGCATCCAAGGACCGGTTTCTGGCTATCAGCCTTCATCAGCCTGGTTAGCTTGACTCCAGTGATGTGGAGGGCCTGGGACTCACGTCTGAGCATACCCAGCCCACTCGGGGTGAAAATTGCAAAAAACACAGTTGATGGACAGAATGTAGAACAATGTCATACATTCACCCCAGTACAAGGATCTGGGCTTAAATCCATCGTTTTTTTGCACTCCACACCACCCTGGGTTAGACACTGGCTATATGCAAATCAGCTCTGACCCTGTGCCTCATGGGAACAGTCCAGTCCGAACTACCAAGCCATGTCTTTCCCAGACCGGAATCAAGCCTCCAAGGACCGGTTTCTGGCTATCAGCCTTCATCAGCCTGGATAGCTTGACTCCAGTGGTGTGGAGGGCCTGGGACTCACGTCTGAGCATACCCAGCCCACTCGGGGTGAAAATTGCAAAAAACACAGTTGATGGACAGAATGTAGAACAATGTCATACATTCACCCCAGTACAAGGTTCTGGGCTTAAATCCATCGTTTTTTGCACTCCACACCACCCTGGGTTAGACACTGGCTATATGCAAATCAGCTCTGACCCTGTGCCTCATGGGAACAGTCCAGTCCGAACTACCAAGCCATGTCTTTCCCAGACCGGAATCAAGCATCCAAGGACCGGTTTCTGGCTATCTGCCTTCATCAGCCTGGATAGCTTGACTCCAGTGGTGTGGAGGGCCTGGGACTCACGTCTGAGCATACCCAGCCCACTCGGGGTGAAAATTGCAAAAAACACAGTTGATGGACAGAATGTAGAACAATGTCATACATTCACCACAGAACAAGGATCTGGACTTAAATCCATCGTTTGTTTGCACTCCACACCACCCTGGGTTAGACACTGGCTATATGCAAATCAGCTCTGACCCTGTGCCTCATGGGAACATTCCAGTCCGAACTACCAAGCCATGTCTTTCCCAGACCGGAATCAAGCATCCAAGGACCGGTTTCTGGCTATCAGCCTTCATCAGCCTGGATAGCTTGACTCCAGTGGTGTGGAGGGCCTGGGACTCACGTCTGAGCATACCCAGCCCACTCGGGGTGAAAATTGCAAAAAACACAGTTGATGAGGATTATTAACCCGAAACCGGTCCCAGGATGCTTGTTTCCGGTCCAGGGAAGACATGGCTTGGCAGTTCGGGCTGGACACAGGGTCAGACTGATTTGCATATAGCCAGCCATGTCTGAACTGGGGTGGCTGAGTGAACTAAAGAATGGTGATGGATTAAACCCAGATCAGTTGACTGGGGGTGAGTGTTTGATTTGTTCAAACGCTCCGTCCATCATCCCCTTTTGTATCGCTTTGTTCGCCCTAAGTGTTGCAGGGTATACTCAGACGTGAGTCCCTTGTTCACTTGGCCAATGGATTCAAGATAGCCTGGCTGATGAGGATTATGAATCCGAAACCGGTCCCAGGATGCTTGTTTCCGGTCCAGGAAAGACATGGCTTGGCAGTTCGGGCTGGACTGTTCCCATAAGGCACAGGGTCAGACTGATTTGCACATAGCCATGTCTGAACTGGGGTGGCTGAGTGAACTAAAGAATGGTGATGGATTAAACCCAGATCAGTTGACTGGGGGTGAGTGTTTGATTTGTTCAAACGCTCCGTCCATCATCCCCTTTTGTATCTCCTGGTTCCAACAAGAGCACTCTTTTCTGCCAGGACATATGTCCCTCCTAGATAGGGCATCTGGAAAACTCTGTAAGTCACTTGCCTATGTAGTATAGCACAAGGAATTCTAATATATTGCATCTCACTGCTACTAGCTCATAACCTAACATACATTTAGCTAATCTACTTTATTTAAGCCTATAACGGTTCTAAAATTGGAGGGGGTTGTGGAGGGGAGAGTAAATAATCCAAAATTAACCTAAATACTTCAGAGCAAGAAATCCAATATGAAAATCATTACATAACATTCTAAAGTAGTTGTTCGTTAATCAATGAGATATACAATTACAAAGCTAAATTAGCAATTTACTTATTAAATAATTGCTTAGCATAGTGTAACATATATTATGGATCATCGCAAATATTGTCTTCGATCAAAAACACAGTCAGCATATGTTTCTCGGTAAGTAGCAAAATAAATGTTTTTTCAGGGCTGTATGAGATACACGTGGATAAAATTGTTTTAAGAAAAAACAAATAGACAAACAATTTTACCATAAACATAAATGATATATCAAATGAAACATGGTAAACGTACATTCTCAAATATCATATTGACTGCTAAATAGAGCATATTATATATACATACAATCCGAATTACATTTAGATATTAACGTTAACTCAATTTATATATATATTACATTTATTACAATGATTCATATATTCACACACTCAGTGTTGACCCATATTAAATATTAAACTCTTCTAAAATTGATTTTTCAACAATTATTGGACTGGTTAGGATTTACTTTTAACATCAATAATTGGATTTCTGGATAAGAAAACAAAATTAGTAATGTAGAAAATGAGCCCATATCTTACACAAATCTTTTCAGCTAGTTATGGCGAATGTCCATTTTGATCCTTATAACACCCTAATTATGAGATGAGTCTACCTATATATTAATCAAATGGCATTTTAAACATTACAAAATAATTATAAAAAGCAATTTAGGAGTGTGTAATCCCCATTTTCAATCCACTCTCACATTCACTACAAAAACTTATACCTACGTGTGTGGAGATCACCACCTTGGTGGTGCACTCCATACAGAATAGATAAGAAAAAACAGAGGTGGAGGTCTCCGGCAGGTTTATTTATAGCATTAAGTAGTGTGTGAGTAGTACCTGTGTCAGTCGATATTATGGGCACAAATAATTTTTACAACGATATTATGGTAGCATGCCATTAAAGACTCTATAGTCTGGTATCATAGTGTGCCAGGCACACTGTGTTCTGTATTCCTTCAGGAGAAAAAATTGGTGAATAAACTGAAGAGGGGAAGAAGGGTTATGGTGCTAGTACCTCTACTGAAATTTGGAAGGAGAGAGAACAAGTCAAGAAGGAGGCTGCTGTCAGAAGAGAGTTGAGATATATGACTTATATTGAGTATCACTATTTGCTGATGACAGTCAAAAGCGCTAGAAGCAGGGGTGCTGCAGGACCCCCACAGTAACCAAGCTGGAGTTCGGAAGGTGAATGAGTGATAAAGATCCCTTTAAAATTAGTTTTAATCTTGTCACATTTGCCGTGCGTTCAAAGACAGAAGGCAAATGTCAGGCTCTGTCTTCTGACAAATTGCTACTTATTCTTTCTTTAAACCTTCATGATCAGGGTTAACTTTTTTTCTGTGACTGAAAAGTTAGAGGATTTTTGCAAAGTGAATTTTAGAAATCTTGCTGGAATTCTGCAAGTGAAAGGAAAGGCAATAGGATGTTGGCTGTTTTTTCTAACACACAACAAAATGTAAACACCTGTAACTGAACTATACAAATATTTCCTAAATACATCAACAGTTTGGAAAACACAATTGAAGCACATTTTTTTTATTCTAAAGTGTGATGGAATACATATGTTAATACTCATAACAACACTTAACTTGATATACACCTTATAAATATTTGCTGAAACCCTTTTTCCACACGTTATCATTTGTGCACTATATAGTTTTATCAGCAAAACTGTGGGGGCTTTTCAGTGGAAAATATGCTGTCTGTAAATGGCAGTGTGCTACCACACCATTCTTTGAAAATATGTTTGTGACAGTGTAGAACAAAATGTACCACTGGCTACATACCACACCTTTACCACTGTACTGCTGAATTGGCATGGTTCATTGACAACAATTGTTCTTTGTAAAACATTTGGATTTTTCAAAGTGCCATGATATCAGTGATATAATATTGATAACAGCACCTCCACAAGAATTTTTCCATCACTACTGATGGCAGTTTGGAAAATTCCCAAAATGAGAAAAACCCTGAAGGATTTTTATACAGCTCTGTTAGAATGCTAGATTCAGTCCTCAATTTGGCAGCAGATAAATCTATGCATTATTTATAAGCGCGGGGTTCTATGTAGTCGATCGTAGAACACCAGGTAGACAGTGTAATTTAAAGATGCGTGTTGGATTACATATATATTCCAGGTGGTGAACATATGCACAAAAGGGGTGTTTAGCATTATGTCACGTATTGCACAGGTGTGCTATTTTGTTCCATTTCGATTTTGTGATGGGCATGGCCCTTTTTGCAGGGTCTCCCTCAGATTTTTGCTTTCTGTTGCTGTACCTGTTTTTATTGGCATTAGCACTTTACAATGCTAAACGTGCAAAAGTGCTTGTGCTCTCTCCATCAAACATGCTAAAATTGGCATACACCTGATTGTCACATTTAATTTATTTGAAAGTCCCCTGTAAAGTGGTACTGCAAGTACCCAGGGCCTGTAAATTAAATGCTACTAGTGGGGCTGCAGCACTCATTGTGCTACCCACTAACGTAGCACTTTAAAACATGTCTCAGGTCTGCCACTGCAGCCAAAAGTTTTAGACTGTCAATTCTACCTGGCAAAATAAATCTTTGCCAGCCCTCAACCTTCCTTTTTAATTCATAGATGTCACTCCTAAGATAGGCCCTAAAGGCCCTTAGGGCAGGGTGCATTATATTCAAAAAGTAAGACATGTGGGTTTAAGTTTTACAAGTTCTGGAAGTGAAAAACGCCTACATTCATTTTTCATTACGGTAAGGCCTTCCTGTCCCATAGGATAACATTGTTATACTTTATTACATTTAATAGGTAGGCATGTCATGTTTAGACTTAAATGAATCGTAATTTAAAATTCTCTTTAATGGTAAAGTCAAATTTCAAGTCGCAATCCTGAAAATGCCACTTTTCTAAAGGTGTCATTTTCTAGCTCTAACCTTTTAGTGTCTGCTGCCAGTGTCCTGGGTCACATGACTGTAAATAGCTTAGCTATTTTTTGTGTATTCCTCCCAGACAGTGAAACAAAGGGGGACTATGTGTTATCAGGATGTGACATCCTGCCAGGATGGTTGGGGGTGAAGCTGTTCCCTGCCCCACTTATATTTCACAGGACGTATCTCCAGCATACACAAAGGAACCTAATACTAGTCTTTGGTCACTCTAGACTTCTTGGAGCCTAGTTGGGGAAAGGGAAAACGTTGCAGAATCAGATGTGGGGGTAGTCAGGATATCTCCCACTTCAAAGGCTGGCACCAGGTAAAATGCTGGGCCCTCAGAGCTACTCTTCGGTACACTTCTTGACCTGTGGAAATTCAGGAGGTCTGTCTAGATGGTCAAAAGACTGTCCTGCTGCTTGAAGCCTTCCTTTTTCTACAGAGGACTGCCCTGCTGCTTGAGGCCAGCCTTGTTCCCCAGAGGACAGCCCTGCTGCTTGAGGCTTGCCTTGTCCCCCCAGAGGACTGCCCTGCTGCTTTAGGCTTGGCTGATCTCAGAGAAGGAAGACTGGACTTGCTCTCTTGAGCCCAGGCTACCTGAGTGACTTCTCTATATGTTTGAATACGGCCCTCTAGGAGAAGAGGGTGTTTCCAATAAGCTACCTCCAGATTACTCAACAAATAAAGGAGCTCGAATAAATTGGAGGCACATTAATTCTGATAAGTTTATAAGCAATCTGATTAATAAGACGTCTGATGCCATTTTTTGTTGCCTTTCGTCTGATATTTCGTTAGCGAGGATTCTAGAAGGTTTTCTCAAAATTGTTAAATGTGTAACCACTGAGTTTTCTAATAGCAAACCAACTAAAGAGTACTTACCCAATTCTTGGTTCAGCACCTTCTGTACTGCAGTGCTTAAAGTATTAAAACATGCCCTTAAGAAAGACCCACGGAACATTGAGGAGATAAGAGCAGCCAGGATAAATTATAAGCAAACTCTTGAAGAAAGAAGACAGGAATTTAGACTCAAGGTCTGGGATGATCTAAAAAAAAGCATTCAACCTGAGAGATTCTAGATTAATATGGGAGGTTATAAATTGGCCCTTTCTTACAGAAAACTCCCCAAATGTTATAGAGTGTCACATACTCGAACAGGACCTGGACCACTAATTTTTCTACCATTTTTAATCCTGTGCAAGATTTGTTGGGCTGCAACAAGGATATTAGGCTTGACTCCGTGCCTATTGCTGAGGATTGGTTGGTTGAATTTATAAGTCTCCCTGCTGTTATTACAGTCTGTCGCTAACAATAAGGCTCCAGGCCCAACGGGGTTTCAATTGATCTTTTTAAGCATAACGTTGGTGTTTAGGCCCCTCTTTTAACAAATGTTTTGAGGGCTGCTGTGAGAGGCAACCTAATTGAGTCATGGAGAAAGGCCACTATAATCCCAATCTTTAAAAAGGGTAATAGGAATCAACCTGCCTGCTACGGACCAATTTCACTAATTGATTGTACCGCAAACATTTAGGGGAAGGTTATTCTGGAAAAATTAGAGGAATGGGCTGAATTTACGTCATTTTTCTTACCATTCCAAAATGGCTTTAGACCTAGTCTTGGAATGGTGGAGCAGACCCTTAATCTCAATTTCATTTGGGGCAAATATGTCAAGGCCAGGAGAGGTGCCCTTCATATGGCATTTATGGACCACTCCTGTGCCTTTGACTTTGTTGACAGGAAGAAATTTTGGATTTTAATGCTTTAGGTCGTAGTAGATCCTAGTTTGTTGGATCTAATTAAGTGACTACATTGGGACACATCCCTTAAAGTGGATTATTCATACTCTGGGGATGGCACTAGTCCGACCACTCTCTCATCTCCTTTACTATCAACATTGGTCCCCCTCACAAACACCCTCGTCCCAAGAATGTTTTTGCACATAGCTGGAATCGTGCTGACCTGTCTTCCCTTTCTCATTCCCTCGCCTCTTCTCCCCCTGACCTCACTGGCACTTCCCTTGACTCACAGGCCGCCGCAGTTGACAACTGGTTATCGTCTGCCTGCGATCTTGTAGCCCCCCTTAAGCTAGTTAAGTCCATCCGTCCCCACGAGGCTCACCGTTGGTTTAACTCTGAGCTCAAGGCCCTTAAATTGGAACTTAGACGCTCCGAGCGCCTTTGGCGCCGTAGCTACTGCCCCGACCTCAAGGAGAAATATAAATCTCTTCTTAAGGAGTACAAGAAAGCCATTCTCGAGACTAAGTCCAAGTATTTCTCGGAACAAGTAATCCTTTCGTCTAACAAATCTAAAGAGATCTTCTCCTTAGTCAAAAATTTGGCTACTTCTGATCGTGCCTGCCCTAATTTTACTCCCTCTCAGGCTCTTTGTTCTTCCTTAAACGACTTCTTCATTGAGAAGATCGTTAAAATTAAATCTAACATTTCTATCATGCGAGTGTGGCTGGAAGTGGTAAGAATCGTCCTGAGGCGAAATAGCCGGGACTGCTGCTATTTTAAAAACGACTGCTGCTATTTTAAAATGCTACTTTGCACATTGATTTTAAAAATGTATCCTATGTTTTTATCACCTTAAATTCTGCACTAACTGAGCTCAAGAGTTAGTTCATATATTTCTTTACTGTGTGATAAGCTACCTGTGTGATCGCCGCCACCGCCTCTCAGAAACCCAGGTGGGCAGGACTTTCTCCAGGCTTCCCCGATCTCCCCCACAGTCGAGTAAACGCTGCTGGGGCCCCCGCCATCTTGGGTGAGGGCAAGAGAAGGGCGAGCAGACGACTGCTCGGCCCCTCCCACCCTACCGCCATTTTGGAGTACAAAAGGCCACAATTATCACTTCCCCACTGAATGCGAGTGTGGCTGGAAGTGGTAAGAATCGTCCTGAGGCGAAATAGCCGGGACTGCTGCTATTTTAAAAACGACTGCTGCTATTTTAAAACGCTACTTTGCACATTGATTTTAAAAATGTATCCTATGTTTTTATCACCTTAAATTCTGCACTAACTGAGCTCAAGAGTTAGTTCATATATTTCTTTACTGTGTGATAAGCTACCTGTGTGATCGCCGCCACCGCCTCTCAAAAACCCAGGTGGGCAGGACTTTCTCCAGGCTTCCCCGATCTCCCCCACAGTCGAGTAAACGCTGCTGGGGCCCCCGCCATCTTGGGTGAGGGCAAGAGAAGGGCGAGCAGACGACTGCTCGGCCCCTCCCACCCTACCGCCATTTTGGAGTACAAATGAAACCACTGCCCCGGAAGCGCAGCGGGCGCGCCGTCAGCGCGCCAAAGGCGCGCCAAAGGCAAGCCCGTCTGTGCCCGTCCGTGCTCGGCCCGGGCTCAGGGCCACCCCCCCTGGCCAAACTGCCCCTGACAAAATGGCACTTAGATACAGCAGAGAGACACTAATGGGGCTGGACCCTCTATCAGGTATGGCTATCTGCCCACGTTTAGCACCCAACCTGAAATCTGAAGACAACTATACCTGCCCAATCTGTCTCACCTATCCACCACATATAAACCCCCTTCCAATCGATTCAATGGCCAAAGTAAACCATGTTTCTGACAACCAGCTCCCTTCTGGCGAGATATTGCCTCCAGAAACGGGATGCAGATCAAAAGAAGAGCTGAGAAGTGGGTTACTAAACGTTAGATCTCTTCCCAAACACGCCACCGAGATTCAGCTCTTGATCGAATCCAATAACTTGGATATTCTGTTCCTTACAGAAACTTGGACGGTGGCTGGCTTAGAGCTTGAACTAGGTCCAGCCTGCCCAGAAGGTTACAAGATTCTCCACAACCCAAGGCCAAAAGAACGAGGGGGAGGAACGGGTATTATTTTCAGAGAGGATCTGAACATTGCCTTGCTAGACATAGACTAAACCTCCTGCGCTGAATTGTCTGGGATATCTATAAAACTCGGCTCTGGATACTGCCTCACTGGCCTAATTTGCTACAGGCCACCCGGGTTTATTAATGCTATGCAACAACAGGATTTAATCTCAGTCATTAACAACTTGACACTCACTCATAGCAGAGTGCTAGTACTGGGGGATTTCAATCTGTGGACTAACGGCACTTTAGATACAGCCTATCATAATATCATACAATCCTGTGCTAATTTAGGATTAAAACAATGGGTTGCCGCTCCCACTCACAGGGAAGGGAATACTCTAGATTTAATCTTTGCCGAAGAAAATCTTATAAACATGGGAGAAATCCATCCAGTGGGATGGTCAGATCACCATCTCATAATGTTTGATATCCATAACCTGGGCAAAACAGATCAAGCTAACACTCAAGTTAGAACTTTTATCAGTCGTGATTGGAAGGGACTACTGAAGAGGAAAGGAGAAAAGGAGACGGACCTCTTTCAGATGCAGACCCTCCTCAAACCAGAAAATGATATTGCTACGAATTACAGTCTACTCTGTGACCATGTAACCAAGAGACTTGACTGCATAGCACCCCTAAAAGCAATCAGGAAAAGAGGCAACCCCTCCGCACCCTGGTATACAGATGCACTAAAAAATCTGAAAAACGTCTGTAAAAGAGCAGAGAGACAATGGAGAAGAGGCTATGAAGAACAGAATAGACTACTCTGGAGACTGACTATAACTCAATACAAGAAAGAGATCGCCACAGCCAAAGCAGAATACTTTGCTGCTGTTATCTTAAAAAGCTCCAATAAATCACGCGATATCTTTAAAATTGTAAAAGATCTGTCCCATCCTGTTTGCACTAACAGTAATATTAAACCCTCACAGGAACTATGTGATGGCCTGGCCTCCTTCTTTCAGGAAAAAATTTCCACATTTATTGAAAGTATGGAGGACCCCGCCTCCTCCATAGTGCAGCACCAAAGCGGCATGGAGAATGATGAGAAGGATGAGGAAACAGAAGAACGCATGATACCAGGAGCTATCCTGGACACATTCGTTATCCCCGCAGAACAAGAGTTTAGACAATTAGCCCTTAAAGTAACATCTGGCTCCCCATTGGATCCTCTACCTCACAAAATAGTGAAAGAACTGGGGGCTGAATTCTTTCCTGTACTGCACCAGCTATGTGCACAATCCTTCCGCACGGGCACGGTGCTGAGGGAGTGGAAGCAGGCAGTGGTCACTCCCCTGTTAAAAAAATCCAATCTGGATCCCAGCTGCCACAAGAACTACCGTCCCATTTCTCTCCTGCCGTATCCAGTAAAAATCTTGGAACGGATGGCCAGCAGTTCGTTGTCCCTCTTCCTGGAATCTAATAACATCCTGGAGGAGGAGCAATTCGGATTCCGACCAGCCCACGGAACCGAGTCAGCTTTACTGATGGTCCTGGATGACCTGAGAATGAGGGCGGACAGGGGAGAGTCAGCAATTCTGATTCTGCTTGACCTGTCCGCCGCATTCGATACGGTGAGCCACGACATCCTGCTGACTTGGTTGGAAGCTGCTGGAGTAGAGGGGATGGCACTTGAGTGGCTACGCTCTTACCTGTCAGATAGATGGCAGGCAGTGGCACTACCCCCGTATCAGTCGGAGTTTGCTATGGTTCCACATGGGGTTCCTCAGGGGTCTGCGATCAGCCCAATCCTTTTCAACGTATATATGCAGCCCCTGATGACCATCATCAAGGCCCACGGCATTAGCGTGATCAAGTATGCGGATGACACGCAGCTGATGATCTCCCTTGATGGTGCCCATGCAGAATCCCTTGAGACCTTCCATACCTGCATAAGGAAAATGGCAACCTGGCTAAAAAGAAACTCACTACAGTTTAACAGCAGTAAAACTGAGATAATGCAATGCAAAGTGGGTAGAATAGCCAGAAACCTGCCCGCTGATTTTTGGCCTCTGGACTCAGGAGAGCCATTGGCACCAGGAACAACCATACGGAACCTGGGGGTTAATCTCAATGACAAACTAAGTCTTGATTCTAACGTCAACAGACAGGTGAGCAGCTGCTTCATATTAATGCGGGGCCTTCGAAAGCTACTGCCCTTATTACCAGCACACACCAGAGCAACCGTGGTCAGAAGCATCATCCTTAGTGGCCTGGATTACTGCAATGCTCTGTTACTGGAATCTCCTGCTTATCTGATCTCCAGGCTCCAGAGCATCCAGGCGGCAGCTGCAAAGATGGTGCTTTCTCGAGGACGTCGCTCTTCCACCACTCTTGCTCTGGCCGAGCTGCACTGGTTACCCATTCAGCAGAGGATCCGGTTCAAATCTCTGTGTACCGTTTTCAAGGCTGCACATGGTTTGGGTCCCAAACCCCTGCAGGCCAAGTTCAAGTGGTATGAACCTACACGGGTCCTCCGATCCTCTTCCACCAATCTTATTAGTATACCCAGGATCAGGAAAGCCACCTATGGTGGCAGAGCTTTCAGCATAGCGGCAGCCCACCTTTGGAATAGCCTGCCTCTGGCAATTAGGAAAACCAATGAACTGATGCTCTTCCGCAAAAGGATCAAGACCTGGCTATTTCCTAATGTCTCACTTCCATAAAGCCTCCCCCCTGTTTTTGCCCTCACAAACCAGCCCATCAGTTGCATTTTTCAGCGCCAGGATGCCCGTAGGGTTACAGCGCGCTTTAGAAATGATATAAATAAATAAATAAATATCACTCCTTTCACTCCGCTTCATTCTGTCCCCTCTGCGTCCAATTCCTCCTTCTCCTCCTTCCCACCCCTTTCCCTGGACTTCTTCTTAATCCTGCTCACTAAAATCAAATCCGGCTCTCCCACCGACTGTGCCCCTGCTCGCATTCTTAAAACTCTCTTTTCTTCTTGCCCTGCTACCCCTCTTTCCCTTCTTAACGCCTCTCTCTCCACTGGATCGGTCCCTTCTTCATTTAAATCTGCTATTGTCTCCCCTATTCTCAAAAAACCCGGTCTCGATTCCTCCCTCCCTTCTAACTTCAGGCCCATTTCTCTTCTTCCCTACCTTGCTAAAATTCTGGAATCTTATGTCACCTCTTGTCTTTCTACCTACGTTGAGCAGAACCACCTTCTTGCTTCTCACCAAGCAGGTTTTCGCTCGGGTCACTCGACCGAATCTGTGGTGCTCGCCGTTCTTGACGAGCTGAAAGCCAAGGCTGACATTAATTCTCCCCAAGCTTTGGTTCTCCTCGACCTGTCCGCTGCGTTTGACACGGTCGACCATAACATTCTCTTGGACCGTGTCAGCGCAGCGGGCATTAGAGGCCCTGCCCTCTCCTGGATTACGTCCTTTCTAACAGGACGTTCACAAGCTGTTCACCTCCCCGGTTTTTCTGCTCCCCCCCTTCCGGTGCCCTGTGGGATTCCCCAAGGGTCTTCCCTCTCTCCACTTCTCTTCAATCTTTACATTCACCCACTTATTTCTTCTCTCCTTCAGCTGGGGGTCTCGGTGTTTAATTACGCAGATGACCTCCAGCTTGTCTTTGACCTTTCCTCCCCTTCTCACTCCCTATCCTTCTTTCGTTCCACTATGGTCTTTATTTCTGGTTGGATGGGCGCCAATCATCTCAAGCTCAATCCAGATAAGACTGAGCTTGTCCTGACTGGCGGCTCATCCAGCCCTTGGTCCTCTGCTTTCTGGCCCCCCACCCTCGGCCCCCCTCCCACCCCGGTTGCTTCTGTTAAAACATTGGGCATCAAGGTCAGCCAGGACCTGTCCATGCACGGCCAGGTCAGTGCTGTAGTATCTTCCTGCTTTTTCTCCCTTCGGCTGATCCGAAAAATTTCCCGTTTTTTTTCCCTTGAATCTCTTAAAATTATCATTTCTGCCCTCATCACTTCTCGCCTCGATTATGGCAACAGCTTTTTCGTGGGTATTCCTGCCTACGAAACCCGCCGTCTTCAAGCAATCCAGAATCAGGCTGCCCGTCTCATTTTTCACCTGCCCAAATCTCACCACATCACTCCTGTCCTCAAATCCCTTCACTGGTTACCCATTCCGCAGAGATCCTTGTTCAAATTAGGTTGCCTTGTTTACCGGGCCCTTGATCGCTCTGCACCGGCGTTCATCAACTCTCTTATCTCTTCCCACACCCCTGTCCGTACTCTCCGCTCATCTTCTTCTGCCCTCCTCACTGTTCCCCGTTTCCGCAAAACTCGCACCGGTGGGTCTAGATTTTCTGTTCTTGCACCCCGGTTCTGGAATTCTCTTCCTCTTTCTATGCGTTCTATCCCTATCTTCTCACATTTTCGTAAAGCGCTTAAAACATTCTTGTTTTCCTTAGCCTACCCCTGCTAATCCTCCCTGGCCCTGTTTATTCTGCTCCCGAGTCCTCCCAGCGCCAGGAAGCCGTTTGGCCATCGTGCGCTCAACAAATAATTTCATTCATTCATTCATTCATTCTATTAAGGTGACCAAGTCTGTATTCTGGCCTACTTTTTGTTCTTATTGTACATTAATTCTCTTGCTACATCTTTGAGGGCATTACTAAAGATATTCAACTAATCCGTTCTCATGTATGTCTCAGGATTGCGATTGTGTGTGTGGGATGCTAGTTAAATCGTCCTGAGGCGGAAAGCCGGGACTTACTGAGTGTACTTGACTGTTATTTTATAATCGCCGGATTTTAAATCACTTTTTGAACTCTTGTCAGGATATACTCATAATTCGTCACTCACCTGCCTAAAATACCGCCGGACCTTAGCGGTTCTATTGCTCCCTGAAAACGGATTAGTTTAAGAATATTTGGGCTCATCTGGCTGTTGATCCCTGGCTGATCATACCTACTGCAGCCGATTGGTCGCTGCCTGGGGGACCGCCATCTTAGGTGAGGAGCTGGAAGAGGGATAGCAGTCTAGTGCTAGGCCCCTCCCGCCCTCCCGCCCTCGGTCACTACAAAAAGCCCTTGGAACCACACTCCAATTATTGCGATTGTGTGTGTGGGATGCTAGTTAAATCGTCCTGAGGCGGAAAGCCGGGACTAACTGAGTGTACTTGACTGTTATTTTATAATCGCCGGATTTTAAATCACTTTTTGAACACTTGTCAGGATATACTCATAATTCGTCACTCACCTGCCTAAAATACCGCCGGACCTTAGCGGTTCTATTGCTCCCCGATAACGGATTAGTTTAAGAATATTTGGGCTCATCTGGCTGTTGATCCCTGGCTGATCATACCTCCTGCAGCCGATTGGTCGCTGCCTCGGGGACCGCCATCTTAGGTGAGGAGCTGGAAGAGTGATAGCAGTCTAGTGCTAGGCCCCTCCCGCCCTCCTGCCCTCGGTCACTACAAAAAGCCCTTGGAACCACACTCCAATGATTGCGATTGTGTGTGTGGGATGCTAGTTAAATCGTCCTGAGGCGGAAAGCCGGGACTTACTGAGTGTACTTGACTGTTATTTTATAATCGCCGGATTTTAAATCACTTTTTGAACACTTGTCAGGATATACTCATAATTCGTCACTCACCTCACTCACCTGCCTAAAATACCGCCGGACCTTAGCGATTGTATTGCTCCCCGAAAACGGATTAGTTTAAGAATATTTGGGCTCATCTGGCTGTTGATCCCTGGCTGATCATACCTCCTGTAGCCGATTGGTCACTGCCTGGGGGACCGCCATCTTAGGTGAGGAGCTGGAAGAGGGATAGCAGTCTAGTGCTATGCCCCTCCCGCCCTCCCGCCCTCGGTCACTACAAAATGGAGCCCTCATCCCGGAGGCGCAGCGGGCGCGCCAAAGGCAAGCCCGTCTTCGCCCGTCCGCGCCCATCCGGGCCCAGGGGCCAGGAACCCTGGTCAATTTACCACCTATCCAGTAAAGGTACTTAGAGAGCTGCAGTTCTCAAATCCTCCATTGCCGCCAGGTGTGCCTGAGCGCATTGTACACCTGGAGATTTCCAGAAACTTACCGGGCCCATGTACCCGGACTGACCATGATACCATCCCCCCCTGCCCAAAGGCACCCCTACATGTAGTAAGCAATGAAACACAATTTCGAGTACTCTACCTAAACACTCGCTCCATGGTGAAACACCAGCTAGACCTATTTCTCCTACTCACCACGGATAAAACTGATGTCTTGCTACTAACTGAGACGTGGCTCACCCCGTACTCCCACCCTGATGTTCTGGCGGCCCTCCCCCCGGACTACTATATTCTTAACGTAAATCGACCTTTGAACCGCCCCGGAGGAGGAGTAGCGGCCATTATACATAAAAACTTTAGATTCCTCGCCACTGCCTCGCTCACCTTACCTGGGGTAGATAATATAGTCATCAGCTTGGAAACTGAAGGTGGTGCTCTCGCTCTTGCACTACTCTATCGCCCCCCTCAGTCGATGCCATTGTTCCCCCTGTCTCTGAGCGAACAAGTAGCTGACCTGCTTACCCATCACACTAGAATCGCCATATTTGGCGACTTTAATTATTGGTTTGACAACGACCAAGCTGGGCCTCATGCTACTGAACTTTTTGAAATTCTGACCAGTCTTAACTTGACACAACACATTACTTCACCCACCCATATTAAGGGTCATATCCTTGACCATATCTGGACTCACAACCTTGCCCTGTTTCGTCCAATTATCTCCCCTTGTCTCTGGTCAGACCATCATTTGATAGAGGTCATCATCATGTTTAAAGGGAGGATCAAGGCCCCTACCCTTCCCAGTGGACTGTGCCGCAAATGGAAGTCCTATGACTCCCAGGGGTTCCTTGATTTTGTGGCCAACACCTGCCCCACTATTAACCCGGAATCAGGCATTGACTCTATGGAGGACGGGGTAACCACCTGGCTGCAATCAGCTAGTGACAGATTTGCCCCTCTCACTAAATTTGCACATACTAGACACGGCAACTCCCATCGTTGGTTTTCCGAGGAACTCAAAGCACTAAAATCTAAGCTACGTCATTTAGAACGTAACTGGAGACGGGGCTACTCTAAGGAGGACCGCGTTGAGTTTGTGAGGGCCCGCAATGAATATAAAAACGCAATCACCAAAGCAAAGGCCTCACATATCTCTGAAAGAATTGACTCAGCCCGCAACACATCCAAAGAAATCTTCAAAATCATTAATGATTTTTCATCTGATCACAGAGTACTCCCCACTCAGGCCCCAACCCAAGAAACCTGCAATGCGCTTAACACCTACTTCATCTAGAAAATCGCAGATATCAAGAATGCTATCTCTCCCTCCATCCCCGTCAGCCCCTTAGACTCCTTCCCTCTCAACCCCTGTTCCCTCACTCAGTTCCCAGCCATCACTTCCAGTATTCTTTCTGAGCTCACCACCCGTATCAAATCAGGATCTCCTAGGGACTGCTGTCCTCCTCCAGTTCTCAGGGCGGTCTTTTCAGCTTTACCTGACAGTATTCTCTCCCTTCTGAACACCTCCTTGAGCACTGGCATGGTCCCCAGCGCGTACAAGGAGGCCATACTAGTTCCCCTCCTGAAAAAAGCAGGAGCTGACCCCGCCAACCCTGCCAACTACAGGCCCATCTCCCTTTTGCCTTACACCTCTAAACTCCTGGAGATCTATGTGACCACCTGCCTGTCGGCATTTATAGAGAGTTCTGGTTTCTTGGAACCTAACCAAGCCGGCTTCAGACCAGCACACTCTACTGAAGCAGTCATTCTAAAAGTCCTCGACACTCTCCGGGAGAATGCCGACAGAGGGTCTCCACAGGCACTGGTTCTCCTGGATTTATCGGCCGCGTTCGACACGGTGGACCATGACATCCTTCTCCACCGTGTCGGACAGGCGGGCATCCAGGGCCCTGCCTGGGAATGGATCAAGTCCTTTCTTTCAGGCAGAGTGCAAACAGTCCACCTGGGCCCTTTTACAGCAACAACAACAATGAAAGGGGGGCCTTTCCCCCCAACCAGTGCACAGCAAAGTTTTGCCGTTTGGCGTATTCTACTTTTTTTATCATTCCTTATTTTTGTCAATTTATAAATTGACAAAAATAAGGAATGATTAAAAAAGTAGAATACGCCAAACGGCAAAACTTTGCTGTGCACTGGTTGGGGGGAAAGGTCCCCCCTTTCATTGTTGTTGTAGTCTGAATCGTGTCATTTAGGCATGACACATAGCCAGTTTGCACGCACATTGGTTAACAGAGAGTTTAATTAAGTGTAATTATCGTGAAATTTGGTGTGCATCCCACCCCCCTACTTATCTCCCTTTTACAGCAACCCAGGTCCCCACTACCTGCGGAGTCCCTCAGGGTTCCTCCCTCTCACCATTACTGTTCAACCTATACCTTCGGCCATTAATCCATTCACTGAGAAACTGGAATTGCACTGTCCTTAACTATGCAGATGACATGCAGATCATCTTCCCCTTAGACACCCCTGATGCTGCATCTGATTTTCAGGCAGTGATGATCCACATCCAACAATGGATGATTTCCAACCAGCTCAAATTAATCCCGGAAAAAACGGAACTCATCTTGCCTGGCACAAGCCCGGCATATTGGGGCCCACACTTCTGGTCAAATGAGCTAGGTACACCTCCTAGCCTGTCGAGCTCGGTAAAAAGCCTGGGCGTTACCATCGATACCGACCTCTCTCTTAAAACCCATGTCGGAGCCATCATCTCAGCCAGTATGTTCCAGTTACGAAAAATTCGTAAAATCTCCCACCTGCTCTCCCATGAAGCATTGGTGCAAATTGTCATTTCCCTTGTTCTCTCCCGCCTTGAGTTCTCCAACTCTCTTCACTGGGGTCTACCCAAGTCCCTGCTCCATCGTCTCCAGATGGTGCAGAACCAGGCAGCAAGGCTCATCTGCAAAGCCCCTAAATGGCAATCTGCTAGACCCCTTTTGTCCAAGCTGCACTGGCTGCCCATCGAACAAAGGGCGGCTTTTAAAATCGGCTGCCTAACTTACAAAGCCCGGCAGACCAAGTGCCCGGCCTTTTTGAAATCCCTCTTCAACTCGCACTGCCCGGCCCGTAACTTCCGTTCTGCCCATCTCCACCTCCTCACCACTCAGGTGGTTAAACGAAAGAAACTGGGTGGCCGCAGATTCAGCTATCTGGCACCCAAACTGTGGAACTCCCTCCCCTTACAAATCAAAACCTCTGACACCCTGCTGAGCTTCAGAAAGAGCTTAAAGACCTGGCTCTTCTCGAACTCCCACTAGCCCTCTGCCATCACCCACAATCCCTATCTCAGCGCCAGGAAACCTCCGGTGTCAGTGCGCTTTATAAATGTAGCTTAACATAACATAACATAACATGTAGTTCCAGTTCTATTATACATTGATGATGCTGTTCTTTTAGGGTTAACACCAAATGGCCTCCAACGTCTTTTAAACGGTTTAAATCATTTTATGAGAAGTCTTAGCCTCAAGGTATATCACCATAAATCATATGTCATGACCTGTGGTCCTAAATCCATTAAATCAAAAACATATTCTATTGATTGGACGCTGATTGCGAAAGTATCCTCCTTTAATAATTTGGGACCTCTTAATCATCGCAAATGGACCGTGGGATGGTTTAACCCCTTGCATGCGCGGCAAATTTTCGCGCTGTGCAGCCGTTTTAAAGAGTGGGCGGGATCATGACGCCCCCCAGCCGTCATCAGCACACGCCCCCCGTGATGCATGACTGACGGGGGCCGTCATCAGCATGGAAGGGGTTAATCAACCAGAGAATACAAAAGATGGGGACTGATTTGCAAAATAATCAGGCCATAAACCATTTAAGGAAATGCTCCAGTTATTTATAGAAGTAAATGTTTATCCTTGGGTGTTTATGGAGCTGGAGTATGGGGTTACATAACTCCTTAGAAATTGCAGATGATGGAAAACATGTTTCTTGCTAGACTTTTAGCTTTACCAAATGAACCTCAACTCTCATTACACATGCAGAAGCGGGCCCGGTTTCGTGGTGCACTCTATTAATTTAGCTCCACTGCTACTGTGGTTAAAACTCTGGAGCACCCCCAGGACTGTTCTATCAAGGGAAGTTCTCATTGATTGCCTAAATCTTGAAAATGTGAATGCTATCCAATGTCTGGCTTATGTAAAAAAAAAAACTTTTACACCTTGGGTCTGATTGATTTTTTTAATCTCCCCAAACAAAATAGTACCTCAGACGAAGAAAAGGGTGAGAAAGAGTTTCTTTTCATACTGTGAAGAGGGCAGGATAATAAACTCTCTTGATTCATGTCCCATTATTAATTATATGCAAATATGAATTGCTTCTGGTACTGAACCTATTTGATATGGTGTGTTAATCCTCAGCATAGATTCAACTTGTCGAGGCTGGGATTAGATCTAAGTCATCATTTAGTTGCCTTTCCCATGGCTGGATCTTGGGTTACTTCTTTTACTAAATGCCTGTGTGATGACGTTTCAACCCAAACAACTCTCCACTTTATGCAATTTTGCACATTATATGTTACTTTAAGGGTTCGAGTTTAATGCCCCATCCTTCTGCACATGCACTTTTCCTCACATAAAGAAGGCCTTGGATATATCTGATCTTTAGCCTCAACTGAAATCTGTATGGCCACACTTAATTATATCACTGCTGCTATAAATCTTATGAAACATTATGCAATCTAAATATTCATTTTTTTAACTGTTTCACAGGAATACCAAATATTTGACTGTTATTTTACCAGTTTTAGCAAATTGTTTTATTTTATACTGTTTTGTATTACAGGTTAGAAGTCTAAAATCTCTCTCAGGGTGGGCGTGGCCAAGATGGCGGCACAGTAGGACGTGGGACCCTGCTCCTCCAGCCCCGTCGAATTATTAGCTTTGTATTAGCCCCATTCCCTGCAATATAACTCACTGGAGGTCGAAGGGCACCGACTCCTGCTCATCCCGGCACCTCGGCGAGCCAGAATTTCGATCGCCTGTGTGCGCCTGCCTGTCCCCACAGAAGAGAGCGCTTGGGCTCCTATGTTCGAGACATAGGCAGAGAAATCGGCGCTGCGAGATCCCCGGCTCCGGTGACGCAGCATGGCCCCTAAGAGCATCGGCGCGCCCGCTGTGCATCAACTGCCGCCCACATCACTATCTGGAGGTTCTGCGGGCCGGGGGCCTTCCATCACCTGGGGCAGCAGACCGGGCCTGGGACGCGACCTGTCCCTTTCCATGCTAGGGCCTGCGCCGGCTGGCCCCATCTACTCTGCGGCGACTGGCTGGCGAGACGTCTGCCGGACTGCTGTGTCTGGCGGAGGGCTCCCACAAATGCGCTCTGCTTCACGTGCACGCAAGACCTGAGCACCCGCCTCTCCTCGTCGGCCGCCTGCATTAATGGCTGGGAGTCTTGGGACTCGGAAGACTCCCGCACCGGGAAGCGGTGGGCCTGCTTGAAGGGCCACCGCCATCTCATCATCCTCCACGCTCTGGCCTGCACAGTCATTGGCAGCAACCTCCTGGGGGTCTAAGCGTCCAGCAGACCACCGCGACTGACTGGGAAGATCTGCAGGTGCGTTCCTCACTCCACGCACTACAGGATCGGGGCCCGGTCCAGGGCGGGAGAGATCCATGGGAGAGATCCACGAGCTGCCATTTTGCTTCTCTCCCATGGCAGACTGCAAGGACTGCAGTCCGGTCGAGGGGGCTCTTCTTGACTGTCAGGGAGAAAGAGCTCATTGAGAGGTTTCACAGGATCTCAGCAAGCTCAAGACACCTGACACCTTTCCGCCACTCGGCGCCACACATCAGCGGAGGCCCCTGGGCAGACGCCAAAATCGAGGCCCCGGCTCACCACGCCGCACCAGGCCCCAGAGCCGCGCTCGTTGTCCGCCGGCCCGGAGACCAATCCTCACACTCCAGGACCGGACCGTTCAGGTCTCCGCTTCTTCCACTATAGCAGCTCACGGTCGGGGGTGAGGAGAGCTCCCGGATTAGTGTGCGGATCGTCAGGGTTGGCTCGGGGAGCACAGAGCCTCCCTATGCTGCGGCCATCTTCATCGGCTGCTAGCCACGCCCCCCCAGAAGGTACTTTTAACAAGTCCGCGCTCCATTGTGGGCGGACTGAACTTGTGACTTTCCCCAGGTCTAGCACAAATATCTGAATATATCTGGTTCTACTGATTGGATTTTTGTTATCTAGTATGCTTTTATTTATTACAATTTACTCTATTTTTCTAATTGGGTTGGGATTTTTCTTGGGTGGCGTTTTAACTTTTTTGCTGTTTGTGTGCTACATAAATACTTTACACATTGCCTCTAAGCTAAGCCTGACTTCTTTTGTGCAAGCTACCAGAGGGCTAGGCACAGTTAATGTTTTGACTTTTTGTGGTTCACCCTGACAAAGATTGTGGTTGCTGCCTGAGTGGGGCTTCCACCCCTCCCCTCAACCAATAACCCAATGTCTTACATTTGGTCACTACTGTTTTAAGGCAATCATTTTTGCTGGAGAACAATAGCACTGACAGCTGCAAAAATAAATGGAGAAAAGTAGCAGACACCTACAATATTGGGAAGATGCTTCATAGTAACATGCTGCAAATATGCACCACAGTACAGTTTATATCCTCTTGCATTTAGGTGACAGATAATGTATAAAATGGTGGGAAGTGAAATGAACTAAAGTGATTGAACTGGTAAAAGAAGGGACTATAATACAGGGTTCTAGGGCAATTCATTGATCAAGAGGTACCCATCCATTCAATTTACTCACTGAAGTAGATGCATGTGCATTTGTCACGTATGCACCCTATAATGGTCAGTGGCAATTTTCCCTCCGCATATCCTGGGCATAGTGATGATCACAGTAATATACCTCATGATAGGGGATGACTTAAGCCTTAACCCATTAGCAATAATGAGGTGACCCTATGTCCCTCAAAACCTGGGTATTTATAATACATAAAAATAAGTGGTTCTGTTGGGAAATTACAATTACTTTATAAATGCATAGAATACAATTTTAAATTTTCAGTTCCGTTTTGTAGACGCATGCGTTTTTTTCACACAAGGAGAGAAAAGGAGAACACACCACTTTGTGAAAAAAAACACACGTGTCTACAAAACGGAATTCAAAATTCAAAATTGTATTATATGCATTGATCAAAGTAATTGTAATTTCCCAACAGAACCACTTGTTTTTAATATTAAGCCTTAACCCAGCAACCAACATCTCTACTATGCACAACACATGGCAATCATTGTTCCATGGCATTCAGAACCTAGTTTTTATGGACGTTTGGATATACATGAACATTGGGAAGGTATATTTTACTCTTTTCACATGCCCAGATACTCACTCTTATGCTGAAGTGCCTCCCACTTGATGAAACCATACTTGGGAATGCCCAAAAATCTGGGTTAGAGGAAAGGCCCTTAAAGATCATGTTCAAATAAATATCGTGTTGGGGTCCGTAGGTTGCAATCCAAGAAACCAAGGGCCAAATGTACGACCGTATTTTGCGGTCGCAGAGGGGTTTCAGGCCCCTTTGCTACAGCAAAAAACGAGTTGGCCATGTACTATTCCTATCTTGTGAGTCCCAAATTATTTGTGACTCGCAAAATAAGAATAGATAGTCGCTATTAGGAAGGGGTGTTCCGAGGGCGTCCCTTTCTAATAGCGAGTCCTCCAGGTATGTATGACTCTTTTGCGACCAATCAGTCGCAGTTTACCACCCTTTTCAGAAGGGTGGTAAAGCACTCGCAATCCGGGAAGGGATCCCAGTCTTTGTTCAGAAAAAGTAAGTGGATCTATTTCTGGTAAGGGTGAGTGACAATTCTGTATATTGTGACTAAGGGGCACATGCATCAAGCATTTTTGTCTTCGCAAACCGCTTACGAACAAAAAAATTCTTTTCAGATGCAGCAAACCCTATTACTTGTTACCGAATTGCAAAATGGGTTTGCCATTGGCTATTAGGAAGGGGCGTGTTTGGGCGTCTCTTCCTAATACCTAATCGCATCGGTATGTAGAAATGTTTTGTGACCGAAATGCGGTTGCAAAACATTCACATTTTACCACCTACTTTAAGTAGGAGGTAACCCATTCGCAAATGGGAATGTTTGTTACAGCGATTTTTAAGACCAGGCTCTGATCCCAGGGACCACTGCCTACTCTTAAAAAATTAAAAGAAAACTAAACATTTTTGTTTGAGAAACGCATCCTCTTCTTTTGTAAGGAAAAGGGGCTGCATTTTAAAAAAAAAAGCTTTATTTAAAAGCAATCACAGACATGGTGGTCTACTGACCCCAGCAGACCACCATCCCTGTGATTTTTGCCATTACTCGGGGTAGCAAATTGTGACCTACCTCCTTTTTTTTTTTTTAGTCCTCATTTAACAAAGAAAGCTCATAGAGATGGGGGATATAGCCGGCTTAATAAAAAAAACTGCAAATCTCTATCCAAGACGGAAATGAAGAAAAGAAAAATACCCAGTCACTTCTCAGAGAAGAGTTGGTTAGTTAGTTAGTCTAACCCCCGGGTATTTCTCCACCAAAGCAGTTTTTAGTAGACAAAGACCAGGCTCCCCCTATATGTAGGCATCTCCCGTCTAACCATGGCTAGTTTTATGTCCTTTCAGCCGACATGAGCCAATTTGTAATCATTGGACCAAAGGGGGAAAAAA
The DNA here is from genome assembly GCF_964261635.1 of Lissotriton helveticus. Lineage (NCBI taxonomy): Eukaryota > Metazoa > Chordata > Amphibia > Caudata > Salamandridae > Lissotriton > Lissotriton helveticus. Next base: position 717,768,715 of record NC_136061.1, read on the forward strand.
AAAAGGAAAGGAAAGGCCACCTATTTTAAGACATGCACAATATAAAGAAAGAGACATAGTCAGCCTAAAACAGTGTAGGGAAAAAATGGGGAAAACCAAATAAGAGAGAGGCAAAAGAAATAAACCACTGATCCCAAATACCCCAAAAACTTATTTTTTTACTCCTTTTACTTGCTCGATCAAGAGTTGAAATATGTTGGACTGAGTTAATCCATTCTGACTTAGTAGGTGGGATCAGCGTAACCCATTTAATACATATTTCCCGTCGTGCCAAAACAATCAATACAACGGTATTGTTTGTTAGAGCAGAAAAGCACTGTCAAGGGATTAGATCTTTTTCCACTATTAATTCTCCCCATTTAACTATTCCGGCTCTACATAGCGGTAGTGACAAAATATCCTGCAAACATGCCGGGGTGCCCGGGGAGTCCCAGATTGGTGCTTCTTGGTTATAGTACGATATGTCTAGCAAAGTCCGTACTATAGACCAAACTTTTAGGGCAGCAGTGAGAATCTTCAGCCTAACTTCTTTGTAGAATTTTGGGTGGCCAAATTTTAACAGGAATGAGTCGGCTTGGGGGATGTAAGGGGTGGTTAAAGCTGTAAAAAGAGGAGAGTATGCCTGGTAATAATTAATGAGTTGGCGAAAGTTTTTGAGGTGGAAGGCGCAATAATATAAAGATCCGGTGTGGCTATACCACCCTTAGGTTTTTTCCGCCTAAGTTTCTTTTGTGAAATTCTAGAGGTCTTCCTTCCCCAAATAAATGAGGAGAAGAGCCCTTGTGCTTTCTTGAACCATACTTTGTGTGAAATTCTAAGGGAATGGTGTCAAAGAGAAAAGTTTTCTCTTTGACAAATTGTGACCTACCTCATTAATATTCATGAGGTAGATAATTTGCGATCCCCTAGGAATCGCAAAAAGTGTTAAACACACTTTCATGCATGCCGTTTTGCAATTTACCAATTGCGAATCACAAGGATTCGCAATTAGGAAATTGCAAAACGGTTTCTTCATGCATCTGGCCCTAAAATCATTTTCTATAAAAATAGATTAGAAGATGAAGAGATCATATGAAGAAACAAGTAAGTAAATAAAATTTGAATATCATATTTAAAAGGATATCTCCTATGCCTTTTAAAGAATGACTCAGAAAAGGGGGTGGTGATGAACAGAGTGCCTGAATTAAGCAGACCACTCTTACCCAGTCCAAAGATCAGGGCTTGATCCATCACCGTTTTTTAGCTCACTGCACCATCCCAGCTCAGAACTTGGATATATGCAAATTAAACCCCTTTTCTGAATCGTTTTAAAGAATGACAGCCATTTTCCGAGTGAAAATATTTTGGATAATTCTTAGCAAAATAATTAAAAGGAAAGCAAGCCTAACTGATAAGTTTACGGGTGAGGAGTAGTAAATAAATGTGAATAAGTCATGGTCATTCCTTTTCCAAAATGACCAAAAAGCTGATTGCGACTTCCTACATACCTGGCTAAATTCTAAAAGTATCACACTGCCAAATATACATTAGCTTCTGAAGGAGGTCTTCTTTGGAATAACTTATTTGAATCTCCAAAATACCCTCCCATATCTCCAGTCCTTCAAAAGTAAACAACTCACCTCTTTTGTTAAACCTCCAATTAAACCATCCTTTGTCCACTTCCCCTCTCCCTCTTCCTTGCTGGTACCTCATGCAGACTAATGCCATCAGACCCCATTTGAATCGACAGTTTTCTGTGCACTCTGAAGTAATCTATGTGCATACCTGCCAACTTGCAGAATAATCTCACATTGTGAGGAGGGGGCAGGCCTCGAAATGGGCGGGTCCTGGTGCTCAGACATACCTACGAGGCCCTTATGAACTCTACCCGCCCCCAAGTCCCCTCCTCCCAAACCAAAAAAAAGCTTCCTGAGGCTGGTGCTGATGTCCCGGGTGTTTTCACACCCCTTGATGGGCGTCGTCAGTTCAAAGCTTCGGAAAATGAGCTGGAAAACCACTATTTACAGTGGTTGTCGGCTTGTTTTCCTGGCCACCTTGTGATATCATCTCTTCACCCGTAGGCTGTCTAATGAGAGCCGATATGGTATGTCACACGGTGGCACCATGTGAGTTGGCAGATACGTAGGTTTCATGTTGGGGTTTTACAAATCCAAGCTAGCATGAGATCATATTGTTCCATCTTTCCCCTGTTCATACCTTACTTGGTAGTATATTCAGGTTTTCTCTAGGTGTTTCCTTTCATGTTGCTGCTCAGAAGCACACACTTCACACAGTTTAATCCTAAATTAGAATATTTAAAGCCAATTCTCACATATGTGTTGTATAGTACCCGTGATGTAACGAGTACCTTGCGTAGTGTCATGTGACCTGAGTTAAAATAAATGGTGGCGCACGTATGTAAGCGATACAAAAGGGGATGATGGACGGAGCGTTTGAACAAATCAAACACTCACCCCCAGTCAACTGATCTGGGTTTAATCCATCACCATTCTTTAGTTCACTCAGCCACCCCAGTTCAGACATGGCTATATGCAAATCAGTCTGACCCTGTGCCTTATGGGAACAGTCCAGCCCGAACTGCCAAGCCATGTCTTCCCTGGACCGGAAACAAGCATCCTGGGACCGGTTTCGGATTCATAATCCTCATCAGCCAGGCTATCTTGAATCCAGTGGCCAAGTGAACAAGGGACTCACGTCTGAGTATACCCTGCCACACTTAGGGCGAACAAAGCGATACAAAAGGGGATGATGGACGGAGCGTTTGAACAAATCAAACACTCACCCCCAGTCAACTGATCTGGGTTTAATCCATCACCATTCTTTAGTTCACTCAGCCACCCCAGTTCAGACATGGCTATATGCAAATCAGTCTGACCCTGTGCCTTATGGGAACAGTCCAGCCCGAACTGCCAAGCCATGTCTTCCCTGGACCGGAAACAAGCATCCTGGGACCGGTTTCGGATTCATAATCCTCATCAGCCAGGCTATCTTGAATCCAGTGGCCAAGTGAACAAGGGACTCACGTCTGAGTATACCCTGCCACACTTGTTTCCGGTCCAGGGAAGACATGGCTTGGCAGTTCGGGATGGACTGTTCCCATGAGGCACAGGGTCAGACTGATTTGCATATGGCTATGTCTGAACTGGGGTGGCTGAGTGAACTAAAGAATGGTGATGGATTAAACCCAGATCAGTTGACTGGGGGTGAGTGTTTGATTTGCTCAAACGCTCCGTCCATCATCCCCTTTTGTATCGCTTTGTTCGCCCTAAGTTGGCAGGGTATGTTCAGACGTGAGTCCCTTGTTTACTTGGCCACTGGATTAAAGATAGCCTGGATGATGAGGATTATGAATCCGAAACCGGTCCCAGGATGCTTGTTTCCGGTCCAGGGAAGACATGGCTTGGCAGTTCGGGATGGACTGTTCCCATGAGGCACAGGGTCAGACTGATTTGCATATGGCTATGTCTGAACTGGGGTGGCTGAGTGAACTAAAGAATGGTGATGGATTAAACCCAGGTCAGTTGACTGGGGGTGAGTGTTTGATTTGCTCAAACGCTCCGTCCATCATCCCCTTTTGTATCGCTTTGTTCGCCCTAAATTGGCAGGGTATGCTCAGACGTGAGTCCCTTGTTCACTTGGCCACTGGATTCAAGATAGCCTGGCTGATGAGGATTATGAATCCGAAACCGGTCCCAGGATGCTTGTTTCCGGTCCAGGGAAGACATGGCTTGGCAGTTCGGGATGGACTGTTCCCATGAGGCACAGGGTCAGACTGATTTGCATATGGCTATGTCTGAACTGGGGTGGCTGAGTGAACTAAAGAATGGTGATGGATTAAACCCAGATCAGTTGACTGGGGGTGAGTGTTTGATTTGCTCAAACGCTCCGTCCATCATCCCCTTTTGTATCGCTTTGTTCGCCCTAAGTTGGCAGGGTATGCTCAGACGTGAGTCCCTTGTTCACTTGCCACTGGATTCAAGATAGCCTGGCTGATGAGGATTATGAATCCGAAACCGGTCCCAGGATGCTTGTTTCCGGTCCGGGGAAGACATGGCTTGGCAGTTCGGGATGGACTGTTCCCATGAGGCACAGGGTCAGACTGATTTGCATATGGCTATGTCTGAACTGGGGTGGCTGAGTGAACTAAAGAATGGTGATGGATTAAACCCAGATCAGTTGACTGGGGGTGAGTGTTTGATTTGCTCAAACGCTCCGTCCATCATCCCCTTTTGTATCGCACGTATGTAAGGCCAGTTAGGCGTATGGCCGCGCTAGCCACACAAGCGCATTCCTGGCTCCTAGTTTTATTGGCCCCATAAGCTCCCCACCAGCAACCTACCTCCTCTAACGAGGTTGTGTGCCATCATGACCCCAACGATAAAACAACTGGCGAACGAGGGTGGGTGTGTCCCGTCGTCGCACCGTGTGGCAGCCGCTATGCAATTGCCTTGCCCCGGCGGTGCTCGTGCCACGGTGCGCGTGTGTCTGGGAGAGCAGCGGATCGAACATCCCCAGTACAATGGTGAGCTGCTGCCGCTACGTTTGCTGCCACGTGACCCCCTGCCTGCTGCGGGACTCCCCGCTGACGCTGGGCCACATAGGCAGTGGTGCGCGTGCACGCCCTGGGAGTGAAAGGGCCTCCACTGCCAAGTGCGTTTGGCCTACGTGGCTACAATCAGCTGCTTTGCCTTCACGGGCCCTCCTCCAATTACAGCCCTGCAGGGACACGAGAAGCAGGGTGAGGTAGAAGATTCTGGGAAGCACACAAAAATAAAAAAACAAAAGCATGCTGACCAGCCACAAGGGGAGAAGTGCGCGACCCTGCCACCTACCAGTCAAGAGCTTGGCAAGACTGAGCAGATAAGGAGTGCAGCACACATCAGGATTGGGTCACAAAGGACGCCAAGGAAGAGGACATAGCAGAAAAGGGCAGAATATAGCCATTATGTCTACAATTCCCCCCATAGAGCCATTTATAGTGGAAGGCTCCCCATCTGCACTGGCCTTAAAATGAAAAGACTGGGTTGAACGCCTGCTTATTTTCTTTGAGGCTATGAAGGTCCACAAGGACCAAAAGAGGGCCATGCTACTACACTTAGGGGGTAAGAACATCCACAACATCACCAAGATGCTTGTGGAAGCAATGACGAAGACTCACCACACCCTAATCAATGCACTTAATGGGTACTTCAAACCAATGGCTAACCAGGACTACGAAAGATTCATCATTCGACAGGCGCGTCAACTTCCGGAGGAATCACTTGACACCTTCCACGTCAGGCTCAAGAATCTAGCATCCACGGTCGGATTCAGGGATGAAACGGAAGAGATTAGGGGGCAAGTAATCCAAGGGTGCGCCTCAGCGAAGATGCGAGGGAGAACCCTAGAAGAGTCAGGAAAGCCTCTAACAGACATACTAACAGTTGGCCGCACCAAGGAGTTGTCCAAGGCCCGGGCGGCCCACATGGAGGCGGCGCTTCAGTCCCCAATGAAGACGGAACCGGTGAACGCAGTGACGAGAAAACCGGCACCTCGTGGAACAAGAGAGAAACTGGGACCGCGCCCCCTGGACAGGCGAAAACCTGTGGATACTGCAGAGGACCGCCTCACAGGGCAGCGGAATGCCCATGAAAGGAAATGATGTGCGGGATGTGGGCGGTTTAATCACTTCCAAAAAGTCTGCAGGTCCAAAAAGTACCGTAAGCCCCGAGAAGGAGTCAGTCTAGGGTGGTACAAAGTACACATGATCAGAACGACTACCAGGAAGGCACGACGACTGCCCCAATGCCACATCAAGGTAGGCCCACAGGACATCATGGCAGTGGTAGACACGGGCACCATGATTAACATCATGGCGCTGAAGTCAGAAGCTCATTGTTGTTTGATGTTTGTTGGGGAGGAATGTTGTGTCGTACCCGTGACGTAACGGGTGCGTTGCGTTGGGGCATGTGACCTGAGTTAAAATAAATGGTGGCGGCGCGTACTTAAGGCCAGTTAGGCGTACAGCCACGCTAGCCACACAAGCGCATTCCTGGCTCCTTGTTTTATTGGCCCCATAAGCTCCCCACCAGCAGCCTACCTCCTCTAATGAGGTTGTGTGCCACCATGACCCCAACGATACAACAATATGCATCAGATACAAAACAGCTCTCCGGTCACACTTAAACACCCCTTGCAGGCAAGCATGTATCATTCCGACACTCAAAACAAGCAACCTTCATCTCATTGTCTCCTCATACATTTGTTCTCACCACATTTCAAACGTTGTTTGGATTTCTGTTCATCTTGTCAATAAAAAAGGGGCTAAATGAGAAAGAGGAAGGTGTGAAGTAATCGATCAGTGGGCATGGGTCAGTGTGAGTTCATGAGTATATGCATGTTTGCTTGAATATACGAAAGATTGCAGGAATGCTGCACCTGGGCACACAAGCTAGAATCACCCACTATTTATGCCACCAGCCCTAGAGCCGAAATGCACAGGCACTGTGGAACTCATTTTTTTGCTGATGCCTTAGAAGTACTGTTGTGAAAGAGGCAGAACTTCTGGCACCCAAAACATGTTAGAAAACCCTTAATGGATCATGACTACTAAGAACTGACTGGAATGGCCATCTAGTTATCTTAAGATAACAGGTATGGACCTGTGAAATTGAAATCCAGGCTTTCATTGGGTTGACGGCAAACCCATGGGCCTCTGTTTTACCAGCATACCCAGGCATCTCTGTCCTACTCTCTGTGTACTTTATGGCTTTACAATTAAATATATTGATGAGAGAGTGAGAGAGAGAGAGAGAGAGGGAGGGGAATGGAGAAAGAAGAGTCTATTGGCTGAGAGTATTGGGGGAGGAATTACACACTCACCTTGTCAGGTTCTAAGAATCCAGACCCAGTAAAAGCACCTTATCTTCATAAATCCTTGCATTGGTTATAGGTTAAACGGATGTGCCTCTTGGAGGAATCCAAAGAAATACAGGGAAAGAGGTCGAAGAAAACCACTTCTGGATTAGTTCTTTAGTTGTGTTCATCTCTGGGGACTTTCAGGAGTAGGGGACCAGATGTGGGTAAGGAGAGTACAGCAGTTAGGAAGGTGAAGTATAATGAATGCAGTACACCAACGACAGTAGAGTGTTGGAGAATGAATGGTTCACTTATTGTCAAGGTGCGCAATGTAATGAGTTCCTGTTAGACAAGGATCCGAGATAGAATCCCCAGGAATATTAGAAGACAGTCAGATCACCAGTTGAGGAGCAAAACATAAGGCAGAAACCTACAAGGAGGCAAAACAGCAGTGAAAGAGAATGGGAGAAAATAAAAAGGGTCAAGAAAGGGTAACTGGTGTGAACGCTAGGGAAATGGAAAACCTCAGCAACTACGTAAAGCTTTCCCAGGCGTCTGCTCAAACACAAAAGGGGCCAAAATACTGTCTCTACCATCACTATTGTGCAGTCCAGTGTTTACGGGAATACAATTTCCAAAACTTCATTCACCCACATGCTGAGCGAGCATGCTCAACTAATGGAAGGATGCTCAGCTAATGGGCATCTTCATTCTCCTGGAGATGGAACTGTAGGGTGGTCAGACAATCACCATGGTTCTGATGTAGATGCAAGTCAACACATAGCACTAAAATAAAAATATTAACAAATATTGTCAAAATGTGAGTTTAACCCTATCTAACTAGGGGCCAGATGTAGGTAGCCAAATACCGGTCGGTAACGGCCGAATTCGGCCGTTACCGACCGGTATTTGGCTTTTGAGATGTAGGTGCCTGAAAACAGGCCATTTCGGTAATTTTACCGAATCTGTAAATATACCGGTCGGTAAATTTACCGACCGGTATTTCTACAGAATCGGTAAAATCGAGATGTAGGTGGGACTCTTCTGAGTCCCACAAGCCCTACAAAATTGGTATTTTACCATCAAATACAAGTTGATGGTAAAATACCGATTCAGGTGTGCATGCACATGTGTGCATGCACACCTATGCCATATGACAGGCAGACCTGCCCTTAGGGCAGGTATGCCTGCCACATGGCACCTGAACCCGTTTTGGGGGTGCTAGAGGGTGTCAAAGTGACACCCCCTGCACCCTTGTGAAATTCGGTATTTACCGATTCGGTAAATACCGACCGGTAAATGCCCAATCATTCCTATGGGCTTCAAAGCCCATAGGAATGAATGGGCATTTACCGGTCGGTATTTACCGAATCGGTAAATACCGATTTTTACCGATTCGGTAAATGCACATCTGTATTTACCTACATCTCGGTACTTATATTTTACCACTTCTTAAATACCGAATCGGTATGATTCGGTATTTAAGAGGTGGTAAAATAATTTTACCTACATCTGGCCCAAGATCACATGCTGCTTTCATCATCAATAGAAGCATTTAAACAAGCATACAAAGTACCATTTTTAATTGTGCAACAGCAGTCTTGGTGAGTATGTAGAGAGAATTTGCTGGAATTTAGTGGGAATGAAGTTCAAGAAACCAAGAAACTGAAAAACAATGATCAAACAGATAGGGGTGGAAAGTTGTTTAGTGTGGAAAGCAGAGTGGTGAGATCTATGGTATCAGACATTGCAGAGAGATTGAGAACTACATGCCCAGATAAGAGGTGTTAGTAATGAGCGGAGATTATGAAATTGGTCTCATGGTTTCTGTGGAGTGCAGGCTAAAGGCATCAAGTGGATTTATCATGAATGGAGAAAGCTAGTATTAGAGACTATTAAAAATGAATTGCTCAAAAACATGGGATGATAGTGAGATTGGAATGAAAGTTCCACAAGAGTTGTTTTTTTAAAATAGGGAATTCATTAGTCTAGCTTCTATAAACATTTTGCAAAATTAAATCAAAGAGTAGAGAGCAGTGCGTGCCTTGTGCCGGGCTGTGTGTGTGTGTCGAAACGCTGAATACTTGCATTTTTGCACTTTAAAAACTTGCACTGTGATTGTTATTTTTCCAGTTGATTGAGAACTGTGATTTTAGCTGCTTTTAAAATTTGTATATTTGCACTATGATTGAGCTTAAAAATTGCGGGGCTTGTTGGGCTTAAAAATACGAAGTGTATTTGCGGGGAGCTGGGTTTCTGATTTCTGGCCCCTGTTCTGCCCGGTCCGTCCCCGTTCCGCCACGGCTTTTTGGTGCCGCTAGAGCGGAGGGACGCAACTCCTCCCACCCACAGCCTACAAAGGCTCCAGTATTCGGCCGCGCTCGGTGAGAGCAGCGCGTGCCTTGTGCCGGGCTGTGTGTGTGTGTCGAAACGCTGAATACTTGCATTTTTGCACTTTAAAAACTTGCACTGTGATTATTATTTTTCCAGTTGATTGAGAACTGTGATTTTAGCTGCTTTTAAAATTTCTATATTTGCACTGTGATTGAGCTTAAAAATTGTGGGGCTTGTTGGGCTTAAAAATACGAAGTGTATTTGCGGGGAGCTGGGTTTCTGATTTCTGGCCCCTGTTCTGCCCGGTCCGTCCCCGTTCCGCCACGGCTTTTTGGTGCCGCTAGAGCGGAGGGACGCGACTCCTCCCACCCACAGCCTACAAAGGCTCCAGTATTCGGCGGCGCTCGGTGAGAGCAGCGCGTGCCTTGTGCCGGGCTGTGTGTGTGTGTCAAAACGCTGAATACTTGCATTTTTGCACTTTAAAAACTTGCACTGTGATTATTATTTTTCCAGTTGATTGAGAACTGTGATTTTAGCTGCTTTTAAAATTTGTATATTTGCACTGTGATTGAGTTTAAAAATTGCGGGGCTTGTTGGGCTTAAAAATACGAAGTGTATTTGCGGGGAGCTGGGTTTCTGATTTCTGGCCCCTGTTCTGCCCGGTCCGTCCCCGTTCCGCCACGGCTTTTTGGTGCCGCTAGAGCGGAGGGACGCGACTCCTCCCACCCACAGCCTACAAAGGCTCCAGTATTCGGCCGCGCTCGGTGAGAGCAGCGCGTGCCTTGTGCCGGGCTGTGTGTGTGTGTCGAAACGCTGAATACTTGCATTTTTGCACTTTAAAAACTTGCACTGTGATTATTATTTTTCCAGTTGATTGAGAACTGTGATTTTAGCTGCTTTTAAAATTTCTATATTTGCACTGTGATTGAGCTTAAAAATTGTGGGGCTTGTTGGGCTTAAAAATACGAAGTGTATTTGCGGGGAGCTGGGTTTCTGATTTCTGGCCCCTGTTCTGCCCGGTCCGTCCCCGTTCCGCCACGGCTTTTTGGTGCCGCTAGAGCGGAGGGACGCGACTCCTCCCACCCACAGCCTACAAAGGCTCCAGTATTCGGCGGCGCTCGGTGAGAGCAGCGCGTGCCTTGTGCCGGGCTGTGTGTGTGTGTCAAAACGCTGAATACTTGCATTTTTGCACTTTAAAAACTTGCACTGTGATTATTATTTTTCCAGTTGATTGAGAACTGTGATTTTAGCTGCTTTTAAAATTTGTATATTTGCACTGTGATTGAGTTTAAAAATTGCGGGGCTTGTTGGGCTTAAAAATACGAAGTGTATTTGCGGGGAGCTGGGTTTCTGATTTCTGGCCCCTGTTCTGCCGGTCCGTCCCCGTTCCGCCACGGCTTTTTGGTGCCGCTAGAGCGGAGGGACGCGACTCCTCCCACCCACAGCCTACAAAGGCTCCAGTATTCGGCCGCGCTCGGTGAGAGCAGCGCGTGCCTTGTGCCGGGCTGTGTGTGTGTGTCGAAACGCTGAATACTTGCATTTTTGCACTTTAAAAACTTGCACTGTGATTATTATTTTTCCAGTTGATTGAGAACTGTGATTTTAGCTGCTTTTAAAATTTGTATATTTGCACTGTGATTGAGCTTAAAAATTGCGGGACTTGTTGGGCTTAAAAATACGAAGTGTATTTGCGGGGAGCTGGGTTTCTGATTTCTGGCCCCTGTTCTGCCCGGTCCGTCCCCGTTCCGCCACGGCTTTTTGGTGCTGCTAGAGCGGAGTGACGCGACTCTTCCCACCCACAGCATCACTTCCTGGGTCAGGGATATATATGTCATGTGTATCCGGCCGCGCAGCGTGCGAGCGCAGTGGGCGCGACGATGGCGCGCCGAAGTTGCGCCAAAGTTAAGCCCGTCTGCGCCCGTCCGCGGCCGGGCGCGGTCCAGGGCCCTAACCCCTGCCCTTCCTCCAGCTGACCCGATAACCTATAATAGACAGGACCTATGGGACTTATGCCCGCTGATAAATGAGTGTTGCAGGCACAAAATGGAGGCTATATCTTCTATCAAATGCCGGCATTGCCCATTTAAAACCTGTAAACAGATAGGCAACAAAGAGCGGACAAGGGGCCTCAGGGGAGGCTTGTTGAATTGCCTCCCGAGACACGCCTTGCAAATTTGGGACCTGCTCTTAGAGGAGAGCCTTGATTTACTCTTTCTGACGGAAACATGGCTGGGGGCAGATTCCGACCCCGAAATTATCGAAGCCCTTCCACCCGGCTATAGTATAGCCAGGGTGGATCGACCGTCAGGCAGAGGAGGCGGGATTGCAGTGATCAGCAAGGCCCCCCTGGTGTGCTCCCTCGAACCTCTTGGGGTAGAGAATTGCGAGGCCGGCAAATTTGCATTGAAACTTGGCCCTCAGGACCATATCTCGGGTGCCCTTCTTTATAGACCTCCTGGGACCCTGGGAAACTTTAGGCAGAGTCTGCAAGAACACCTAGCTCACCTGGCGCTTAGGCATAGGAAGGTCCTGCTTCTGGGTGATCTAAATATTCATTTTGATGACATCCAGTTAAAGGAAGCCACGGAGATGAGGCAGGAATTACGAAATACTGATTTGGAATTGATAAATCATACACCCACACATACTCATGGCCATTTATTGGACCCGGTGTTTGCCAACTGGGAGGGCATAACCACGAGTATTCCAAACCCACTTCCCTGGACAGACCATTTTCTAGTCCCTTTTGAAATTAGCACTTCAGGTAGCATTGACCCCCAGTTGGGAGGCAACAATAGTTACCCATATCGTAAATGGAAAAATTTCTCACAACCTATCTTTAGCGAGATGCTAAGTTTAGGGGGGATGCCGGGAGGCACTGATAGTGAAAGTGCTAATCGAAACTTAGAAACCCGGATCCTTGATGCCTTGGATAGGGTAGCACCTTTATCTAATGCCAAACAGAGGAATAGAGTAAGGAGATCGGCCCTATGGTACACGATAGATCTGCAGTCAATCAGATCAGAATGTAAAAAGCTGGAAAGACTCTGGCGCAGGGATATGAATGAGCGCAGTAAATTTCAGTATAGAACAGCCCAGAGAAGTTACCAAAAGCAAGTTAGAGTTGCTAAAGCCACATATTATGGAAACAGAATTAGTGAGGCGGATTGTTCGTCTAGAGAACTGTTTAAAATTTACAAAGAAATCTCAGCCGTCTCAAATTCCAATGTTCCGGAGACTGACTCCGTCTTGGAATGCAATAAGGTGGCAGAATATTTTGCCAACAAGGTTAAAAAAATCTACAGTTCTTTCTCCAGTTGTCCTGCTGATGGAGAAACCTTCGTAGAACTGAAGGAAGTGGCACTGCTGAATTCTGAGCTGAGGTTAGAGTGTTTTACCGTACCGCCCAGTAAAGAACTTGAAATCATTTGCACCAGTATAAAATCGGGTTCTCCACGAGACCCCGCCCCCCCGAGGGTTCTGGGTGCAAGCATAGTGGCTCTAGAACCATACATCCGCCATGTCCTTGTAACATCCTTTAACTCCCAGACCCTTCCGAGAAACTGGAAAAAGGCCATTGTGTTACCCATTAGGAAAAAACCTAATGTAAGCCATGATGTCCTGGAGAACCTACGACCCATTTCTCTGCTACCCTATACTGCGAAAATTGCAGAAAAAATTGCAAATGTGCAATTGATGGCATTTGCGGAGAAGACTAATCTCCTGCACTCCTCCCAATCGGGGTTCCGAAGGGGTTTCTCTACTGAGACGGCCTTATTACAAGCCACCGAAACTCTACGTCAGGGAGCTGACGCAGGCCTAACCATGGCACTGGTCATGCTAGACCTTAGTGCAGTGTTCGACACTGTAGCACATATCACCTTGCTACAGTGTCTGAACAGAGGAGGTGTGACTGATAGAGCACTCGGTTGGCTAAAATAGTTTCTGACGGGCAGAAGCTTTCAGGTCCAGCGGGGCTCGTTTCAGTCTGAGGAGATGGTATTGGAACAGGGGGTGCCACAGGGCTCAGCTCTGAGTCCTACTCTTTTTAATTTATATATGGCCCCCCTGGCTGAGGTAGTCCAATCGTTCGGCGTAGAGATTGTTTCCTATGCCGACGATACGCAGCTCCTACTCACCCTCACCCAAACACCTGCAGCTGGAGCCAATAACTTCCGAGCCTGCATGCAAGCATTGGCTACTTGGATGGATAATCACTGTCTAAAACTGAACGGCTCCAAGACAGAAGTCTTGGTGGTTGGTGGTGATCAACGGCTCTGGACATGTGACTTGTGGCCAAGCTGTCTAGGCTCTATGCCTACACCCTGTCCTGAAGCTAAGAACTTAGGGATATGGGTGGATCCCACACTCTCCTACGAGATACACATTAGTCGATTAGTGGGCAAGTGCTTTGGAGTACTAAAGACTCTCAATAAAACCCTGGACCTCCTCCCCTTGGAGGCTCGGCGCACTATGACCCAGGCACTGATTACGTCACGCCTCGACTATGGGAATGTCCTCTTCTTGGGAGCTTCTAGTAAAAGTATAGGACGACTCCAGATACTGCAAAATGCTGCAGCTCGCCTAGTACTTAGACTCCCAAGAAGAGCCAATTCCAGAGCCGCGCTGGAGACCCTCCACTGGCTCCCAGTGAAAAAAAGAATAATGTACAAAGCCCTCCTAATATGTCATTGGATCCTTTGGCATAAAGCTCCCGGCTATCTGGCGGGTCTGGTTACCTGGTATGAGCCACGCAGACCGCTTAGGTCGGGCGGAATGGGCACGCTTGTGACCCACCGCTATAGGAGAGTAAAAATGGGAGGTCGGTCCTTTAGAGTGGCGGCGGCGATAGGCTGGAACAAACTTCCCACCAGTCTCCGCCTGGAGCCATCTGAAACCAAATTTCGCCGTCAACTGAAAACACATCTGTTCTCCTTGTAAGTCTACATTAGTGTTTCTGGCCATGTACTGACCTCTCCTCTGGCGAGCTTCTTCTCTCTTTAGCGCGGGGACACGCCGGGATGGCGTAACCATAGCGCTTTATAAATGTCTTTATTATTTATTAGAGTGCCCCAGCATTACCATACACCATCCTACATCAGAACACTCACTTAGCGCTATCACACTCTGCTGGATATATCTGGGTTCTAAGTTTAAATTTGTCTCATGCTTTCATTAAATCTTAGTTGGTCAGTGTCTCTAACATGATAACTTTAAAATGGTTCCATGCTTTTCCCTACTTCTGACACAACTTCTGGGATATATTCTCCATTTGCTGTTCTTTAGTGTAATCTAATTTTTCATACAGACAGCCATTTTCAAGCATTTGGTACATTGGTCTTTTCTGTTCAAGTTGATGGAAATATTTAAAAAACAGAATATCACGAAAACAGTGTGTTCATTCGAAGACACACCTTGGTGGTTATGCTGAAGCATCACTCCAGATGTGTCAGGCTAATGTGTGCGCAACTTTCTCATTGGGAACAGAATAGTCACTTTTTCGGACGCTGAGGGCGGTGAGGAGGGAAGCTGCAGATGTTGATACTGTCATAGGCATGCGATGGGAGCTGCAATTGTGTCTATCTTGAGTGTAAGAAGGGGGGAGCTTAGTGAGATTCTGGGCGGGATGAATCTGATATTTCCTAACTAAAGAAGCAGCGGGCTGCAGGGTGGAGGAGTGAGCTGAGCAAGGTTCGGGATGGGCTGTTCCCATGAGAAACACGGTCAGCACTGATTTGTATAGGTCGATCTCTATCTCGAGTGGCAGAGTGGGCAAAACAATGGATTTAAATGCCACCCACAGCTAATGCCACTGATTAAACTATTTGCAAGCATTAATTCCATCACCTTTTGGGTGTTTGCTTGCCATTAGCATTCCTGGAAACTTGAGACTGGGCCAGCTTTCCAAGCCTACTACTTTGAATGTTTGTGAATTTCAAAAAGTAGTACATTTGCGCCCATTAGAGGAGTACTCCTATGTGCGTAGACTTACTTTTTATTTGGTAAACTAGTCACTATATACATTTCAGTTTCTACTCCAAAATAATGAACAAGTTAAAAGCACTTAGCGAAATGAGAATAACAAGAAAAATGAATACAGACAAAAAAACTGACTCATGGTCCCCAAACCTAACTACCAAGCCAAGAATGCATTTGGGGGGGGGTCACGCCCCAACACTGCCCCTGAAGCTAAGCCCCTGCCCATCCCACCTGGACCTGATAGTTCTGCCTGGAAACTCAGGATGACGATCACGTACAACACAACAGCCACAATAATAATTGAAGTGGTCCCTGCCCTGGGCTACCTACACTAAATGTATTTTCTCTGTACGCACTCTTCTTTGTGTCTGTTATGAGAAGCTTTGATTGTTTGTAGAGTTGTCAAACTAGTGCATCTAGGCAAGGCTTCATATTTCCAGTCCTTGCCTTATACAAATCATGTTATCAAGTGACTGACGGTCCTATGTACTAAGCCCAAGTTGTAAATAGAGGTGGGCTTGACAGCAAATAAATAGGGAAGCCGTGAAAGGGATCTGGCATGGCTCTAAGAGTCCCTGTGAGAGCTAAGTAATGAAAACATTTGCAATGTATATCTTGGAACTAACATTATGTAAAACTATGATTCTGTCTCTTCAAAATTATATTTCGCTAACATCCGGAAGCGTTTTACCTTAGCACATCAAATTATATGCGCATGGACAGACATTTATTAAAGGTGATAGTTTTTAAACCTGAATTTAGAAACATTAGTGGCTCGCCCCCAACGACAATGCCATTAGTGAACTAAGAGGCAAATCAGTAGTCACGTAAACCCTAACACATTTGAAATTCAGCCGCCAGGGGATTAATCCACCCGGAGATTTCGGCGGCTGCAAACAGGGGAAGTCCCCGGGTGGAATACCGGGGAAACACATGATTCCTGAATGTTAATCCTCACAAATGCATAGTTCCTGTTATGTCCTCCTCTCTCCTTAATTACAGGGCCCCCGGCAACGGTCATTTTGAAAGTTTGGGGGGGGGGGGGGGTGGGAAGTGGTGGATCCTGGGGATTCTACCGGGCCACTCCCAGAGAGAGGCGAAGTAGGCCTCTCCGAGCCTCCTTCAGAAATCTTTGTGTTCGGCCCACAGCAGATGTGAGTAAACGTGATACTGACGCTCGTGGCTATATCCGGGAAGCTCTGGGCATCTCCAAAAATGTTGGCACCAACTGAGACCATGTTTATTTGTGCACGGCTTGCGTCTCTCCAATGCACGTAATGCACTGATCAAATGTGCACAAATATGTCACGCATTTACATGCTTGAGCTATCTATACACGTTCACAAACCTTCCTTAAAGAGATCTGCTCAGCTCACCTATTCAGCTGCACCTTGCATGAGACCAACTTTCACGTTCTTTTACATTTCTGTTTATTTACAGCTCTACCTGAAACAGAACTCACAACGTATTAACGTGCAATAGATCTGCAAACCCCAAGCTGCACATCACTGGCCTCTAGCTGTTGAAAACGGACATTTTTGGTAGTGCTAGTGGTTCGACTTGACTTTGGATAGCTACTAGACTGTATATATAGAGAGAGCACAGAGAGCTTTTAATCACAAGACATTCGTTCACACTTCCATTCCCTGTCCTCCAGAAATACACACACCCAAGGCCGCTCGCCGTCCGCCACTTCAAGTGCACAAGTCGCGAACTCCGCGAGGAATCCTGCAGATGGGTGCCGATGACCTTGGGAGCGGTTCTGGCTCTAGGTGTGCGCGAGCGAGGGTTATTTTGGGGCTGGCAGACATGTGAAGTACATGCTGATCGGAAGGAATGTGTAAAGTGTGCATGATGCTGCGAGGCAAGAGGCCGAGCCGTGCTCGATCTAACAGCAGGCGTGGGGCCCTCTGAGAGTCGGAGAGGTGGGCGTCTGCTGCGTTCGGTCAGCACGTGCTGTCAGCTAATAGCTGCCTCGAGGTTGAGCTATACGTGACACTGGGCAGAGAAGGCCTGCCAGCTCCAACCAGTGGGCAGTGACATTCTTTACACAGTAGGTAAATGTAGTGCTTAAGTGGAGACGGTGGTTTCTGGTTCTCGGCACTTATTCGTCAACACCTGCGCTGAAAGCTTGAACTTGACCCAAAGGTGTTGAAGTGCTTCTCATGAGCACCAGTTATGAACATATTCATTTTTGGGAGGCACAGGGAGATTAAGTGATTTATCCAGAATCACAGGGTGTTGATCCTACACTCAGACTCCAACCTGGTCCTCCAGCTCCAAAGGTGGCAGCTCTGGTCGTTACGCCACATCACCTCCCCACCTGTAGGGTTTCATGGTTAGTGGACCTGGGAATGCATCAAAATGCTATACCTTCCTAGTGGAGGCTTAACAAGGAGAAATATCTTTTGCAGCATACATACGAAGAGGAGAAAGCCTCATAGGATTGTTTTTGTGCTGGACAGTGCCCCTTCCAGCACACAAACAATCCTGCTTGCAACGCAGGCACCCTTGCGCTATGGTGCACGGGTGCCTGCATTGGTGCAAGGCAGCACATTGTGCCCCAGCGCAAGGAAAGGAAAGGAATGTGCTATACAATGTCAAAAATCTCTCAAACTCAACATGGACAAGACAGAAGTCCTCATCTTTGGAAACAACAGTCTCCATAGAATGAAGAATGGTGGCCTGCGGACCTCAGAACCACCTCCCGCACCGACAGTCCACGCCTGCAATCTCGGGATCATCCTGGGCAGCAAGCTGTCCATGAAGAAACAAGTCAACGCAATTTCTTCCTTCTGCTTCCACACCCTTCGTATGCTTTGCATGATTTTTAGATGGCTCCCAGCCAACACAAAAAAGATCGTCACGCAAGCAGGGGCGCTTGGGCGTTGCCCTTCCACCAGGTCCGGACTGACCGTTGCAGGCAACGGGCAATCCCCCGGTGCGCCGCAAGGGTGGGGGCCGGTTTTGGGCCCCTTGGGGCCATTTTTGTTACAGGGCCTATATGCAGCATAGCTGCAAAATCGGCCCTGTAACAAAATCGGCCAGACACCGGCCCCGGCAAAGAGCTCGGTCGCACCCCCAACCTCCCCCAAGAGGGGCCGGCCGAGCATTTTGCCAGGGCCGGTTTTGGTTCCCAGTCCAGCCCTGCCTTCCACTGAGCGTTGCTGTCAGTCACTCTCTCTGATTCTCATCTCACTCAGTCATACAATACAATCATTCTATCCCAGGCCTCTGGAGCCGGAGGCAGTCGGCTCAGAAGGGGGCAGGGCAGCACTACAGGAGTTCAGCTGCTGCAGTGTCTGAATGATTGACATCCACATGTATCATTCACAGGTGGTCAGCGGAGCGCCACCACCAAGAGTGCGCATGCTCTGTTTAGGGCTTAAAATATTTGCGACCAGCCCGAACATGCACACTAGGCGGTGCTCGTTAGAAGAGCGAGGGTTGTTCCATGCGCTCTTATAATGAGCAGCCTAGTGCGCATGTCCGGGCTGGTCGCATGAAAAAGATTAAGCTCTAAACAGAACATGCGCACTACTGCTCAAGCCAATCCTGGTGCTGCTGCTGGAGCAGCGTCTGGATTGGCTGAGACCGACGCAGGAGGTACTTGCCAAGGCGACAACGCGGGAGTTGGACCCCGGCCCAGGACTCAGAGAACTCGCAGAGGCGGCGCGGACCGGGTAAGTTTAGTTTGCTTAATAAATAATGCTGCTTTATTTTAATCTCCCCCACGCCACGCGTGACCCCCTACAACCCCCACGAGTATTGGAGCACGAACCGCGACTGTTAGGTGGTCATATCTCTCAAATTGGATTTTTTTCGAAAGTAGAGACCACTCAAAGTCACCGCTAGACAACTGTTTGAAGCGCGCCAAAAGTATTGTAAATTCTGTTTACCGTGGCGCCCATGTTGCCTTAGGCACGGAAAAATTTTGGTACGGAAAAATTTTGGTACAGAAAAATTATATTTAATCATTTCAAATTAAAGTCAGGCGTCTCATATTTAATTTAATTTGCCAGTGACTTGTTCTAACATTCTGACACCAAATGTCCCCGTTCTGCGTTGTCCATTGACCATTGAGAACTGGGAAACGTATGAAACATTCAGAGAAACATGATTTCAACTGTTATGTTTTCCACAAATTTCTAATTACATTTGAAATAACAATGCTGATTTCTCAAACAAGCCTTTCGTAAATAATGCCTTGCACGCTCGGGGTTCTGGGAACTGGTGTGGGTTGGAAAAGGCGCCGAGGCTGACAGCAAGACATTGCATTCACAAAGAATGTTTTTCAGAAACAGTTCAAATCGGTGGTCATATTCCTATCTACTTTCATGTTATCCGATTATGCGTTCAGTTCATTTTTTTTGTCGCGGGCTAGATTGGTGCAAACTAAACGCTGCAAAACTGCAATTTTAGGAGTAAGGATTATAGAAAAGGAAAGACAGTTGCGCACATTCCGAAATACATAAAGAAGAAATACACAAAGAAATAGCGCTATAGGTGTCAGGTGGCTGATGGATGAGAAGGGAGTTTTTTATTCATTTGCCTTAGGAAATTTGCTTTACTGTATGAGTGGTTTAATGAATGTACGATTACTGATCTGGAAGTTAGGTTTTAAAAGACACAAGAACTTTCTATTGCTGCTTTATGAAAAAATACATAACAAGTGTCAAAGACGGACCTCCCTGGTGTTCCATCGTTTCTCGCTCTGCTTTTGTTTTTGCATGTGTTCTGTTACCAGCATGCAGCACAGTTTGGATGTGTAGGGTTGATGTTTAGGCTTTTGGACTCCCTCTAGGCACTCCCTCCCACCTCACTACCATCATGATGTCCTTAGTCGTCATTTCCACTTTTCGCCTTCTGGATCTTTGGCTCCTGCCAGCACACCTGTCCTTCTCCTCCATGGAATATCTCGCCTCGCCTTGGGCATAGACGGGCTCTCTGGCACTCAGCGGTATTTCTTTTTTTAAGTTAAGTTTAAAAAAGGTTTATTTCGACAAATAATGATAAAAGAAGATAAACAAACAATTGAAAATATATGTTGTACTATTGATCACTCTGGGTTACTATGAGCTGGATAATAAAGGGCAATGCAATGATTTATTTCAGGCCAGTGTGCTGGGGAACGAAAAGGGCTCCATTATGGTCTTTGGGTGCACACAAAATGAATAGGTTCTCCACTGAAATCACATGAGTCAATAATGTAAATGATGAGGGTCCTGGAAAAAGTGTCTGAAACCGGTGACCTGAAGACTAAAGGTGGGGAGCTGGTTTCTGGTGTGTTAAACATGTAATACTCCCCTGTGTTTGGTTTCCAGTTCCCTGGGCGAGGCAGGTATGCCCGTTAAACTTGTGGGTGCTGCTGAGCTCATGTCCTGGGCTGGGCATGTTTCCATATTGCCTCTTGGAGTCTTGCTACAGCACTGTGGCTAATAACAAAATGCTTCCTTTGATATTACTCAGCAATGCATTGTATCTCGAAGTCTGTTATGCAGCTCTGTGGTTATACTGAATAAGCAGCTACCCATGTTATATGACATCTCTTTATTAATGTAATAACTGCACGTTCACAATTGCTTTATTAACCTTCCTGCTTTTCTCACATTTGCTTGAAAATGCACAATTTTTCCTCTCTTTTTTCAAAATTTTCTCGGGGTAGAACTCCCCCGAACTCCCCTTAGGTTGTTGCGGTGCAGTATGCCAATCATTTTAAGCCTTACCACTTTCAAATGTCACCTGCCGCGCCTGCACACAAGCCCTTATCACCAGCAGACTAGACTACAAAAACACACTCTAAATTGGAATCACTGCATAACTCCTCAAGAGACTCCAGACAATAAAAATCTCAGCAGCAAAACTCCTCCTCGGCCTCCCCAGAAGCACCCACACAACCCCCAATCTCAAGGAACTACACTGGCTCCTGATTCAGAAAAGATGCCAGTTCAAGTTGCTGACCCACACGTACAAGGCTCTTCACAAAGAAGGACCAGCATAAATCAAGAAATGTCTGACCTTCCACCAACCGACCAGATATCTTTGATCTGACTCTCTCTACCTCGTCGACACCCCATGGATCTGCCGTACCAACAGCGGAGGACACACCTTCTTGTTTCTGGCAGCCAAGGCATGGAACAACCTCCCCCTGCACCTCAGGACTGCATCGTCACTCCAGCAATTTGTAAAAGAAATCAAGACCTGGCTGTTCAAATGATTAACCTCCATGCAGGAGCCTACTTCTCCAACAACTCAAGACCCTCACAGGTGATTTGATGCACATTATGAATGCTTGATCAAAATATGGTGCATTCCTGCCCTCTCCCTTTCACGCAACACAGTGCAGCAAGGTGTATTGCTGCACTGCGTTGCGTAAAAGTTTGATAAATCTGGTCCTCAGTCTCTGCAGAGAAAGTAAAAAATCCTCAGTGGGGCAAGGCAGCAGGCTGTGGCTGGAGAGGGCACACCAGGTCGATGGATAGCCAATAGATCAGGTCTCGTGAAGCTATTGACTTTTGGCGGTAACCTCATAGCGGGCAAAGTTTGAATTTTGCACCCAAAGGTCTCTCGCTGGCCCAATACTTTTCTCGTCTTTGCCCAGTGAAGGTTTCTACTTCCAGACTTGATCACTATTTTGAAGCTCAGATTCTTCCAGCGGTGCAAAGTTGCAGGCTGCAGCTTAAGAGTGCTCCAAGAGGCTGGACAACTTCTCTGTGAACTCCTGCTGGATCGGATTTCCTACTGTGTACAACATGCCGGGAGCAATTTGAATCTATGGCCCAGCAGCAATGCACCCTCCATGGATTAGCTAGGCAGGATGGTCCCGATCCCCCATCTGTTCTCAGAGGAAAAAGTGTCTAAGTCCCAGGTCTCAGGAAACTATAGGAGGAGTACACTTTGACATCAGCAAAGGGTTCATGACCTTAGGGAGAGCACCAGGGAGTCGAGACTCACTCCAGCAGAGGTTAGCAGCAAGGTCCATGGCAGTTCCAATTGGAACTAGTCAGCTGGGCAGTTGCCAGAAAGTCCTCTAGAAGCTCACTGTGTCCCTATAGCTCAAACAGGAAGTCAGCCAACTGTCCCTTGGAGTCACTTCTGGGGTCCAGGGTTCAAGGCAAGTGAGTGCAATCTTCCTTCAAGTTCTTAAGGAAAGTCCTTCTTTTGATCTTTACAGGTCCAGGAGAGTTCTGAGAAAGGCATAGGAGATGCCAGTTGTATGCCCAGTGCCAGCTTTTTGGTGGTTAAAACTCCTGGCAACCCCCTAACAAATGGAGTAAAGGTTCCCAGAGGTGACCCTGCCCGTTTGTGCAACACTTTCTTTGTGTTTGTATGGTAAAATATCCAACAGTGCCCTTCTCCACCTAAATCCAACATGGCACAACCCTTCTTCCCCTGGTCCAAGCTCCCTGTGCCCACCCAGAGGTGTGGCTACGATAATGGGCAAAACCTTCCTTGTGGTCACTCCAAACCAATTCTGGGGCAGCTAAACCCTCCCAGTGGGTTTGGTGCCAAGCTGATTAGAAAGACAAAGGGATGCAAGCTTTAGTGAGCTACATCTGCTAGTGACAGAGTAGGCACCCTTTGAAGCTCAGAAAGGGACTGGGACCAACACCAAGCCATCAAGCTCATGGAAGAAAAACACCTCTCAACACCAAAGCCTTTCATCCACTGTCTGG
Source organism: Lissotriton helveticus (assembly GCF_964261635.1). NCBI lineage: Eukaryota > Metazoa > Chordata > Amphibia > Caudata > Salamandridae > Lissotriton > Lissotriton helveticus. The sequence continues at coordinate 717,791,541 of NC_136061.1, forward strand.
AAGCAATCCACATCTCACCAAAGGGGAGACATTTATCAGTCAAGTTGCACTGGCCTCTGGCAGAAATGCACATTTGGCTTAAGCATGAAAAAGACATCTTTCTAAATGTGTCATTTTCAAAAAGGTAATTTGAAATCCGACTTTACCGTTAAGTTGGATTTTAAATTGCTATTAAAATATGTCCCTAAATCATGTTTCTAGTTGACGACAAATCGGAATTCAGCATTATAGCTGTTTTAATGTAACCCAGTGTTTCCATATGGGAGAGCCAGTCTTGCTACAGTGAACTGTGGAGGTGTATTCACTGCCAGGACATGTAAAACTTTAAATATACCTGTTCTACTTTTTAAATACAGTGCAACCTGCCCTGTGGGCATTGAGGGCCTATGTTAGGGTTGACTTATAAGTATAGTAAAGGAAGGTTGAGGTCTGGTAAAATGTTAATTTTGCAAGATCAAAATGGTAGTTTAAAACAGCCCACCCCTGCTCAAATGACAGACCTGTAGACATGTTTTATAGGGCTACTTTAGTGAGTGGCACAATGAGTATTGCAGTCCACTAGTAGCATTTAATTTACAGTCCCTGGGTATATGTTATATAATGTACTATGGACTTAAAAGTAAATTTAATATGCCAATTTTAAATTTTTTAAAAGGGATAACACAAACACTTTACCACTGGTTAGCAGGGGTGAAGTGCACAGAGTCCGGTGATGAAACAAAACTGGTTCAGCTACAGAAGGCAAAAAGCTGGGGGAATACCATGCAAAAGAAGGTCCTTTCCAACAATAACATTTGAGCAAAAAAACTGTCTTTGGTCCATCTTCTGTTCCACAAACTGCAAAATGTTGATGAATGAATGTGCATTTTATTTTTCTCTGGTTCAAAGTTTGGTCTGGTGGCCTAATGGATTAATGCACCCACTGCAGGGGCCTGTGTTTAATCTCATGGTCACAGGTTCAAATCTTGGTGGGTCCACTCAGCCTTTCATCCATCTGAGGTCGATAAAATGAGTACCATTGAGTTGGGTAACAATAAACATCTGTTATTCAGTGCCTGGAGACCCACAGGTGATAAGTGCGCTTTACAAATACACGTGTTATGTTATGTGAAGAGACAACAGAGGGGAATCTCAGGAGTAGCAGGAAATATTGCTTCAGTAGAATGGGAATGCATGCACAAAATAGTATCCTGGAAGTAGATGGAGAAAAACTAACTGTGGTTTCAAAAGTCATCTGAATGCAAACTAGAACCCAAATTAGGGTTTGGAATGATTTGTGTTTACAGATTTTAGACCTGCTAGACATGCAGGTTCAAGTTACACCTGAAAATAGCTTGATTAATGGGTGCAAATGCACTTTTGTGAAGGTGTATTTTTACTCCTAGTAATATTGACTTATGTTGGACATTATCATGGTATAAAATTACATATGAGTAAAGCTGATATCAAGGGGATAGACGAGTAGTGGGCGTTCAAGGTCGAGGGTGCCCTTGAACATTTAGAAACTGATAAGTATTCACAAACCAGTCCACAACTTAGTTCCAACCTGGAAACAGTTGGAGAGCAGCGCATGTGGGTGGGCAGGAGTAACTCTATTTTGAGAGTGGGAATTGGAAGGGATACCCTCCAAAATTGTTGGGGATACAATGGAAATAGTTTTTTTATGGGGATAAATATTTTCCTCATGCAGACTAAAAAGAAAAAATTGTTATTGCACTAATGCAAAGGGGTTTGCACACACAGTTTTACATTATTGTCAAATAGTACTTATATAACACAGAGTATTTACATATGCAGAAATGCCTTTTTTTCCACGTAAATAGAATTTCTCAAAATATTTTTTAAAGAACTACAGAAAACCTGCAACTACAGGTGTTTACTAGCAGTACTCCTGGAAATGTCTGGAAGTTCTTGAAATTCATTATTTTGCCCTAAAACAAACGTATGTACCCAAGCCTATGTGTTTACTAATATTTCTCTATTGGGCTCTTTGAGCTAAGTGTGGGATTATCCAATGCTGGTCGTCTAGAGCACCTAGAGCTGGAGCCATGGCATATTTTCAGGTTACCACTGACAGTGTAAATGAATCCCACTTAGATTAAATGGAGCCTATTCACAAACTGCATTTTTTAGTACTACAAGAGTACTACTCATACTAAAATATGCTATTCACAAATCTCCATGCAGAGGTTTCCACCTTTGTTTCCCCTGTCTTTTCTGTGTGGAGATATCCACTCTGACTGCACGGATCTTTGCACATGTATGTTGATGTTTTTGTAGTAAATGTGGAAGAAATGCAGAGTGGCTAGAAAATGGGGAATATTTAGTACTATATGGGAGGGAATTGTGGAGGAGTAAGGAGAGTGAAAGGGAGGGATAAAAAACCACCTACAAAAGATTAAGGGCTACATGTATGAAACATAAAGAATTGTGATTACCTAATTGATAAACAAATGGGAAATCGCAATACTTGATGTACTCACAATTTGAGGCCCGAAATTGCGACTCGCTGCTAAGTCGCATCACAATTTTGGAAATCGCTATCAGTGATTTCCAAAACTGTGACTGGAGTCGCAATTTGCAAATGCGACTGCAAATGGAGATAAAACATTCCTGGTCATGGGCATTCAACTCTGAACCAGGAAGTTCCTCATAGTACCTGCCTGGAGACCAGTCCGAGTTGATGTGGAGTGAAGGTGGAGTGATTCGGTCATTTCCAGAACACATAAGGGTGCAGGAGGCAGATAAAGAAAATTGAAATTCTCAGAAGAGGAGTTTGAGATCCTGACTGGAAAAAGCACCTGGACAGTCCCAGACTCCCAAAATAAAAACTGTCAAGAAATCCAACTTAAAAATGCAATTGGAGTCATCCACCACTCCATATATTAGATCCGTAAGAGGTGGTATGAACTCCAGTCATGTACTGAATAAAAGGTGTCAATGTGACTGTTGTAAGTCCCCCAACTGTACCCCATCCACTGCACTGAAGACCATGGTTGAGACCACCCTGGAGCCTGAGGCTGTCCTGGGAAATGGGAACATTGACACCTCAGCACCCGGAACCTCACAAAGTAAATGCTAATTGTTTATTATTGTCACATCTCAGAACTCACATGTATGTCCAAGTTCACATAGAACTGTAGCATACATCAGATGGTTGTTCCGCAAGTTAGTCAAAAAAGTACTGGTATAGTGCATTATGAGACATGTAGCCAAAAAGTCAGCGCAGGAGTCACATGTATACATTTATTGGGGTACCGCTATCAAAACAAACATACACATTGATAACTCATCAGATCAGTGAGTAAACAGAATGTCATTATTTCCCATAGATATCCCAGAGGTACATAGTGATGACACCAATGTGGAGGAGGGAGTGGAGGACACAAACATGTTGGCTGAGGAACCCAGCCCCATTGCCAGTCACTCAAGCCCAACGCCAGCCCAATGCAGCACTGCCTCAATATCACCACAGGCAGCGTTAATGGAGAAAGACGAAGTCACTCTGCCAACAAGTCCCATCCAGCACCCATGTGTGAGGCAATGACAGCAATCTGTTCCAGGGCATGGGATCATTGGTCACCGTGAGGCATATAACCCTGTAGAACCTGATGCCAATGCACAGTTGTTTGGAGGCCTTGAGGCGTCCATGATTCAAATTCAGCATTTGCAACGCAAGCAGATGAAACTTACGAACAGGAAGATGCAGAAGATGCAGAACTTACAGCAATGCATTTCATTTGGATTTGATAACATTGGGACACAATTGGTAACCATGAACACCAATGTGGTCAGCCTCACTTCCGCCATACAGGAATTATGCCAACAAATGGGGGCTGCACGTGATTTTCAAAGGCATCAAGATCATAGTGCTGCAGCTAGAATGGATAGCCTAACCATGCTACTTCCACGCTACCAAAGAGAACAATTACCCTGCAGGTGGAAATGGGGCACTTTAGTGGTGACGCTGCCAGGGTCCTAGGGCAGATCACGTCTGCAGTTGAAGTACTACAAAACACACAGATAAAAGGTGGTGTTGGAGATGCCCCTCAGGATAGTGAGGACATCTCAAGTGTTAGAAGTTTGTTTGCCAGTGATGCAGGTGCCCTGCGACACAGCAGCAGCAATACTGCTGCTGGAGAACAAGTAGGGGAAGGCCATGTTGGACGTAGCTGCAGAAAACTGTGATAGACACATCATATTGGCATGGTTTTAGTTATTCTGGTGATGTAACCAATGTTATTTTGTACTTTACTGACTACTTGGTTATCATACAATTTACTACTTAAATAATGGATACAGTAGCCTGACATTAAAGGTTGCTTTACTTTACTGCATCAAAGTAGTGGTTCGTGGAGGAAGTTCTACTGGGCGGTGAGGCAGGGCGGGGAGAAGCAGGGTACGGAATATGGCCGAACAGAGGTAAGTAAACAAATATATAAAACAAATTTTGTTGCACGCGCAGCATTGCATTTGGCAATGCAGCACGCGCAATGAAATTAATTTAATTTATTTATTCGTTTACTTATGTCCTGCTCCTCCCCCGCCCTGCCAAGCAGCACTCCCTCCAAGAGCCGCTACTGCTGCATCAACTCTGCTTTCAGTATTTCAGTGAGTGTATTGTCACGTAGAACTTTCCTTGATAAGTAATTTGTTGCAATATAATATCATCAGCGTTTCCACTCACTTGCTGTACTGTAGTCTCCAGGCTGCTGAAGAGGTGATGCAGGATCCTCTTCTTCAGAATCAGTATCCTCCAAAGTGATGGGTAGTCCACACCTGGTCGCTATGTTGGGCAACTTTGCACAAGTTTCCACAATTTTGCAGGCTGTCTCAGGAGCATACTGTTGTGCACCTCCACTCTTGTGAAGGCACCAAAATCGTAATTTTAGCAAGCCAAATGTTTGTTCAACACCGCTCTGATGCATCGGTGAGCAATGTTGTAACACCTTTTGTTTTGGTTTGCTGGGGTTAGGTATGGAGTCAGTATCCAAATACAGATTCTGCGTGTCACAAATGCCGATTCTGTATTTTGAGACTCACAAATATTGGCAGCGGAAAATAGAGATTCGCAAATTGGTCACATCGCTAGTTTTGGTTAGTAAATGGCATTCATACATAACAAAACACCACTTTTTTCGTTGCTAACCTATTTGCAACCAATTTTTGAGTCACACATCATTTGTGCATCTAGCCCTTAGCCCCTTGCTTTTTACAAACTGCACTTCGAAAGTTACCAAAGTCAAAAAAGACCCAAAACAGTACTAAATGTGCTCTGCTCAGCGATGGAGAAAGGCCAACACAAAACATGGCCAATCATTGGTACTGCAACACACACCCATAGAAAATAAAGGAAACTACAAGTAACTATAGAAATGTATAAGAAAACAAAGGGAGATTCGTTTTTAAACCCATTGTTAAGTGCACATTAATTTATATGATTTTATCATCCAATAATTTTATAATTTTTAAAGCAAATGCTGTATAATGTTAGCCCCATTGGAAAATCTTTTTTAACATCTTTACTTTTGGCTTTAAAATTAATCCTGTTTAGTCTTAAAACAAGGGTATTAATTTATTGTTTTTATTGTTCCTTTAATAGCAAATCCTGTAGATTTCTATAACGAAGGTTACAGCATTTGCAACACACATAAAAATTGGAGTTATTGTTCTCAACTCCCCCTCACAGCTACAGCTGAAACACATTTCAACACCAACCAATTACATACAGGCTGACCATATCTTAAATTAACTCATGTACTAAACAACTTTACTTCACTATGTCAGTGAAAGTGTTTGTTGTTTTACACCTTATTTTGTGGAATAATTATTTAAGAAGGAGAGAAAGGGTTTCCAGGAAAAGGGACAGCATCCTGTGGATGTCTATGGAAGCTGTCATTGAAACATATTGTTCTGCATGGGCATGTGCCCACGCATGCGCATTTCTCGCAAGAAAATAAAATGCGCGCGCGCGCATGCACAGTTTTCCTAGAGACAGCAATGAAGAGGTGGAGGGGAGCCCGGGGACGCCCCAGCCAAGGTAAGTGGTTTTCCTTTACTTTAAACTCTTTTTATTTAAGTTTTAATCAATTGTTAATAGGGGGGTGAGAGGCAGAGGCTGGCCAACTACGCTCTGCCGCGGAGTGTGCAGAGATTTGCCTACTCTGCGTTCTCGGCGGAATGCGGAGTAGGCAAATCTCCACACACTCCGCGGAGAGAGCGGAGGTTTCCACCCGGGGTTAGTGAACAGGCCTTTTTTAGCCTGTGTCACTGGACCGAGACCTACAGGCTCACTCACCTTTTTAAACGTTCCACTACTGTGTGCTCACCTCACCCTTGGCCTGAATCAGGTAGATGTGAAGTGCTGCGCATGGTAGGAGTAGTGACTGCGCTGGATGTATGTGTGCGTGTGAAGAATACATTAAATGACAGATGTAGGGCTTTTCAGTGTGTGTGCAATGAAAGCCTGTGCTGGGTGGATGTGTGCTTGCATGAAGGACAATACATGAAGTTTGAAGTGCTGTGCAGCGAGCACATGGTGAGTGTGTGTTTGCATATAGCACATGCTGGTAGAACACAAAAAGGCTACAGTACTGAGCTGTGAGTGCAGATTGAATGTGTGTGCTGAATACATCTGTATCTGTAGTGGCAGAATGAATGGAGGTGCCAGTACAGGTCAATAAGTGTTCTGTGAATGTACACTAAGTGTGCCTGTACTGGTACATTACATGAAGGACCCGGGGTTTCATTATGGGGAGCCCAGGCCTGCCTTGTGAAGACATGAGGACTGGACGAAACTCCCCACAGGCAGATTTGTGTATTGCTGCCTTCCCGAGAGCTGGGTGGGACACAACGCAGGAAGAGAGGAAGGGACCCTCCCTTTACAAGTCAAAAAGGTTGCTCTTTGATTCAGTGATTGATCACAAGAAAGAGGCATAGACACATCTTAGGAAAGGAGATGGGGTTGATAATGGAAACATAAAGAGTAGGGCTGAGAGCCTGGGATTAACCTTTTGATGCACATAACACTGTGGCTGACATCCAGGTGTGAACTCTCTCCACTCTTATGAACTTTGTTATGGGTCAATCAGCTTCAGAGACACAAACATCCTTTCAAGGGGACAGAAGAAAATGAGAACTGGACACTTCAAAAGATACAGAACCCCAATATAAAACTTCAAAGACTCAGACCCTAAATCACATTTTGCTGTCTGGAAATGGACTATGAGAAGGAAAGGTTGAGACCCCAAACTTAGTCATCTGCCAAGCAGCCAGACGGGCAGTGTGAGAAGGGGGGGGGGGGCTCTGAAAGACTGTGACCTGGATTGGGGGCTAAAGCTTCTTAGTTTCCCTGCTGGGTAAGGGGACATCACCCAGGGAAAACCAAGACCACCTGCCCTGGAGCCTGGAACACCTGCGCCTGCCTGCTTCTCAAGACCAGTGGGCCCTGTGAGGAAAAGAAGAACGTTGGACGAAGTGAGGGCCAGTGGGGAGCCTTATGAGAGGACTCCCTAAGCAAGGTGTGAGGAGGATGGTTGAGCACCGATTGGGTCACTGCCTACATGCAGGAATGGTCAGGTGACCCGTATATGCTAGGAGGGGGCCACCGTGATCTAAGATGTGTAAGGAGCACCTTGTGGGAAGCGCCAAGCCCGCACCGCTGCAGTGATCCCATATGCCTGAGGGAGCCACCATTGAACGTATTTGTGTCCAGGAATGCGAGACATGTGTGTGTGAACCCCTATGCCTGCAGGGGCTGCTGTAGTGAGGACAATCGTGCTGAAAGAGTCTGCCCCCAGATCGTGAGTAACACGGCAACTCCGTATGCTAGGAGGGCTGCTGGCACCACTGGGGCCAAATGTTTGGGTTGTGCTTGGAACCTCAGGAGTAAAAGGTCTCAACCACGATAGTTGTGCCCAGTAGCCTCTGTGTGCCCCATGACCCTTTGAAAGGGATTCAATCACAATGCAGACATTACCCTAAAATCCACTACATGGCTGTAGGCATGATGTATTAGATTTAGTGTCGAGGTCCCTTTGGAAACATTTCATATGTCTTTGTTGCAAGTAAACTCAATAAGCATCTCCTGACTAGGGGATGTCCCTTAGTGCACAGCCGTCTGGCCTGAAAAGGCCTACACTGTTCAAATACAATGATTGTATCAATCCAAACAGGATGTAGTTTGAAAAAAACTTTAATAATGTATGTTTTTCTTGCTTTGTTATTTTTCTCCAATCTGATATATACTCTCAGATGTTCTTTCTTTTCACAAACGTTTTTTATCTTTCAACATAAAACATTCCAGATGCATTTCGGGCAACTAAGTGCCCTTATTCAGTGGACCCATCTGTAAATGAAACCAAATAATATGTGCTATTCATCAACTCATGTTTCAACATGTTCATAAAGTGTTAAGTTTCAATATGTTCAGATGATATTCACATCTACAGTGGGTACACATGCATTTGTAGTTGTTAAGTAAATTAGTGAAGCTGATAGTCCCTGTAACATTGAAGATTGTGAATAACGTACTAAGGGGGTAATCAAGAAGAAAAGTGCGAGCTGTTGTAGATACCTTCAACAACTGTGGTGAATAAACCATTGATTTATGAAAAGAAGTGCCTCCATGTGAGACGATAATATGGACCATGCAGTGAAAAAACGCCATGAATAAAACGAGTGAAAAGTGTGAAGACGCAGTGACTGCTCAATGTAAATATAGAGCAACTTACGACGCTGGAGTCATGACGAAGTGCGTCTGTAATTCGAAAAAAACACATATAACCAAGTGCTCACGTTCACAAGGTGGAACCCAATGAAACCCAGGAAGCATATAGATCCACTTACCTGGTGATGCGTAAAAAACATATCTTCAGACAATGTCTGATAACAAATTACAAACCGTGAGCAAATCACGGGCCGTTGCCGATGCGAAGCATCTGAAAAAAGAATAGACCATCACAAGTCTATCGAGATTATGAAGCAATATATGCTGTCAGTACAAAGTACGAAGGCTGTACTTACATAAAACCACGGACACGATGTCCAGACGATACCGATTCGGGCGCGGTCAGAAAACAGCTGTAAGAACGCAGCGTTCAAGGGGAAAGCTTAAGGCGGGCGAGAGGAAATCATCATGTGGTCACATGACCGCGTATGCAACGGTGGCCATCTTATAATGGTGAACGAGCAAAGTGTCTTAAACAGGTGCAATAAAGTAAAAAACAACATGAAGACTATGTGTCTGGGAGTGTAATCACACGGAAAGTTACGAAACTGGTGCAACCAAATGTAAGAAAACAATAACTAAAAGTAGAAATGAACTTTGTTCAAAAGGTCCTAAATGACTAAACACCTAATGTGTATTTTGGAGTGTGAGAAAAGTATCCTACATGAATCAACTATAAAAATGCATATGTTACTATACCACTCAAGTTTCTTCCTGTCACTAGCAGAAAATATCTTAAGGATATCAATGAACATTTCTCAATAATCAAGTTCTCATTTGTCACATAGATCTATCATATGTACAAGGTTCAACTCATCTTCCTATACACAGAAAAGCATTGTTCAATTACTGTATGAAAGTGATAGGTAACATAAAAATTCCATCCTATCGTTCAGTCCATTAGGATGCATTGTGTTCAGAAAATGGATCCAAATGTTCTCCCTCTGTAAGAGCCTGTTGTTATTATCCACTCATTCTTTCATTTCCATAGTTTCTAGCCCTAAAACCTTGAGTTGTGCAATGTTATGTCCTTTATCCACGAAGTGAGCTGCTAATTGTCACGGGAACAGACAGCTAGTGACCCTCACAGATAGCCCTATGCCACTAACCTGTCTTCGTCGAGCCCGCAGGGACCACAACTTGCAGAGAGACCTCTCGATTCCCCTAACTGCCAACCCTCTCAGTGTCACGCACACTTGAGAAGAATCGCAATCCGGGGAAAAGGGAAGGGAATTTACGGGAACAGTTGGTGATGGGACTCCCCTCTAGGTCTGGTCTCGATTCTTCTGAGATGCCGCACTGCTATGAAATAAAGGACACCGTTACTCGGTTTGGACAGAGGAGCCAGACAGGTATAATCAAGGTGCGAGCTGGGGTACTCACTAATTGCCCACTGTGTGGAAGTCAGGACCTCAGTGAAGAATCGTGTTAGTCGTGTTGAACGTCTAGAGTAATCCTCAGGCTGTTACTGCACAAGACCTGGAGGAAGTCGTTCATGTAGGCAGGGAAGGGAGCGAATGAATGCCCCTAAAATGCAGGCTTAGGTTTCTTGTGGCTCATTAATGTTTTTCCGGGGTGGGTTCTATGAGCCAAGTCGGGAACAAAATGTAAACAAAGTAACTGTTGGTATAGCACGGCCGTGCTAGTCTATTTCTAGTTCTTACCTCCAAACGATGAAGCGGGAAAGAAAGCGTCCGCGGTATCTGCTGAGACGGCGCCCAGAGCGGGAAGGAAAGCGTCCGCGGTATCTGCTGAGACGGCGTCCAGAGCGGGAAGGAAAGCGTCCGCGGTATCTGCTGAGACGGCGTCCAGAGCGGGAAGGAAAGCGTCCGCGGTATCTGCTGTGACGGCGTCCAGAGCGGGAAGGAAAGCGTCCGCGGTATCTGCTGAGAAGGCGTAGGAGAAACTAAGGTCGGGTTCAGGCCAGGAATCAGGAATGATTGACAAGCGCCGCGCATTTCCGGGGAGGCGCTTATATACCCTGTCTCAATTGCCGGTTCCGGACTGCCTGTGCCCAGAGCGTACCGGGAGTTGTAGTGCCTTTGTGACCCTGAAGCCCCGCCCTCTGCCTGATGTCCAGAATTGCTACAGAACCCCCTCTCAAGGACTGCCGACTCGGCGGTCAACCTGGTTTACCCGGATGGGCCAGATGGAACTGTGCCAGTAGGTCCGGGCAATGGAGATTTTGCTCAGGCTCCCAGGACCTGTCCTCGACCCCGTATCCCTTCCAACTTACTAGGTACTGGACCCTGCCCCGATGTATCCTGGAATCCAACAATTCCTGTACTTCGTACTCATCCAATCCCTCCACCAGCACAGGGGGGGGGACGGGCAGCCTAGTGTCCAAGGGGCATGGCTGGAGCAAGGACACATGAAAAACAGGGTGAACTTTTCTTTTAATGATTGGAATGAAAGTTCAGCTTCCTCCCCCCAGATAAAGGGAGCGTTCTTCCTCAACAGCCTGGACAAGGGATGGATAATTTTAGAGAAGCCTTGGATGAATCGCCGGTAATAATTTGCAAACCCGAGAAAGCTCTGTAGGGATTTGACGCACTGAGGGGTTTACCAACCCTTGATGGCTTCCACCTTACCGTCCTCCATCTGAAAACCGTTGGCATTAATCACGTATCCCAGAAAAGACACCTCCGGCATATGAAAGAGGCATTTCTCCAACTTGGCATATAAGTCGTGTTGTTGTAGTCGACCCAGTACTTCTCTGACGTGTTCTACATGTTCTTGTAAGGTGCGAGAGTAGACGAGGATTTCATCGATGTAGACCATGCAGATGGTATCTAACAATCCTCTTTTCCTGGGGCCAGTCTGTCTCGACCACTAGCCGATTGAAAGAAGTGATGTAAATGTAAATGTAAATGTAGTATACTTGTAAAGCGCACAGCTGCCCCAGCAACGGGGCGTCCCGGCGCTGTATAACTCTGGGGAACCCGTCCTGGCTTTCCCTGTGGGATGGTCCCTTGCTGGGAGTCCCCAAGGTGGAGCCAGGCATCCCCGGAATTGGTGGGGCCGTTGTGGAGATTAGGCAAGCTAATGCCCAGAGTTGCCGAGTGGAACCCCTGATTAGAGTAAGCACCGAAGCGAGAATTATCGAGTCCGCTGACCAAGGTCCATGACCCTGCCGCCCTGCCACGTCGGGAATTGAACCCTGGTCCCAGGCTGACTTCTGCTCTCAGGCCTGCTGCCTCTAACCAGTGAGCCACACTAATCCATGTAGGATATCAGATACTGTGATCCTTGCCGCAGGGTGAGCAGTTCTTTATCCAGGGACAACATGTGGGACTTGCGGTCAAACAGTCTCCTCAAGGCCGTACAGAAGTCGGTGAATTGGTGTAGCACAGGATCGTTCTTTTCCATAAGTGGTATGGTCCAACCCGCTGCGTTCCCTCCCATGTAGGACATCATGAACGCGGTTTTTGCCGCATCGTCCCTGAACACAGTGGGCTTACAAAGGAAATGGAGTCTACACTGGTTCAGGAACGTCTCAAACTTCTTGGGATCCCCATAAAACCGTTCCGGAGGGGCCAAAGGAATACCATTGTTTTGTATTACATGGACGGTAGGGGTCTGATCTACGGAGGTCGAGGGACCGGCCGTGGCGGAAAAGAACCCTCCCCCGGTTGCGCTTGGGGACGGTGAAGGGGGGGCAGGGTGCCCGGGTGGAAGAAGAGTGGCCTCCCTAATATAGGACCCTGCTCCAGGGCCTTTGCGAATTCTCTGCACATCGTACTCATGTCTCTTTTCATCTCTTGGTTCTCTACCCTAGAGGCATGCACCTCTTGCTTCAGCGTATTAAAGCTTTCCAGTAAGGAGGCCAGTACAGCTCCGGTATCCATGGTCCGGGCTGGGCGACTATCTTGGGCTTGTCAATCTGTCACGGGAACAGACAGCTAGTGACCCTCACAGATAGCCCTATGCCACTAACCTGTCTTCGTCGAGCCCGCAGGGACCACAGCTTGCAGAGAGACCTCTCGATTCCCCTAACTGCCAACCCTCTCAGTGTCACGCACACTTGAGAAGAATCGCAATCCGGGGAAAAGGGAAGGGAATTTACGGGAACAGTTGGTGCCAGACAGGTATAATCAAGGTGCGAGCTGGGGTACTCACTAATTGCCCACTGTGTGGAAGTCAGGACCTCAGTGAAGAATCGTGTTAGTCGTGTTGAACGTCTAGAGTAATCCTCAGGCTGTTACTGCACAAGACCTGGAGGAAGTCGTTCATGTAGGCGGGGAAGGGAGCGAATGAATGCCCCTAAAATGCAGGCTTAGGTTTCTTGTGGCTCATTAATGTTTTTCCGAGGTGGGTTCTATGAGCCAAGTCGGGAACAAAATGTAAACAAAGTAACTGTTGGTATAGCACGGCTGTGCTAGTCTATTTCTAGTTCTTACCTCCAAACGATGAAGCGGGAAAGAAAGCATCCGCGGTATCTGCTGAGACGGCGTCCAGAGCGGGAAGGAAAGCGTCCGCGGTATCTGCTGAGAAGGCGTAGGAGAAACTAAGGTCGGGTTCAGGCCAGGAATCAGGAATGATTGACAAGCGCCGCGCATTTCCAGGGAGGCGCTTATATACCCTGTCTCAATTGCCGGTTCCGGACTGCCTGTGCCCAGAGCGTACCGGGAGTTGTAGTGCCTTTGTGACCCTGAAGCCCCGCCCTCTGCCTGATGTCCAGAATCGCTACACTAATGATTATTTAGAATTTCTCATTTGAATATTACTCTTGTGCTCCAATATTCGGATTCAAATTTTCCTTGTGGTTTTCCCAACATAACATAGGCCACATGGGCACTTGATCATGTATATGACATGTGTTGTGTTACAAGTGGCATTCACTCTAAGTTTAATTATGGTGCCTTTCATGGGGTGATTCATATTTGATCCACGGATCAATGGTTATATTTTTCTTTTATGTCTTCGTGAAGATAGCACAATACAAATTGGTTGGAGTGAAAGTACTTCTTTTTATTTATAATTTTCACTTTATTTCATCCATTTTCACTCATTTATCATTTTTTTATTTTTCCGCGGCGGATTTACCCGATGATGAGAAGGGATACTCTACGGTGACCGTTTCTCAAATCTGGTCATCCTCTAATGATGTTTGCCATATTTTATGAAAATGTATGAAACTCATCCTGGTACACTATCAACTTGGAAAAACACAAATAGCCTTGAGAAAGCCTTGGCTTTATTTGCCATACAGGGCGAAACATGTGTCGCTTGTTCTCTCTTGCTCTTCTTAAACAATATCCTCAAAGAAAAAAATGATAAATGAGTGAAAATGGATGAAATAAAGTTAAATTATAATTAAAAAGAAGTACTTTCACTCCAATCAATTCGCATTGTGCTATCTTCACGAAGACATAAAAGAAAAATATACCCATGGATGGGGGTGAACATAAATATTTGGAAAGGAGGACCATATGCTCACACTTTTGTTTTTACTCGTTTCTATTGAGGCTGGGGAGGTCCAGAGCCTTGAGCAATAATCCTCAAAGACGCTTAGGGATTCATATCTAGACTCAGGATTCCTGGACCCTATGTCTTTTCCTTACGAATGCATATGTAGTCGTAGTTATGTTTGGATTGACTAATCATCTGATCTTGAGACTATAAAATAATTTTAAAATTCTCTATTTTTGGTCATCATAACATTTAAAACCCAACGTACATATTAGTGATGTAACATTTCCAATTTGTCAATTTAGTCTATGCGATGCTGACATCATATACCAAGGTTCTCCAAACAGTCGACAGCGAGCTATTGGTAGCTCCCTGACACCTTCAGAGTAGCTGTCAGCCCTGAGTTAATTTTTAAATAAGGCCAGGTCAATGAAGTTTACTTTATCTTTCTGTTGCATTTTCCTTTGAAAGGTAAGTAAACGTGTGTTTATTTTAGCCAGGTCTCTTTAGCTGCAGACAGCAGGGCCAGATAATTAGCAGTGCTGAACTCTGTGTTATGATTGAGGATTGGGCACAAAAGTGAAGGACTAGTGTATTTATCTTTTCTAATGAAAAGTTGATGTTTACTCAATTTTGGGGCTGAGAGCAAAATGTTTCTGAATGCTATTAATGGCAGTAAATTAAATTGAAAAGTAAACTTAACGACTGAGTTAACTCTTCAATTTTGTATTCCCCATTTCAAAGTGTTGCATTTACACAAGGCAGACATCTTGCTTCCAGTGGCTGGTAGACACTACAGATATAGAACTGAAAAATATAGGTATTTGTTAAGTGGAAGAAATTTAAAGTGCAGAATTTTTTTCCATGTTACGGTACGTTTTTACTACACTTTAAATTTCTTTCATTAAAAAAAATGGTGTGTGTTTGTTATATATATGGTGAAAGGTATGTCCTGTGTCACACAGACTCTCAGTCGCCCATACACATATATCACATTCAGGCACACACATATTCATACATCTCCACAGTCCATGCTCTCATTGACACACAACTGCCCCTAGGGTACGTTTTTTTTCAAACCATAGTATCTGACTCTATGAACATTGGACTGAAAGTCAATGAAGCTGGATGTGAGGGTGCCTGGTAACAATGTGTGACTGGGTTGGGGTTTAGTAGTTCATAATGATTTTCACTGATCAGTAGTATCTCTCACTACAAAACTGGTTGGAGGACCCTCTGTATACCTTCAACTTTCTTCCAAACCACCATTTAGTTTTTTACTCATTACATTCCTAATTCACACAAATAATGAATAATGTATGAAATATGGTTAAAAAAAGTAACAAATCAGATATATTAATTTACAATGCTATGTTGCCTTGTACAAATACACTGTTATCCCAGATAACCATTTTGACCTATATCACAAGATTAGTCAAATAAATAAGCTCTTTTCATAACACTTTCTACTCCTTTGAATGCCTCATCCCAAAGATATTTTAACAAATTAACTATTTGGAAGGGTACAAACATTAGCACCAGAGCATAAGTAGAGACAATTCAGCTCTTGCATCAGCTCTGGTATTTTGGGATAAATTATACCTTTTAGTTAAATTTATGATAATATGCATTATTGAACAGAAGAATTGAGAATTTTTCTCTTTTTCTCTCATTTTGAGCTGACCTAGCTGACCAAGGTTCATTCCCGCGGGGCCTGGGACAAGAAAGAAGATCCTCAACTAGGAGGCTGGCACCAAGACTTTCCACCACCAGTGAAAGGGAAGAAGCTGCCAACAACAGGGGTAATGCGCCCACCCAGAGACAGACAAGATCTCTCACAAACAGACTCGTGCCAGGGGCTGAAGATTCAAGCTGGGGTGGGTGGGGCTATAGACACCTAGACATCAACACCCAGGAGGAGGCTGATCTTGGGGCTCTGCCTGGCCTAAAGCAACAACAACCTATGGAGACCAAAGAACAGGCCTCACCACCATCTGGGGATTCACCAGACCCCCTAAGTCCAGAGGCTTTATTCCATCAGAGCCTCCAATTGCCTGTCCAGAAGAACACCAACAGCCGAGGGACTCTTCAGCCCCATACGCATGCAACCTTTGTGTGCTGTCCACTTCCTCTCCCCAGAATATGTAGCCTTGGGTGTTCTCAAGGAGGCCCTGAGGTTCATGGAGTGATGTCAGTGATATCTAGGACATAGTTCGAGAGGTATGAGTACTCCGAGATATGGTCACTAAACATCTCCAGACTTTATATGGCCTCATGAATTCCTAAATAACAAGTCATATACTGTATCTACCTCTGCAATCCACACTACCTTTTGTAGTCCAGTATCGCAGAACATATGTCATACTTTTTTCCTTCTTCCTGTGGGGTGTCTGGCTTTGCCAAGGCCAGACATCTGACATCTGCTTCTGAGGAGGATTTCACCATCTTTGTGGTGAAGACAAAGAACCTGAATAGAAAGTCACTTCTGTACCCAAGCCAGGAACGTGATTTGGACACCCCATTGGGCCCTTCCCATGGACAGTTTTTCTTTTTTCCCAAATTGTATACATTTTTGATAAAAGTTTATTTTTGAAGATATATAAAACAGTTAAATCTCAAATATTAATGCCTAACTTGTTGTTTTATAAAATTTCCAGAATAATGCATTGAAATGTTTAGGTAGTTACTAGATGATTTCAATATCACATTGATTTTTTGAATGCATTACATTTTGAAAGGAAAAAAACGTGTAAATTAGAGGTGGGTTAGTGACTGGAAGCACAAGCCAGGCTCAGCTCAAGATCCTCTGCCCAAAATTATCTGAGCTATCACCTGAGATGAAATTAACCAGTGGCTACAGCTGCCCACCATGCATCATGGGGAACCAGTTTTAAATCACGCTCTCAGCTCAGCAGTCTGTGAATTCTGGCAAATCTCTCTGTCCTGGAAGAAATGCGCACTGTAGCCTGTGTCTGTTGTCAAGTCGCAGTGTTATACTGGAAAATATGGGATTAATCTTGGCTTCCTACATTGCTTGATCAAATTGTGTGATCCTAGGCAAATACTTTATTTCAAGAATCCTACTTTTTATTCATTATATATAAGATCCACTTCAAATATGTGAGAACACGATTTCTGCTGTACAAAAACCTCTCAAGTATTTGATTAACTAGCTTATAATGTTGCTCATTCTATAGAAACAAGGTCACATATAGGGTACACATGACATCTGACTTGGCACTTAGAGTCAGAGCTAATCATTGGATCTGTTCTAGCTTGGTTTTTAATTTTTTGGCTGACCCAACTTTATTGTAGATCTATTGTAGATCAAACACTCAACACAGAAAACATTTAGATACAGGTTTTGTTTTATATTTAAAAAATTGTACATATATTTATGAATCAAAAATGATTGAAATGTTTGTGTTAGTCATAGAGATGATTGCTATTTTTCACACAGCAAAAGTTATTTTGGGAGGTTTCTCCTATTGCTGTACACACACAATGGTGGTGATAAGATTAATTGAAACTGTGCTTGTGTTGGGGATGGTTGAGGTGGTGGTACTAGAGGCTAAGGTGGTGCAGGTATTACAGGTGGAGGTGGTGCAGGTGGCTTTGGCAGAGGAATGAAGTTGGCAGCTGGTGTGTCCCTCCTATACTGAGGTGTCTCTGCAAAATATCCTGCATTCATTGGCCATGAAGAGTGACATTGGCAAATTTTGCTAATTCTCTACCACACAAGTAGAGTAAAAGGAGAACATCACATCTACTATATAACATCCACTTATAATATCAAACACACAAAAGGTAAGGTAGTGAACTCAACGTTAATGAAGTTCAAGAGACTCCCAAAGTCCCACCAAGAACATTTCAGGAAAATGGACGGAAAAGCCTCACCCACATAATCGTGGCATGCTTCATCATAGGCAATTCTGTTCCACCTTAGTTGGATAGTACTCCCAAGAGGGTCTCAACCTCTCTAGGGAGGGAGATCCTAAGAAGATCATGGCTGCAAGGGATCTAGATGCTATAGTAAAATTACCTTGGTGTTAACCCCAAAAATATCTCTTTATTAAAGGGAACACTAGGCAGGTTTAAAATAGTATAATGGGGTGAAGTGGAAAATGATGTCTTCCTTGCCCCTTCAAACCAACATGTTTCTGTCCCAAAAGGGTCTTAGGCCTTTATCAGGGTTAACTGGATCCCTAAAAAAATATTTGTCCTGAGTCAGTCAGTTCAAAAGGTAAGAGTATGTTTTACCCCACCAGTCTTTCATGAAAACAGCCACCTGTAAGTGAAAGAAAATATAACAATGGAACATCAAAGCATGTACCTACTAGTCAATGCAACAGTGTGCAAGGCTTTGTACCGCCAGAATCCAGGACGTTGTCTTGATCATTGAAGTATAGTCCTACTCTCGCTTGAAGTAAAACACATGTCAACACTTGTGTATCATTAGCAGGCCCACCCAGGTGGTGCAGTAACTTTTCTTGTACTTTAGGGGCATCAGGCTTCAGTGGTCTTGTGGGAGGGGGTCATTCCTGTAGTCACACACTTAGGAGAACAAGAGAGGTAGAAAAAGGGAAGAAAAGCACATTCAATTAACACAGGAGGATGGGAAATTGTACCCTGGTCAAGAGAACTTTTCTGGAGTCAGATCCCACCTGGGCACACAGAGGTGTTCAAAGGTTGTCAGAAGACCTACTGTCAGATAGACAATCTAGTTTATTGTAGTCAGTTGTGAATAGGAGACTGCATGGTGTCCACCAGGGCCACCAAATGGTTCAGGTACCTTATATATTTCCAACATATAGTTTCTTAATATGCTAGAGCGAGTTAATGTGTGTATTACCAAATAAAAGGAGAAACGGGGTAATAATCCTGGGTTACATGGGTGGGATCAAATTCTGAAAAAGGAACGTACTCATAGCTCCTCTGGTGCTTACCCATCTTTTAATAGAAATGATGGCTGTAAGACCTGGCACCATTGGCGTGGGTCTTCCTTCCATTTTCTGCTGTTGCCTCCTGTATTTTTGCTATGTTTTTGCTGGTCTAGATGCTTTGGCCACTTTGCCACTGCTATTCAGTGCCAAAGTGCAAGTGCTCCCAATTGTAAATTGTTGTATGGATTAGTGATTCCATGATTGGTTTTTGATTTACTTGTCAGTCCCTAGTACAGTGCATCATGTGTGCCCAGGGCCTGTAAATCAAATGCTGCTGGTGGGCTTGCAGCACTGATTGTGCCACCCACAGAAGCAGCTTGTAAAATGTGGCCCAGGCCTGCCATTGTAGAGCCTGTGTGCAGTCTGGGACTCCCATGTCAACTTGGCAAGTGCACACCCTTGCCAGTCCCTAAAACTTCCCTTTTCTGCATGTTAGTCACGCCCAAGTTAGGCCTAGGTACCCCTGCGGGCAGGGTGCATTGTTTGTGAAAGGTAGGACATGCTTGATGTGTGTGGCATATCCTTATAATGAATTACAGCTCATTTCATTTTTCAGTATTGCAAGGCTATCTGTTCCCATAGGCCAGAAATGGCAGATTGATTATCACATCTTATAAACATAACTGACCTAGGGAACAAGATAGGAAAATAAAGTTTAGTATGCCTGAACTCAGAATGTTAAAGTACATCTTTTAGTGTGGGTGATTTTAACATTCTGTGTTTGAAAATACCACTTTTAGAAAGTAGGTATTTTCTTGCCTAATCATCCAGTATGCCTCTGCTACATTTGTGTATTGCATGTCTGGTTTCTGAGTGACAGGGGGCTGGAGAGAGCTTTGGCTCCAGCAGTCTGATGAGTCCGGGCTGGGCTGAATAGGACCTGGGCTGAATAGAGAGTAGGGGGATGACATTTTCTTTCACTTGCTTGAGCCTACATTGAATAGAGAGTAGGGGTAGGAGATTTCCTTTCAGCTACCTGGGCCAGGTCTGCCTTTAACAATGCTGTCTCCACCTCCTGCCAAGAAGCTGAACCAGGGAGGGCAGAACTGGTTTTGACTGGGTACAGACACTCTCTGCCTTCAGAGAACAAAGGATTTAGTAGTATAAATATTGGGGCCCAGACCCTAGAACTTTAGATCACTTCTGGGAATCAAGACAAACCTTTGCCAAGGAGAGAAACCAAGAAAGCTGAAGGAGGAGACTGCCCCTGTGCTGCTTGCTGTTTGGGGTTGGCCTGCAGTGGTTACTTATTGACAAGGAAAGGAGAAAAGGAACTTTGTGTGTACTTCATCATCTTGAGGAAGATCTCCAAGGGCTTGAAGCTGAGCTTGCCTCCTGTTCTGAAGTCTCAGAGACACAAAGACTTCACCCCCAGCTCCCCTGAATTTCCTTGCTGGGAATTCTACCTGCAGAGAGGTGCCTGCTGCTGTTTTTAGGACCTCTAGAGACTGCGTGTCGCTGTGAGCTGGAAGCACGACACAACGAGGAAGAAGCATGTTGCCGCTGCAGCTGTTGCCATTGCATCGCCAAAGAAGCGTGCCGCCGCCGCAGCTGCTTGCGGACGCATTGCTGGAGAAACGTGTCGCATCGCTGGAGAAGCGTGTCGCCGCCGCAGAGGTTGGCGTCACATCACCGGAGAAGCGCGTCGCAGGGCCTATTGCGGCTCAAGAAACCACCAATTTCGCTGCACAGCCGTCGGGCGTGCACACATCGTATCCAAGTTGTCGCATCGCATCAAAGACGCCATCTTGTTGCATCACACCGGATTGTCGCATCGCGCGCCATCTTGTCGCATCGTAACCGGGGCACAGTAAGAAACAGACACATACCCTCCTCTTCGATACGGAACAGACGCATCGCCTCCCCCGGAGCCAGGAACTGACGCATCGCCTTCCCTGCGCATCTTTTGTTTATATTGCGTTACACATTCACAGTACTTTGAGAGTAAAGTGTTGCATTTACCATCTAAATTGAACTAAGCTATTTCTACAATTTGAAAGTCATATTTTTGAATACTGTATTGTGGATTTTTGTCATTTGGTCTTGTGTTAAATCTAGATAAAGATTACTTATTTTTCTAAACTGTTGTGGTGTTCATTTGTAGAGTTTTTTTACTGTATTACTGTATGTGTTAACAAATGCTTTACACATTGCCTCTGAGATAAGCCTGTCTGCACGTGCCAAGCTACCAAGGGGGTGAGCAAGGGTTATTTTAGGAGTGTAGCCACCTTACTCTGACTAGAAGCAAGGGCCCCTACTTGGTCAAAAGTACCTACCTCTGCCAACTAGAGACCCCCCCTTACTAACAATGGCTATTCTAGTTGATCCTCAAACTGCAACGTGCCACTCATCACTGATATTATCTCTGTTATCCATTATGCTCACTCGTACCGCAGTTGAAAATTCATAACTGTCTATCTGACAGTAGGTCTTTTGACAACCATTGAACACCTCTGTATACCCAGGTGGGCTTTGCCTTTGGATAAGTTCTCATGACTTGGGTACGATTTCCCATCCTGTTATGTTAATTGAATGTGTTTTTCTTGTCCTGTTCTCCTAAGTGTGTGACTATAGGAATGGCCCACCTCTGGCAAGACCAGTGAAGCATGTTTCCCCTAAGGTATAGCGTAAGTGATTGTGCCACCTAGATATGCCCACTTTTGATACACATGTTGTCATGTTTTTCCTTCACATGTAAGTAGCGATGCATATTCTCTGATCAAGACATCACACTGGATTCTTACAGCACAAATTCCTGCTGAACGTTCCACTAACTAGTAGGTGCATACATTGATGTTCCATTGTTACATTTTCTCTCAGTTACAGTTAGCTCTTTTCACAATGGACCGGTGGGGTACACCTTACTCTTACCTTGTGCATGGACTAACTCAGGACAATGCTTTTGTAGGGATCCTGTTAACCTGATGAAGCCTAAGACCCTACTGGGCTTTGAAAGGGCCAAAACATGTTGGTTGGTTTGAAGGGGTGAGGAAGACATCATTTTCCACTTCCCCCAATTACATATTTTACCACTGCCTGGTGTTCTTTTTCACAAAGAGATATTTTTAGGGTTAACACCAAGGTAGTTTTATTATAGCATCTAGATTACATCTTTAGCCATTAAAGATGTTTTACGATCTCTTTCTCCAAAAAGGTTGATACCATCTTGGCAGTACTGTTTTATCAAGATGAGATGGAATTGCCTATGATGAAGCTTGCCACGATTACATGAGTGAGGCCTTTCTGTACATTTTTTTAAAATGATTTTGATGGGGCTTTGGGATTCTCTTGAACTTTATTAGTATTGCGTTCATTACCATACCTTTTGTGTGTTTTATTTTTTTGGTAAATGCCTCTATCGTCTTAATGGTCAAGTCATGCTGCCTTGCACTCTCGTTGCTAAAAGTTCTAAGATGTTCTTGGTGCACCTTTGCCATATCTTTGTAACATTTTGCAATGTTATCAACAGGTCTGAGTGTCAATCATCTGATGGAGTTCTTTAAGGGATGCAACTATCTCGCGAAGAGTAGCTACCATTGCACCATTGAATGGTGCAATGGGGGCTTCAAACTCATTATACTGTTGTTGGTGAAAGTGATACTACCAGTGAGCCTCGTTAGACAATGCAAACGCCCTCCCTAATGAATGGCAGCCAGCAGTTTGTCCAACATGGAGAGAGGTGCATTCTGGGGAGTTGTGGGTGGAGAATCATGAATGGGGGATAACTGCTTCTTACCAGGGTGGTCTCTCCGGCAGATGACTGAGAAAGGACCAAAGATGCACCTTCATTAGAGGTGTATATTGGAGATTTACAGAGGTACATATTAGTTGAGGGCTTTGTGGAGGTGAGTGTTGCATAGATGGAACAAAGATCTGTGACGTTTTAGCGGATGACGAGACACTGGCAATCCTCAGATGTAATTTAGGAGGGACTCTGCTACCTGGCCCTTAAAGTGTTCTTCTTGAAGATGTCCTGTGGCGGCAACAATATCGTCCTCCTCATCCCAGTCCTCCTGATCTTCCTCAACCAGCTTCCGCTCCTCTTCTTCCTCTTCTTGTTGATCAGTGCTTGTCACTGACATTGTTTCCTGGAGGAGGATTGAACTCTATCCTCAGATTACCCACCATCCTCCACGTGTGCATAAAGAAACATGAAATTATGCATTGATCCATAAATTAAATTATTACATCTCAACAATAGGAACTCAAAGGCTCTAGCAACAGAGATTCGTGTCCTTTTAATTTGTATTTTCAAATTAGATCCAGATCCAGCAGCTATTGAGATACAAATCATATTCAATTGATATTGTAAATTTGTGAAAGTCATCATGAACACGTGCTCATAAATTAGAGATACATACAAGAAAGTAAAATAAACATTAGAAAGACTTATAACATGTGTTATACACAAAATAGAGATAAATGACATATGGAATGAGCTAATGATGAGATGCAAAAGTTAAGGCGGGAGGGTTCCAGACTTACCTGACCAATGGATGGTACAGGGCCTAAAATCTGTTGCCAGGATGTCCTAAGTGTTATTAATGTTAATGTTCTCAAGGTGGACAACAGGGAATGTTGTATGGTAGAAGCTGAAAGGAGAGAGTGAGACATACAAAGGTGAGTAAGTATTCGTAAATCACACAAGAAGATGCTAAATAAATATGGTTTGAATACTCCTTTTTGGAATCATAAATATTGTCCTGCAAAGTAAGACAAGGCCTAACAGATATCTTATAGTGTTACTCTTATAGAGGCAAGTCAAGTAGAGCAATTTTACAAGATAACATATAATATCCAAAAGAAAAGCATTACAAATGGAGCAATGGTGCCAATATGGATGTGTGACAAAAGACATACAGCTACCCTGTCAGTAATATAGAGATTCGATCCAAAGTCAAAAGAGCAGAGATTTTACTTACCAGTGTTTACCATCTCTCTGCTGGGTGGTGCTAGTCAGGGTTTTGGTAAGAACAAAAGTTGATGTTGTACCATTTGGTGGATGGGACAACAACACAGAGCCTTGAAAAGGTAAAAATGAAAGTACAAGTATATACTAGTCTAACAGTGTAAATGTCAAGGTTGCATTTAAATAAAATGTAAAAACATTTAAAACAGATCTTCAAACATAGTATTAGGATTTAACAAAACAAAAGATCGAAATCCTCTATATTGTGTTAGTCAGATTGTTATCATAAGGATATACCTGTGTATGTGTGTGTGTAGGTGCATTATGTTGAAAGATTGGAAGACCTGCCCCTGTGTGTTGGCAGTTGCAATGACTCTTGTCCCAGCTGAAGCGACCAATTTACATGAAGGAGTTGCTATATGAAAACAGTGTAAAAAATATTAGTAGCCAACATGCAGGAATTTATAGGGCTTGTGTCAGAGGGCGTTGTTGATGGATTCTGTGCACTTTACTGCCCCTCCTGCGGCCTCCCTCGCCCCGTTCCACCGCAGCTGACAGTGCTGATTGAGTGGAGGGCGAGGCGCCATCTTGGGCTGTGTTGTTTGGGAAGCCTGGCCGGAGTTAGCGGTCCAGCGCTTTCGGGGAGGCAGGCTACAAAACGACAAGCAGCGCAGGGCTCACTGTGAACCATTAGGTTGGTGGCAGCGCCTAGGGTTTGCTGGAGAGCTTATGTGCAGCGCGAGCTGGATTTCAATCCAAAAGCTCGCTTATTTCTTCGTTAAGCTTGTGAGCCTACTCAGAGTGCGCAGGCATGATTTAGATGCCGGCACCTTCGTTATTTTAAAACTGTCACTTTTATTTCTGTTGCACCAATTTTAAATACTGACTGTACTCACTGCATTCTGTGCACTTTACTGCCCCTCCTGCGGCCTCCCTCGCCCCGTTCCACCGCAGCTGACAGTGCTGATTGAGTGGAGGGTGAGGCGCCATCTTGGGCTGTGTTGTTTGGGAAGCCTGGCCGGAGTTAGCGGTCCAGCGCTTTCGGGGAGGCAGGCTACAAAACGACAAGCAGCGCAGGGCTCACTGTGAACCATTAGGTCGGTGGCAGCGCCTAGGGTTTGCTGGAGAGCTTATGTGCAGCGCGAGCTGGATTTCAATCCAAAAGCTCGCTTATTTCTTCGTTAAGCTTGTGAGCCTACTCAGAGTGCGCAGGCATGATTTAGATGCCGGCACCTTCGTTATTTTAAAACTGTCACTTTTATTTCTGTTGCACCAATTTTAAATACTGACTGTACTCACTGCATTCTGTGCACTTTACTGCCCCTCCTGCGGCCTCCCTCGCCCCGTTCCACCGCAGCTGACAGTGCTGATTGAGTGGAGGGCGAGGCGCCATCTTGGGCTGTGTTGTTTGGGAAGCCTGGCCGGAGTTAGCGGTCCAGCGCTTTCGGGGAGGCAGGCTACAAAACGACAAGCAGCGCAGGGCTCACTGTGAACCATTAGGTCGGTGGCAGCGCCTAGGGTTTGCTGGAGAGCTTATGTGCAGCGCGAGCTGGATTTCAATCCAAAAGCTCGCTTATTTCTTCGTTAAGCTTGTGAGCCTACTCAGAGTGCGCAGGCATGATTTAGATGCCGGCACCTTCGTTATTTTAAAACTGTCACTTTTATTTCTGTTGCACCAATTTTAAATACTGACTGTACTCACTGCATTCTGTGCACTTTACTGCCCCTCCTGCGGCCTCCCTCGCCCCGTTCCACCGCAGCTGACAGTGCTGATTGAGTGGAGGGCGAGGCGCCATCTTGGGCTGTGTTGTTTGGGAAGCCTGGCCGGAGTTAGCGGTCCAGCGCTTTCGGGGAGGCAGGCTATAAAACGCAATGTGCTTCCGGGAGCGCAGCGGACGGGCGCAGCGGGCGCGACGAAGGCGCGCCGGAGTCGCGCCAGAGTTAAGCCCGTCTGCGCCCGTCCGCGGCCAGCCGGGGCTAGGGGCACGGGACGTTGTTGGTTATACCACCTATACCCCGTCTCAGCTTTGCCTCTTATGGTCCCCCGGCTGTTTAAATTTTACCACGACCACTACCCTACAACATCTTGGCTTATATTGTTCCCCCCCATCCCACCCCCCTAGTTTTGCATCCTTTTTTGTTCCATCTGCCCCCATACCCGTTCCTGCCCCCTCGTCACTCCTTGCCCCTCCTACTCAACAGCCTTCCACCTCGGCTACCCTTCTTAACACCAGGTCCGCTGTAAATCATCAATATGAGCTATTTGATTATCTTGATACCAACGAACCAGACCTCCTGTTTTTAACGGAGACCTGGTTCAAGACCGACTCCCTCCCCAATGTGCTTGCCGCCTTGCCATCTACCTATTCCGCCATTCGTGCGGATCGCTCTGACGGCAAACGGGGAGGTGGAGTGGCGCTAATAGCCCGCACGGACATCACCTTTCATATCCTCCCCTCCCCCCCCATCGCTGATGTTGACCTTCTTGTAGCTCGTTCAACCTCCCAGCAAGTCCCTTTTACTTTTGTCCTCATATACCGCCCCCCCCAGCCTACTCCCTCGTTCCTTCCTGAGATTCAGACTCTGCTGGCCACTCTGGTAGTAAATTACTCCTCTGTACTTGTCCTTGGGGACCTTAATTTCTGGCCCTCCGACCCGGCCGAAAGCCCCCAGTCCAAGGAATTCACTAGCCTCATGGAAAATTTGAATTTTGTACAGCTCATCCACAGTCCCACCCACCAACGTGGCCACACGTTAGACCAAATTTGGACATTAAACATTCCATCCACTTCGCCCATCGTTTCACCCTGCCCTTGGTCAGATCATTTCACTATCACCTTCTCCCTTGGTCTATCACTCCCGATCAAGCCCCCCCTTCCTAAAAATACCTGGGTTCGGAAATGGGGCAAGGTCAGTATGCCCTCCCTCTGCTCGGCCCTGGCCACGACTTGCCCGGTCCTTACTGGCCTGACAGCTGGCCTTCAACTTGCCGCGATTAACAACTGGCTCACGAGGGCTGGAGATGAACTCGCCCCCTTCAGGCGCCTTTCAGTAAAACGGGCCCATGCAGCCAACCGCTGGTTCACCCCCGATCTGAAAGAGAAAAAACTTGCTGCTAGAAGGGCTGAAAGAGTCTGGCGTAGAACTTACGATCCTGCCTTAAAAACCATCTATTTGGCCACTCTGCATACCTATAAAAAGACCATTCTGGAAGCTAAGGCTGAATATTACACCCACCGGATATTGGTTGCGGAGTCTCAATCGAAAGAAATTTTCTCCACTGTTCACGAGCTTGCCTCCTCCACCAGAGTCACGTCCACCACTCCCCCGTCCCAACTCCTCTGTGACTCGCTCAATGAGTTTTTTATAGATAAAGTTAAAAAGATTAAACATAACATTCCCCTCCCCTCCCCCACTTTCATGGACCCTTCCCCCCCCCCCCTCTGCTAAATTGTCCAACTTCCCACTCCTTACCACTGATACCCTCGTTCCCCTGCTTCAACGGGTCAAATCAGGCTCGCCTCAGGATTTTGCCCCCGCTAACATACTCAGGGAAATCTATTCAGTCTGCCTCACCCCTCCCCTGACCCTCCTCAATGACTCCCTTATTCATGGTCACGTTCCTATTTCACATAAATCTGCGGTTGTCATCCCTATTCTGAAAAAGCTGGACGCCGATCCCCTCTCTGCTTCCAATTACCGTCCTATTTCACTCCTCCCCTACCTTGCTAAGGTACTCGAAACCCACATCACTTCCACGCTGAGTACTCACATTGAGACAAATCACTGCCTTTCCCCCTGTCAAGCTGGTTTCCGCCCCCTGCACTCTACCGAAAAGGTGGTCATTTCAGTTATGGACAAGCTGCGTGACGGAATCGACATCAACCGTCCGCAAGCTCTGATTCTCCTTGACCTATCCGCCGCTTTTGACACGGTGAACCACACCATTCTTCTTAACCGTGTCAGGGCGGCGGGGGTTGAGGGCCTAGCCTTCCGTTGGCTGCAGTCCTTCCTGGCTGAGAGAACACAGAGTGTCCATCTGGCTGATTTTGCAGCAGCCACCCGCAAGGTAGAGTGCGGGGTCCCCCAAGGCTCATCACTTTCCCCTCTTTTGTTTAACCTTTATATCTTCCCTCTCATTTTTATGTTACAGCAACTGGAGGTCACCGTATTTAATTATGCGGATGATCTCCAGTTAATCTTCAATCTATCCCATTCATCTTCATCCGCTCTGAATGTTCAAACCACCATGACCCTTATTCAAGATTGGATGAACTGCAGCCACCTCAAACTCAATCCGGACAAGACTGAACTGGTCTTGACCGGAGGTGGCTGCAGTCCCTGGTCTCCCTCCTTTTGGCCCCCTTCCCTTGGTGTCCCTCCACTCCCGGTTCCTAAAGTGAAGACTTTGGGTATCTTTCTTAATCCCCAGCTTTCGGTTCTCCCACAAGTTAACTCTGTGGTCTCCTCATCCTTCTTTTCCCTTAGAGTGATTAGGAAGGTTTCCCGTTTCTTTTCCCCCCCTGCTCTAAAAATCATCATGATGGCCATGGTGTTATCTCGGATAGACTATGGCAACATAGTCTATAACGGAGCCCCTGCATATATGATCCACCGTCTGCAACTGGTGCAGAACCAGGCGGCCCGTCTGATCCATGGCCTTCCCAGATATCATCGGGTCACTCCTTTACTCAAGACCCTGCACTGGCTCCCGATAAGAGAGCGCGCCCTGTTTAAGCTCGGCTGTCTTACCTATCAAGCCAGAGCGGGCACTGCTCCTAAATTCATCTGCTCTCTTATCAAACCTTACTGTCCAGGCAGAGAACTCCGCTCGGCTCACCTGGCCCTTCTTACCATCCCTCGCTTTAAAAAGCAGAGGTCGGGCGGAGTGAGATTCGCTGTCCTGGCTCCAACGTTTTGGAACTCCCTCCCAATCGCTCTACGCACCTCCCTCTCGTACTCCCTGTTCCGTAAAAATCTTAAAATCTTAAAACTTTTCTGTTCACCCAAGCCTTCCCCTAAATCCGTCGCCGCTGCCATCCACTGATCTTTCACTAGCGCCATGAAACCGTTGGGTATGCGTGCGCTGTACAAATGTTTTTAAATTCAAATTCAAATTCAAATATATGATGTATGCCCAAATAGGCACCTATGAATGACGGACAGATATGGAGGAGCGATTGTAGGTTTGCTTTTAGTTGTTGGGGGGGCAATGGTGATTTGAATTTCACCTGGCACAACATTAGTGTTGTTGGAAAGATGCAGCCCATATAGCAGGTGGGGGTGCATTGTGAAAAGGACAACTTCTTCAAGACAAGTTAGAGAGGGGATGCAGTTGGCTCTACAGAAGGAACATCAGCCTGCCGAATCCTGGAGAACTTCTCCTTCACCAACCTCCTCTCAACTTGCCACTTCTTTTTAATATTCCGAACAGTGTGGAACCCCTCTCCCAAAGAACTGATATAGCTGTAATTTCCTGCCATAAAGCTGCCCTCTGAGTTCCATCACGGGTGAATAGAAGAAGCCCATGTATTGGATTGTAGTATTTTACCATAAATGTAACTAGTAATAAGAGTTCTCTTCCTCAGCAATATTTCTTTTCATTGCAAAGACCAACGGTGGACTCCAAATGCAGCACAAGCCTCAATGTGTTGACCCAAATTTGTTGAAAAGCTCCAAATCAATAGACGGTGTGCAGGCGATGATTATACCTCTGCTCAAAAAGTCGGGTCTGGACTCGGAGGTACTGGCCAATTATAGGCCTATATCGCTCTTGGCCGTCTTTGCCAAGATCCTTGAGAAGCATGTGCATAAGGTGCTCTCTGAGTATCTGGAATCGCATGATCTTCTCCACCCTACGCAATCCGGCTTCCGCGCTAATCTAAGCACCGAGACAGCGCTTTTGGAAGTCTTGGAGGCTATTAAGGAGGTGCTGGATTCAGGTGGCAAGGCGATGCTAGTGATGCTCGATCTGTCCGCGGCCTTTGACACCGTCCCACACGAGGGTCTCCTAGCCAGACTTTATGCGATCGGTCTGAGGGGGACGGTGTTCAGCTGGTTTCAATCTTTCCTGGCTGGCCACCGACAAACGGTCTGGGCCTCCTCTAGTTCCGCTGAGATGCCGTCATTGGGTGTCGGAGTCCCTCAGGGCTCTGTGTTGAGCCCGACTCTCTTTAACATCTTTATGACCCCTCTGGTGGCACTAGCGGAATCCTTCGGGGCCCAGATCGTTTCCTACGCCGATGACACCCAGCTCCTCTTTACGTGCGCGAGGGGTGCGGATTTTGATTGAGAGAGTATCCAGGGTTGCCTTGGGGCCGTTTTTAACTGGTTCCAACTTAACGGCCTCAAGTGCAACTCGGATAAATCAGAGGTACTCTTCTTCGGGTGCAGTTCGGATCCAGAGTGGCAGGAATGGTGGCCGGAGAACATGTTTCCACCTTCAGGTTCATCCCAGGTGGCCAAGAACCTGGGAATTAAGATCGATAATGATCTGACACTGCGTTCTCAGATAATCGGTCTCACCGGTACCTGCTTCGGTTTGCTCCGGAGGCTATGCAAATTTCTTCCCATACTATCGGAAGACCACAGGAAGATAACGGTACAGGCTATAATCGGCTCGAGAATGGATTATTCTAACATTCTGTATCTCGGCCTGCCGGAGTATCTGTTACAACGACTGCAGGTGGTCCAGAATTCGGCAGCACGGGCCATCTTTGGACTATCAAGCCGTGCTAGAACTTCTGGTCTTCTGCAGTCACTTCACTGGCTCCCCATCCGGAAGCGGATAACTTTCAAAGCCCTGACTCTGGCTCATAAAGCTCTTTATGCGTCAGGAGCTAAATACCTACATAAAAGGGTAGTTTTCTATCACCCTACAAGACCCTTGAGGTCTGGATCTTTATTCCTTGCTGCGGTCCCTCGTATTAAAAGGGCACGCATAGGAGGCCGATCTTTCAGACTGTTGGCCCCGCAGCTCTGGAATACTTTACCGGTGTCTTTGCGCAGTACTTCTAACTTACTGACATTTAGGAAGAGCCTTAAAACTTGGCTTTTTACCTCCTAGACATTAGTTTCTTAGGTTGGTCTGGATTCCCCTCTTTTGTTTCTTTTTCTTTTCAGTTGTGTTATGATACAGATGTGTATTATAAAAAAAAGCGCCGGGACACTCTTTGAGTAGCCGTGCGCTATATAAAGCAGATATAACATAACATAACATAACATAACAACTACTCCTGCATCTGCCGTCGGGGGATGCAATCCACTACTCGGAAAACAAAACTTGGAACTGAATGGAGTGGTGCAATACCAAAGTTCAGTAATATTCAATTAGGAAGCACGATCAGTTTCTTCTTTAAAATATATTCTTTATTGAAGTTCATCAGAGACTTGTGTAAACATGAAACCTCAGCCAACACGTTTCGTTCAAGAAGGGAACTTCATCAGGGCTGAAAGTAAGGACATAAATAACATGCATAAGTGCCAAATATATACAATATATATGATTACAATAAGTGAAATACAAAATCTCAAACAACGATATATACAAGACCTCTCCGCTCGATAATTATTGTTTACAAAATGGGGTTACGTAGCAACCTGACATAGAACTACAAATCATCACGTGACGTCCCCTGCCAGGTTATTGCTTTCACTATTACGGATGCTTCTGTGTCTTTCCGTTAGGCGGAACTTGGATCGGGCCAATTTAGTCTTTTTTCTAACACCATTAGTCATTCGTTTGAGTTTTTTTGGCGGGAACTCGGCATCATTTAAGACGCCAGACAGGGACTGTAGCCCACACTGAGAAGACCCGAGACACGTACACTCCCAATTGAGGTAAGTGTCACCTATTTCACTGGTTGGGCTATGGGGGATCCCGTCGTAGGATTTACTGTCACCAGCCTCGTAGTTCTTAATAATTGGCCAAGTGCGACTTATAGTGCAGACCATTTTTCGCCATTTGTACATCATGTTTTTTCTTTCCCCTATATATTAGCGTACCGATGTTTTGTTTTGCCTATTACATTTCCTGTACTCATGGCTGTTTGTTGCTTTGCTGGCCCTTATTTCAAGTTAGCCGACTGCTCGCTTACCCCGTGTAACGTTACCTATGCCCTATTTTCTTTTTATTATTTCAGTGCCCAGTAACCCAGTGTGGTTTTTTCTTGTATGCTGCTGGATACATGTTTCCATGTCTTAATCTAAGCCTGTATACAGATTGTATGCGCAGTTATGATTCTCAAGTGTAGTTGCGGTCATCTATCTTTGGCCATCAGCCTTACTTTTAACATGCACTTTTTCGCCACCACCTAACTGATGGTTGGCAGATTTACTACTATCCCGTTATTGTAGCCGAACGATCGGTGTTTTCGCCCGCCTCTGTGTTGTGTTTACATGGACGACTTATTATGATTAGACTTGCCTTTTAGAAAGCCTTTGAGACCATTTAAGATTTTGTTTTCGATTTTATTGTTTATGCTAGTTAATATTGGCCCTTACCATGGAGGCTTCAATAATTTACCTGGGACTGGATGGAATCTGGGATGAGACTGCATCCTCGTCTGCTTTACCGTGACTCTGACTCGTCACCTAAATATCTTGGTAGGTACTTCAATAAAAGTTTTTGTAGGCACTTATGCAATTTGCACGCATGCTAAGATTCAGAACACGACCAGGGGCCATGGTTTTAGGTACCGCATCGGTCTGTTATAGGTCAGCACAATGTTCCAAAATGATTGTTTTTTTAGAATATCATTTACTTGCAATTTAGGGCATATGTTCAAAGTTGGCTTTCATTCTTACGTATTACAGTACCACTGCAATCTATCCAATCTATATGGTAATTATAATGGGGTTGGTCCACTATTTCTGTCAAAATTTTCAACTTCATTTTTCTTTGTGCGTATCTGTTTTACAAATTCAGGCCATGCAAACAGTGATTTATTTTGTCCCACCCTCACAATGTTTGCGTTATTCTGTTTACAAATGTGGCTTACACACAATGTGCTACACTGGATATAAGCAATTGCTGGGACCATCATTTCACCTGGTGGTGACTGGCTCTCTCGGTGCAATTTTGGTTTGCTCATTGTAAATAGCGTTTAAATCATCATATGTATTTAGTTTTGTATAGAGTGTTTTCTTTTGTACAAATTGGTCCTATTTTTTGTATGTATAATATGTGTCTTGTTTCTTTTTTGTTTCTAGGTCATTTAGGTCTTGTATATATCGTTGTTTGAGATTTTGTATTTCACTTATTGTAATCATATATATTGTATATATTTGGCACTTATGCATGTTATTTATGTCCTCACTTTCAGCCCTGACGAAGTTCACTTCTTGAACGAAACGCGTTGGCTGAGGTTTCATGTTTACACAAGTCTCTGATGAACTTCAATAAAGAATATATTTTAAAGAAGAAACTGATCGTGCTTCCTAATTAAATATTTATGAACTTTGGTAGTGCACCACTCCATTCAGTTCCAAATATTTCTTTTCATGTTCTGCTGGGTGGTCTGCATGCTACTGGCTGAATATGTTGGCTGTAGGATTAGCAAGACGAAGAGGAGAAAAGCAGATCATACGGTGTGGGCAGTATTCATGCTGTTGGAAGGGAATAGGTGTCAGGTGTGTAGGATTGGTTTTAGGTGTATATAATCACCTATTTATTCCCTTCCATATGTCGGTTTCCTCCTTGAGTGTGGAGGTCACACAAAGAGTTCAGAGGTCCCTGCCCGAGCCTGGAGTGCCCACAAAGTGTGTGTAATGTAAAAAACTGTTGTAAAGTAACTATCAGTAACTTTGCGGTCATAAATTATGTTTATACTAATTCCAGTCCCTAAACTGGGGAGGAGTTAGAGTTATTTAAGTCTATACTTTGTAGTAAATTTACATTCAGAAATAATGAATAGCCCAAAGTAGTAAATGTACTACAAAGTGTGAGAGTAAACTGTTGTGTAGATTTATTCACGTTTAAGTTTGCCTTTGTGAAGCCCCTAGAATTCTACGCCACTTATAGCACACAAATGGTCCCACGCCTCCACTGAGTATACTCAGATGCAGATGATCGGGGCACATTACCGCCCTCAATGCTAGAAGCTGTACTGATAGTACTGCCGAAACCTGGCCAGGGCCCATTAAAAATGGGATCCTAGTGCCTGCTGTCCCTATTGCACACGGATTACAAGATATTGGGCAGGGTTCTGGCAAATAAACTGATGGAGGTGACACAACTATCGGTACACTCTGACCAAAATGGATTCATATCTGGCAGAAACACCAGCCTCAATTTACGGCGACTCTTCCAATTGCCTGATTGGGCACACACAACAGCGTAACTGGCATGGATAGCCTCATTGGATATAGAAAAGGCATTTGAAACATTCAGTTGGGAGTATTTAGGAGTGATACTAGCATGGTATGGCATTGGGCCCAAGTTCTTGAAATGGATTAGATTACTATATAATGCACCCATGGCCAGGGTAAAGACTAGTTGCTTTATTTCGGACCCGTTCTGTATTGAGCACAGTGCCATACAGGGATACCCCTATCACCTATCATTTTTGCCCTGGTGATGGAACCTCTAGCATGCTCACTGCGCCGTTGTGCAGTGGACAGGGGAATTAAAGTGCATAACCAATGGCATATCATCATAATATATGCTGACAACACTTTGATTTACCTCCAAGGACAACAAGCAGTATTAGCTGACCCGATGTCCCTACTGGAATGCTTCGGGCGAACCCCCGGTCTCAAAGTAAACTGGGAAAAATCCCTTTGGTTCCCGATGACCCCCGAAACATTAGAACAACGAGCGGCTCTACCACAGGCACCTCTCACCTAGACATACGACTCCTTTAAATACCTAGGGATTCAAATATATCACTCACGAGGGGATGTAATAGAAGGCAACTTGGGAAGAACAATCACTAGGGATCGCTCCTCCATGACATTCTGGATGGAGCTACCTGTCTCTCCAATAGGACGCAAAGCTATATCCAAAATGCTACTACCCCTGTGCCTATTATACTATTTTGCTGCTCTACCTTTCCCATTGCCGAGCAAAATGTTACGGGATCTAAAATCAATTGTAACATCTTTAATTTGGGGTAAGTCTAGAGCCCGAGAAGCCCTCGCGAAACTCTATGCCCCAAACACAGAGGGGGGATTAGGTGCACCTAATTACGAGAGATACTATGAGGCTGCACAACTGCAATGGCCGATGAGATGGCTATCAAATTACAATATCTCTGAGATGGGGCAATGGGCACCACATAATAGTTAAATGACACTTATGGAATGGCTGAATGGATCCCGAAGATCCCTGACAATATATTAATGTCCACAGCAAGCAGCTGTTGAATTCCAAATGTACCGACTACGCACTCACACCGGCCTTACGCCCCAGACCTACCGATAGGGGTAATTTCCAACTCAAAAGTAGGAATCCGACTCCCAGAAATGGGGAAATGGCTCTCTGCTGGCCTTACGCCTTGGGGTGACCTATTTGCAGAATCCACACTGAATTAACAACACTTGTAGATGACTATGGAATATCCCCTGGATCATACCTAGTATACGTATTGCTAAACAACAGTTATTCCAGACCTAGGGTGCCAGGCAGGACGAACCAAAAACCTCGGACATACTCCAAACTTTACTAACACATGGCACAGGTAGAAGAGCAATCAGTATGCTATACAGCTCGCTCAAACCAGATACCGCAACCCATAAGGCCCCACTAAGGGACTACTGGGATACTGCTCTCGAAACCACAACAACAGATAAACAATGGGCACAGAGCCTGTCCTACCCAAAAATAATATCAATAAACACTAGAATTAAATACATACAATTTAACTACCTACATCATACCTACTTAAGCCCACACGGACTAGTGAGGATGTATGAGGGATCCCCTGACATTTGCCCCCGCTGCCATTGCACCAAACCCACATTCTCTCACATGGTTTGGGACTGCCGGAACATCATAACATATTGGAATGATGTGGCAGCCACTTTATCAGAAGCCACTGAGACTTTAGTGACAGCAGAGGGGCTACACTTCTTGTTGGGAATAACCAAACGCCCCACAGGTTGAAAAACATCAACACATTTTGGGATTTGGCACTTGGCTTGGCCAAACACAGACTGGCCATGTCATGGAAGTCAGGCCTATCCCCATGCATACACGTATGGGTCACATATCTTAAGAAAGCAATGATTGCTTAACACATACAGCTACAGGACACTATACAATCACACCCTACAAGCCCTAACGCTCCAGAATGGCAAAAGTACTTAACATATGTAGAATTGAAACTTCACCAAAACAAACAAAACAACGCCCCCTTGCAGAATTGATCCTAGTACAATGTCCCACTGCAGACGTCTCCTCTGGATGGACCGAAACAGGGTCTGCTACGCTTAGACGCTCGGTCATTCCAACCTCACACATCTGCCTCCACACTTCGCAACAGATTAAACATGTTAAGTAAGTGGTACTCCCACATTGATAAAGCTAAGCTACCGATCAGTCTCTCTTTACGCATAAACACGAATGTCTCTGTCAGGAAATCCATCACACATCACACCACCACAAATCATGAACACCATGGTAACCTGCACCAAGGGTCTGTTTAGCAAGTTTATAAGGCACATGTGGATAATAAGCAAAGTTGATTCCAGTTTGTAAAGTTTGTATTGTTCAATAGTGGTACAACAGATTGATATAATGATGTCAATAACTGCATTTATACTATGGATGTGCATTACCCCCAGGTCCTTCCTGTCCTTGTCCCATTCCTTAACTAATTGGAGATGACCATCTCGGTGACAGAAGAAAAGAAAAGGAGCATGCTGGGATACCCAATCCACTCCCTCCCACTGGGTGTACATAAGCGGTACCAGCCCAGCATGCAGCCTGTTCTTTTTTTCTGTCTTCCAACAGAATGGTTTAACAACAAGGGGTGGTGATGGACAGAGTTTCTGAATTAAGCAGAATACTCTCACCCAGTCAAGAGATCAGGGCTAGATCCAACACCGTTTTTTAGCTCACTGCACCATCCCAGTTCAGAACCTGGCTATATGCAAATTAGTCTGTTCCTGTCCCAGTGCATGATGGGAACAGGGCAAACCAAACTACCAAGCCAATTCTTACACTGGGAAGGAAACAAGCTTCCGGGGACCGGTTTCTGGTATTTCAGCCGTCGTCGGCCCGGCTTGCTTGAATCCTGATGGTGCAATGAGCAAGGGACTCACATCTGAGTATACCCTTCCATGCTTAGGGTGGACAAAATATTTAACAACAAGGGGTGGTGATGGACAGAGTTTCTGAATTAAGCAGAATACTCTCACCCAGTCAAGAGATCAGGGCTAGATCCAACACCGTTTTTTAGCTCACTGCACCATCCCAGTTCAGAACCTGGCTATATGCAAATTAGTCTGTTCCTGTCCCAGTGCATGATGGGAACAGGGCAAACCAAACTACCAAGCCAATTCTTACACTGGGAAGGAAACAAGCTTCCGGGGACCCGTTTCTGGCATTTCAGCCGTCGTTGGCCCGGCTTGCTTGAATCCTGATGGTGCAATGAGCAAGGGACTAACATCTGAGTATACCCTTCCACGCTTAGGGTGGACAAAATATTTAACAACAAGGGGTGGTGATGGACAGAGTTTCTGAATTAAGCAGAATACTCTCACCCAGTCAAGAGATCAGGGCTTGATCCAACACCGTTTTTTAGCTCACTGCACCATCCCAGTTCAGAACCTGGCTATATGCAAATTAGTCTGTTCCTGTCCCAGTGCATGATGGGAACAGGGCAAACCAAACTACCAAGCCAATTCTTACACTGGGAAGGAAACAAGCTTCCGGGGACCGGTTTCTGGCATTTCAGCCGTCGTCGGCCCGGCTTGCTTGAATCCTGATGGTGCAATGAGCAAGGGACTCACATCTGAGTATACCCTTCCACGCTTAGGGTGGACAAAATATTTAACAACAAGGGGTGGTGGTGGACAGAGTTTCTGAATTAAGCAGAATACTCTCACCCAGTCAAGAGATCAGGGCTAGATCCAACACCATTTTTTAGCTCACTGCACCATCCCAGTTCAGAACCTGGCTATATGCAAATTAGTCTGTTCCTGTCCCAGTGCATGATGGGAACAGGGCAAACCAAACTACCAAGCCAATTCTTACACTGGGAAGGAAACAAGCTTCCGGGGACCGGTTTCTGGCATTTCAGCCGTCGTCGGCCCGGCTTGCTTGAATCCTGATGGTGCTGTAATGCCAGAAACCGGTCCCCGGAAGCTTGTCTCCTTTCTGGTGAAGAATTGGCTTGGTAGTTTGGTCTGCCCTGTTCCCATGATGCACTGGGCCAGGGACAGACTAATTTGCATATAGCCAGGTTCTGAGCTGGGATGGGGCAGTGAGCTAAATAACGGTGATGGATCAAGCCCTGATCTTTGGACTGGGTAAGAGTGGTCTGCTTAATTCAGACACTCTGTTCATCACCACCCCCTTTTCTGAATCGTTTTTGGCCACTATAGGTGTGGCAGGGTATACTCAGACATGAGTCCCTTGCTCACTGCTCCATCAGGATTCAAGCAAGCCGGGCCGACGACGGCTGTAATGCCAGAAACCGGTCCCCGGAAGCTTGTCTCCTTTCTGGTGAAGAATTGGCTTGGTAGTTTGGTCTTCCCTGTTCCCATGATGCACTGGGCCAGGGACAGACTAATTTGCATATAGCCAGGTTCTGAGCTGGGATGGGGCAGTGAGCTAAATAACGGTGATGGATCAAGCCCTGATCTTTGGACTGGGTAAGAGTGGTCTGCTTAATTCAGACACTCTGTTCATCACCACCCCCTTTTCTGAATCGTTTTGGCCACTATAGGTGTGGCAGGGTATACTCAGACATGAGTCCCTTGCTCACTGCTCCATCAGGATTCAAGCAAGCCGGGCCGACGACGGCTGTAATGCCAGAAACCGGTCCCCGGAAGCTTGTCTCCTTTCTGGTGAAGAATTGGCTTGGTAGTTTGGTCTGCCCTGTTCCCATGATGCACTGGGCCAGGGACAGACTAATTTGCATATAGCCATGTTCTGAGCTGGGATGGGGCAGTGAGCTAAATAACGGTGATGGATCAAGCCCTGATCTTTGGACTGGGTAAGAGTGGTCTGCTTAATTCAGACACTCTGTTCATCACCACCCCCTTCTCTGAATCGTTCCAACAGAATGGGACATACCTGATGGATTCTTCGCTGGACGTCTCATCGGGGCCGCTGGGCTGCCCTCGGCGTCCTCTTTCCACGTTCTCCTGGCCTGCCGGGCTTGCCAGGAGCCGCGTTGGTTGCTGCCAAGCCCTTTGTGGCTGGGGCACTCTTCCTCCCGGTCTCTTCTGGGTTGCAGTGCTTGTCTCCCTGTGGCTTTGCCGGTCTGGGGGACGTGCTGCTGCGGCTGTTTGGCAGGTCCTGGGGCTCTGCTGGGTGATGCTCCTGGGCCCCCTGCCTGGCGTTTGGTGTCCTGCCGGCCTCCTCTTCTTTCTAGCTCCCCTGATGCTCCATTGGGTAGATCCAGGGGCTGGCCTTGCAGTGGCCTCTGGGGCCATTTCTTGCGGGCTTCTCCACCCGGTGCTGGTTTCCTGGTGCATGCCTGGGCTGGCTGATTGGGTGGGGGGATGTTGGGGGGGCAGCGGGCTTGTGGTGTGCCCTTCCTGCCCCTTTGGTGAGTACCGCATAGCGTTTCCCTTTTTTATTGCATTGTGGGCTTCTGTGGCCTTATGGTTGTGGTGTGTGACTCTTGGCCTACAGCCATACCACAGTGTAAGCACCTGATCTCGTCTGATCTCTGTAGTTTAGCAGCGTCGGGCCTGGTTAGTGCCTAGGCAGGAGACCGCCGGAGAATGTCAAGTGCTGTTGGCTTTTACAAACAGGTTACATGTTCGTCTCCAGGTGCTTCCATGGTTACATCTACTCCCTTGGCCTCCGGCCATTCCTCCCTGTGTCCCCCTGGTCTTGTCTGCTTTCGATGGTTGGCGGGGTCGGGTCTGGTTCTTTCCTGGATGGGAGTTCACCTGGGTGTTCCCAGTTCAGTGGGCTTTGAGCTTTCCGTGGGGTTCGCTTGCAGCCCTGGCTGGTGTGTCTTCCCCCTTGCCCTCCTCGGGTGTTTGGGTTGATGGCTGGTTGGCCTTCTGGTCGCTGCCCCGCTGTGCACCTGGACCTCTAGGGGATGCCAGGGTTTGGTCCCAGGGCCTCCTACTTGCGCTGCTTGCGCTCTGCCATTGTGCTGGGTTTGGCTGATCTCCCTGAGGCCTTGCCATGTGGGTTCCTTGCTTTATTTCCAGTGGTGTTGGTTCCCGTCGTCCTCTGGTCTCTCCAGGTGCTGGTGGCATCCTGTTGGGGCTTCTCTTTGCTGGCTCCTGTTCCTGCGTGCTGGACTTCTGCTTTGCTGGTTGCGTGAGGCGTGGGCCCGTTTGCTGTCTTGGTCCGGGGCCCTTGGTGTCTCCGGCCTGGTTCTCTGTCTCCGCTGCCCCCTGCTCCCGGGTTCCTGACGGTCCTTCGGCATCTTCGGCTGCCTGCGATGTCGGCTCCCCTGCCTTCGCTGTTATGTCTTGGGCCATTGTTTCCCCTGTGTCGCTGCACTTTTTTGGGTGGTTCTGCATGGGGCAGGTACTTCGGGGCTTCCTACATCGGTCTGTGTTTCTTGGCCTTGTGGCTTTTCGCTTGCTCGGCGCTTGTTTCTGGTTGGTGTCTGGGCTGGGGGTCGGTCCCTGTGGGACTGCTGTTGGCCTGTCCCCTAGGTGCATGCTGCCTTGCGATTTCTTGCTTGGTGTGCTTTCTTGCTGTGCTGGCCTGCGCCCTTGGCTTCTGTTCCTCCTGCTGCCCACCCTATGGTTTGGCTGGGTCGGCCCTGGTTCCTCCCTGGGGTGGTATCTACTTGCTGGGCCGTGGCTCGCTTTGGGTGGTCTCTCTCCCGGGGTTTGTTAGCTTCTTCTTGTGGCCTCTTTGCTCTGTCCCATCGGCTTCCAACTGTCCTGCCCTGCAGGCTTCTGTTGTCCCTTGTCGGCCCTAGTTGGTGCCTGGTTTGAGGTACGCCTGGGTTTGCCTTTTGCTGTGGCCTGTTCTGGTCGTCCCTGGCTGCTTGTCAGGCATTTTGCCCTTTTTCGGGTCCTGGTGCCTTACAGTTCTTGGGCTTCCTTCGGCTGCCTGCAGCCCTTCCACCGATTGGTTTCTGCCCTTCTGTGGGTTCGGGCCTGGTGCGTGCCTGTCTGGGTGCCTGCCTGCGGTTTTTTGCTGTTGGGCGCTTCTTGCATCCTTCCGGGTGCTTTTGCTTGCCCCGTAATCGGGGTGTCTGCCTTCTGCGGGTTCACTGTGTTCTCCCCCTTGTTTTCCGTGGGTGGGGGGGGCTGTTGTGCCCTCCCTTTGTCCTGGTGGGCCCTTGGCCTTGTTGGGCGGTTGTATGACATCACAATGCATGCTTTTACCACGGATGCTATTACAACGCAGTTTTTACAACGCAAGTCGTTACAACGACTTGCGTTGGGGGGCGCTGGATAGTGGAATAGTTTAATTTTCTATTCCAATTCCAGTCCCCGTGGATAGTAGGGAAGGTGTTGGATAGAAAATTAAGCTATTCCCTATCCTACAGCGCCCTACAGCGCCCTCCAGCGCAAGTCGTTGTAATGACTTGAGTTGTAATGGTTGCGTTGTAATGGTAGTGCGGGGTAAAAGTTGCGTTGTAATGGATGTTCCCCTTGTTGGGCTGTTGGCTCCAGGGCGGTACTGGTTGTGGCCCTGATGGGTTCTGGCTGGAGTTGGGTTTCCTTCGCCTGCTGCCGGGTTGCTAGGGTTTGGTTTCTGGTTGTGGTTTTCTTCCCCCCTCTTGGGTTTCCCTTGATGGCTTGTTGGGGTTTGGCCTGCCCTCTCACCTGCCGCTCCATTTGCCTCCAGTGGTGGCTGGGTGTCGTTGGTCTTCCTTGGCCTCTGCCTAGGGTGGCCCCTTGTTCTTTGGGTGACCGGCTCCTGTGCCCTGCCCTGTCTGCTGCGCCCTTTCCCTGCTTGTGGGTTGGGTGTCGGCCTCCCCTGGTGTGTGGGCCGCTTTGCTGCTTCCTGTTCCTCTCATTCCGCTTTGGGTTGTAGTTGGCTTTGCCTCAGGTCTGGGGTTC
Source organism: Lissotriton helveticus (assembly GCF_964261635.1). Taxonomy (NCBI): domain Eukaryota; kingdom Metazoa; phylum Chordata; class Amphibia; order Caudata; family Salamandridae; genus Lissotriton; species Lissotriton helveticus. The sequence continues at coordinate 717,833,692 of NC_136061.1, forward strand.
TGGCCTTTTCCCTTTGGGGGCCTGTTGTTGGGCCTATGCCCCTGCGTGGGCTCTTTTTTGGCCTGTTGTGTCTGTGACCCTTACTCTTTTGTTGGTTCTGGAGTGTTCCTTCTCCCCTCGTTTGGGTCTGTTTCAGCTCTCCTGTTGGGAGGTGCACCTTTGGCTTTTCTGGGCACCGCTCCTTTGGTTTCTGGTGCCAGGGTTGTTCCGGTGTGCTTTTGGGGCCTGGGCTCTGCCTCTGTTGGGTTTGCCCTTGGGGTCCCTGTGTTTGGCCTCCCGTTTGCTTGTGCGTGTGGGTCACTGGTGCGCCTCGCGGCTTGGTGCTGTCAGACTTTGTGCTGTGGGGCCTTTGTTTACTTGGGGTCCTCTTTTGGTCCCTACTTGGGTCCATTCCCGGCCGCTCGTTCTCTTGGGCTTTGGTGCGGTCCTGAGCCGGTCTTCTGTCCTTTCCTGTGCCGCTCCTTTGCGGCTGGCTGTGGCACTGGGTCCGTTGTGTGGGCTGCTGGGCTTCCTTCCTCTGCTTCTCCACTCTCTGGGTGGCCGGCCTGTGGTTGGCTGCTTTGCCCTTCCCTGTGCCCCTTCTTGGTTGGGATTTTTTTGCCTCTCCTTACGGGTCCTGATGGCGCTGTGTCGGGTGCCTCCTGGCTGGCTGGCCTGCCGGTTTCTCGGACTGGCTTCTTGGGCATTTGTGGGTCTCCTTCAGGGTTAGGCTGTTGGCCTCCTTGTTGGTCTTTCCTGTTTTGCCCTTTTGCAGCTCCTTTTGGGGTTCACCTTCGGTGGTTCCTTGGTGTACTCCTTTATCCTCCTGACGGGTGGTCAGCTCTTGGTTGGAGGTGTTTCCTCCTTTCCGGTTCTGGGGTTTGATTTCCCTGGTTCGGTGTTGGGCCTCTGTTGTTGTCTTACTTGGTTCTGCCCTGGTTTTTTTGCCGGGTCTGCCTCGGGTTGCACTTCTTTGCTTTCCATGGCCTCCGTTGGGTGGGTTGCTGGGCTTCGTGTCCCAGTGTCTACTGCTTTGGGGGTGTGCCTCGGGCATGGCCGCTTGGCCGTTTCTTGTGCCCCGGTTTCTTCTCTCGGTGGGGCGGCCTTTTTTTCCTGCGGCTCTTCGGTATCTCGGCTGGGGTTGGCCGTTGGTCGATCCTGCCCTGTGGCCTGGTCCTTCTGTGGGTTTCTAGCCTCCGAACTCCCTGTTGCTGCTGTTGTCAGCTGGGGCGGGCTTGCTTGGGTTCTCTGCCCCCTTTTCTTCCTGGCTGTTCCTCTGGGTCGGTGCCTGTTTTTTGACAGTTCTGCCCACTTTGGTCTTTGCAGCTCTGCTGGTGACTTCCCCTGGTGTGTTGGGGTGGTCCTGTGGTTGGTCGTGTCTTTCCTTGCTCTCTTGCTTTGGCGTGCCTCTTCGGTTTTGTCTTCTTTCCCCTCGCTTTTTGGTGTGGTCCTTTGTGGGTTCCTGCGTCTGTGGTTCACCTTCTTCCCTGTTTTGGGGGGGTTCGCTCTTTGGCTTGCCTCTGCTGTGTTCCTTCCTGGGCCATCGACCCTGCTGCCCTGTGTGGCCTGTTCTCCTCTGCTCGTGGTCGTTGGGCAGGGTTGGCCTGTTTGGTCCCTGGCAGGGTGGCTGCCTGGTGCCTGGGGTGTGGGCTTCGCACTTGGCGGTGTCTCCCTGGTCGGTTGCCCTTTCTGACTCCATTTCTCCATTGGGGCATCTCCACTTCTCCTGGACTTCTTTTGGTAGTTCGGGGGTGGGGCTTTGTTTTGGTTCCTCTGGTTGTTCCCTTGGGGCTTGGCTCTGCGTGTGGGGCCCCCTTCTGGCTTGCTTGGGGGGTTCTGGTGTTTTTTTCTGGTGTTTTTTTTCTGGTCGTCCCCTGCTGGTTTTGGGGTCTCGGGTCTGTCCGCTTGGTTGGGGGCGTGGTTGGTTGTGTGCTCCTACCTGCGTTTTGTTCCCCTTTCTTGTGGGCTCCTTTTTCTCCGCGGGGTGTCTTTTTTCAGTCTTGTGCTCCTGGCGTTGGTGGGGTTCTGGAAGGCCGGGTTCTCTTCTTTGGTATTCTCCAATTAGTTAAGGAATGGGACGAGGACAGGAGGGACCTGGGGGTACTGTCCTATTACTTACCGGTAATCTTCATTACTCCTGGTCCTGTTGTCCTCATCCCATTCCTTAAGCCCCTCCCTCCCTGGTGGCCGGCCTTCCGCTGTTGGCTTGGTGTTTTTAGGCTGCATGCTGGGCTGGTACCGCTTATGTACTCCCGTGGGAGGGAGTGGGTTGGGTATCCCAGCATGCTCCTGTTCCTTTATTAGTTAAGGAATGGAGCGAGGACAGCGGGTCCAGGTGTAATGAAGATTACCGGTAAGTAATAGGACAATACTGCAACTTTGTACTAAATGTTATATCTAAATACGTTTAAATCCTCAACTGCTCTGATGTCCACGAATGTTAAAATAAAAATAAAAAAACATTATTATAAAAAAAAGTTTACCTTTGTGAATAGCCCCCATAGTTTGTAAATTTAGTTCGTGTGGATATCCTCAAACTTGGAGTGGCTGTGGTAAACAGCCCTATTTTTGAGCATCACATCTGATGTAACAGGTAATGATAAGGAACATTTCACTAGAACATCTACAAACCAAACACACACAGAACACCTCCAAAGCGTCATCTTATAGCCATGATCTTCACACTATAGGTGTCTGTCTAACTTTATTAGTGTTTACCAACACTATGAGGACCGCTTGGGCCTATTCACACACATTCACAGGAAGAAACTGTAACTGCTTACCATAAGATCTCACTCTAGAATAAAGGAACATGGGTGCATGATGTCCAAATAGTATCACTTTGACTGGAAAGGCGGTGGCTTGTCAGCTTCTGGGGTGCCAATGTGACTGCCATTGGAGCAGCTCAGAATGGGTGCTCAAATTGCCGTTTGAGTCTTTGAAAGAAATAGCTGCAGCCATAACTCGCACAAAGGAGATTTGTCACCTATATGAGGCGACAATTTGATGCACTCGTCCCCTCTCTGTCCTCCCCTCGCACCAGTTACCAATTTGTCCAGTAGTAATCTATTCCTGTCTAGCCCTAGAAGCGGCCTTAATTCCCCCACTTCTATTACTCAGAAAACAGAATTTCAATGGGAATCTGTAAAACTATTAGAAGCAACAGACAGCAGAAGAGCGCTGCACAACAACGGCTTGTAAAGGGGCACTTTCGCAAGCAGCAGTACCAGATCAGCGCGGTTCCTGACAATTGACTTAAGTACTAAAAATGCAGTAACATCAAAGATGCATTAAATACATTGACCACATTGCTCATTCAACATACAGCAGTGGAAGTGTAACTAGGCCGGACAGAGTGCAGAATATGGCACAGAAATGTGTTGAGATACCAACAGCAGCAACCGGGGTGTGTGGGCTGGAATGCAAAATAAGACAGTGCAAATAGGACAGGAATAAGACACTGAAATAGTCTGTCCTATCTGCAATGGAATGAGAGCAACGGGGATGCTATGGAATCTAAACCACAGAAATATCTCAGGGTCTTAGCTCACATAATAACTTAAAAATGAAAAGTATGATGCTATCAGAAAAGGCTCTAATCATACAGATAAAGAGATAGGACAAGAATACACGCAGGAATATACTGACGGAGAAAAACAAAGGCAAATAATCTAAACGCAAAACACAAACAGGGGCTGTGGAAAAGAACTACAGTGCAAAACAACTTAGGCTTCAGTATGAAGCAAATTGCAGAACACAGGAGTCCGACTTTCGAAACAAGAATCTGCATAAGGCGGATGTCAGACTTCTGTATACAGGAGCACTTTCAGGAACCAACATAATGCGGAACTCAGACTTAAACAAGCATTTACAATGCAATGGTTTTGCCTTTGTTAAAGTTTGAGCTGTTGGCAAAGCTCTTGACCTTTTTTTTTAACATAACTAAATGGCATTGTTATTTGCAATGGCACTAGCTTTATCTTTTGCAAATGACACCCACAAACACCTACAGAGAGCCCCCAACACACACCCACACTGCGCCCTTCCCACACACACTGCGAGCACCACCACACTGCGAGCCCCCCCACACACACTTTGAGCTCCCTCCACAGAGTGTGAGCCTCTTCTATAAACTGCGAGTCACCTCCTACAAAGCCCCCTCCACACTTAGAGCCACCCAGCTCACACACAGAAAGCTGTCCCCTTGTTTGGCAATGTATAGTAAGCCCTTAGAGTTCTATAAATCTTTGGAGAGTTATTTTCAACTTTTTATTATGAAGAATATATTTTTTTGTAACTATACAATGGTGTACAATATATCTTATTGAAGCCACTCTTAGATGGACGCAGGCAGATGCTTAGAACGTTTTTGAAACACCATATAGAAGGAGGTCAAGGTCTTAGAATGTGAGTGCATGTATTGTTGTAAAACATTAATAAGGTACATGTGGATGACACCGAACCATGCAGAGGCCCAATATTGCACAGTGACTTTATTAATTTAATAAACCCTATAACTTCTGAAGAATATGACGCCACGAAGGAGACCCGACACAAAAACACTAGAGAGAACAGGCCCAAAAAATAAATACATTAGAATATAAACAAAATAGACTGAACACATATAAAAGAAATTACAATTACATAAAAATGTAAGAAGGAGACCCGACACAAAAACACTAGAGAGAACAGGCCCAAAAAATAAATACATTAGAATATAAACAAAATAGACTGAACACATATAAAAGAAATTACAATTACATAAAAATGTAAATTACAAAACACACCATCGCTTACCTGCAAGTCGTCACGCCACGGAGGAGACCCGACACGGAAAGTGCCGTCGCCAAATACCTGCAAAGAACGGGAAAAAAAAATTAAGATCGCGTACCTGAAATCCCTTGTACCACGGAGACGGAGACAGACAGCGAGCCAAGGATCCCGACCGAAAATAGTTACCCCCACCGTGCCGTCGCCAAATACCTGCAAAGAACGGGAAAAAAAAATTAAGTCAACAAACATTTCGGCTGGGGCATTCAAAAGGGACAGTCATTTATATATTACAAAAGACACCATCGCTTACCTGCAATTTGTTCCGCCACAGACAAGGAGGATGCTTGTGATGTGCGTCGGTGAGAGGCTGAGGTGCTTCCGGATCTCGGGAACGGCCAGGCACCCGCCGCGCTCACACAACACCTGGGTCAGGAAGGATGAGATGGCAAGGTCGGACATGGAGGGCTGCTTGGCCGAATCTGACTTTGTGCTCTTCTTCCACATGGCGAGGATGAATGACTGAAATCACGTGTATAGCGCCTCGTACGCCCAGGGTGCTGGTGAGCGCTTCTGAGTTGCGTTATCTAAGGCTGTCAACAGGAGCAGTGCATGTGACAAGTCGCTTCCGAGGCCATCAGTGTAAATAACTGCATGCAGGCTGGCATTTCAAAGCCAGTGCGCCTCTCTGAGTAAGAGTGTGGGTCACTCCGCTAGCTTGTGTGGAAAGTATCTCCTTGGTTTTCCGGTGCCACCAGTCACCCGTAGAGCTGGTGCTTTTTTTTTTTTTTTTTAGATTAACACGGTTTGTCAAATTACTCCTGGAGTTGGTGAACTGAGTGCCGTAGGGAGCGTGCCCGTCACTGTCTAGAATTGGTCTAAACTCAAGAGACGCCGCAGACAAGTAGGTCACTCCTACAGGTGGTGTACTGTGTGACGCCGGGTGCGTGCCAGTCACTCCCAGAGTTAGTGCACCGGGTACAGCCTGGGCTGCCGGGTGCGTGCCAGTCACTCCTAGAGTTGGTGCACTGAGCACAGCCTGGGTTGCCGCGTGCCTGTCAGTCGCTCCTGGAGCTGGGACAGGTCTGCCTTTGGTTTGCCAGGTGCATGCCGGTCACTCTAGACAAAAGCTGATGTTCCCGGGAGGCTGGTCGGATACCGGTCACTCTCTCGCTCCTCTCTGTTTGCAGGACGCTCGTGCCTCCGACTGGCTCCCGTTAGTCTGTTGTTTCCCTTCAGTCGTCCCCGCCCTTCCTCTTCTTCTTACAGCAGACTGAAGAAACGAAACCGAACCAGGGAGGGCAGCAGAGGGCGGGGCAGCGGAGACTGCCGGTGCGATGGAAACAACGCAGAACCTTGGTCTGTCTTATTATCCCCAGTAAAATGCCATTTTCAAATGTTTGTAATTTAAATGAAGTTATTTTGTGTCAGTCCCATGTGCCTTGTGGTGGCAGATCGCCCTATTTATGAAGGGAAAACATCCGTTTGGTTCATCTATGAATCTGTGTGTAGGCTGACGAAACGAAGCTGCGGCCAATCGCAGCACGGCTCCAGCGATGACGCGGCGGCTCGAGAACCACTCCTAGCGCGGCGGCACTGAGGGGGCTCGACCGCCTCAGCCAATGGGAGGGCAGCTCCTTCGTTCTTGCTCTCCGCGGCCCCGGCGAGGTCCTCATGTTATTCTCGGCCCCAGGCAGCGGCGGCAATCAGGGAGGCAGCGTTTGCACCGTAGTAGGAGGCGGCAGAGCGCTCGGGGTGCCACTAGTGCCTTACCAGATTCGGGGGCGTTCCCGGCTTTCGGCTGACGTCGCGTGACGTCGGCAAAAGCCAAAGAATCTCGGGAACGCCCCCGAATCTGGTCCGGCATTGACGGACAGGCCCCTCGTCCAATGGCTAGGCTCCATTTATGGAGCCAGCCAATGAATGACGAGGGCCGACCCAAACCCACACTACAGTTCTCATTAGGTTTTCGCCTGCGCGAAAAAGCTGCGCAGAGCGCAGCTTTCGCCAGGCAAAACCTAAAAACAGAAATCTACAGAAGGCAGAACTCAGACTTCAGAAAACAGGAATCTGCATATGGTAGAAGGCAAACTTCAGAAACAGAATCCTCAGATTTCAATATACAGGAATGTGCATGGCGCAGAGCAGAACTCAGACTTTAACAAGCATTTGCAATGCAATAGGTCTCGCATTAGGAAAGTTTGAGCTATTGGTATTGTAAATGACAAATTTTGTATTTGTGTTGGTTTTGAAAATAGCTAAATTGATAGCTTTGTCATTTACAATACCAATAGTTTTAACTTTCGCAAATGTGACACCTATAGCATTTGTAATGCAATATGTGTTGTATTTACGTGACTCAGATGTACTGATATAACAAATAACAATGGCTTTATTTTTTTAAATAATTAATACATAATTAAAAGCTATTGTAATTTATAATGTTAATAGCTTAAACTTTTGTGAATAACTTTTGTGAAAATTATGTTCAGTGTATTATATGACGAAAATCCAAGAACAGTAGTGAAATATTAACATCTTTTTGTTACATTTGTAATAAATCTTGAAACATTGAGAGAAAATATTTGAACCAGGTGTTGTTGAATGGTTGCACAGATTGATGCTGTGGTGGCGCTGAATGATGTTGTGATGGCGAACGAGTGATGCTGTGGCGTTCAGTGATGCAGTGGTAGCACATAGTGATGTTGTGGTGCCTCTGAGTGATGCTGTGGTGGTGCGGAGTGATGCTGTATGCTATGCTATGTTTTGTTTTCCTATCCTATGTTTTGTTTTGTTATGCTATGCTATGATTTGCTAGCCTATGCTTTGATTTGTTATGTTATGCAACGTTTTGTTATGCTATGCTACGTTTTGTTATGCTATGCTATATTTTGCTATGCTATGCTTTGTTATGCTATGCTATGTTTTGTTATGCCATGCTATGTTTTGTTGTTTTTTATTATGCTCTGCTTTGTTTTGCTATGCTATGTTTTGTTATGCTATGCTATGTTTTGTTGTGTTTGGTATGCTATGTTTTGCTATGCTATTATATGTTTTGTTTTGCTATGCTATGTTTTGTTGTGTTTTGTTAAGCTATGCTATATTTTGTTGTGTTTTGCTATGTTTTGTTATGCTATGTGTTGTTGAGTTTTGTTATGCTATGTTTTGTTATGTTATGCTATGTTTTGTTATGCTATGCTATGCTATCCTATGCTTTGTTTTGTTATGCTATGCTGTGTTTAGTTTTGCTATCCTATGCTTTGTTTTGTTATGCTATGCTATGTTTGGTTGTGTTTTGTTATGCTATGCTATGTTTTGTTGTGTTTTGCTATGCTATGCTTTGTTCACACCTTCCATGCTCATGACGAGCTCAGCTCGTCATGAGCCACGGTGCTCTGGTGCTCATGACGAGCACTTTAGACGCTTGCATGCTAGGCTAATTCCCCTGCTGTACGAGCGTTCTAAAGAAACGGGTGTGGTCATGACGAGCTCAGCTCATCATGAGCACACGAGCACTGTGCTGCATGACGAGCTGAGCTCGTCATGAGCACGGGGGGCTGTGCGCGCACCCCCACAGCGGGGGAATGTGCCCAACAGGGAAGGGGTTATGCTATGCTATGTTTTATTATGCTATGCTATGTTTTGTTGTGTTTTATTATGCTATGCTTTGTTTTGCTATGCTATGTTTTGTTATGCTATGTTTTGTTATGCTATGCTATGCTTTGTTATGCTATGTCTTGTTATGCTATGCTAAGCTTTGTTTTGTTATGCTATGCTATGCTATGCTAAGCTTTGTTTTGTTATGCTATGCTATGTTGTGTTGTGTTTTGTTATGCTATGCTATGTTTTGTTGTGTTTTGTTATGCTATGCTTTGCAATTCTATGTTTTGTTATGTATGCTATGTTTTGTTGTGTTTTGTTATGCTATGCTACGTTTTGTTGTGTTTTGCTATGTTTTGTTATGCTATGCTCTGTTTTATGTTTAGTTATGTTATGTTTTGTTATGTTATGCTATGTTTTGTTCTGCTATGTTTTGTTGTGTTTTGTTATGCTATGCTATGTTTTGTTTTGCTATGCTTTGTTATGTTATACTATGCTTTGTTTTGTTATGCTATGCTATGTTTTGTTGTGTTTTGTTATGCTATGCTATGCTTTGTTGTGTTTTGCTATGCTAGGTTTTGTTTTGTTATGCTATGTTTTGTTTTGCTATCCTATGCTTTGTTTTGTTATGCTATGCTGGTGAGGGTGAGAGGGGGTGAGGGTGTGTGAGGGTGAGGGGGTTGAGGGTGTGTGAGGGTGAGGAGGTGTGAGGGTGAGGGGGTATGAGGGTGAGTGAGGGTGTGTGAGGGTGAGTAAGGGGGTGTGAGGGTGAGTGAGGGTGTATGAGGGTGTGTGAGGGTAAAGGTGTGTGAGGGTGAGGGTGTGTGAGGGTTAGGGGTTGTGAGGGTGGGGGTGTGTCAGGGTGAGGGGGTGTGAGGGTGAGGGCGTGTGAGGGTGAGGGGGTGTGAGGGTGAGGGTGAGGGGGTGTGAAGGGGTGTGAGGGTGAGGGTGTGTGAGGGTGAGGGTGTGTGAGGGTGTGAGGGTGAGTGAGGGTGTGAGGGTGAGGGGGTGTGAGGGTGAGGGGGTTGAGGGGGAGAGTTTAATAGAGACAAGAGAGACGACTGTGAGAGAGATAAGGCTCAAAAGAGGGTTAACTACTGAGAAAGAAGTGAGAGAACGAGAAATGCAAGAAAGGAAAGGGAAGTGGAACTAAGAGCAAGCCCTGGGAGGGGTAAGAGGAGAATGTGTGAGGCAAACAGCAAGTACGAAAGAGAGGTGGAAGAGGAGAGTGAGAGTAGAAAGGAGAGAAGAGATAGTGAGAGTAAAAAGGAGAGAAGAGATAGTGAGAAGAAAATAAACGGAGCAAGAGAGAGAAGTGAAACCAGAGGATGGAAAAGAAACGAGAAGAGGCGGTAAGAGAGACACATAGATGACATGGTGTGGAGAATAGGATAGAGCGAGAAAGAGAGGGAAATGAGAGAATTGGAAAGTCGGGGGCGGGGAGACTGCAGGCAGATAGAGAAGCGACAAGTGGGAAGGTAATAGGGAAAGAGAGACAAGGAGAGGGGGCGACAGTGACGAAGGAAGGGGAAGACAGTGGGGAAGGGAGTGGGAGATGAAAAATATGGAGGAATCAGTTATAATGGGATAATGAGAGCAGTCTGACATGGGGAGCTAATGAAGAGAGGGTCGCAAGAAGAGAGAAAGGGAAGAGACAGTGACAGGACGGGGACACATAGCCTGCATGTGTGAGAGGGCACAGGAATAATAGAAGAGAGAAGGGAACACAACGGAAAAGGGGCTTATGACAGTGTAAAAAGCAGTAACGAGTTGCTGGAGGAGAAAGGGTGCACCATTGTCCGATGACGAGGGCTGACATCACGTGCCAGAGGTCGAACTAGCCTTGAACAAGACCGACCTACATCTTCATCCTCCCCAGGTGAAGAAACGAGTACCAACGGCTCACTCGATACTTATGCACAAAGAGACTAATTGCTGAAGGTATAGGATATTTATTTCAAGTGGTTAGTTTTAAGTCCATGAGTGTGTTACAGCTGTCATCTATAAATAAATATAAAGGCCACAAGTAACTGAGCTGGAGTAGCCCGTGCCACAGCACAGATGCTATCCCCAGACAAACAAAAGCGCGGAGAGGCCGGTCTTATGGCCAATTGAGCGCTATGCCAGTTGCACGCAAAACAACAAAAAAACAAGCTCTCGGCATTGCTGTGGTGGGGGGGGTGGGGGAGCAGCAGCCTTTGAAGTCTGATGCGAGGCACAGACAAATGGTGGTGTGACGTGGCTGGCGATGGCGTGCATGCGCATACTCACATGAACTGTACGGGATCTGCAAGTTTGGTAGAGTTTTTGAACTGCCTACTATAATCTCGCCTATCTATCCCTACGGGATATAATAGTCGAGACCTAAAAAGCATGACTCTGCACCAGGAAGTACTCAGATCTCAAGAATATGGGAATCTGCACAAGGCAGAACTCAGCTTCCAGAAAAAAATTAATCTATCTGCATGATACAGAAATCTGACTTCACACTATGGTAATCTACATAGGCCGAACCACGTATCTCAATGTACAGGAGGAATCTGCACGACACAGAGCTAAATTTAGACTTTAGAAAACAAGAATCTGCATTACCCAGAACTCACACTTTAGAATATGAGAATCTGCATAATGCAGAACTTAAACTTTAGACTGTGGGGGATCTACACTGTAGTTGCTTATTTATTTAACAGTCTCTAAGCACTCCTATATTATGGAAGGCACATTTTAGTAAAAGATACACAAATTTTGTATTTAAAAGGTTCAGAAAGTAAAAGCAAATAAAAGTTTAGTCAAGGTAAATAGGATAACATTTGTATTGAAGGTATGCCCTCAATAGCTGATGTACTCAGTTTCATCTCAAGGACATGAGAGAAGATTTTGGCCCTGTTTAGAGTTTGGTGGGTGGCTGGCCATCCACCAACGGAGCCCCCGCTGCCCTGGAGCCCCCGCTGCCCTGGAGGAGCAGTACAAGAGTATTTGGAGATCTTCGACAGTGTGGTGTAGATCTCTATGCATTCAGAAACCCTGCCTCTACAGCCGCTCCCCTGAAGATATTGAATGCGCACTTAGCGACTGCCATGTTTTGTGCAGCCACTCAACAAAAAATTTTGTATTCCCAAATTGGGAGTTTGTTTTTGTAAAACAAAAAAACTAATGTCTCCGACAACCCGTGAAGATTTTTTCTAGTGTGTTGTAACGGGGGAGCGGGAGGTGGGCTGTCTCAGGGGGATTGGTGGTGTCCGCGCCCCGCTGACCCTGCAACCCCTTGTCCATTACAGACTGACCCGTGGAGAAACAAGCAAGACGACATAGACGCACCCGACGACAGCAGCTGCCCCTTTAACTGGACCTATGCTTCCGAAGAGGAAGCCCCGCCCCCTAACGACGTCATCCCGGCCGGAATGGCCAAAAACCAGGAAGTACTGTACGGAGGGTGTGTTTACACCCCGGGAGAGCGGAAGGAGGGAGAGAAGGCGACGAAGAGCGGAGACGAGGACGGAGAAGGAGCGGAGAACCTGAAAGGAGATCGAGGAGAGGCCGGGAGAGCAGAAGGAGAGCCAGGAGGCCAACGACCCCGTGACCCGCCGTGCCACACTCCCGAGGGAGGAGTGTGGCTGTCACAGGTACGGCGGCGTTGGGCAGCCTGGGTGGGGAGCCGGAGGGCTCACGTTTAAAGAAGTGTAAAAAGCCCTTGTTCGTTGCCTCCCCGTTGTGTGACCTTTCCCCCCCCTCCATTCCCCCTTTCCGACCCTGTCCCTCACCTCCTATCCCCACCTACGCTCACCGTGCACTGAGTAAAGAGCGCTGTGTCTAAGCACTATCCACAAGGGTTTTCCTCACTACCCCGGCCCTCAAGGTGCAGCTCTGGGTAAAACCTGACCTAACGCCATCCCTTATTTCTGGTTTCTTTCATGTGGATGAGCTGGCCTGGATTCCCCTACTCTTCCCCAAGACCAAGACCGAACAGAATCCCAGTAAAGACAAGAACACCACCACGGAGCCCGGAGCGCCATCCCGTGACCGCCTGACACAGAGACGGAGAAGGACTTTTGTCTATAAAAGCTCTTTGAAAATAAAGCCTGCATTGCCCTCTACACCTGGTGCCTTGGTCGTCCCTTCACCCCCGCCTACATGTGTGTATAGGTCCTTTTCCATTTTCTCTCTTTGGGACCTCCATGCTTTTTACTGGTGGTACTGAAGAGAAAAAAGTACACCAGACTGTCCGCTCTAAATAGGACGAATAGTTTGATGTATTCACAGGAAAGGCCCCAAGTCATTTGGGCTGTTGGTGTGAGGCAGAAGAACCACTGGTGGAACCATGAAGGTACGTCTGACTCTCAATGGAGTGGGCAGATGTTACTTTGGCAGACAGAGGCCTCTGCCACGTTTGTGGTCAACATGTTTGGAAAAATTGGAGAAGTTTCTGAAAGGGATTGGATGGCATTTTAGATGGAATAGATGGTGCAGGAGTGTAGTTAGTTCTTATAATTGATTGGTGGTGAGCCTGGGAGCTTGTTTGTAAAATAAAATATGAAATCTTTTGTTGTCAATATCTGGGTTAGATATGTTTAATCATGAATTTGACAGGTTTACTGTGATTCGATTATTTAAGGCCTATAGTGAATAAATTACAAATATTGTTGTTGTTTGAGGCATCAGCCTTGTTGCTTACATTTGAATAACATTGAAACATTAATTTGTAAGAGGGCCTTAGGATTTAGCAAATTGACTCCTATTAGCAAATTGGTTAACGTTGGATTGTACCCTTGTGGGGTTCATTCCCTTGAGTCATTTTTAATGTTGCAAAGATTAGTAGGAAGAGCATTCCGGAAATAATCAGAGTTTATCAAAAGGGAAGTGTGGAATAAGAGTAAAACAACTGAGGAAGGTAACAGGCTGTATACTGAGAGATAGTAACAAGAGATATATTTGAATACATTGTTTCCATTTACAAACAGAAGCAGACATGCATTTAAACGCAGTTTGAAGAATAGCTGTTTTACTCAAGGAATGCAGATGTGGTAATTTTGGACAGAATGAACATTTATCATCCTAATGGTGAGCTGTATGAATTGCCAAACTTTCATACTGATTTGATGGAGGCTGATGATAGACTTAACATGATGTATTACCACATGAAACTACTTCTCCTATGAGATGATCTGGAATGTATATGGTGTGGAGTAAAAGCAGGAGAAAGGCTGTGCAGATTATTTAGAATTAATAGGAACCCAAGAACTACATTCTATTCAGTTGTCTAGAGCAGTGTGGTCTTAGAATGTTTTATATATCACTATTAGATAGCAATTTATGCGGCATTTCCCATGAGCACTAATTAATAGAGTTGTTGAATTATAAATTACATTTTAAGAATTGTAAAATTCAGATTTTTATCATTAGAGAGTAATGTATTTGTTCTTTTAATGGTGCTTATTTATAAGTCAACGAGTATATGTTCATGGTTTTTTAATCTAAGAGACAATAAAATGTTTCAATAAAATGCTGGTATTTGTAAAAAAATGTATTTTCAGTATGAGACATTTTAGGATGATTGCTTTAGATCTGCATCTTTGTTCCTTGACTCACTTCTTCACTGCTCCAATTCCCTCTGTTTTACTCCTTAAAATCATGTTTTCAACTAGTTTTTTAAGTATGTCCACTCGAGCTTTTTAGAAACCTGAAACGTCTTCAGAGAATTTCATAACTAAATGTTTTCAATCCAAACAGAATTTACAAAGAAAGTTTGTAGATGTTTACAAACCATTTGAAATGATTGGTGGCCTGTTTTTTAAAGGGGGGATCAGGTAACAACATTACAAATCTTGACATACATTTAGGTTGACCTTTCTTTCTTTTTGCCTACTTTCAGCAGTACATATAAAACTTCAACTGAGATCTTCAATATATCCAAACTCTTTTGGTATGCATTACGTGTCTATGAATTCTTCTAATTTTCCCAGGTTTTGTAGAGACTTTTCTTACCTATTGTATAGTAACTAACTTTAAGGTAAGGTGGTCTTCTGGTTCAAACAATTCCAATACTTCATTTCCTGTTTGATTTCAGTCATGCTTTGAACTATCTAGAATCCAAGATCTATAAGAGTAGCATATTTTCCGTCTTCTTTAATCCTTTAACATATAAATGGTTCAGTGACACCTGATCTTGGCTACTGTCATTTTAAGCTAGCTAGATAGTAAATTAAATCTTTGGCCCCCTGCTTGCATTATTCCATAACTATTGTAGAAAAAGGCATTCAAAATAATTATTTAAACTACCTTTTAAATTATATATTGTTGTATAGCATACACTCTGTTTATCTGTATATTTCTGTTTTGTGTGGCCTTAAGGATCCAACTCAACTAAGTTTATGAAGAGTAACAATATTTTAGTGAGATAGCAATGAAAACCCTTCCCTGGCTCCACATCAGATCCTGAAATTCCTCAGAATAATCCCTTGCCCGAATCTGGAATAATCACCTCTGCCCTGCATTAGTCAAACCTTGATATAGGCCCTAAACACCAAATAAAGTGTTCGGATACCTGTAGCTGCTGTAGGCATATCATCAGTGGTTACATGATGAGCCAAGCATAACTCTGTTTATGTGCCATCCCTACCCAAGTTCCCATTCTGTGTCTTTCTTTTCAAGTAAGAGTCTCGTTTGAACAGCAGAATGTACGCGCATATCTGGAGTGCCACTGTGCCAGTGTCCCCTCCCTGGTTTCAATGCTTTACAATCCACCAGAATACCAGAAACTGTAATGCCTGGAGAAAGAAGGCAAGATTCAGGATCACCAAAAGAAATACCACCTTAAAAGTCACAGAACAAGTGCATCCATTACTGCCTGGAAGGATTCCAGGAAAAAAAAGTATTATACTATTCAGTTGAGTTATTCTTTCCTCTTGGTTGTCCCCTACTAAGCTCCATTGATGCCACCCCTAGTTCTTTATACAGCGGGTGTTCTACGTGTCTGGGTACAATGAAAGAAACAGACTTGTTTCATAGTTATCATCCCCCATTCAGGAGTGGCTCTTCCGAAAAAGGATACATTGACCTTTTATGATTTGCAAGTATTACTGGACCCATTATTCAAATGGCTTAATTAATTGGGTCCACAATGATCTGTGTAGCTTATTCTAAGGTTCCAGTTCCTGCTGTCCCTATTGAAATCAGCAATTACACATGCTAGTGGTGACTCTGCCTCCTGCTCCTGGTTGGTTAGCAACAGGGGTTCAGACTTTTCAAACGTCTTAAAAGTTCAGGTTGGTTCTGTCTATTTTTTTTCTTTTGAGGCCTAGGGTTAAAGATTCACGGAACAAGCAATCTGCAACTTTGATGTATCCTCTTTCAACCTGTGGGTGTGTGGAGTGGGGTGTTGGGGGGTGGGGGGAGGATGCTTGGACATTAAGGATAGAAGGGCTCATCAAGACACGTTCTAGGTGTTGTGTTGGGTCTGAAGATTGTAGAGACAGCCCTAAAGTCCCCAACAGAGTGGCAGTATCCACTTCTTCCTGTAGTTACGATATCACTGACAGAAAAAAGAATGTATGATTGATACTTTCCTTAGTGTGGGGACAAACGGGGCAGGTAATTTCTGGGTTGATGTCATGTTTCCCCCATTTAGTAATAAAAGTGCGCAATGGTAAGGTCCTGAAACGAAATTTGTTGTCCAGGGTTTTTGCCAGTGGGGGTGCAATTGAGGCCATGGATTCTTCCATACGGAAGGTATCTTTACATTTCTGAAAGGCCAGTGTCAAGGTGCCCAAACTCCTTTTCCTGTTCAATTCTCCATCTGTATAAGTGCAGCGTTCGACATACCGGTCCTAGCTCCCGGATTAGTCCACAGATGCTCGCATCTCAGCTTTGCCAAGTAGGTCTTTATGTGCCCAAACCAGGGGATTCTGGATACTTCAGGATGCCTAAGTAACTCTTTCAATCTCGCCTGATGCGGAACTAGGTCCACTGAGTTCCATAGCCATCTCTAATACAGCAAAGGTCTAAGGCCTTCTTTATGGGGGATGGACCTGTGGCCTAGATCCAACTGTAATGGCAGGAGTGAGGTATTAGTAAGGAGACTAACAGAATATCTTAAAAATTGATTGTCACCCACCTCCAGTGCAGTGGCCCTCTCGTGTCCCCACAGTTCAAGCCCGAAGCTTGTAGGTTGAAAATGTGGATGGCTGTAGATACAGGCCAAAAGCTGGAAACCTTAAAACCCCTCAAGATGCCCCCTGCATGATGTCAAGCTTCAACTTGTGAATCTGAGCAGACCAACAAAAATTCTCCATCAAAGTGTGACCTAAATACTCAAAGGTGTAGAAGGGGAGCAACGCTCAGAGACGGTTTGGCTGGGTTGTGTCGCTAGGATTAAAAACCATGTACTTGTTTTTTTGGAGGATGATCTCAAGCCCTCTCTGCTCGCAGAAGACACCAAACTGGTCCTGAATATTTCGGATACCCATAGGGGATGTTGAAATCAGTAGGGTGTCATCTGCAAACAGGAGGGCTGGGATTTTCATACCTGCCCAGCTAGGGGCATCATTTTTGCATTTCTCTAACTGGGCTATCAGATCATTAATATATCATAGAAACAGGTTTGGGGCAAGAACACAACCGTCTTACCCCACTCGTGACTGGTATCGATGTTGTCAGCTCCCCATGTTTGCCATATCTGGCCTGCGTATAATTCTTTTGGTGCAGGTTCCTGATGGCATCTGTGAGAAGTTAGCCTGGTATATGATGTCCACTATTCTAGTGGGCACCTTGCACCAGTCCAAACGACCCTTATTGATGGTAGGTTATAAAGTCAACCTTATAGGAAGCTATCCTAGTGGTAGCTGTGTTGAGTAGCCTTCAGGCTAAGACTTGGGTACGAGTTAAGCAAGTTGTTTTACCAATTATAATCTCTTGCATGATCAAACGAAAGCACGCCACACAAGGTATATATCACATTTATATGTATTTATTATAAACACAACCCCTCTGCACACTTTATGAGGTCAGAGGTAAAAGTACAATACAAGGAACTTAATTAGCATACGATAAGTTGCACAGTATACGTTATGCCCTAGGGGCCTCACAATCCATATACTAAAATAGTGGTATAAGAACCATGCGAGGAATAGAAAGCAGGCCTAGGGCCTGTGGAATCGCTGGGGCTGCCTAGAACCACCAAAGGTTAGGATGTAGGAGGCCCACGGGAGACGCGTGCAGTGTCTAAACACAGCGGGTTACCATTGACTTTCTATGGAGAACGAACAAGTTACAATTTTGAAGATTAAGGTCACTTCTAGGTGAACTACGATGCAACCCTTTTAGACTAGGACACTTCTAGAGTCAAGACCCACGGGAGCACCGGAGTACTCATGTTACCTCACCGAGGGAAGCTGCGTGCAGAGGTGTCTTTTGGTGTCGGGTTTCGTCGTCAATTCCAATGGAGAGCTGAGAAGAAGTGCTGCAGGTGACCAGAGGAAAAGTGTCCGGGTAGATCCAAGGGTGGATCGGAGATGTGAAGAACCTGAAAGCAGAAGGGACAGAGTCTGGGTCACTAGCCAGTGACCAGGATGGCGACAGGAAGATGCCAGCCTATGTCGGATGATTTCAGGTGAGAAGGTGAAGTTGGTCTCTTCAGCCACAATGTCCAGGAGGCGTCGACGATGACCAGGAGCTGGATTCGATCTGTCCTCAAAGGATCTAGTTGACTGCGGTGTCGGTATCCGGATTGGACCCAACAAGCCTTGGCAAATGCAATCCATGCAAGATGTCGAGATTGGCTTTGGTGCAGACCAGCAAGGTCAGAGGAACTTCTCTTGTGGGGAGAAGTTGGAGCAAGCCTGGAGCAGCCATCGAGCTGAAATGCGCAAAGCGGGCCCTCGTGGAGTGGGGGCCTCTGAGCTTTGGTGCAAAAGGTGCTCGGGCTGGGGCTTCAAGCACTCCAATGCACAACTTTGGGATACCTCGGGAAGTAGGTGCAGCTTGCAAAATGCATGATGTCCCACGTCTCTCGTGCCTGCCACAGGTCTCAGCGTTGCTGGGAGTGCAGGTCAGCATCAGAGATGTCTGAAAGTCCATGTCCTGAGTCACAGATTCTTTGGTATCCGGCACGAGCCTCGAAAATGCAGATTGGCAAAGATGCAGTTGGTGCCTGTTTGAACAGGGTGGTCACTCCTTGACCACAAGGGAGATTGCTTCCGTCTTCCAGTCGATATGGAATGTCAAAGGTCCAAGATATATGTTACAGAGTTTCGTCCAGGGTAATCTAAAGTCCTAGGGACTGGGGTTCTATACTTATAGTAAGTTTAGAGGTTGGACTAACTCTAAGGTCCCTCCTATGGGCGGACCTGGGAAGGGGGTGGTTACACCCCTTCCCCTTTGTCCAGTTTCGCGCCAGAGCTGGGGCTGAGCACCCCAGCAACCGGTCTGAACTGGGAAATGCATGGAGCACCTTGTGTGCCCCATGCAGTGTCTGAAAAGCATTCACTTAATGCAACTCTCCCCAGCCCCAACACACTCAAGCCTGTCCGGGAAGGTGCTAGCATCTCCCAGGACAGGAAACCCATTGTCCAGGCCTCACCTGCAGGAGTTTCATCCAGCAGCAGGAGGGCAGACTCGTGCCTGTGGCAGCAGCATCCATTTTGTGATGCTGGGGCTCTGTTTAACTTTAACCGGGTTAACCAGTAACTACATGTCTTCTCCCTCTAGAAGGATGGAATGCTACCCCCGCCACCAGGACTGGTGGGGGGGGAGGGGTAGTATTCCAAAGTGTTTGACACCTTACACAACATGTTTTGATAAATCCAAACCAAAGTTAATATTAACCGCGAGGATTATAATGCACTTAAGAGTATATGGTATGGCTATATCATAGAACAGCTATAAGGAGATGGTTCCAAAAGCTGCAGAGGGGCTCAGCTCATGCTAGGGCACCCTCTCACAAAAAACCAAGCACTCTGCCTCCAGGATTGTCGAGACCTGCCATAGGAGTGGCTTATAGGTTCATATATCTCTATATATGCAAAAAACTCTTCCTCCATGACAAAAGAAGCAGGAGCCTCGAGGGGTCAGGTAAGGCGGGTTTATTCAGCATAACGGGCAACATGGTGGCGGCAAATGCATTTCGTCAGGAACGCCTTTCTCAATACCCTGCACGAAAGTCCTTCATATGTGTAATGTCCGCTGCCTCTTAAATGTGTGTCTTGGCGTGGACCGCTCCTCCCCCTGCTGATTGTCGAGCCCACCTGCAGCAGTCCATTAACATCCAAGGACTACAGCTCCCAGCAAGGCATATGTTCAGAGTGAGTCGGGCTGGTGGAAATGGGGAGGACGTGGAGTGTAATCTCCACCGCGGCCACAGGACAGACGGAGACCAGGCTTTGATTGCCCCAATGCTGAGCAGTCCGTCCTCCTGTCCCCTCATGACGCCACAGCCCCACGCACATATTACCATCTGCAGGGATCGAATGCGCAATGCACAACGTCCAAACGAGGCATAATACCTCACTGCTTACAGTCCCTTGTGCGCGAAGCGGGAGCTGGGCTGTCCTTACCAGGAAAATGAAGGCTCCAAGGAGCGTGCGCCAGCATTTGCCCAGTTCCCTATCTATATATGTATATAAATACTAGCAGCCCGTCCCGACGTTGTCCTGGTATGAAATAGAATGTGTGTAATGTGTGTATTTGGCAAGGACAATTTATTTTAAAATCTCGCGGTAGACAACATTTTTTGTAAGGACGGAGAAGGCCCAGCTGCAGCCCTGGTTGATGTTAGCAGGCGCGTGTAATTGGTGTAGTGATCCGCCGCCTGAGCCCGGGTACAGCCCTGGTTGATGTTTGCAGACGCGTGTAATGTCGTTGAATGAGAGAGTTATCAGCCGCGGGTAAATCCGTTTCGTGAGAGAGTTGAGTGACAGCGAGTAGGAGAGGCTGCAGTAAATGTCCCCGCAGACACACTCATTTGCGTGTTCACCCGCTTGAGGCCCAGATGCAGGCCTGTTTAATGTTAGCAGGTGCGTGTTCCCCCGCTTGAGGCCCAGCTGCAGCCCTGGTTGATGTTATCAGGCGTGTGTAATTAGTGTACTGATCCGCCGCCTGAGTCCGGCTAGAGCCCTGGTTGATGGTAGCAGGCGCGTGTAATTTCGTTGAATGAGAGAGTTCAGTAACAGCGCGCAGGAGAGGCTGCAGCAACGTTACTTACCAGGCCTCCAGGTGAACGCGTTTGTCACGCCCCAGCACACGGCCAGAGCAGATGATCTTCTGATTAATGTACGACCCACATGGCATGAAGGGCGGAACGTAGCACACGCCCCCAGCGCTTCTCACGACCCCAGCGTGCCCCTTGATGCGGCGCAATTGCATTCACATGGCATGAAGGCCGGACACACGCCCCTAGCGTGCCCCTTGATGCTGCGCAGAAACGTAATTGGTGCTTGTATGTACGACTCACATGGCATGAAGGGCGGACACACGCCCCTAGCGTTTGTCATGCCCCCAGCGTTTGTCACGCCACCAGCACACGCCCACAGCCCACGATGTGATGGTCGTACCACACGCCGCCAGCGTTAGTCACACCCCCAGCCCACGCCCACAGCACAACGCAGACACGCCCACAAGGGACTACTTTGCTGGCACGGTTCTTTTACCTTTTAAATGTATAGAGGAATTGGTCTAACGGCTAAGGCGCTCGACCTCGGACCTGGGGATCTGGGTTCGAGTCTTGGTAATGACGCCAAACATCCTGTGATTCTGGGCAAATCACTTAATCTCCCGTGCCTAACAAAAATGAATGTGTGTCCTCATGTAACGTAACTGGTGCTATGTAAAGCGCTCTGATACCTGATTCAGTTCGGGTCAAGTTCGCACTATATAAAACTCTGCAAAAAAAAAGAAAAAAATATATATATATGGTGGCCGTCTGCATAGCCTATGTCCTTCTGCTGCAACTGACCTGTCCAACGCTGTATTGGGTGTTGTGATTGGTGCTGTGGTTACTGAGATTACCCACCTCAAAGGTTTCGGCTCTCTCTTTATAATATTAGTATGGATAGGTATACGATATCTAAGTAAGGGGTGATTACACCACCTTACCCAGGCTGTAAGTACAGACCTCTGGTGTCAGTTTGGAAGGCTAACCAAGGGTGGCACAATACATGCTGCAGCCCCTGGTAGGCCTAGGGTGCACCTATGCCCTGGGTACCTAAGGTACCATCTACAGGGGCTCACAAGGGTGACCCAGGAACCAATCTGGTATGTACCTAGAGTACATGGTATCAATTTAGAGAGAGAATAGCTAGGCTATGGGCCTGATTAGCAGGGCCACAGACATACTAAAGTCGAAAAACCAGTGAATCACAGCAAAAAGTGGGGGCAACCATAGGAAGCAGACCCTACTCTCCTACAACATCTACCAGATAACTTGGGACTCCCTCTTCAATTAAAACTTCCCACAAGGCCTCCCTTGGTACGAGGTTGAAGGCAGTGCAGAGAGCAACAAAAACTACATAAAGCCGGCCTCCTCCCATAACGACATTCTTCCACTGTATCAGTTGAGGTCAAAATTCTTGATCAATGGTGCTGGTCCTTGATCTGAACCCTCCTTGGAGGGGGTTATAAGACCCATGCACCTCAACCCACTACACAGCCTATCCAACATTATATGACAGAAAAGCTTTTGGGAGCTGTCAATAGGGCTGATTGGCTTATAATTGGATGGCAGGGACCGTGAGCTTTTCTTGTAGATTGGTACAATCTCGGCCCCTGCCCAAGTAGGGGGAGTGGGTAAGCCTTTCAAAATACAATTGAAAAATATGGCCCCCAAATTGCCTTTTCTGCCTTAAACATGTCCCCAGGTACCTTATCGAACCCCAACGCCTTTCTTTGAGTGATCCAGTCTATGGCTTTAATAACCTCCCTTCCAGGGATAGAAGGACATTTTACATGAAGTCAGTGCAGATGGAGTCATTCTGTGTAGACTGTTCTCCACACAGGAAGACGCTATTGTCGTGATACTGGAGCCCTCGATAATACCAGAGTAAATCCTTGCCTCATCAATGTCCCCCCGCCCATCGTACAGCCCCGAAAAGTGGTTAACCATTCCGCTGCTGAGTTGTTAGAATTCATTGGAGCGGCTAATTCCAGAGTACTAACGGCCACAGTGTGCCAAACCAACTGATAATCTTTCAATTTCACAGCATTTAGCAGGACTTTCTCCTTCTTATACTTGCATTTAGCCCTAACTAGCGAAGCTTTATAAGAAGCCCTTGCTTCCTTGATTAAATCCCTCTTACTGCTCCTAATGGGCATCAGAAAGTAAACTCCAGGCAGCCCTACAAGTTTTGTTGTACCATGGAGCCACTGTAGGCTTCTTAGGGAGGGACCTAGATTCCACCATAAAAAAAGTCTTTGAATGTGCGAAACATGGAGTATAAATAGTGTCAAGATCACCCCATGAAGCAGCTATCAAGGCATTCCCCCCATCAATAGGACTGCTTCCAAAGCCGTGGCTAGGGCCTCGCATATCTACTTTTGAATGGGCCTTTGACGATTGCTCAAGAGAACGAGCCTCCTGTCAAATGGTTCATTGACACTGGAGGAGTCATTAGGCCCCAATGAACGAAGAGTGAGGTCCAAGGCATTGTGGTCTACATCTTGCCATTGTACCACTTCCATGTCAACAACTTTGGGCCATAGCCTAATATGCAACAAAATATAATCTATTCTGCTCAAGCCCCTCTGCCGATTGAACGTATCCCTCCCCTCCTTGTCTGATACGGTTCTCCCATTACTTGCTCTCAAACCATTGCCAAGAACAAAAGCGTTCAGCTGTAAAACAGCAGCTGACCACTTCATAATTGGTGGTAGGGTGAGAGAAGGTATTGCCCATAGTTCATCCTCTTCTCCACTAATGGGCCTAGACTGAGCATTAGTTGGGTCAAAGGAACAATTAAAGTTCCCCATCACTATTCTAAGTGCATCAGGTGGGAGAGATGTCAGATAGCCGCTATTTAGATCAATGACTGCAAGGTTAGACTTGTGATTTACATTCCCACAGTAGACATTATATAACCACAAAATGACCCCCGTGGAAAACTTCGGATTAACACACAAAACATACGGGGCACCTAGATTATTCATTCTAGAAGAGCATGCTGGATTTGTGTTTATCCATATCGCCAAGGCCACTGATAGCAGCCTCTTCCACATGAAATGGCAGGTTGATCAAAGCAAACAAATCCAGTTTGAAATAAAGAACCAGTTGCCCTAGTCTCCTGAAAACCATAGAATTCGAATTGTCCAATAAACTGTCCCAGTCCAGACATCCAAGCTTGTTCATCAGGCCTGCAATGTTCCAGAATAGGAGTTTGTTGTTTTTCACTGGAGCTGTGGAGAAAGTGTTAACCTGCAGTGAACTTGTATCGCCATGGACCAAAGGATCAGGACCTCTGACTGTGGCTTGAACAATCATTCCTCCCCCTACGGTGGTCACTAAGGATCGTTAGGACCCAATGACGCAAATGCGGAAATGTTAACTCCCATACCCATGACCTTAGTGTTGCCCATTGCCCAACCCGTCGTCTGGGCTGGCACAAGTTAGTCACTGGTATCAAAATCTGATAAAGGCATGCACCTATTGTTGGTTACGATGGAAATAGCTTCCACTGTGTTCTCTCGTTGTAGCTGGGGCCCTTCTTCCACTGAGCAGAATAGGCCTATAAAAAAGGCTAAAGGGACCATTCTAATGACTGAGCTTATAGCACAATATCTATGACCAGATTGAATCGGCCGTAATGGCATACTTGGATGTCCACAATTTACAACCTCACCGCGCCCTTCAATAGTTTGGATGAGTGGTCTATCCATCCGATCCTCCCCACCAACAAAACATCATCATATTCATGCAAAGAATAGTCAGCATTGCGGACAAGCCAGTGGCAGACTTTTTTCTTGAGTTCCAAATGGTTTTCTTCCTTATCATGGGATAGGGGAGGTACTCCATCTAGCACTGCCACATAAGGATACCAGTCAGGTGGAAGAGACAGATGGGACTGGGAACCCCTTCTAGATGGCTGCAACTTATGTTCCTGCTGGGTTGTCCCACCCACACCCTTTGCCCCGGATGGAATCATCCTCCCAAGACCCTCAGCCCCTGCTGCCTGCAGCTTACTGAGGATGGTGCTGCATCCTCTGTAGCCATAATAGAAGGGGTAGCATCATGGGCAGAGGACTCCACTGACAGCATATGGCTCAGCTTAGTGCACTCAGCCAATGCAATACTGCATGGCCCCACTCCCGTGGACAAATGCAAAAAGAACAGTTGATGGACAGAATGCAGAACAAAGTCAGACATTCACCCCAGTACAGAGATATGGGCCTAAATCCATTGTTTTTTTGCTCCCCATGCCATTCCAGTTTGAACCCAGCCATGTGCAAATCAGTCTTTCCCCTGCGCCTAATGGACACAGTCCAGCCTGAACTGCCAGACCAGGTCCTCCCTGGACTGGAAAGAAGCATCCAAGGACCAGTTTCGGGCTTTCAGCCCTCATCAGCCAGGATAGCTTGACTCTAGTGGCATAGAGAGCACGGTACCCGCGTCTGGGCATACCTGTCCCACTCGGGGTGAAAAAAGCAAAAAGAACTGTTGATGGGTAGAATGCAGAAGAATGTCATACATCCACCCCAGTATAGAGATCTGGGTCTAAATCCATAGTTTATTTGCTACCCGCCTGACTGGGTAATGAGGCTGGTCAAGGGGGAGGAGTGTGGCTCACTGATTAGAGCGGCAGACTCTGATGCAGATGTCTGGCCCTGGACCAGGGTTCAATTCCCGACGCGGCAGGGTCCTGAGCCCAAAATGTCCACGGACTCGATAATTCTCGCCTCAGTGCCTATTCTAATCATGGGGTCCCACGCTGCAACTCTGGGCAATAGTTGCTTAATCTCCACTACGGCGGCCCACCCCGCTGCGGGATGCCTGGCTTTCACCCTGGGGATACCCAGTAGGGGTTATCTCACAGGGAAAAAGCCAGGACGGGTTCCCAAGGCAAGCGCCTTGATGCCTTCGGGTGATACGTGCGCTATATAAGTCGCAATACAAGGGGGCCAATAGGGTCTCTAATTTCGATGTTCGGTCTCTGCATGTCCCATCTAGTGCACTCATTCCCTATCTACTAGAGGTGCAATTGCAGCTTTCACTATTTGCTCAACTTCGACAATGACCTTACCACAGCCCATGTTAGTGATCACAGCTTTACTGGTTAGGTTGGTTAAGTTGGTAATCAGTGTTGGTCCAATTGTGACCTGGTCTATTTTTATATGGGATCAAGTATTGGGGTGGGCATGGATTTTATTTTTACCTGCTTTTTCTGCTCATTAGCCACTTGTTTTAGTTTCCTTCTTTTCTTGTCCACCACTTCACTTGAGCCAAGGGACTCATTCTGGACAGTATCTGTCTGAGATGCCCTACCTGGGTCCGACATGGAATCTAATCCTACGGGATTAGAGCTTGGTGATGGATTAAGCGCAATTGAGTTAAGGCTAGTCCCCTCACAGAGTTTGTCAGATTGATTGTCCAACAATGGGGACATCAGTGGGTGGCATTGATCGCAGGTGGAGGTGCGGGCAGGTCGCCTGGGGTCACGCATATATTTTTTATCAAACCACATAAAAAAATAACAATAAAGTTACTGTTGCGTCGAGTCCTGTGTCTCCGCTCCTGCGCTTCTCCGTCTCGAAGTGTTGCACGGCCAGGCCCCACTGACCAATCACAAAACTGCAATGCAGCGTTGTGATTGGTTTTGAGCATCCTGGATGGATACTCATCCAGGGAACGGTAGCCTGGGATTGTTCTCCATGCAGGTTGTAATGCAGCCTGCATGGAGAATGGGGAAAGTGCGCATAACTGGTTTTGGTGACCCGAGAAGGCCAACCAAACAGTCAAGGCGCACTTGGGAATGGGCAAACCACTACTCCCCTGCCCTGCTCCGAGAGAAGAGCAGCCCTGAGCAAAGTAGTAGGACGCATAAAATGTTATTGTCGTTCTGTGCTTCTTCTTCTTCTTCGCACTGCTTAGAAGCAGTGGGGCGACGCTCCTCCGCCACTTAATGGGGACCCCTGTCAGAAAAGGTAAGTTCTGCCCCACTCCCACATCCAAAGTAGTGTTATTCCTGGGTGGATCGTGAGTACTGTCCTGCTCCCTGCCCGTGGCTGTTTAGCACATTCTCATATTTGATGATGAAGTAGGGAAGTAGGACCTCCAATCAGTGATCCCCCTGGCAACTCTGGTGACTCTGCCCTTCACTCGGCAGTCAAGCGGCAGGTAAAGCAGATGATGCAGTAATGCAGGACATGCAGGAAGCGCAGGCAATTAAATGCAAACAATGTCAGATGAACGGGCATAAGTAGCAGCAATGGTGATCCACTTTCCTGCTCCCCTTGGTCTTGTTAGAGCAGCTGGCTCCGCCCACACAGCTGAGGTTAATAATGGGGTGAAGAAAATTAGGGAATTACATAGCATGATGCATCATAGCACCCACTAAGGCTGCCCCCCTTCTTTCCTACCGCCCCACCGCCCTGTCCTACACCCATGTCCACCCACCTCCACGAGCAAACCGGGTACAGTGGTGGTGAGTGGGCAGACAGACCAACAGGCCAGCAGACCAACAGACCAACAACAGTGATGCCGCCTACGGTGTCCGTCCAACTGAACAGGCAGTGTGCCCCCAGTGTATTTCAGAGCCGTGGGACCGCGAGTAAGACGAAAGGGACAATGTGTGAAAAAGAGCAAATGTTGGAAAAACCACCTCAGCCGTGACTGTAACCAAGGCCTCGATATCCTTGGATCTCCTCTCTCCGTACAGCGTTCCCAGCGTGCAAAGTGTGTGGGCGGGCATGAGCACGGAGTCAGGGGGAGGGGTTCCTGGAAAGCCTAAAACCAATCCTATTTTAAGATATACCAACAGTTTTCTGAGATTGGGCCCAGTATTGCCATCAAGGTTAGAACTTGGTCTGAGTGGCATTTCAGAAATAATTGCTTTACTAATTGTTATGTCTTGGATTAGGCTCCTCCTTAATCCTCTTGCTGAAAAGTATAGAAGAACTCTCTAGGCTATTAAGGACGTCTACATGAGTAGAACATTTCCAGAAGACCTGCAAGGGATTGGGTGTGGGAAGCTAAAACAATTATACATATGAACCAGTATGATTTCAGAAGGTTACTAATGTAGCAAGCTAGAGCTGCTTCTCCAAGCACAAGAAGGAGCTCTTTGATCAGAGGACATATATCTAGTAAGAAAACATAGGCTTTGAATAATATTTTCATGAAATTACACCAAAGCTGAGGCGCTCGTGGTATTTGAATTTGGATGGGCAGGCCCTAAATTCCTGCCTATAGAGGAAAATGAAATCCTCAGGGGAAAATGGGCTTTGGTACATGTGAGGGCGTGGGTTATACAACATCAATGATTTTACACTCTTCTGTACAAAAAGAGTCCGCCAGTGCTGAATGGATTTGTTACCCATGTTTAGACATTTTGCTACTGAGAAATTCAGTGAAGTCATGGTACTATGTTATAGGAGTCACACAGCGTTTATTTTTTGTTCTCTCGCCTTATATACATATTGCAGCACTGTTCTAACTAGGGGTTCATTGCATGGTTATGGTGTGTTACGCTGAAACTCAGTACAAAGGCAGACATTCTTCTCTTATTTAAATGTATTTGTATTTGTTATTTTAATTTCCCTCTCTATGTAGGGTGTTTTACTCGTTATATGTGTTTTTATGCATTGCATGGCTTCTTAGCCAAAACAATAAAGGTTTAGTGATGACAATGATGAATACAGAATTCAAGAAATGTATCATTTAAGTCTGGAAAAAACAGAGCATTAAATACTTATTACAGAGAATGAATTTAACTTGATAAAATAATAATATTGGTGTGAAAAACAGGCAAATCTATACTACTATTATAAAGAGAGAACAGAAACCTTTTGGCAAGGTAAACTCGGGAACCACAGCGCCAATACACACACCCAATACATTGTTGTAATCCTCAGGGTGTGTAGATGGACATAGGCTGCATTAAAAAAAAAAAATGTAAATAAAAAAATTTAACTTTAAAAACAAAGTAGTCCCCTAAAAGTAGCGCCGGCCGCGACGTAGCGCTGGCCGCGACCTAGGGATGTCCGCAACGTGCGTGATGATGACAGGCGGGGAGGAGCGGTGACGCGCAGCGAGGAGTGGCGGTGAAGTACGAAGCGCGGGGAAGAGCGGCGGCTCAGGTAAGGCAAAGGCAAAGGCGAGGCGGGAGGCTGGAGGGAGGCGGGAGACGGGAGGCGGTCGGGGCAATGTCGGGGCGGGCGGAGGCCGGGGCAGGAGTGCATCCAAGCCTGAAATGTTGCCCCCAGCCCCCTTCTGCCCCGGGCAACGCTGCCGCAATCCGGAAATGCTGCCTCCAGCCCCCTTCTGCCCCAGGCAACGCTGGGGCGAGCTGCTAGCTATTAATAAAAAAAGCAAAACTATAAAATAGGGAGTACGGGTGGAAGTGTAAGCAAGCACTGGCAAAGACATTACGTCTCGCCTATCCCAGAGCTTCTGCCAATGTGTTTTAGATATGTTGTACACCAGCATGGCTGCTGTTCAGTATGGCTAAAAGTTAGTGGCATGGAGACGAGTGGCTTGGAGTGGAGTGGTGAAGAGTGGAGTTTCGTGGAGTGGCGTAGAGTGGAGTAGAGTAGAATATCGTGGAGTGGAGTGGCACAGTGTGTCACAGAGTGAAGTGGTGTGGAGGGAGTTGGATAGAGGGAAGTAGAGTAGAGTGGCCAAGATTGTTGTAGAGTGGAGTGGAGAGGCAAAGAGTGGAGTAGTGCCGTAGAGTGAAGTGGCATAGAGGTTATCTGAGTGTGATGGAAGGAGTAGAGAGTCATAGAGTGGAGGGGTAGTTTGGAGTAGAGCGTTTCAGAGTGGAGGAGAGTAGAGTTAAGTACAGTGGCGTAGAGTAGAGTAGCACAGAGTGGAGTAGATTGTCGAAGAGTGAAGTGGCATAGAGTGGAGTAGAGTGTTGTGGAGGGAGTAGACTTGCACAGAGTGGAATAAAGTGGAGGGGTGTGGATTGAAGGGGTGTAGAGTGGAGGAGCATAAACTGGAGTAATTTGTCATGAAGTGAAGTGGCATAGAGTGGAGAAGAGTGTCATAGAGTGGAGTGGCAAAGAGTGTCATAGAGTGGAGCAGCATAGAGCGGAGCAGAGTGTCGTAGAGTAGAGTGGGGTAGTGTAGAGTGAGGTAAAGTGGCGTGGAGTGGTGTAGAGAGAAATGTGTACAGTGGTGTAGAGTGGAGTAGATTGTCGTAGAGTGTAGTGGTATAGAGTAGAGTAGAGTGGAATGGCGTAGAGTGGAGTGAAGAGTTCTAAACTGTCAGAGTGGAGCAGAGTGTCATAGAGTAGAGTGACAAAGAGTGTCATAGAGTGGAGTGTCATAGAGTGGCATGGAGTGGAGTAGAGTTTGTCATAGAGTAGAGTAGAATAAAGTGGTGCAGAGTGTCGTAAAGTGGAGTAGAGTGTCATAGAGTAGAGTGGAGGGATGTAGAGTGTAGGGGCTTGGAGTAGAGAAAAGTGTTGTAGAGTGGAGTAAACTGTCGTAGACTGGAGTAGCCTGGAGTGGGGTGCCATATGGTAAAGTGTCCTAGAAAAGAGTGTCATAGAGTGGAGTGATAGAGCATTGTGTTGTAGAGTGTTGTGGTGTAGAGTGAAAGGGAGTGGAGTGGCATGTCATAGAGTAGAATGGAGTGGAGTGGCATAGAGTTGAGTGGAGTGGTGTGTCGTAGAGTGGAGTGGCGTGTCAGAGAGTACAGTGGAGTGGCACGTCATAGAGTTGAGGGGTGTGTCACAGAGTGTTGTAGAGTGGAGGGGAATAGAATAGAGTGGCATGTCATAGATTAGAGTGGAGTGATGTGCCATAAAGTGGCATGTTGTAGAGTGCAGGGGCATGTCATAGAGTAGAGTTGCATGCTGTAGAGTGGAGTGGTGTATTGTGTAGTGGCATAGAGTGGACTGGTGTGTCATTGAGCTGGATGGGTGTGAATTGGTGTGCAGTGCGGTGACGTACACTGGAGTGGCGTGTTGTAGAGTGGAGGGGTATAGAGTGGAGTGTAACAGAGTAAAGCATCATCGAGTGGAGTAAAGTGTCGTAGAGCAGTGTAAAGTTGAGTAAGTGTTGTAGAGTGGAGTTGAATAGAGTGGAGTGGGTAGCATAGAGTAGTGTAAAGCGTTGTAGAGTGGAGTGGCCTAGCGTGAAGTTGAATAGAGTGGAGTGGTGTGGTGTAGAGTGGAGTAGAGTGCCACCGAGTGGAGTGCCGTAGAGTGGAGTGCCATAGAGTGTTGTGTCATAGTGTTGTGTCGTAGAGTGGAGGGGTGTAGAGTGGAGGGGCTTTGAGTGGAATGGCAGGTGGTAGAGTGGAATGGTGCGTCGTAGAGGGGAGTGGCATGGCATAAAGTGGAGTAGAGTGCTGTGTCTTTAAGTGGAGTGGTGTGTCATATAGTATAGTGGAGTAGCGTGTTATAGAGTGGAGTAGGGTGCCAAAGAGTGGACTGGCATGTCATAGAGTAGAGTGGAGTGGTATGCCATAGAGTGGTGTTTCGAAGAATCCAGTAGCGGATTGTAGAGTGTATTATTGTGTCATAGAGTAGAGGGGTGTAGAGTGAAGGACAGTAGAGTGGAGACACGTAGAGTGGAGAAACGTGTCATAGAGTGGAATGTCATGCACTAGAGTGGAGTGGTGTGTTGTAGAGTAGAGTGTTATATCAGTGTAGGGGTTTGTTGTAGAGTAAAGTGTAGTGGCATGCCATCAAGTGGTGTGTTGTCGAGTGCAATGGTGTGTCGTAGAGTGGAGTGGTGTGTCCTAGAATTGAGTGGCACCGAGTGGAGTAGTGTAGAGTGGAGTGGCATGTTTTAGAGTGGAGGGGGTGAAGTGGAGTAAAGTGGAGTGTTGTAGAGCGGATTGTTGTGGAGTGGAATGGAACACTCATGGAAGAATGCAGTAAACAGACTATGCTCCATGAGAGGGACTGACTAAAGCTGGACAGCCTAAAACAAATAAAGCCATCAAATAGAAAACAAGCAACTGTGACTTACAAAACACAAAGCCAATGGTAAGCATTGGGCAGAATACATTCCCAGGAAAGCTTTCAGAATGTCACAAAGAAGTCTTTAGCAAACCAGACAGCTGGGCTGTCTGATAGGCTTCAAAGGAAAACGTATTGGGACTCAGTCAGCACTCCAGAATCCTCATGGGAAGGATGAGGGGCAGAAGTGGAGAGGTAGAAGAACGAGATGGATAGTGATGAAGGCAAGTTCTCTTGTCGGTTTCTTTTATGGGTTAATTTAGTAGGTAGACACCCATTACATTTCATAATACTCTGGTGTGAGAGGCTTGAGGGCTCTCTTTACTTATTTATTTATACTCTTGCGAGTATCAGAGCGCTTTACAGGTAATCACTAGAAGGCAAGATATAGTATATAACAAAAATACAGTCATATATACAAACTTCTAGTCCATTCCTGCACTGAAGCCCACACTCACTCCCCTCTTCAGGAGGATATTTACTCACACACTCCACGTGAAGTAGAACCTTTTACAAATGTAAACGTTACTTTCGTGAATTTCAAAAGTTATCATAAAAAGATAGTTGGTGTTTAATTTAGGCTCTTATACAAAACGTGAGAGAAATTATGTTATTTTAAAGTATGTCTCTCCTAATCTAAATGCAGGTTCCGTGCATGGTGCAGGGGCAAGGTAAGCCAGGAATAAACCAATCAGTGGAACCAAGTCAGTTCTCTTTCCAAAAATATTAAAAACATGTAATCGCCAACACACCATCCCGTCATGGAAAGCAGTCTTAACAACAAATGTTAAATACACAATAACACATATTTAACTTGAGTCATCAGATTACATGGCAGAATGGTAACCGTTAATTATAGGGAAATATTTATGTCGGTGTTCTTGCATAACCTGTTTTAATTAACCTTGATGTTATTTTTATCACGTCCATCTTGTTTTTAAATTAGTGTACGCATAAAATTGAATTGTTTTCACTTTTGTCTGAATCCAGCATCTCCTTTGTGCTGTCTGTGGATGTCTTCGATGATAGCTTTAGCTTGTTTTCTTTTACTAATTCACCCGCTTTGCTGGTTTGGTATGTCTCATACTGTATGGTACACAGCATACATTAAACAGTTACCCCATGTGATCCCCTACTGTGCACCTCACCAGTGAGGCCCTGTATGGCCAAAGTTGGTAGGAGGTTTGTTGTGTTTCGGGATAGGTACCAAGGATAATTTGCATATTGTTATATTGTCTACAGTGGCGCAGTGAGAAAAAAAGATAGACTGGAATGCAGCCATGGGTAACTGCAAGTGGCGGAGATTTAGTCAAACATTGAATTCGTCACTATTTTGCTTTTTGTTCCCATCGACTTTAGGTGATTTCTTTTTCTTTGCTATATAAAACTACCAAATCCTTAATAAAATAAGAGTTAGCTAAAATTAGACTTAATAGATTTACATTACAGGGAAAAATATTTTGGTATCAGTTTAAAAAGTAATATTTTAAAATGTTTGTACTTAACAACCTATGTCTCGTCTACTCTCCTTCACTTTGGGTTTTTGTGTCTGGTAACTTACAGGCTGAAACTAGGAATTTGATTTTCATTACTTGCTGCTATCTAATATCATGCTGGCAAAAGACAGCATTCTTATTCCATGACTTCATGCTTTTCATATTCATACAGTGTTCTATTTTGATAAGATGAGTTACTAGAAGTTGGGTCAGAGAAAAATGATAGCTAGGGGAGAGGTACAGACCTTGTCATGACTTGTTACTTTAATGAGCCAAGTTTATAGAAAAAAATGCAAGCAAGGCAGCCTTCAGAAAGTTTTTCTTAATCTGTGGTGCTCACTTATACAGTAACTGATCGCATTGTCTTTTCTATGGTAAATTAACTTTATACGTTTTCATAAAATTGCATTAAAATTAGGTGACACTTTTCGGTGTATTTAAACAAAACAAATTTGACGCCAGGCTACTAGAATTGTGAAACTAATTTTCAAAACGGAGAGTTAGACGATATGTTACTGCCTGCACACCACGCTACACAAAAAAGAAACACATTTATCTTCTATGTCCATAGTCATAAATCAGTATACTTTAGAATCACGCTTTCTCAAAAATGGATTTGGTGTAAACATTGCAACCATATGGCAACCCTATAATCGACTCTATTTTTTGGTAACTGGATTTTCTCGTTTTTATCACTCGAGCTTCACTGGTCTTACAGTGGTTTTACGTTTGTCATGCGCGCTCGAAACAAAAAGAGCCAACCGCCAGTTTTTGGGGACATTAATCATTATTTTTCTTTTCAGCTCTGCATCAGTTCAGTGTATCCACATTTCGAACTTTGATCTCCGTGGGGGCGTATGTTTGGTATATTTTGTGAGGCGAAACGCTAATGCGTCATTTCCTTCTGTAAAATTCCAGTTCAATGTTCACAGCTTTCCACGAGAAATGGTCTTTTCTTTCGGGTGCTTGGCGCGTGTTCCAAAAAACACAGCACTGGCAAAGCCAAAAGATTTGGCTTTTTATAGCGTATGGGCTTACAGGCACACTGCTGTCATCACATATACGGACAAATCTGCAGACAGAACAAAACTCCTATTGACACCCACTAAAAGACATACCCTAACACTTCAAGGCAGCACCACATGCACACAGTCAGAACCAGGGGAGGTGATGTGGACTCAGGGCCGGCTTTAGCGCTGGTGGCGCCCGGTCAACATTAACTTTTGGCGCCCCCTCACACCCCAGGACCACCTCCTCGGATTCTCTCACTACCACCAGGCAAAAGTGCTCATCATCTCTCCATTCATAAGTTATTACTAAACACAGCACACCCCCCCTTCCCCCCCCCCAGGTCAGCGCCCCCCTCTTCACAGGTCAGTGCCCTGTGCGGCTGCACCAGTAGCACTGCCCTAAAGCCGGCTCTGTGTGGACTCACTGCTAGACTGTCGACTTCGGAGTTGGGAAGCCAAGGTTCAAGCCTCTGGGTCAACTCCAAATCCTATGATTTTGGGAAAATCACTTAATCTCCCAGCGCCTACCAAATAAAATTAATGTGTTCTTGTGTAACGTAACTGGTGCTCATGTAAAGCGCTCCAATACCTTATTTTTTAAGATTAAAGTTTATTAAAAGAATGTTGAAGCAAACAGAGGAAAAAACATCTTATAAGAGAAATCACAATATAAGAATATTGTAAAATTGAACAAGTAAATACCTATTTCTGATAATTGGAAAAGAAAATAGAGGGAGAGAGGGGTGGGTGGGGGAAGAAATCGAAAAATCTAGTACAATATTATTTTAAAAACATTGAGGATAAAAGTGTTATCTAACCTTTAATCTCTATTCATATACAAAGATGTTTGCAAGTACAAAATAATCATAAACTTTAAAACAATAAAAGGAGTAATATGAGAATTATATCTAGAACTAGATTATAAAGACAAGTGTTTCATGGAGGTTTTCTAACTTCATCAGGAGTATTAGCTATAGTAGCGGCGGTTGAAGCTATATCAGTTAAGTACGTGGATAGAGGGAGCCATAAGAGGTCTCTTTTAATGGATAAAGATAAGGGAGTAACATTGCGTGTGTCAAGTCTATGATGAAAGCAAAGAGCATTCCACCATGCTCTGAAAGTAACTTTGCCAGCTTGTTTCCAAACGCTCCAATACCTTCTGGTCGAGTTTGCGCTATATAAATCTGCAACAAAAAAAAACTATAGTGCATGGAGACATGCACCAACCGCAGTGAAAGGGCCTACAGATACAAACAAGCATTGGCATAGCCAACAGGTCTCGCCTTTGGGACCTTATAAGTATTTAGCAATGCAGCACATTATACTTGGTGCTACAACATGCTTTGTGCTTAGAGCAGCGCTGCTAGGCGCTAAGATGTGTCAGGCATTCAATGGCATTTACTTAGAAAGCAGTTGCATAGGTTTCTAATAATGGTAGTTTTTGTGTTCAAAAGCCGTTCCTCCAGAGTCTGCATGGTAGTGGTATAGCCGGCAACCATTAACTAGATGTGCTGGTGATCGAAGTGTATGACCCAAAGTATGTGTGTCACTCAGAGTCACTGCGGATGGAAACTAACATGCTGCAGACCAGCGTTTACTTATCATAATGAAGCCATGTGCAGGGTCGGTGTTTCACTATTGCACTTTGCCATGTAGGTAAAGAGCTTCTGTCAGAGAGAGATGTGACGCCTAAGACGCCCGAAGAAGACCGACAGGCACTGAAAGTTTAAACATCAGCTGCACCAAAAAACCTACAAACGGACTCTGTGAATTCTGTGAACACACATGTACCAGCCACGGGTTTATGGGGCTGCTTTCCTGTTTTCAAGAAATGCTTTTTCTTCAGGCATGCTGGGTGGGGCCTCTTTTACAAGGGTAATAGCACTGGGTGCTCCCTTTTAATGAAAAATATACAATTTAGAATGAAATATCGCCCCATGCAGGCACCATTCACTACTGATCTGCCTCGTTATTCTGTACAAGAAACCTATGTTATGCGTTCCAATATGATCAAATGGCAATTAAAAATAGGACTTTAGCACTGCTTGGTTTAGTTTATGTTCCATTTTGGATTACCACAAATTGGCACCGTCGACGGAGTCTTCAAGTGTAGCTGCACAGGTCTGAGGCCTGCCTTATAAAACTATGTGAACGGGTTTGATGGGAGTAGCCATGTTCTGAGCCTGTGTGCTGTGCATGCCCGACCATGAACGGTGTCTAGGACAAGGCAATGACGGAGGGGGGAGGGACATGACATCTGGTTTGCACTCAAGAACATACACAATGCTGGGTTTGGTGGCGGTAATTTACACCTTCCTGCCCTTTGGAGTTATTTTACACTTGGACTGCACAGGGTCGGGCATTGCTGTGGTGTTGCCGTAATTTTAATCATACCAGTGCGAACCAGGTGGAGGGAGGCGCAGGCTTCCGCTCGTTGTACAGGCATTTAAAAAAGCAGAAGATAAAAAATATACCCAGAAAAAAACAGGAGGAGGGAGTTCGAAAACGTAAATTGCAATGGGTAGCATTGCTGAAAAAAGCAAACACTGCTACCTTACAGGAAGGCAGCCATGGCAGCTCGGCTGGACTGCCAATTAACACCAGGGCACACATGTAGGATCCCGAGACACATGCACCCCGTCACTGTGACCCATAGATCAGCTGTGCTCTGAAAGGGAACTCACCAGAGTGTTCATTTAAAAACCCGCGCTCTGCACCCGTCATCATTCCATTACGGTTTAAGTCAAGGTATGCTACAAGGGATTTTGTTCCTGTAGAGATTGAACTGAGTTATGAGTCGTACTAGGGTAACGTACTCAAAAGGAATCCACAGGATATCAAACTTATTTATACATTTGAAATTAATCACAAGGAAGGTAGGCAATTGGAGCACACAGATGAGAGTTTCAAAAAATATATGTTTACTCAAAAAATCAGGAAGACAGAAATACGAGATAAATCAAAGCAATAGTTATGAACAGAGGTAGACAAATGTTTCACTACAATTCATAACAGGAAAAACATCAACTCCTAGTGGATTAAGAAGACAACCAAAAGTAATTAATAAAAAGTGGTCGTGTGTTGGTGCCGAAGCAACGTGACTGGAGATGATGGATGAAGTGTCGACGTTTCGGTCTATAGGGCAATCGTCATGTAGACCATCATCAGGACAGAATATTTCATTGCAGAAAGAACTTCCTTCAGGATGTAGAAACTGTGGCCAAAATTCCATTACAGCTCCTCAACTCCTACACCAGTTAAAAAAAGTGGCACACAGCTTCAGATAATATCAAAGCGGCGTGAAGCACTGAAGGCGGCATGCACCCGCTACATATAAAAACTTAACACAGCCAGCCCCGGGCGCCTTTACATGGAAATAGAAACGCACAGGCCCCTGACTTTGGAGTTTGCGGTGCAAACCGGGCTCTTAAATGGTGAAAACAAATGCAGCATGAACAAAAACCCAGGAGAGTGCACGACGTCTCCCCCTGGGAAAGGGAGGGCTTTTGATATCATTCAAGCATGTTACATCTCCTTAGTCATTGGATCCTCAAGTGCAGCAGTCCTACAAGAAAGCAGCGTTTCTGCTATGTAGTGTCGCGGTCTAGTCCTCAGCGAGCGCGTGATGACGTGACACGCTAGGACGAGACCGCGGGGAGTGGTGCGCATGCGCGAGCGGCGTAATGCGCATGTGCAGAGCGGCTCGGAGCGCGATCTGTGTAAGACGCCCGGCGCTCTTTCTGTGAACGATTAAAATAAAGAAACAAGCTTCACAAAGCTAACCCTGAGTCTGCCTGGTACTTCTGGCCATAGAGAGGAACATTACAGTGGCGACGAGGTCGGGAAAATTCCCACAAGAAGCATGAGCTGCTTCACAAAAAAAAAAAAGGGAAAGAAGCACACACAAGGGCAGCAGCCATTGGAAGAAGACTGCAGTGCACCGGTCAAAGAAAAAGGCAAAGAAGCACACTGGCAGAGAGTTGCAGGAAGAACGTGGCAGTGGCGCAAATTCGTGAGACGCCCCCACCACGGGTACCAGGGCCAAGAACTGAGGCACACAAGGAAAGGAAGCACGGTAAGAGGGTAGAGACACCCCACTGAGGCCCTGGCGGAACGGAGAGAGGGGAGAGAAGGGGGAGAAAGAGAACCCCGAACCAACACGGCACAAGGCGGAAACGTAAGCGCGCCTGGGAGCCCTAGAAATCAAGGAGGAGACCAGGAGGAACAGGCCAAAATGAGTACTCAAGCATCTTCCCTTACAGCGCCGATTCCGTTTCTGCCCAAACCAGGAGAACCCTTTCCCAGCGTAAGGAGAAGAAGGATACTCTTACATAATCTGGGACCGGAAGGGATAAGAGTTTTCACGAACTTGGTGCCCACGACTAGACCAGCAGCCGATGATGACGTCTTCAAGCATGCCCTAGAAGATCTTGATAATCACTACCGACCTGCAGTGTGCATCTCCATTGATCGTTTTAACTTCCAGCAGAGGAAGCAAGAAATGGGAGAATCAATCGACGACTACGTTGCGGCGTTGAGAAGGATGGCGATTACATGCAATTATGGGGCACTACAAGACGACTTCATAAAAGATCAAATCGT
Organism: Lissotriton helveticus; assembly: GCF_964261635.1. Classification (NCBI taxonomy): domain Eukaryota; kingdom Metazoa; phylum Chordata; class Amphibia; order Caudata; family Salamandridae; genus Lissotriton; species Lissotriton helveticus. The sequence continues at coordinate 717,872,258 of NC_136061.1, forward strand.
GATGCACACCACCAATAAGGTGGTACAGGTCAAGTTGTGGGCGCACGGAGAGGCGACGCTGAAGGAGGTAATAGCGATGGTAAAAAAGGCGGAACTATCGAAGCGATGCGCTGACGCAGCAAAAAGGGAGAACGCACAGAGGCCCATGGTGAACAAGGTGGACGATGCAGAGTACACTGGACGAAACAGAATGACGGCTGGGGATAATAAAGGAACAAACAGATGGCCAGGAAAGTCAAGTCAAACGTGGAAACCATCCCCGGAGAATAAATCCACATGTTACAGGTGCGGAAGTACGAACCATGCGGCCCAAGACAAACGTTGCCCAGCATTCCGGGCGAAATGAATGTTTTGTGGCCTAAAAGGTCACTATGAGAAGGTATGTCGCAGGAAGGGCAAGAAGACGGTCGTGAAATACGTGACACAAGACCGAGCGGAGGGTGAAGAAGAGGAACTGGACGATGACGATCTGGTACTGTGCATTGAGGAACAAGTGCTGGGAATAGACAACAGACGCTCGAGTAAGCCACGGGCTGACATGCTGATTGGGGGAGTGAAGATTAGAGTTGCGATAGACTCGGGCTCCCCGTACACCATAGTCCAAAGATCCGTATGGGAGGAAGAGTTCAGACCCAGCCTGGGTCCCAATTTAGAACCACCAGACATTCGGCTGGTATCATATACCGACACCCCGATCCCCATGGTGGGCTACCGGATCCTGAAGTTTGAATTCCGGGGAAGAACGGCAGACTGCAAACTGTATAAGGTGGAGACGGGCCCGTCGGTGTTGGGGTGGAGAGATCAAGGAGACCTGGGGATTAAGCTGGACCAGGGAGGCAGAGAACAAATACTGCTAACAGACTATGAGTGCTGGCCAAATCTGGAGAAGATGAGGAAAGACTTCCCGAAGGTGTTCGGAGGTAAAGTTGGGAAACTTGAGAAATTCAAGCACAAAATCCTGCTCAAGGAAAACTCTTGCCCGGTGTCCCACAAAGTCCGGAACGTGCCCATAGCGGCAAGGGAAGCGGTGCAACAAGAACTACGCAGACTGGAAGAACAGGGGATAATTGAGCCCATAGACAGTTCAGAATGGCTATCTCCCTTAGTCGTGGTACGAAAACTCAACGGCAAGGTGCGTTTGTGTGTGGACCTGTGAGAGTTAAATAAATGCCTGATTGTGGAGAAGTTCCCGTTGCCCAGGATTGAAGAAATGCTAGCCAGAACAAGGGGAGTGAAGTGGTTCTCCACCATTGACCTAGCATCTGCTTATCACCAGATAGACTTGCATCCATCTAGCCGAAAATTCACGTCCTTCATAACACCGTTTGGATGCTATCAATTTCGCAGAATGCCCTTTGGGCTGGCATCGGCCGCGGCGGTTTTCCAAAAGCTGATGCACCACCTGTTCAAGGACGTGGACGGCATCCAATATTTCCAGGACGACATCTTGGTGATGGGGCTAGACCGTGAAGACCATGACCTGAAACTGAACAAAGTTCTGAGCGTGCTACAGGAGAAGGGTTTGACAGCTGGATGGGACAAATGTCGGCTAGGAATGACATCCGTCACCTACCTAGGTCACGAAATTGGAGGACACGGGATCACCCCAAAGAGAGAAAATGTGAAGGCGATCTGTGATGCCAGAGCCCCTGTCAGCAAAGAGGAAGTGAGATCCTTCCTAGGGATGGCCGAATACTATAGTAAGTTCGTTCAGCACTTTGCTACAAAAACACATCAATTGAGACAGCTCATCAGAAACAAGACGACGTTCCACTGGGATGAAGAAGCACAAAAAGAATTCGAAGTTTTAAAGACAGACATAAGCCAGGCGGTGCCGTTGCATGGACATAATCCCCTGGGACAGACCATACTGACCACTGATGCCAGTGAAAAGGAACTAGGGGCGGTTCTTGCGCAAGAAAGAGAAAATGGCACTGTGGAGACTCTTAGCTTCGCATCCAGGGCGTTATCCCCTACTGAACAAAAGTTCAGTGTGATCGAGAAGGAAATGCTGGCGGTGGTATGGGCCATGGGGAAGTTTAGGCAGTTCCTGTGGGGCACGAGATTCCAGCTGTAAACGGACCACAAACCGTTGGTCAAAGTACTCACCTCGAGTGGACATGCAACTGGTACCCCACGCACAGCCAAAATGACGCTGAAGCTGCTGGAATATAGGTATGACGTGGAGTACATACCGGGGACACGCAACAAGGTGGCTGATTACCTTAGTCGAGCCTCGGCTATGGAAGAGGCGCCAAGTGGGTTGCTGGAAAATGAAGAGATGATAGCTGTAATGGAGGATTCTGAAGGAGTAATCAGCAGGCAGGAGTAGGCGCAGGCGTATGAGGAGGATAAAGACATGAAGGAGGTCAAAGACTGCGTCCTTGGTGGGTGGCCAGAAAAAATAAGGATGAAGGAAGTTCTCCGGAAATTCTACGAAGTAAGGGATGAACTATCGATGAACGACTCTGGAATCTTCCTATATAGAGGTGACAAAGTGGTGCCTCCCAAGAAACTGATCCCGCTCCTGCTGTGCCAACTACATGAAGGACATCTGGGCATCGTTAAAACAAAATTGCGTGTGAAGCAAATGTATTGGTGGCCGGGACTGGACAGTCAAGTGGAAAGGCACGTGAGGGACTGTGACCAGTGCCAAGGAGCAGACAAGATATTGAAGCCATTGAGACCTGCGTTAGGAAGGTTTGACCAACCGCGCAACCCGTGGGAGGATGTATCGGTTGACATTCTGGGACCCGTGTTGGATAACCAAGGGATGCCAAAATACCTGTGTGTCTTGGTGGACAAGTATTCCAAATGGCCAGAGATACATGTGCAGGAAGAGATGGCCACAGACACAATCATCAAGTTTTCACCTCAGTGTTCCTGAGAGAAGGAATCCCGAGGACGATCCTCAGTGACAATGGTCCCCAGTTCACGTCGTAGAAGTGGAACAAGTATGCGGAAAGGAATGGCATCAAAGTGAAACACACATCAGTGTACCACCCGTCGAGCAATGGACAGGTGGAGAGATTTAATAGAGTCCTCATGGGATCCATACAAGCTGCCATCACGAAAGGAAAAGATTGGGAAAAGGAAATCCAAAGCATGTTGTGGGCGTATAGGATCACCCACAACTCCACAGGATACAGTCCTTTCCAGATCCTAAGAGGCAGGCACCCGTTCACAAAGGACAATGTGGTCTGGAGAGAGAAGACCATCACCAGCAAGTGGTCGCCTGCTGTAGTCCAGCACAATCTGGAAAGAGCCCAAAAAGTATATACTGAACACTATAACCAGAGGAGAAATGTGAAGGAGGCAGCTTTGGAAAAGGGGGAATGGGTGAGAGTCAAGTTGGCTGTGCTAAAAAGGAAAGGAGAAAGCAAGTACAGCCCACCCAGCGCAAGTGGAGGAAGTATATGACAGGGCTGCGCTGCTTAGTGATGGAAATGTGTGGTCCCAAGACCGCATGGCTAAAATCAACAAGATTCTACAATGGCCTGAGGAAAAAGAGAAAAATCAACAAGACCAAGGATTGAGAAGCACAGGAGAGATAAAGATGGAAGAAAGGGAAAGCCAAGAGGAAGGACAGGTGTATGCAGAAGGAGAAGATCTGGAAGCTCCGAGGGTAGAGGAAGAGAGGGTTGAAAAGGACTTGACACCCCAGGAAAATGAACTGAGTCAAATGAGAAGCGGAATGTTGAGCCCAGTGAGAAATGGTGGCCGAGAAACTTCTACTCCGGTAAGGCGTACACGTGCTGGGAGAGCGGTAGTTCTTACCCGCTCGTTTCAGAGACTTTGAATTGGGGGGTTGTTGAAACCGTGGACTTATAGCATGTTTTGTTGGTTGTATTAAAAGAGGGAGATATGTAGTGTCGCGGTCTAGTCCTCAGCGAGCGCGTGATGACGCGACACGCTAGGACGAGACCGCGGGGAGTGGTGCGCATGCGCGAGCGGCGTAATGCGCATGTGCAGAGCGTCTCGGAGTGCGATCTGTGTAAGACGCCCGGCGCTCTTTCTGTGAACGATTAAAATAAAGAAACAAGCTTCACAAAGCTAACCCTGAGTCTGCCTGGTACTTCTGGTCATAGAGAGGAACATTACATGCTACCCAGTGTATCGATATTTCATGTATAACAAGGCCTTCACGTGTTGATGTTAAGCGAATAATTTAGCTTTGTGATAACCGGGATGGATGGTGAAAGATGAAACGTGTTTATGTGCTAGCGTGACACCGAGCAAATGTTTAACAGATCGCCAACTATCAAAGGAAAATGTTCACTTTGAAGCTGCAGTGCTAGGCATGCAGTTGGTTTCACACTGCGGAAGAGATCCACTAGAGGGTGGTGTCTTTGCTTGGGAAACCCCTGCAGCCCCATCCTTTGTGTTTGTGAAGTGATCCAAGTGGGCAGTGCTTCAAATGGACGCCGTCCTATCTGAGAAGGGGAGAAGTGCTCATGCCGGTATGTCTAGCTCCCAGTGTGTCAGTCACGTCATCACTCGCACTCAGTTAGGTATGCGCATCCCAGTACAAGAGGCAAAGACGGCAGGCTTTAAACAAGAAACGGCAAAACAGAAATTAAAACAAGGACAGCATACTCGACCCGGCACGCTTCTCTTTGTCCTGTTTTGTTTCCCTGCTTGTGCTGTCTCTGCCTTCACCGTGACTTGGCTCCTGATGCAAATATGAACGTAACTCCTTCAGCATAAAAAACATTGTATGCGCGCGCATGTGTTGTGAACAGGTCAGGCAAAATAGAGTGCAAACTCCCCCAGCCAATCCCAGCACAAAACAAGCATTTATAAATGCAATAGGTCTCGTGTTTACGGGAGACCTATTGCATTGTAAATAAAAGTGCCTGCCTCGAAGAAGGTACAAATGGGAGTGGGAGTGGGGGGTGGTGGTGGGCAGAGAAGCCATGGACTGAGGGAGGGAATGGGGGATGACAGGGGAACCAAAATGTTTTGAAAGTAATGGGACTGATAGCTATGGAAGGAGAAAAATGACGACATGGCCGTGGTGTGGCTCACTGGTTAGAGGCGGCATACCCGGAAGCAGAGAACGGCCCGGGACCAGGGTTCAATTCCCGACGCGGCAGGGTCGTGGACCAGGGTCAGCGGGCTCGACAATTCTCGCCTCGGTGCCTACTCTAACCAGGGATCACACTTGGCAACTCTGGGCATTAAGCTTGCCTCATCTCTACAACGGCCCCCCACAGACGCCGGGGATGCCTGGTTTCACCTTGGAGATACCCAGAAGGGACCATCTCACAGGGAAAGCCAGGATGGGTTCCCCAGCGGTCTCCAGCGCCGGGACGCTTACGGGCAGCCGTGCGCTTTACAAGTCCAACACATTTACATTTACATTTACAGGAGGTGGGATTAAGTTGCTGAAAACCAATCACATTGCAGCATTTAGGATTTCAGCCAATCACAAAGATAGACGGAAAGTGGACGGAGCTTCCCCCACTATACTGTATACAGCAACTCTCGCCGAGACAGCGCATGCGCTGCCTAGGCAAAGCCTAAAAAGGCGAACACACATAAGGGGTCCATACCTACAAATACTTACAAAGCATATGCAGTCCAACAGCCAGTTAGAACACAGCAGACTTAACTATCAAGTAATATTTTGCCCTTCTCTGGAGGAAGTCATATTTGAGATGAGGCATACTTGTATTTAATTATGCAGTGCACTTTGCAGGCCCATTCAATTACTTGACCTCTTTGGCACTGGACTGTATACTGTAGCTCCCTTTCTTTAATACTCTATAGGACTCTCTCTAGGATGCACAATTTAGAATACATAAAGTGGAGATCTTCACCTCTGCCTCTTCTCACTAATCTGTGTGGAAATCTCCATCACTGTAGTGGAGATCTCCTCACACCTAGGTGTATGTTCTTGTAGTAAATGAAGGTGGGGGCAGGGTCAGTAAAGGTGGGAAATGTGATATAATTTCTAAAAAATAGGTGGAGTTAAGGTTGATTTAAGGAGCAGTTTAGGAAGGTACACACTAATATACAACACCCACAAAAGATTTAGATCTTTGTGATTCACAAAATACACTTCTAAATTTACTACAGCCCTAATAGTGTCAAATCCGGCTTAAATGTACTCCAGGCCAACAAAGGAGTAAGTGAAGCAAAACACATGACCAACCACTGCTACTGGAACACACTTCCATAAAAACAATTGAAGCTCAGAATTAAACTAACAACCCATTTAAATGAAAAAAAATCAAAATTATTTAAATTACACACAGAAACACATATATATAGTGGCAGTCGCCACTGTGTAGTTGTAGTTAAGATCGCGTTTCCATAGAAAATGTGTTTTTTGTGTTGCTAATAACTTTGGCGCAGCTTGACGAATCGTAACAAAACTTTCCAAAAAAGTGGTTTTTTTTGCCTAGTTTGCACATTGGAAAGTTTGGGAGTGATCCGTCAAGCAGGTACTGAGAAAAATGGGGTCCCAAAACACATTTTCCACATTCATTTTTCGAGAGGGATTTTAGACACAGCTACAGCCTATACCGCTGAATGGATTTACACCAAATTTGGCGGAAAGCTAGATCTAGGTCCAGAAAGAGTGCTTTTTGTGTTAGTGTAAATGCGTTCCGTCCTTTTTGGGTAATTAATGAAAAACAAACTTTGTATAATATATAGATGCAGAGGCTCAGCGAATCCGAACAGATCTCATAGTGAGATCTGATTGGCTGCCACGTCTCAACCAGGAAGAGGGGGGTGAGCATTGTCCCCTCTCCAGGCCTATTTTAGCTTCAGGGACCCCAAAACTAGGGGCCCAGCCACAGAGGGGGCATATTTCCCCCTTCCAGGGCCTCTTTTGGTCCCGAGGCCCCATCCCCAGGGGCCCAGCAGCATAGTAAAGGAGGAGGAGGGCAAGTGGCCCTCCACCCTTGGGCCAATTTCAGCCGGGGGACCACATCCTCTGGAGCCCAGACGTAATTCCAAAGGGGGGGCACACAGCCCCCCTCCCCACACATTTTTTAACCCAGGAACCCCATCCCCTGGGGCCAGACCATGCAGTAAGCTTCCTTCAGCCTCGGAGACCCCATCTCCTGGGGCGTGGCCATTCATGAAATTGTGAGGGGGCCGCACGACCCCCCTCCCTTAGCCATTAATGGCCCTGTGGACCCCTCCCCCAGGACCGGCTCATATACTATGTCCCGGGATGCCCACCCTGAGGTATAGCGGTTTCCCTGCCCACACTGGCATGGGCAGGGAAACCTGTGTTTGCTCTAAAGAAATTTCAAATCTCCCGCCCAGGGCCAAAAATAGCTTCATGCGCCCCCATGTAAATATAGTGCAGGGCACCAGGGGATAGGGTCTCTGGGGCCAAAACCAGCACACAGAGTACCTAAATTGATGTGCTGGGCCCCGGGATGGGGTCGCCAGGCCCAAAATTGTCACAGGGATAGGAGCCATGTGCCCTCCCCAAACAAATGCGCCGGGCCACAGGGGATGGGATCCCCTGGCCCAACAGTGACCTGGGAGGGAAGTGGCCTGGGAAGGGGGGGTACATGCTCCCCTTCCCCAAAAACATCCGCCGTGCCCTGGGGGATGGAGTCATGGGGTCAAGGTTTGGGGAGGGGGGCTGCGTGGCCCCCCTCCTCTTTATTTTTTAAAAACAGTCCTGGGGGAATAGGGTCCCCAGGGCCATACAAGCCTTGGAAAGACTGGCCACGTGGCCACCTTCCCCTTTAATTTTAACACTGGTCCTGGGGGATAGGGTCTCCAGGGCCTAAGGAGGCTTGGAGGAGGGGTCACGTGGCCCCCTTCACTTTAAAATATATATGGGCCTGGAGGATGGGGTCCCCAGAGCCATAATAGGTTTAGGGAGGGGGGCCAGGCGCCAGGCTTTGTGGTCTATCCCCGTTGGCCATGTGTGGTGTGGGGTTGGTTGGCTTTGGCAGGGAAGGCATTTATAAATGTATACACACACGCACATATATATATCATATATATATCTATATGTCTATAAATATTTAAAATGTATTATGTATAATAGATGATTTGTCTTGAAAAAAAGCATTGTAAAAAATGTGTGTTCTAATGACTTGCGTTTTAAAGGTACTTTACATTATGGTACATTATAACACATTGTAAAGGTAAGCATTGTCATGAACATGTTGTAATACACCACAATGTAAAGTAATTCGTAGTAATGTCTTATATTTGTGCAAGAGAAGTATCCAGTCCTGGCGTTCATTTTACAAATCAATTCTAGGTCATTTACATTGCTTAATTTGTATTGGTGATTGCAGGTGGTGGGCATCAGCACTGATTTTTGAGGAGTGGGGCTTATCTTTCATGATCAAACTGTGAACAAGGAGAGCCAAAGGCAGAAAAAACGGAGAAGGAAGGCATAAGGAAAAACAGAAACAGTTTCAAAGGCAGAGAGAAGGGGTGAAAAAACCAACAACAGTGAGGCTAAGAGTCAGAAAATGCAATGGAAGAAGAAGAGGCAGAATATTAAGGACTCGTGGTATTCAGCAACCTTGGCCTTCGGCAGCTCCAGCAGAGGACGTAAAAGAAACATTGGGTCCCTGCAATGGTTACTTAGTGTACTAAATCTGAAATTCAAGCACATCTTGTGCTACATCTTGTCTGTTTCTGTGCTTTCTTATCAGAATAATAAAATTGAAGATGCAAAATTAGAATGTGCAGAGATTAAAGTCCATTTGTCTAGCATCACACTTCCATTCCTCTCTCAATAAGCTAGTTGCAAGGCCTGCAAATCCAGAGTTCCTTCTTTATTTTGGATTTCCAAAGTGATCTTGCATGAAAGCCACAATAAGCAAAACCTAAACAAGAGAACAGGGATACCCAAAGCCCATGAACATCATGACTTTTCTGCACATTCTTTGCCACATTAATGCCATGATTATGATCAAGAAGTGAATTCCAATCCCTTCACATAGTATTTTGCATAAGGGTTTGGACTTCAGTTTGTGTGATCATTTTTTCATGCTGATGTTTTCCCTTACAAATGTACTTAGGTCAAACCTTTCAATAATTTTTTTTAAGAGGGAAGGCCCCCCATAAAAGCATAACGTGTGGAATTCTGTGAGTGTAATCTTAATTTGCTTGCCATGCCTCTTTCCAATGGCCAAACAAGGAATAGGATCTATTTACTACACCCGGTAAAAACCCTCATCCACATTCCTCTATATGGTTATGGGGCTCCTCAGTGACTTGCAATATCCTCATAATGTATGGCAGGAGGTACCTTATCGCTTATACACCACATCTTGCCAGCTGAAAGAAATGACACCACAATAATGCAGCTGCCTCTGCATTTACTCAGAACACCAGTACCACTTTGAACTGGCCATGAGCACAAGGGAAGTTTATAAGAGACAGAACAGACGTGAGCTTGGTCAGAGGATGGACCAATTTTTAAGAAATCCTCAAACCCCATATAGCCACTTTCTTTATATATTCATTTCATGTTTTTTTTATAAAGTAGCTCTACAGAACCCTGGTGAAAGTGTGCATTACAAATGAATGGACCATGGAGATCACGGTTCATCTTACAATAAACAATGAAAAACTGACCAGTACAAGAACAATTCAGAGCCTAGTAACAAGATTTTATCACTGCCTTCATTATCCAGAGAGAGGGCAACCAGTTTATAGGTAGGCAGTAGCCGCATATGGCAGATATATTTTTTACATAGTGCTGTGATCTGCTAATTCCCTATTTCTGAGGTATTTACTACCGACAGGACTGTTTCCTAATATAGAGCTGTGATGATCTCTAGAAATTGAAGTTGGGGGGCATTAGAAGTAGGAGAGTCGTTTTACTCCCACACTTAGAGAGGAGAGGGTAAGTTTTGGAATGTTTTATCTATGGTTGCAAGATGGTCACCAAAATGAGCCCTTGGGTGTGACTCGGACAATGGATGGAGGGCTCTGAATTATGAGCAGCTCCATCAGTGGCCTTCTGCAGTGTCTCTAGTTGGCAGAATTTAAAAAACCAGGAGCTGCTCCCAATGCTGGAATCCAGTGTACACCACAGGCTTAAATGCTGAATTCTTAAGATGATTCCCCAACATTTAGAACAAGCCAAGAAGCACCGGAACTGAAGGAGATAGCCAGCTTATGCTGGGTTATCCAATGTACATATCTATAGGGGTCAGAACCATGGCAGATTTTGAGGATAAACACTATGTAATGACTATGCAAATGACTCTGTTTTGAATCAATTCATGTTACATTTATCTTATGTCAATATTTTGCAACTTTGGTATGGCTCTGGTCCTCGTGAACCTATGTTTAAAATGATGTACATAATGTGGTGCACATAACAGTGCTCATAAGAAAAAGGGGTCAATGGCGTATTATTTGCCTCTTTTCAGCCTACAGTAACACTGACTATGAGAAAAATGTTTGAAAGATATTGAGATCATGGGGGAGATAGGGCAAATGTTTCATCAGTGAAGAACTGGGCAATTCATTAGCTTCAGGCGTCATATACAGTTTACTAGTTCTATTTAACATAAGGTTTCCGGTCATGCCACTCCTGACATTTGCAGTGACTAAGCAGGTTGTCAGGCCACGTTAGTAGCAGGGGCTACTGGGTCATAACGCTGGGCATAATGTCAATGTCACTGATGCCTAAGGATCTGTCCTACTATGGCTTTGTAAGCTGGGTCGAGTACAACCCCTTCTGCACATGACTCTCAGTGTAGCAATGGCAAGCAGTCACAGGCTTCTCAGGCAGGTTAGTGTGGGAGTACAGCAGGCTCAGCACTCAACAAAACCAACCGTATAATAACGTTGCCCAATGCTTACCTTTCAATAAAGAGAAGCAAACATGGTTAAACTCAACAGGACTAACTACCAAAGAGTACCAGGTACTCATAATAATGTGGCACTGCTGCCTCTTGATAAGGATACCTCCAATGTTGCTTTCCATCTCCCTTAATCTAAGGTACTTAGTGTAGGTTCAGCACAGATTCAGTGTCCCCCTGCCTCCCTATGGCCTGGGAGGCTCTAGCAGTCACATCATCTCTAAGTGTTTGTCTCACCCATAGTTTGGGTCTGTGGCAGGCCTCACTCTGGCCACCCATTCCTCAGTCTTGGTCCTCCCATAGTAGGGGAAGACGAGCTGGCTGTAGGTGCGTCAAGTGGCTGCTCTTCTCCTTCTGAGCAGACGTAGGTCATGCAGCAGAATCTAGAGGCAGCAGCAGGTGCCGGTGTGTGGCTGTTTTGAATCAGTGGCCCTATTCCAGGCACACGACAAATGTGGCAGATGGGCCAGATGTCACAACAAGGCCGATTTTCTTCAAGACTAGCTGAGCCATAGAGTCAGCAGCTTGGTTCTCGTGTCGAGACGGCAATGTGGTCCCCTTCGAGTTGCAGATCTGTGGACAATAGCTGAGTCACTGCAAGAAGCGTTAGTGCAACAGCAGCAGCTCGGGGTAATCAGCTGCACTTCTGATCAGCCCCCCAGCAGCCACACAGTTACTT